>NC_140035.1:38063976-38678189 GCF_963513975.1 Fringilla coelebs | reverse complement strand
CCTTGCTGACCACCACGAGGCCTCTGAGCGCCAGGCGACGGCGCTCCCTGCACTTGCTCTTGCAGTCTACTTGACATGATCTTCACGACAGTGAGAGCAACATTTCCTCAAGTCCAGGCACTCGAGGACTGAAAGGCACAGGGCAGTGACAGGGGACCCGGCCGGGCAGGAGCCCGGAGCCGCACAGGGCCTGGGCCCAGGCAGCAGCACAGGGCGTGGGGCACGTCCTGGCAGCTGTGGCTGTGACAGGGCAGAGAGCTGGGAGGCAGCTCAGGCGAGGGCAGCGCTGGCCTTGAGGCTCACCTCCACAAGGAATGCCAGCAAGGGCCGATCCCACCTTAGCGTTTCACTGCTGAGCAGCAGGAGAAGGCGATATGCCACATGGGAGCACATGGGGGTCAAGTAATAACGCAGCTGCCTGGAAGGGGGAAAAAAGGCACCAAGCCCCTGAGGTGGGGAGGCAAACCTCTCCCAGGACTGACTCACAGAGGTCTGGTCGTTCCCCAGCATCCCTGGAGGGGATGTGGGTGCTCTAGGAGGTGGCCCCTTCTGGGAACCCTCCTCACCCAGCCTTTTCCAGTCTCCTAGGGCATCCCTCAGTGATGAGGCCCTCTGGTCCATGACCACAGCGACTGTGTGGGGAACAGGGCACAAATGCCAGGGCCACTGGGGAGAAGGGGGTCTCACCTGGCCAGCAGACCCATGGCATAGTGCTGGGTGTCAGCACACAGCAGCGTGTCCCAGCCACACCTGCGCTCCATAGCCACCACTACGTGGTCACACCGCAGTTGGCAGAGCAGAGCCTTCATGGCCTGCACTGCAAACCTGTGGGCAGAACAAAGCCCAGGTCACACTGGGAGCGCTGGCACTGGCCACCAGGGAAGGACAGGAGCACTGGGACCTGTTCAGCTTGCTGGGAAGGCGGTGTTCCTCCTGGCATGCTCTCCAGAAGTTATCAACTTCCTCTGGTGGCATCTGCTGTGTGGTGATGGCAACGTGCAAGAGCAGAGCCGTAAACAGAGGGTAGAAAGCATGAATTGTTGCCTCATGGTACCGAGGCAGGTAGTGGAAAATCACCCAGATGACCAGAGTTGCCTGCAAAAGAAGCAGCCCAAGACAGGGCTCAGTGCCAAGGTGTCCATGGGGCAGGGCCCAAGGGCAGACGCAGGAGGAGCAGCAGGCCTGGTACCCCCTGAGCCTGCCCCTAGCCCAGGTTTCAGCCCAGGGCCTGAGACATGGAGAGGACAGAGAGCTGCTGGAGAGGTGACCGAGGGTGAGCATAGGCCCAGAAACTCACAGCCAGAGCTAAAATGTCCTCATTGTCCCCATCAGAGTTGCATGTGCTGTGCACAGGCCAATCCTCCATCACACGAACCAGTGTTGGCAGCACTTTCTCCACTGTTGCTCGTGACGAGCCTATGGCTCTCCACATCATTGCAGCAGCTCTGTGGGATCAGATCTGTGGGTCAGGGGTGTCTCGGTCACAGTACCATGCCCTGTGCAGCTGTGGGGGCCCAGGTGACAGAGCCCCAGTTCCCTGAGGAGCAGGGAGGGAGCATTGGCAGCAGGCTCAGGAAACAGAGGGGCCCGGGGGTCCTGGACCTCTCTGCCTCTCTGGCAGAGCCCGTTGGAGGGGCTGTGCAGGGCCATGGCCCTAAAGGCTGGTGAGCCCTGAGCTCTCCAGGCACGTGGGCCCCGTACCTGTCACATGTTGGGGCACAGCGCAGGAGGGTCAGCACCACGTCAGCAGGGTGTTCTTCAGCCAGCCTCACAATGTCACTTTGCAGCCTGGCCTCCAAAGTGACATGGGAAAGTAGACTCTGGTGAATGCTCCTTACGATGTCTGGCACCTGGAGAAGGCAGGGGGGAGACTTGGAGCACTGTCCAAAGAAACAACCTCCCCAGCTTCCCCAAGAAGTGCTTCCCTTCCTGCTGCACTGTGCTGGCCTCAAAGGCTGAGGGGGCCCAGTGACCATGGCTTGGGGGGGACACACGATCCTGGGAGGCCTCCAGGCCAATCCACAGGCTGCTTACCTGCTGCTGAGGAGGAACAGCACTCTCCTCAAAAAAATGCTTAGGGGGATCATGAACCACAATGGTAATGGTAGTGGTCATGGTGGCAGCATTTGTGATGTCCTCAGTCTCTCTGGTGTTGGTGTTTGTGACTGCCACATCCTCAGTCACCGCCTTGTCCGCCTTTGCCCTGTCCCCGTTCATCGGAGCCTCAGAGTCTCTTGGGCGCTCAGCTGAATCTGGGCTGACATCAGGCTCAGCCTGGAGCTCAGTCAGCCCCGAGTCAGGCTCGGCTGGGCCCTCAGCTGCTCTGGTGCCGGCCTTTCTATGTCCGATGTGCAGGAACTTCCGGAACGTCTGCAGGAGAACAAAGGACAGGGAAGCCAGGGTCGCTGCATGGACTGCTCCAAGCGTGGTGGTGCTCAGCTGAGCAGGGACAGGAGGCCCAGCCCAGGCGGGGATGGCTGCAGGTACCTTCAGGGTTTTGCGGAAGCCGCCACGGCCGGGTTCCTGCTCTTGTGTCTTGTCCAGGGCTGCATCTGGCAAAGAGCGAGCGCAGCCAGAGCTGAGGGGCTGCGGGAGAGGCCGGAGAACAGAGCCCAGCCCTGCGCTCCCCAGGCAGGGAGAGCCCCGGGATGCCCCAGGGGATGGAGCACGGCAGTGTGGGGTGTCTGCCCGGCCCCTGTTCCATCCTGTAGACGGGCATGGTTCCCAGGGGATGGGATGGGGCCAAGCTGGCTGCTGCCATTAGCCCTGTGGCCCAGCTCTGCCACTCACCATCGTGCAGTGTCTGGATCTGCTCCGGATCTTCGGGTTGCTGTGCTGGGGCAGCTCCAGGGTCTTTCTTGGTTTTCCCCCTGCATGCTTTGAACAAGCCGAGGAATCTCCCTGCCATGTCAGAATCTGACTTTGGGGGCGCCTTCAAGAGAGATTCCTCGGGATGTTGCCCAGTCAACAATTGCAGTTCTGCCTTCAAGGCACCTGCGACAGAGAAGCCTCAGAGGAGCAGGACAGCAGGACAGCACGTGCTGCACTCTGCTCTTGAGGACTCCTGCCAAAATCACAGGAGACTCCTGATTAACAGTTCAGGTGACAAAAATCCCACAGTCTGGACTTGATGGCACTGGCCACAGGAATGGGAGATGCCTCGGAAAAGCTCCGAGTCACCAAGTCCCACAGTCTGGCCGCGAGGTCAGCTGCAGGAGTAGCGCCTTGGAAAAGCTCCGGGTGGGAAACGAACGAGCGCGCTGTGCGGGGGCTCCTCACGGCACCGCTCTGTCCCGTCCCGTCACGTTGCGTGCTCCAAGCACTGTGGCCTGCTCTTGCCACCGCCAGCTCCTGTGTCACCACGTGTCACAAAGGGCCCTTGGACACCCTGTCCCGTTCCATGCCACGGTGACCGTGCTGCCAGGCGGGGCTGGGCAAGGCAGTGGCTTGGCCTCGCCTGGGCTTCGGGCGCTGGGGCAGCTGCTCCCAGCCAGCTTTCCTGCCTCCCGCTTCAGTGCCCCAGCACTTGGCCACAGGCCTTTGGCCTCTGGGCCCCGCCGCACGGCAGCAGGGTGGCCTTTCACAAATTTGCCTTCCGCACAGGCCGAAAGAATGTGGAGCCTGACCGAAAGGCTGGCCGAGCTCCCGCGGCTCAGGATCACCACCGTTCTGCTGGGCTATCTCTTCCTGGACAACGGTGCCCGCATACCCAGCCCCATCGCCCTGCAGCTGGCAAAGCTGATCCTGCCGCTCTTTGACAACGTAAGGCTCTGCGCCCCCAGCCACGGCCACTGGCTGCTGCCCGCACACTTGGTGCCCTGTGCAGATGCAGGCCTGCGCCAATGTGGGCCAGAAGCGGCCCATGCTGAGCTCTTCTTTCCTTCCTCTTCTACAGGCTGATAGCCAGGTGCAGCAGCTCTCCATGACTGTCTTGCAAAGCTTGATGTCTGCTGTAGAAGAAGAAGGAAAAGAGCCCCTGATGACACAAGTGTGGCAGAGCCTGCTCCCACTGTTCTTCCGCTGCCATGATGAGAATCAGCATGTGGCAGAGGTGAGGACTCGTGGGCTGCTGCTCTCCTCCTGGCAGGGGTCTCGGCCGCCTCCTGCCCTGCGCCTGCTGGCCCGCTGCCTCCTCCAGGCCATGGCACAGGGACGCGGGTCCCGTGGCCTGGGCTGCGGGGCCATCTCCGCGTCTCTGCTGCTCTCCAGGCTTCCCGGGAAACGCTGCTTGGTGCGGTCAAGTTCCTGAAAAGGAAGGATCTCGAGAGAACTGTGAAGAAAGAGAAACTCTCCAAGTTTGCCGAGATCCTGGTAAGGACGGCCTGCAAGGCCCAGCCCCAGCCTGGAGAAGGCCCCCGAGGGCGATGCTCAGCATGCGGGCCAGGCGGCTGTGCCCCTGCCCGCTGCTACACGCAGAGGCCACGCGGGCTTTTCTCCAGGCTCCCGTGGGCCTGAGCCGGGCGCCCATGGAGCCCCGGCCCGGCGGGCCTGCGGGGCGGGGCCGGCACCGCGGCTCCCCGGGCAGCAGCCGGCCCTCTGCCGCCTCCCCTCGGGAGCCCGGCGCCAGCGGCTGCTGGCCGCGCCTCAGGGCTGCGCGGGCAGGGGAGGCCGGGGCTGGGCGCAGGCAGCGCCCGGCCGAGGGGCTGAGCCCGCGCCAAGCCTTCCCTCCTGCCGCTCTCTCCAGCTGGCAGAGGACAGGAGCAGAGCGGCCGAGCACCTGCGCCGGGCCCTGCGCTACCTGGAGAGCCCACAGGAGCCCCTGCGAGAGGCGGCCATCAGGTTCATGGGTGAGCCACGAGGCCGGGCTCCCTCCCCGGCCCCCCGCAGCTCGGCCCCAGCCCCGCCTGCCGGCCCGGCAGTGCCAGCCGCGCCCGGCGCCGGCAAGCCCCGCCTGGCCTCGGCGCCGCTGCCGCCCTCTGGCAGCCGTGCCCTTGGGCGGCAGCGTGCGGCAAGGGCCCGGCCTGAGCTTTCCCTGGCCAGCAGGCCGTGTGGCCACAGCGCCCACAGCGCCGCTGGCAGGGAGCTGTGCCGCTGGGGCCGTGACAGGCTCTGTGTTCACAGGGATGGCCGGGCGGCACCTGAGGGGGCAGCAGCAAGAGCTCCAGCTGATCTGCGCTGGTGAGTGAGGGCAGCGGGCTGAGCAAGGCGGCCGGCGGGGCGAGAGCCACCAGCCCCGCCCCGCCTGCGGAGGGCTCTGCTCCCGTGGGCAGCGCACACTGAGATTTCAGGCCCACGTGTGCCATTCGTGGCCAGCAGCTTCAGCCTGATCCCCTGGCTGCCTGCTCCCCACTCCTGGCCATGCCAAGAGCCGGCTGGGATGGCCCTTGCAAGGGGGCTCTCTCCTCGCCTCCCCGCAGATGCAGCTTCTGACCGTGCCTCTGTTCCTCTCTCTTGCAGCCCTGGAACACCTGACGGAGGACACCAGCAGTGCCCTGTCCCAGCTGGCACTGGAAACGCTGCGTGTCCTCCGGGCAATACAGAGTGGGCCATACACCATCTTCCAGAGGCTGCAAGATCAGCTGCGCAGGGCACGCAGGACTCGGCCTCGCCTCTCCGGGCTCAGCTGGCTGCACTGCGGGAGCTCTGGGGAGAGCTAAGCTGGGAGGCTCTCTTTGCCGGGGCAACCCGAGCCAGGGGCAATTTTCCTTTTCTTTTGGATTTTCCCTTTTCTTTTCCATTTCTTATTTAGATTTTAAATAGCAAGTAGAGTATCTTTTGGTTTTTTGTATATATTATATGTATATATATATATATGTATATTTCTTTTTTATATATATGTGTAAAAAAATAGTGTGTTAGGTAGTAACATAATTTATCATCTGTTACTATATTATATTATAGTAACATATTATATATATGTTAATATATTAAGTAAAACACAGACACACACACATATATATATATATTTATATATATTTATTTATTTATTTATTTATTTATTTATTTATTTATTTATTTATTAATATATGTTACTTAATGTAGATTATTGTAAATAAATAAATTCGAGGATGTGTTATGATACACAGACTGCCAAGAGCTTTTCTTTGCTGCCCGGATCTGCAGGGCAAGAGGCAGGAAAGGGTGAACAGGGTGCTTGTGCTCAGCAGCAGAGCAGGCTGAGGGCTCCTGTGGCCCTGAAGGGGGAAAAGGCTGCTTGTGCACAGCCAGCTGCCCAGGCGTGCAGTGCCGCAGGGAAAACGGCCAGAAGCCCCGTTGGCCTTTGGTGCTTCCGCTGAAGCCTTTGTGCTGCCGACAGAGCGGCCGGGCAGGGGCCGGAGCTGCGGGGATCCCTGCCAGAGCGGTGCCTGGAGATGGCCACAAGCCCCGTGCCAGGCAGGAAGCGCCAGCCGTGTCCTCCTGCCCCTGTGCTGCGGGCTGCCTTGCTGAGGGCTCCCAGGGGCCTCTGGATGGGGCTCCTCCGCAGCTGCTGTGGGGCTGCGGCGCTGCTGCCGGGCAGCTGGGCCGGCCTGGGGGCCACCCCGAGGGGCTGGGGCACTGGGAAGCCCTGAGCAATTGGCTGTCAGAGGCCACAAGCAGCCCCCTGGCAGCCGCCTTGTTCCTGCCGCACTTGACTTGCAAGGCGCAGCCTGGGCACTCTGGAACTAATAGCGCATCGGTGTTTTCGGAGAGCGAAATGCAGGGAATCCTCAGAGCTTTGCTCTTGTCAGCAAAGCTTTAAAGCATTAAAGATAGCATTTTAAAGCTTTTTAAAGCATTAAAGACAGCATTTGATCTGAAACCTTGGAAAGGGCTTCCAAACCGAGCGGCTCCAAGGGAGAATGTGCATTTCTAGTTGATAGCATAGACACATGGAGGAAAGTTGAAGGCGAGGAAAGTGTAGAGTTGTAGAGTTCAAGATCTAGAAAAAATGAAAGTAGTTCCAATGGTAAACAAGAAGTTTAGGATGCAGTGCCCTAGCTTTGTGTGTCATAACATGATTGGCTAAGGAAGCTTACTATGTAGCATGAGTCCATAAGAGGAAATCTTGCAGCATGGGGTCCAAAGCATAGACATGCTTGTTGGCAGTGTTGTCTCTTTGGCCAACAAATCCTTCAAAGCTCTTGTAACTTGCGGCCTTGTGAGCCATGGGGCGGAGACGTGAGCCAAACTCACCCTTCCTGTCTATGTGGAAGATAAGGAAAAGAAATGGCATCATCTGAAAACTCAAGAGCTCTGCTTTCCAGCTCCTTCCAAACTCCTTGGAATCCCGCAAAGTGTGATTTAGCTACAAACAGATGACAAGGACTCTTCATGCTGGCTCTTTGACTCCAAAGCAGCTGCTGTAGAATCTTTCCCATAAGCCTGTGTAGTTATGTGCCAGAAATGGATCAACTGAAGAAACTTTGAAGGATACTTGGGGAGAAAGCCTGCCTGCAGGGGTCCCTGCTGATTGTGAAGTGTGCCACCAGCTGCAGGCCTTTCTGGGCTAAAAATATCATCAAGTCGCTTGCACTTGCTCTTTTTGGCCTCTAAAAGCTGGGCCCACTTTTGGGCAAATTTGGAGACCTCATCTATGGGTGGATGGAGCACCCAGGATTTTCCCAATTGCAGGTCCCCGGTGGAAAAGAGGGCTCCCCAGCAACTGCGCATCTGCAAGATGATAAACAATTGTCTTGGTTTGAAAAGCCGGGTGTCTGCTAAGGAAGGCAGAAGCCTTCTCGGAAATGGAAAACGTAAACCCCCTCCCTTCCAATGATTATCATTTAGACATGAAAAAGCTCTCAGGGAAAGAGACGGGAATAGGACTGAGCCCGCAGAGCAGGGCAGCGTTTGCTGATGGCCTGAGCCCTTGCTAAAGATCCTGTCGGGCTGTCTTAGACACCCGAGGCCAGGGATTGCTCCCAGCCTGGGCCGCTTTGGTTGGGCTGGGGGCGGCCCCAGGGCAGAAGGCAGCGTCTGCAAGGGCCCTGGGTGCCACGCTGCAGAACGGTCAGCGTGGCATGGAACGGAAGCCGTATCCAAGGGCCCTTGGTGACAGAAGCTTGCCCGGGTGCACGGAACCCTCAACGGTGCAGAAGGGGACAGAGCGGTGCCGTGAGGAGCCCCCGCACAGCGCGCTCGTTCCCTTCTGAGCCGGAGCTTTTCCACGGCCTTGTTGCTGCGGCTGAGCTCGAGGCCAGCGCACAGAACTTGCTGACCCGTGGCCTTCCGAGGCCTCAATTGTGCCGCTGCCCTCAAGGGCAGAGCGTGGGACTTGGTGCCCCGAAGCTTTTCCAGGGCATCTCTCCTGCAAGTCGCTCCGGTCACTGACATGGAGCAGAGAGCCCCGAGAGTGCCCAAGCTGGCTTGGGTAGAGGAGGAGGAGGAGGAGGAAGAACGCCCTGGAGCCGCCCCAGCACAGCAGACTGAAGAGGTGGTGCCATTCCATCCACCGCAGGAGGGTGAGTGGCAGAGCTGGGCCGCAGGGCTGGAGCCTGCAGCCAGCTTGGCCCCATGCCATCCCATTGCCTGGGGACATGCCCAGGGACAGGATGGAAGAGGGGCTGGGCAGACAGGCTGCAATGGCCCCGCTCCTTCCCACTGGGGCATGCCAGGGCTCTCCCTGCCTGGGGAGCACGGCTCTAGGCCGTCTTCTCCGGCCTCTCCCGCAGCCCCTCAGCTCTGGCTGCGCTCTCTCTTTGCCAGATGCAGCCGTGGAGCGCACGCCAGAGCAGGAATCCAGCCTTGGCCGCTTCCGCAGAACAGCGCAGGTACCTGCAGCCACCCCCAGCTGGGCTGGGCCTGCTGTCCCTGCTCAGCCGAGCACCGTGTGTGGAGCACTCCATGTAACAGGCCCGGCTTCTTGCCCTTCTCCTACAGCTCGTTCTCGCCTTCGTCCAGAGCATTCGGCAGGGAGAGACCAACAGCACTGGGCTCAGAGCTCACTCAGAGCTCCTCAAACTTGAGACCAGTGCCACCCTGCTGGATTTGCTGGTGGACAGGGCTGTTTGCAGGCCAGAGCAAGTAAGCAGCCTGTGGCCAGGCTTCAACTCCCCCGTGAGTCACGTGGCTTCCCAAGCCACGCCTGCTGCTCCCTGGGAGCCTTTGAGGCCACGGCAGTGCGCTGGGAAGGGAAGCACTTCTCTGGGGACGCTGGGGACATGGCTCCCTCTGGCAGCTTTCCCAGTCTCCCCGTGCCTTCTCCAGGTGCCCGCCATGGTGAGCTACATTCACCGATGGCTCGTGGCCAACGCTTCTGCCGAGCACAGGCTGGACAAGACCCTGCTCAATCTCACCAGAGCACACCCGGATGACGTGGCCGTGACGCTCCTGCGTGTGGCCCCGTCCTGTGACAGGTATGGGGCCCACCTGCCCAGAGGGCTCAGGCTTCCCCACCCATCACCCTGTACAGCCAGTGCCAGCTGTCTGAGCAACAGAGAGTTCCAGGGACCTCTGGCTGCTGCCTTTCTCAGCCCTGGCATGCCAGCCCCCGAGCCTGCTGCCATGCTCCCTTGCTGCCCCTCAGGGCGCTGTCCCCACAGGGCCGGGCTGCCTGGCTGCTGCTGGCCAGGGGGCCAGCGGGCAGAGGCAGAGCCGGCGCTCAGCCCGGGCCCCTAGCCATGCCCAGGCCACGGTGCTGTGCCTGAGACCTGCCCTGAGACGGAGCTCTAACCCCGCAGAGCTGCCCTCGCCATGTGGAAAACCATCATGTGCTCGCCCAGGACTGCGGAGCCAGTGCTGCTGAACCTCCTGCATGTGCTGGGCAGCTGGCCAGAGCGCAGCACGTGCACCTCGGATGGGGACGAAACGGCTGTCTTTGCCCTGGCTGTGAGTTCCTGCAACTGGCCTTTGCTGGCCCCAAGGCCGCCTCTGCAGCAGCTCTCCTATGCTCTTCCCCCGCTGCATCTCCCTGCCTCAGGCACTGGCCTGAGACTTGGCCCAGGGGCAGCTTCAGGCCCACCAGGCCCCGTGCTCCCCCTGCGTCTCTCCGGGCCTCTCCCTGCCAAGCTCGGGCCCTGCCACACGGACGCCTGGGCACTGAGCGCTGTCTCGGGGGGGGGCTTTTTCCTTCGCAGGCCACCCTGGTGACGTGGAAGATCCTGCAGGAACCCCGCGTGCCACGGGTAGCGACGGTCTATTTCCCCCGCCTGTTTGTGCACCTGCTCTTCCAGGTGTTCTTCAGCACAGAAGAGGTGCCAGAGAAGGTGCATACCTTCTGGAAGGATTGCCAGGAAGAGCACGGCCTTGCCACCAGCCCCAACAGGTGCTCCATCCCAGTCGCCCTATCCCTGCCGCGTGGCCTGCCAAGGAGCCAGTGAGTGCCAGCGTGACCTGGGCTTTGCTCTGCACACAGGTTTGCAGTGCAGACCCTGAAGTGCCTGCTCTGCCTTCTCCAGTGTGAGCACGTGGTGCTGTCAATGGAAGGCAAGCGTGGCTGGGACGCGCTGCTCTGCGTTGATAGCCACCACTATGCCGTGGCGCTGCTGGCCGGGTGAGACCCCCCTTGTCCCCATTGCTCCCGGCATTTGTGCCCTGTGCCCGGGCTGTCGCACAGGGGCCCCGCGGCTGTGGGCCAAAGGGACGAGGGAGAGCCAAGCAGACTGGCAAAGGCCTGCAAAGGAGGGTGCCCAGGAGCAGCCACATGCATGTCCAAGGGCCCAGGTCCCCCGGCAGGGTGCTGGGGAAAAACAAGAACTGTGTGACTCAGTGCTGGCAGAGGCTTCTCCCCCTGCCTCAGGGTCTTAGTGCCATTTTCCGCCTTCCAGGGAGATGCGCCACGCATCCAGGCACTTGTCTAAGTGCATCTTATGCTGCCTCCTTGAGATGCTCGGCACAGGGATGCCCTACTGGGATTTCCCTGCCCTGGCATTCCTTGCGGAGGTGAGCCTGAAGGCCAGCACTACCTGGCTCAGCTGCCTGCCAGCTCTCTGCCCTCTGGTGGCCGCAGCCGCCCGGGACGGTGCCCGCGCCCTGTGCTGCTGCCTGGGCCCAGGCCTGTGCGGCTCCGGGCTCCTGCCGGCCGGCTCCCCCGTCACTGCCCTGTGCCTTTCAGGTCCTCGAGTGCCTGGACTTGAGGGAATGCAGGGACAGCGTCATGGATGTCTTGTCAAGGCACCTGCGCAGGGAGCGCGCGGACATTGGCAGCCAGCTTCTCAGGGTCCTCCTCCCGCAAAGGGACGCTTCCCCGCTGGTGAGAAGAAGGGGGCAGCGGCTGAAGCCGTGCAGGCAGCGCGGGGCCGGGCAAGGCAGTGGCTTGGCCTCGCCTGGGCTTCGGGCGCTGGGGCAGCTGCTCCCAGCCAGCTCTCCTGCCTCCCGCTTCAGTGCCCCAGCACTTGGCCACAGGCCTTTGGCCTCTGGGCCCCGCCGCACGGCAGCAGGGTGGCCTTTCACAAACTTGCCTTCCGCACAGGCCGAAAGAATGTGGAGCCTGACCGAAAGGCTGGCCGAGCTCCCGCGGCTCAGGATCACCACCGTTCTGCTGGGCTATCTCTTCCTGGACAACGGTGCCCGCATACCCAGCCCCATCGCCCTGCAGCTGGCAAAGCTGATCCTGCCGCTCTTTGACAACGTAAGGCTCTGCGCCCCCAGCCACGGCCACTGGCTGCTGCCCGCACACTTGGTGCCCTGTGCAGATGCAGGCCTGCGCCAATGTGGGCCAGAAGCGGCCCATGCTGAGCTCTTCTTTCCTTCCTCTTCTACAGGCTGATAGCCAGGTGCAGCAGCTCTCCATGACTGTCTTGCAAAGCTTGATGTCTGCTGTAGAAGAAGAAGGAAAAGAGCCCCTGATGACACAAGTGTGGCAGAGCCTGCTCCCACTGTTCTTCCGCTGCCATGATGAGAATCAGCATGTGGCAGAGGTGAGGACTCGTGGGCTGCTGCTCTCCTCCTGGCAGGGGTCTCGGCCGCCTCCTGCCCTGCGCCTGCTGGCCCGCTGCCTCCTCCAGGCCATGGCACAGGGACGCGGGTCCCGTGGCCTGGGCTGCGGGGCCATCTCCACGTCTCTGCTGCTCTCCAGGCTTCCCAGGAAACGCTGCTTGGTGCGGTCAAGTTCCTGAAAAGGAAGGATCTCGAGAGAACTGTGAAGAAAGAGAAACTCTCCAAGTTTGCCGAGATCCTGGTAAGGACGGCCTGCAAGGCCCAGCCCCAGCCTGGAGAAGGCCCCCGAGGGCGATGCTCAGCATGCAGGCTGGGCGGCTGTGCCCCTGCCCGCTGCTACACGCAGAGGCCACGCGGGCTCTTCTCCAGGCTCCCGTGGGCCTGAGCCGGGCGCCCATGGAGCCCCGGCCCGGCGGGCTGCGGGGCGGGGCCGGCACCGCGGCTCCCCGGGCAGCAGCCGGCCCTCTGCCGCCTCCCCTCGGGAGCCCGGTGCCAGCGGCTGCTGGCCGCGCCTCAGGGCTGCGCGGGCAGGGGAGGCCGGGGCTGGGCGCAGGCAGCGCCCGGCCGAGGGGCTGAGCCCGCGCCAAGCCTTCCCTCCCGCCGCTCTCTCCAGCTGGCAGAGGACAGGAGCAGAGCGGCCGAGCACCTGCGCCGGGCCCTGCGCTACCTGGAGAGCCCACAGGAGCCCCTGCGAGAGGCGGCCATCAGGTTCATGGGTGAGCCACGAGGCCGGGCTCCCTCCCCGGCCCGCCGCAGCTCGGTCCCAGCCCCGCCTGCCGGCCCGGCAGCGCCAGCCGCGCCCGGCGCCGGCAAGCCCCGCCTGGCCTCGGCGCCGCTGCCGCCCTCTGGCAGCCGTGCCCTTGGGCGGCAGCGTGCGGCAAGGGCCCGGCCTGAGCTTTCCCTGGCCAGCAGGCCGTGTGGCCACAGCGCCCACAGCGCCGCTGGCAGGGAGCTGTGCCGCTGGGGCCGTGACAGGCTCTGTGTTCACAGGGATGGCCGGGCGGCACCTGAGGGGGCAGCAGCAAGAGCTCCAGCTGATCTGCACTGGTGAGTGAGGGCAGCGGGCTGAGCAAGGCGGCCGGCGGGGCGAGAGCCGCCAGCCCCGCCCCGCCTGTGGAGGGCTCTGCTCCCGTGGGCAGCGCACACTGAGATTTCAGGCCCACGTGTGCCATTCGTGGCCAGCAGCTTCAGCCTGATCCCCTGGCTCCCTGCTCCCCACTCCTGGCCATGCCAAGAGCCGGCTGGGATGGCCCTTGCAAGGGGGCTCTCTCCTTGCCTCCCCGCAGATGCAGCTTCTGACCGTGCCTCTGTTCCTCTCTCTTGCAGCCCTGGAACGCCTGACGGAGGACACCAGCAGTGCCCTGTCCCAGCTGGCACTGGAAACGCTGCGTGTCCTCCGGGCAATACAGCGTGGGCCATACACCATCTTCCAGAGGCTGCAAGATCAGCTGCGCAGGGCACGCAGGCCTCGGCCTCGCCTCTCCGGGCTCAGCTGGCTGCATTGCGGGAGCTCTGGGGAGAGCTAAGCTGGGAGGCTCTCTTTGCTGGGGCAACGCGAGCCAGGGGCAATTTTCCTTTTCTTTTGGATTTTCCCTTTTCTTTTCCATTTCTTATTTATATTTTAAATAGCACGTAGAGTATCTTTTGGTTTTTGTATATATTATATATATATATTTTTGTTTTAATATATATATGTAAAAAAATAATGTGTTATTTAGTAACATTATATATAATCCGTTACTATATTATATTATAGTAACATATTATATATATGTTACTATATTAAGTAAAACGCACAGATTTTTTTTTTTTTTTTATATATATATGTTAGTTAATGTAGATTATTGTAAATAAATAAATTCGAGGATGTGTTATAATACACAGATTGCCAAGAGCTTTTCTTTGCTGCCCTGGGTCTGCAGGGCAAGAGGCAGGAAAGGGTGAACAGGGTGCTTGTGCTCAGCAGCAGAGCAGGCTGAGGGCTCCTGTGGCCCTGAAGGGGGAAAAGGCTGCTTGTGCACAGCCAGCTGCCCAGGCGTGCAGTGCCGCAGGGAAAACGGCCAGAAGCCCCGTTGGCCTTTGGTGCTTCCGCTGAAGCCTTTGTGCTGCCGACAGAGCGGCCGGGCAGGGGCCGGAGCTGCGGGGATCCCTGCCAGAGCGGTGCCTGGAGATGGCCACAAGCCCCGTGCCAGGCAGGAAGCGCCAGCCGTGTCCTCCTGCCCCTGTGCTGCGGGCTGCCTTGCTGAGGGCTCCCAGGGGCCTCTGGATGGGGCTCCTCCGCAGCTGCTGTGGGGCTGCGGCGCTGCTGCCGGGCAGCTGGGCCGGCCTGGGGGCCACCCCGAGGGGCTGGGGCACTGGGAAGCCCTGAGCAATTGGCTGTCAGAGGCCACAAGCAGCCCCCTGGCAGCCGCCTTGTTCCTGCCGCACTTGACTTGCAAGGCGCAGCCTGGGCACTCTGGAACTAATAGCGCATCGGTGTTTTCGGAGAGCGAAATGCAGGGAATCCTCAGAGCTTTGCTCTTGTCAGCAAAGCTTTAAAGCATTAAAGATAGCATTTTAAAGCTTTTTAAAGCATTAAAGACAGCATTTGATCTGAAACCTTGGAAAGGGCTTCCAAACCGAGCGGCTCCAAGGGAGAATGTGCATTTCTAGTTGATAGCATAGACACATGGAGGAAAGTTGAAGGCGAGGAAAGTGTAGAGTTGTAGAGTTCAAGATCTAGAAAAAATGAAAGTAGTTCCAATGGTAAACAAGAAGTTTAGGATGCAGTGCCCTAGCTTTGTGTGTCATAACATGATTGGCTAAGGAAGCTTACTATGTAGCATGAGTCCATAAGAGGAAATCTTGCAGCATGGGGTCCAAAACATAGACATGCTTGTTGGCAGTGTTGTCTCTTTGGCCAACAAATCCTTCAAAGCTCTTGTAACTTGTGGCCTTGTGAGCCATGGGGCGGAGACGTGAGCCAAACTCACCCTTCCTGTCTATGTGGAAGATAAGGAAAAGAAATGGCATCATCTGAAAACTCAAGAGCTCTGCTTTCCAGCTCCTTCCAAACTCCTTGGAATCCCGCAAAGTGTGATTTAGCTACAAACAGATGACAAGGACTCTTCATGCTGGCTCTTTGACTCCAAAGCAGCTGCTTTAGAATCTTTCCCATAAGCCTGTGTAGTTATGTGCCAGAAATGGATCAACTGAAGAAACTTTGAAGGATACTTGGGGAGAAAGCCTGCCTGCAGGGGTCCCTGCTGATTGTGAAGTGTGCCACCAGCTGCAGGCCTTTCTGGGCTAAAAATATCATCAAGTCGCTTGCGCTTGCTCTTTTTGGCCTCTAAAAGCTGGGCCCACTTTTGGGCAAATTTGGAGACCTCATCTATGGGTGGATGGAGCACCCAGGATTTTCCCAATTGCAGGTCCCCGGTGGAAAAGAGGGCTCCCCAGCAACTGCGCATCTGCAAGATGATAAACAATTGTCTTGGTTTGAAAAGCCGGGTGTCTGCTAAGGAAGGCAGAAGCCTTCTCGGAAATGGAAAACGTAAACCCCCTCCCTTCCAATGATTATCATTTAGACATTAAAAAGCTCTCAGGGAAAGAGACGGGAATAGGACTGAGCCCGCAGAACAGGGCAGCGTTTGCTGATGGCCTGAGCCCTTGCTAAAGATCCTGTCGGGCTGTCTTAGACACCCGAGGCCAGGGATTGCTCCCAGCCTGGGCCGCTTTGCTTGGGCTGGGGGCGGCCCCAGGGCAGAAGGCAGCGTCTGCAAGGGCCCTGGGTGCCACGCTGCAGAACGGTCAGCGTGGCATGGAACGGAAGCCGTATCCAAGGGCCCTTGGTGACAGAAGCTTGCCCGGGTGCACGGAACCCTCAACGGTGCAGAAGGGGACAGAGCGGTGCCGTGAGGAGACCCCGCGCAGCGCGCTCGTTCCCTTCTGAGCCGGAGCTTTTCCACGGCCTTGTTGCTGCGGCTGAGCTCGAGGCCAGCGCACAGAACTTGCTGACCCGTGGCCTTCCGAGGCCTCAATTGTGCCGCTGCCCTCAAGGGCAGAGCGTGGGACTTGGTGCCCCGAAGCTTTTCCAGGGCATCTCTCCTGCAAGTCGCTCCGGTCACTGACATGGAGCAGAGAGCCCCGAGAGTGCCCAAGCTGGCTTGGGTAGAGGAGGAGGAGGAGGAGGAGGAAGAACGCCCTGGAGCCGCCCCAGCACAGCAGACTGAGGAGGTGGTGCCATTCCATCCACCGCAGGAGGGTGAGTGGCAGAGCTGGGCCGCAGGGCTGGAGCCTGCAGCCAGCTTGGCCCCATGCCATCCCATTGCCTGGGGACATGCCCAGGGACAGGATGGAAGAGGGGCTGGGCAGACAGGCTGCAATGGCCCCGCTCCTTCCCCCTGGGGCATGCCAGGGCTCTCCCTGCCTGGGGAGCACGGCTCTAGGCCGTCTTCTCCGGCCTCTCCCGCAGCCCCTCAGCTCTGGCTGCGCTCTCTCTTTGCCAGATGCAGCCGTGGAGCGCACGCCAGAGCAGGAATCCAGCCTTGGCCGCTTCCGCAGAACAGCGCAGGTACCTGCAGCCACCCCCAGCTGGGCTGGGCCTGCTGTCCCTGCTCAGCCGAGCACCGTGTGTGGAGCACTCCATGTAACAGGCCCGGCTTCTTGCCCTTCTCCTACAGCTCGTTCTCGCCTTCGTCCAGAGCATTCGGCAGGGAGAGACCAACAGCACTGGGCTCAGAGCTCACTCAGAGCTCCTCAAACTTGAGACCAGTGCCACCCTGCTGGATTTGCTGGTGGACAGGGCTGTTTGCAGGCCAGAGCAAGTAAGCAGCCTGTGGCCAGGCTTCAACTCCCCCGTGAGTCACGTGGCTTCCCAAGCCACGCCTGCTGCTCCCTGGGAGCCTTTGAGGCCACGGCAGTGCGCTGGGAAGGGAAGCACTTCTCTGGGGACGCTGGGGACATGGCTCCCTCTGGCAGCTTTCCCAGTCTCCCCGTGCCTTCTCCAGGTGCCCGCCATGGTGAGCTACATTCACCGATGGCTCGTGGCCAACGCTTCTGCCGAGCACAGGCTGGACAAGACCCTGCTCAATCTCACCAGAGCACACCCGGATGACGTGGCCGTGACGCTCCTGCGTGTGGCCCCGTCCTGTGACAGGTATGGGGCCCACCTGCCCAGAGGGCTCAGGCTTCCCCACCCATCACCCTGTACAGCCAGTGCCAGCTGTCTGAGCAACAGAGAGTTCCAGGGACCTCTGGCTGCTGCCTTTCTCAGCCCTGGCATGCCAGCCCCCGAGCCTGCTGCCATGCTCCCTTGCTGCCCCTCAGGGCGCTGTCCCCACAGGGCCGGGCTGCCTGGCTGCTGCTGGCCAGGGGGCCAGCGGGCAGAGGCAGAGCCGGCGCTCAGCCCGGGCCCCTAGCCATGCCCAGGCCACGGTGCTGTGCCTGAGACCTGCCCTGAGACGGAGCTCTAACCCCGCAGAGCTGCCCTCGCCATGTGGAAAACCATCATGTGCTCGCCCAGGACTGCGGAGCCAGTGCTGCTGAACCTCCTGCATGTGCTGGGCAGCTGGCCAGAGCGCAGCACGTGCACCTCGGATGGGGACGAAACGGCTGTCTTTGCCCTGGCTGTGAGTTCCTGCAACTGGCCTTTGCTGGCCCCAAGGCCGCCTCTGCAGCAGCTCTCCTATGCTCTTCCCCCGCTGCATCTCCCTGCCTCAGGCACTGGCCTGAGACTTGGCCCAGGGGCAGCTTCAGGCCCACCAGGCCCCGTGCTCCCCCTGCGTCTCTCCGGGCCTCTCCCTGCCAAGCTCGGGCCCTGCCACACGGACGCCTGGGCACTGAGCGCTGTCTCGGGGGGGGGCTTTTTCCTTCGCAGGCCACCCTGGTGACGTGGAAGATCCTGCAGGAACCCCGCGTGCCACGGGTAGCGACGGTCTATTTCCCCCGCCTGTTTGTGCACCTGCTCTTCCAGGTGTTCTTCAGCACAGAAGAGGTGCCAGAGAAGGTGCATACCTTCTGGAAGGATTGCCAGGAAGAGCACGGCCTTGCCACCAGCCCCAACAGGTGCTCCATCCCAGTCGCCCTATCCCTGCCGCGTGGCCTGCCAAGGAGCCAGTGAGTGCCAGCGTGACCTGGGCTTTGCTCTGCACACAGGTTTGCAGTGCAGACCCTGAAGTGCCTGCTCTGCCTTCTCCAGTGTGAGCACGTGGTGCTGTCAATGGAAGGCAAGCGTGGCTGGGACGCGCTGCTCTGCGTTGATAGCCACCACTATGCCGTGGCGCTGCTGGCCGGGTGAGACCCCCCTTGTCCCCATTGCTCCCGGCATTTGTGCCCTGTGCCCGGGCTGTCGCACAGGGGCCCCGCGGCTGTGGGCCAAAGGGACGAGGGAGAGCCAAGCAGACTGGCAAAGGCCTGCAAAGGAGGGTGCCCAGGAGCAGCCACATGCATGTCCAAGGGCCCAGGTCCCCCGGCAGGGTGCTGGGGAAAAACAAGAACTGTGTGACTCAGTGCTGGCAGAGGCTTCTCCCCCTGCCTCAGGGTCTTAGTGCCATTTTCCGCCTTCCAGGGAGATGCGCCACGCATCCAGGCACTTGTCTAAGTGCATCTTATGCTGCCTCCTTGAGATGCTCGGCACAGGGATGCCCTACTGGGATTTCCCTGCCCTGGCATTCCTTGCGGAGGTGAGCCTGAAGGCCAGCACTACCTGGCTCAGCTGCCTGCCAGCTCTCTGCCCTCTGGTGGCCGCAGCCGCCCGGGACGGTGCCCGCGCCCTGTGCTGCTGCCTGGGCCCAGGCCTGTGCGGCTCCGGGCTCCTGCCGGCCGGCTCCCCCGTCACTGCCCTGTGCCTTTCAGGTCCTCGAGTGCCTGGACTTGAGGGAATGCAGGGACAGCGTCATGGATGTCTTGTCAAGGCACCTGCGCAGGGAGCGCGCGGACATTGGCAGCCAGCTTCTCAGGGTCCTCCTCCCGCAAAGGGACGCTTCCCCGCTGGTGAGAAGAAGGGGGCAGCGGCTGAAGCCGTGCAGGCAGCGCGGGGCCGGGCAAGGCAGTGGCTTGGCCTCGCCTGGGCTTCGGGCGCTGGGGCAGCTGCTCCCAGCCAGCTCTCCTGCCTCCCGCTTCAGTGCCCCAGCACTTGGCCACAGGCCTTTGGCCTCTGGGCCCCGCCGCACGGCAGCAGGGTGGCCTTTCACAAACTTGCCTTCCGCACAGGCCGAAAGAATGTGGAGCCTGACCGAAAGGCTGGCCGAGCTCCCGCGGCTCAGGATCACCACCGTTCTGCTGGGCTATCTCTTCCTGGACAACGGTGCCCGCATACCCAGCCCCATCGCCCTGCAGCTGGCAAAGCTGATCCTGCCGCTCTTTGACAACGTAAGGCTCTGCGCCCCCAGCCACGGCCACTGGCTGCTGCCCGCACACTTGGTGCCCTGTGCAGATGCAGGCCTGCGCCAATGGGGGCCAGAAGCGGCCCATGCTGAGCTCTTCTTTCCTTCCTCTTCTACAGGCTGATAGCCAGGTGCAGCAGCTCTCCATGACTGTCTTGCAAAGCTTGATGTCTGCTGTAGAAGAAGAAGGAAAAGAGCCCCTGATGACACAAGTGTGGCAGAGCCTGCTCCCACTGTTCTTCCGCTGCCATGATGAGAATCAGCATGTGGCAGAGGTGAGGACTCGTGGGCTGCTGCTCTCCTCCTGGCAGGGGTCTCGGCCGCCTCCTGCCCTGCGCCTGCTGGCCCGCTGCCTCCTCCAGGCCATGGCACAGGGACGCGGGTCCCGTGGCCTGGGCTGCGGGGCCATCTCCACGTCTCTGCTGCTCTCCAGGCTTCCCAGGAAACGCTGCTTGGTGCGGTCAAGTTCCTGAAAAGGAAGGATCTCGAGAGAACTGTGAAGAAAGAGAAACTCTCCAAGTTTGCCGAGATCCTGGTAAGGACGGCCTGCAAGGCCCAGCCCCAGCCTGGAGAAGGCCCCCGAGGGCGATGCTCAGCATGCAGGCTGGGCGGCTGTGCCCCTGCCCGCTGCTACACGCAGAGGCCACGCGGGCTCTTCTCCAGGCTCCCGTGGGCCTGAGCCGGGCGCCCATGGAGCCCCGGCCCGGCGGGCTGCGGGGCGGGGCCGGCACCGCGGCTCCCCGGGCAGCAGCCGGCCCTCTGCCGCCTCCCCTCGGGAGCCCGGTGCCAGCGGCTGCTGGCCGCGCCTCAGGGCTGCGCGGGCAGGGGAGGCCGGGGCTGGGCGCAGGCAGCGCCCGGCCGAGGGGCTGAGCCCGCGCCAAGCCTTCCCTCCCGCCGCTCTCTCCAGCTGGCAGAGGACAGGAGCAGAGCGGCCGAGCACCTGCGCCGGGCCCTGCGCTACCTGGAGAGCCCACAGGAGCCCCTGCGAGAGGCGGCCATCAGGTTCATGGGTGAGCCACGAGGCCGGGCTCCCTCCCCGGCCCGCCGCAGCTCGGTCCCAGCCCCGCCTGCCGGCCCGGCAGCGCCAGCCGCGCCCGGCGCCGGCAAGCCCCGCCTGGCCTCGGCGCCGCTGCCGCCCTCTGGCAGCCGTGCCCTTGGGCGGCAGCGTGCGGCAAGGGCCCGGCCTGAGCTTTCCCTGGCCAGCAGGCCGTGTGGCCACAGCGCCCACAGCGCCGCTGGCAGGGAGCTGTGCCGCTGGGGCCGTGACAGGCTCTGTGTTCACAGGGATGGCCGGGCGGCACCTGAGGGGGCAGCAGCAAGAGCTCCAGCTGATCTGCACTGGTGAGTGAGGGCAGCGGGCTGAGCAAGGCGGCCGGCGGGGCGAGAGCCGCCAGCCCCGCCCCGCCTGTGGAGGGCTCTGCTCCCGTGGGCAGCGCACACTGAGATTTCAGGCCCACGTGTGCCATTCGTGGCCAGCAGCTTCAGCCTGATCCCCTGGCTGCCTGCTCCCCACTCCTGGCCATGCCAAGAGCCGGCTGGGATGGCCCTTGCAAGGGGGCTCTCTCCTTGCCTCCCCGCAGATGCAGCTTCTGACCGTGCCTCTGTTCCTCTCTCTTGCAGCCCTGGAACGCCTGACGGAGGACACCAGCAGTGCCCTGTCCCAGCTGGCACTGGAAACGCTGCGTGTCCTCCGGGCAATACAGCGTGGGCCATACACCATCTTCCAGAGGCTGCAAGATCAGCTGCGCAGGGCACGCAGGCCTCGGCCTCGCCTCTCCGGGCTCAGCTGGCTGCATTGCGGGAGCTCTGGGGAGAGCTAAGCTGGGAGGCTCTCTTTGCCGGGGCAACGCGAGCCAGGGGCAATTTTCCTTTTCTTTTGGATTTTCCCTTTTCTTTTCCATTTCTTATTTATATTTTAAATAGCACGTAGAGTATCTTTTGGTTTTTGTATATATTATATATATATATTTTTGTTTTAATATATATATGTAAAAAAATAATGTGTTATTTAGTAACATTATATATAATCCGTTACTATATTATATTATAGTAACATATTATATATATGTTACTATATTAAGTAAAACGCACAGATATTTTTTTTTTTTTTATATATATATGTTAGTTAATGTAGATTATTGTAAATAAATAAATTCGAGGATGTGTTATAATACACAGATTGCCAAGAGCTTTTCTTTGCTGCCCTGGGTCTGCAGGGCAAGAGGCAGGAAAGGGTGAACAGGGTGCTTGTGCTCAGCAGCAGAGCAGGCTGAGGGCTCCTGTGGCCCTGAAGGGGGAAAAGGCTGCTTGTGCACAGCCAGCTGCCCAGGCGTGCAGTGCCGCAGGGAAAACGGCCAGAAGCCCCGTTGGCCTTTGGTGCTTCCGCTGAAGCCTTTGTGCTGCCGACAGAGCGGCCGGGCAGGGGCCGGAGCTGCGGGGATCCCTGCCAGAGCGGTGCCTGGAGATGGCCACAAGCCCCGTGCCAGGCAGGAAGCGCCAGCCGTGTCCTCCTGCCCCTGTGCTGCGGGCTGCCTTGCTGAGGGCTCCCAGGGGCCTCTGGATGGGGCTCCTCCGCAGCTGCTGTGGGGCTGCGGCGCTGCTGCCGGGCAGCTGGGCCGGCCTGGGGGCCACCCCGAGGGGCTGGGGCACTGGGAAGCCCTGAGCAATTGGCTGTCAGAGGCCACAAGCAGCCCCCTGGCAGCCGCCTTGTTCCTGCCGCACTTGACTTGCAAGGCGCAGCCTGGGCACTCTGGAACTAATAGCGCATCGGTGTTTTCGGAGAGCGAAATGCAGGGAATCCTCAGAGCTTTGCTCTTGTCAGCAAAGCTTTAAAGCATTAAAGATAGCATTTTAAAGCTTTTTAAAGCATTAAAGACAGCATTTGATCTGAAACCTTGGAAAGGGCTTCCAAACCGAGCGGCTCCAAGGGAGAATGTGCATTTCTAGTTGATAGCATAGACACATGGAGGAAAGTTGAAGGCGAGGAAAGTGTAGAGTTGTAGAGTTCAAGATCTAGAAAAAATGAAAGTAGTTCCAATGGTAAACAAGAAGTTTAGGATGCAGTGCCCTAGGTTTGTGTGTCATAACATGATTGGCTAAGGAAGCTTACTATGTAGCATGAGTCCATAAGAGGAAATCTTGCAGCATGGGGTCCAAAGCATAGACATGCTTGTTGGCAGTGTTGTCTCTTTGGCCAACAAATCCTTCAAAGCTCTTGTAACTTGTGGCCTTGTGAGCCATGGGGCGGAGACGTGAGCCAAACTCACCCTTCCTGTCTATGTGGAAGATAAGGAAAAGAAATGGCATCATCTGAAAACTCAAGAGCTCTGCTTTCCAGCTCCTTCCAAACTCCTTGGAATCCCGCAAAGTGTGATTTAGCTACAAACAGATGACAAGGACTCTTCATGCTGGCTCTTTGACTCCAAAGCAGCTGCCTTAGAATCTTTCCCATAAGCCTGTGTAGTTATGTGCCAGAAATGGATCAACTGAAGAAACTTTGAAGGATACTTGGGGAGAAAGCCTGCCTGCAGGGGTCCCTGCTGATTGTGAAGTGTGCCACCAGCTGCAGGCCTTTCTGGGCTAAAAATATCATCAAGTCGCTTGCGCTTGCTCTTTTTGGCCTCTAAAAGCTGGGCCCACTTTTGGGCAAATTTGGAGACCTCATCTATGGGTGGATGGAGCACCCAGGATTTTCCCAATTGCAGGTCCCCGGTGGAAAAGGGGGCTCCCCAGCAACTGCGCATCTGCAAGATGATAAACAATTGTCTTGGTTTGAAAAGCCGGGTGTCTGCTAAGGAAGGCAGAAGCCTTCTCGGAAATGGAAAACGTAAACCCCCTCCCTTCCAATGATTATCATTTAGACATTAAAAAGCTCTCAGGGAAAGAGACGGGAATAGGACTGAGCCCGCAGAACAGGGCAGCGTTTGCTGATGGCCTGAGCCCTTGCTAAAGATCCTGTCGGGCTGTCTTAGACACCCGAGGCCAGGGATTGCTCCCAGCCTGGGCCGCTTTGCTTGGGCTGGGGGCGGCCCCAGGGCAGAAGGCAGCGTCTGCAAGGGCCCTGGGTGCCACGCTGCAGAACGGTCAGCGTGGCATGGAACGGAAGCCGTATCCAAGGGCCCTTGGTGACAGAAGCTTGCCCGGGTGCACGGAACCCTCAACGGTGCAGAAGGGGACAGAGCGGTGCCGTGAGGAGCCCCCGCACAGCGCGCTCGTTCCCTTCTGAGCCGGAGCTTTTCCACGGCCTTGTTGCTGCGGCTGAGCTCGAGGCCAGCGCACAGAACTTGCTGACCCGTGGCCTTCCGAGGCCTCAATTGTGCCGCTGCCCTCAAGGGCAGAGCGTGGGACTTGGTGCCCCGAAGCTTTTCCAGGGCATCTCTCCTGCAAGTCGCTCCGGTCACTGACATGGAGCAGAGAGCCCCGAGAGTGCCCAAGCTGGCTTGGGTAGAGGAGGAGGAGGAGGAGGAGGAAGAACGCCCTGGAGCCGCCCCAGCACAGCAGACTGAGGAGGTGGTGCCATTCCATCCACCGCAGGAGGGTGAGTGGCAGAGCTGGGCCGCAGGGCTGGAGCCTGCAGCCAGCTTGGCCCCATGCCATCCCATTGCCTGGGGACATGCCCAGGGACAGGATGGAAGAGGGGCTGGGCAGACAGGCTGCAATGGCCCCGCTCCTTCCCCCTGGGGCATGCCAGGGCTCTCCCTGCCTGGGGAGCACGGCTCTAGGCCGTCTTCTCCGGCCTCTCCCGCAGCCCCTCAGCTCTGGCTGCGCTCTCTCTTTGCCAGATGCAGCCGTGGAGCGCACGCCAGAGCAGGAATCCAGCCTTGGCCGCTTCCGCAGAACAGCGCAGGTACCTGCAGCCACCCCCAGCTGGGCTGGGCCTGCTGTCCCTGCTCAGCCGAGCACCGTGTGTGGAGCACTCCATGTAACAGGCCCGGCTTCTTGCCCTTCTCCTACAGCTCGTTCTCGCCTTCGTCCAGAGCATTCGGCAGGGAGAGACCAACAGCACTGGGCTCAGAGCTCACTCAGAGCTCCTCAAACTTGAGACCAGTGCCACCCTGCTGGATTTGCTGGTGGACAGGGCTGTTTGCAGGCCAGAGCAAGTAAGCAGCCTGTGGCCAGGCTTCAACTCCCCCGTGAGTCACGTGGCTTCCCAAGCCACGCCTGCTGCTCCCTGGGAGCCTTTGAGGCCACGGCAGTGCGCTGGGAAGGGAAGCACTTCTCTGGGGACGCTGGGGACATGGCTCCCTCTGGCAGCTTTCCCAGTCTCCCCGTGCCTTCTCCAGGTGCCCGCCATGGTGAGCTACATTCACCGATGGCTCGTGGCCAACGCTTCTGCCGAGCACAGGCTGGACAAGACCCTGCTCAATCTCACCAGAGCACACCCGGATGACGTGGCCGTGACGCTCCTGCGTGTGGCCCCGTCCTGTGACAGGTATGGGGCCCACCTGCCCAGAGGGCTCAGGCTTCCCCACCCATCACCCTGTACAGCCAGTGCCAGCTGTCTGAGCAACAGAGAGTTCCAGGGACCTCTGGCTGCTGCCTTTCTCAGCCCTGGCATGCCAGCCCCCGAGCCTGCTGCCATGCTCCCTTGCTGCCCCTCAGGGCGCTGTCCCCACAGGGCCGGGCTGCCTGGCTGCTGCTGGCCAGGGGGCCAGCGGGCAGAGGCAGAGCCGGCGCTCAGCCCGGGCCCCTAGCCATGCCCAGGCCACGGTGCTGTGCCTGAGACCTGCCCTGAGACGGAGCTCTAACCCCGCAGAGCTGCCCTCGCCATGTGGAAAACCATCATGTGCTCGCCCAGGACTGCGGAGCCAGTGCTGCTGATCCTCCTGCATGTGCTGGGCAGCTGGCCAGAGCGCAGCACGTGCACCTCGGATGGGGACGAAACGGCTGTCTTTGCCCTGGCTGTGAGTTCCTGCAACTGGCCTTTGCTGGCCCCAAGGCCGCCTCTGCAGCAGCTCTCCTATGCTCTTCCCCCGCTGCATCTCCCTGCCTCAGGCACTGGCCTGAGACTTGGCCCAGGGGCAGCTTCAGGCCCACCAGGCCCCGTGCTCCCCCTGCGTCTCTCCGGGCCTCTCCCTGCCAAGCTCAGGCCCTGCCACACGGACGCCTGGGCACTGAGCGCTGTCTCGGGGGGGGGCTTTTTCCTTCGCAGGCCACCCTGGTGACGTGGAAGATCCTGCAGGAACCCCGCGTGCCACGGGTAGCGACGGTCTATTTCCCCCGCCTGTTTGTGCACCTGCTCTTCCAGGTGTTCTTCAGCACAGAAGAGGTGCCAGAGAAGGTGCATACCTTCTGGAAGGATTGCCAGGAAGAGCACGGCCTTGCCACCAGCCCCAACAGGTGCTCCATCCCAGTCGCCCTATCCCTGCCGCGTGGCCTGCCAAGGAGCCAGTGAGTGCCAGCGTGACCTGGGCTTTGCTCTGCACACAGGTTTGCAGTGCAGACCCTGAAGTGCCTGCTCTGCCTTCTCCAGTGTGAGCACGTGGTGCTGTCAATGGAAGGCAAGCGTGGCTGGGACGCGCTGCTCTGCGTTGATAGCCACCACTATGCCGTGGCGCTGCTGGCCGGGTGAGACCCCCCTTGTCCCCATTGCTCCCGGCATTTGTGCCCTGTGCCCGGGCTGTCGCACAGGGGCCCCGCGGCTGTGGGCCAAAGGGACGAGGGAGAGCCAAGCAGACTGGCAAAGGCCTGCAAAGGAGGGTGCCCAGGAGCAGCCACATGCATGTCCAAGGGCCCAGGTCCCCCGGCAGGGTGCTGGGGAAAAACAAGAACTGTGTGACTCAGTGCTGGCAGAGGCTTCTCCCCCTGCCTCAGGGTCTTAGTGCCATTTTCCGCCTTCCAGGGAGATGCGCCACGCATCCAGGCACTTGTCTAAGTGCATCTTATGCTGCCTCCTTGAGATGCTCGGCACAGGGATGCCCTACTGGGATTTCCCTGCCCTGGCATTCCTTGCGGAGGTGAGCCTGAAGGCCAGCACTACCTGGCTGAGCTGCCTGCCAGCTCTCTGCCCTCTGGTGGCCGCAGCCGCCCGGGACGGTGCCCGCGCCCTGTGCTGCTGCCTGGGCCCAGGCCTGTGCGGCTCCGGGCTCCTGCCGGCCGGCTCCCCCGTCACTGCCCTGTGCCTTTCAGGTCCTCGAGTGCCTGGACTTGAGGGAATGCAGGGACAGCGTCATGGATGTCTTGTCAAGGCACCTGCGCAGGGAGCGCGCGGACATTGGCAGCCAGCTTCTCAGGGTCCTCCTCCCGCAAAGGGACGCTTCCCCGCTGGTGAGAAGAAGGGGGCAGCGGCTGAAGCCGTGCAGGCAGCGCGGGGCCGGGCAAGGCAGTGGCTTGGCCTCGCCTGGGCTTCGGGCGCTGGGGCAGCTGCTCCCAGCCAGCTCTCCTGCCTCCCGCTTCAGTGCCCCAGCACTTGGCCACAGGCCTTTGGCCTCTGGGCCCCGCCGCACGGCAGCAGGGTGGCCTTTCACAAACTTGCCTTCCGCACAGGCCGAAAGAATGTGGAGCCTGACCGAAAGGCTGGCCGAGCTCCCGCGGCTCAGGATCACCACCGTTCTGCTGGGCTATCTCTTCCTGGACAACGGTGCCCGCATACCCAGCCCCATCGCCCTGCAGCTGGCAAAGCTGATCCTGCCGCTCTTTGACAACGTAAGGCTCTGCGCCCCCAGCCACGGCCACTGGCTGCTGCCCGCACACTTGGTGCCCTGTGCAGATGCAGGCCTGCGCCAATGTGGGCCAGAAGCGGCCCATGCTGAGCTCTTCTTTCCTTCCTCTTCTACAGGCTGATAGCCAGGTGCAGCAGCTCTCCATGACTGTCTTGCAAAGCTTGATGTCTGCTGTAGAAGAAGAAGGAAAAGAGCCCCTGATGACACAAGTGTGGCAGAGCCTGCTCCCACTGTTCTTCCGCTGCCATGATGAGAATCAGCATGTGGCAGAGGTGAGGACTCGTGGGCTGCTGCTCTCCTCCTGGCAGGGGTCTCGGCCGCCTCCTGCCCTGCGCCTGCTGGCCCGCTGCCTCCTCCAGGCCATGGCACAGGGACGCGGGTCCCGTGGCCTGGGCTGCGGGGCCATCTCCACGTCTCTGCTGCTCTCCAGGCTTCCCAGGAAACGCTGCTTGGTGCGGTCAAGTTCCTGAAAAGGAAGGATCTCGAGAGAACTGTGAAGAAAGAGAAACTCTCCAAGTTTGCCGAGATCCTGGTAAGGACGGCCTGCAAGGCCCAGCCCCAGCCTGGAGAAGGCCCCCGAGGGCGATGCTCAGCATGCAGGCTGGGCGGCTGTGCCCCTGCCCGCTGCTACACGCAGAGGCCACGCGGGCTCTTCTCCAGGCTCCCGTGGGCCTGAGCCGGGCGCCCATGGAGCCCCGGCCCGGCGGGCTGCGGGGCGGGGCCGGCACCGCGGCTCCCCGGGCAGCAGCCGGCCCTCTGCCGCCTCCCCTCGGGAGCCCGGTGCCAGCGGCTGCTGGCCGCGCCTCAGGGCTGCGCGGGCAGGGGAGGCCGGGGCTGGGCGCAGGCAGCGCCCGGCCGAGGGGCTGAGCCCGCGCCAAGCCTTCCCTCCCGCCGCTCTCTCCAGCTGGCAGAGGACAGGAGCAGAGCGGCCGAGCACCTGCGCCGGGCCCTGCGCTACCTGGAGAGCCCACAGGAGCCCCTGCGAGAGGCGGCCATCAGGTTCATGGGTGAGCCACGAGGCCGGGCTCCCTCCCCGGCCCGCCGCAGCTCGGTCCCAGCCCCGCCTGCCGGCCCGGCAGCGCCAGCCGCGCCCGGCGCCGGCAAGCCCCGCCTGGCCTCGGCGCCGCTGCCGCCCTCTGGCAGCCGTGCCCTTGGGCGGCAGCGTGCGGCAAGGGCCCGGCCTGAGCTTTCCCTGGCCAGCAGGCCGTGTGGCCACAGCGCCCACAGCGCCGCTGGCAGGGAGCTGTGCCGCTGGGGCCGTGACAGGCTCTGTGTTCACAGGGATGGCCGGGCGGCACCTGAGGGGGCAGCAGCAAGAGCTCCAGCTGATCTGCACTGGTGAGTGAGGGCAGCGGGCTGAGCAAGGCGGCCGGCGGGGCGAGAGCCGCCAGCCCCGCCCCGCCTGTGGAGGGCTCTGCTCCCGTGGGCAGCGCACACTGAGATTTCAGGCCCACGTGTGCCATTCGTGGCCAGCAGCTTCAGCCTGATCCCCTGGCTCCCTGCTCCCCACTCCTGGCCATGCCAAGAGCCGGCTGGGATGGCCCTTGCAAGGGGGCTCTCTCCTTGCCTCCCCGCAGATGCAGCTTCTGACCGTGCCTCTGTTCCTCTCTCTTGCAGCCCTGGAACGCCTGACGGAGGACACCAGCAGTGCCCTGTCCCAGCTGGCACTGGAAACGCTGCGTGTCCTCCGGGCAATACAGCGTGGGCCATACACCATCTTCCAGAGGCTGCAAGATCAGCTGCGCAGGGCACGCAGGCCTCGGCCTCGCCTCTCCGGGCTCAGCTGGCTGCATTGCGGGAGCTCTGGGGAGAGCTAAGCTGGGAGGCTCTCTTTGCCGGGGCAACGCGAGCCAGGGGCAATTTTCCTTTTCTTTTGGATTTTCCCTTTTCTTTTCCATTTCTTATTTATATTTTAAATAGCACGTAGAGTATCTTTTGGTTTTTGTATATATTATATATATATATTTTTGTTTTAATATATATATGTAAAAAAATAATGTGTTATTTAGTAACATTATATATAATCCGTTACTATATTATATTATAGTAACATATTATATATATGTTACTATATTAAGTAAAACGCACAGATATTTTTTTTTTTTTTATATATATATGTTAGTTAATGTAGATTATTGTAAATAAATAAATTCGAGGATGTGTTATAATACACAGATTGCCAAGAGCTTTTCTTTGCTGCCCTGGGTCTGCAGGGCAAGAGGCAGGAAAGGGTGAACAGGGTGCTTGTGCTCAGCAGCAGAGCAGGCTGAGGGCTCCTGTGGCCCTGAAGGGGGAAAAGGCTGCTTGTGCACAGCCAGCTGCCCAGGCGTGCAGTGCCGCAGGGAAAACGGCCAGAAGCCCCGTTGGCCTTTGGTGCTTCCGCTGAAGCCTTTGTGCTGCCGACAGAGCGGCCGGGCAGGGGCCGGAGCTGCGGGGATCCCTGCCAGAGCGGTGCCTGGAGATGGCCACAAGCCCCGTGCCAGGCAGGAAGCGCCAGCCGTGTCCTCCTGCCCCTGTGCTGCGGGCTGCCTTGCTGAGGGCTCCCAGGGGCCTCTGGATGGGGCTCCTCCGCAGCTGCTGTGGGGCTGCGGCGCTGCTGCCGGGCAGCTGGGCCGGCCTGGGGGCCACCCCGAGGGGCTGGGGCACTGGGAAGCCCTGAGCAATTGGCTGTCAGAGGCCACAAGCAGCCCCCTGGCAGCCGCCTTGTTCCTGCCGCACTTGACTTGCAAGGCGCAGCCTGGGCACTCTGGAACTAATAGCGCATCGGTGTTTTCGGAGAGCGAAATGCAGGGAATCCTCAGAGCTTTGCTCTTGTCAGCAAAGCTTTAAAGCATTAAAGATAGCATTTTAAAGCTTTTTAAAGCATTAAAGACAGCATTTGATCTGAAACCTTGGAAAGGGCTTCCAAACCGAGCGGCTCCAAGGGAGAATGTGCATTTCTAGTTGATAGCATAGACACATGGAGGAAAGTTGAAGGCGAGGAAAGTGTAGAGTTGTAGAGTTCAAGATCTAGAAAAAATGAAAGTAGTTCCAATGGTAAACAAGAAGTTTAGGATGCAGTGCCCTAGGTTTGTGTGTCATAACATGATTGGCTAAGGAAGCTTACTATGTAGCATGAGTCCATAAGAGGAAATCTTGCAGCATGGGGTCCAAAACATAGACATGCTTGTTGGCAGTGTTGTCTCTTTGGCCAACAAATCCTTCAAAGCTCTTGTAACTTGTGGCCTTGTGAGCCATGGGGCGGAGACGTGAGCCAAACTCACCCTTCCTGTCTATGTGGAAGATAAGGAAAAGAAATGGCATCATCTGAAAACTCAAGAGCTCTGCTTTCCAGCTCCTTCCAAACTCCTTGGAATCCCGCAAAGTGTGATTTAGCTACAAACAGATGACAAGGACTCTTCATGCTGGCTCTTTGACTCCAAAGCAGCTGCCTTAGAATCTTTCCCATAAGCCTGTGTAGTTATGTGCCAGAAATGGATCAACTGAAGAAACTTTGAAGGATACTTGGGGAGAAAGCCTGCCTGCAGGGGTCCCTGCTGATTGTGAAGTGTGCCACCAGCTGCAGGCCTTTCTGGGCTAAAAATATCATCAAGTCGCTTGCGCTTGCTCTTTTTGGCCTCTAAAAGCTGGGCCCACTTTTGGGCAAATTTGGAGACCTCATCTATGGGTGGATGGAGCACCCAGGATTTTCCCAATTGCAGGTCCCCGGTGGAAAAGGGGGCTCCCCAGCAACTGCGCATCTGCAAGATGATAAACAATTGTCTTGGTTTGAAAAGCCGGGTGTCTGCTAAGGAAGGCAGAAGCCTTCTCGGAAATGGAAAACGTAAACCCCCTCCCTTCCAATGATTATCATTTAGACATTAAAAAGCTCTCAGGGAAAGAGACGGGAATAGGACTGAGCCCGCAGAACAGGGCAGCGTTTGCTGATGGCCTGAGCCCTTGCTAAAGATCCTGTCGGGCTGTCTTAGACACCCGAGGCCAGGGATTGCTCCCAGCCTGGGCCGCTTTGCTTGGGCTGGGGGCGGCCCCAGGGCAGAAGGCAGCGTCTGCAAGGGCCCTGGGTGCCACGCTGCAGAACGGTCAGCGTGGCATGGAACGGAAGCCGTATCCAAGGGCCCTTGGTGACAGAAGCTTGCCCGGGTGCACGGAACCCTCAACGGTGCAGAAGGGGACAGAGCGGTGCCGTGAGGAGCCCCCGCACAGCGCGCTCGTTCCCTTCTGAGCCGGAGCTTTTCCACGGCCTTGTTGCTGCGGCTGAGCTCGAGGCCAGCGCACAGAACTTGCTGACCCGTGGCCTTCCGAGGCCTCAATTGTGCCGCTGCCCTCAAGGGCAGAGCGTGGGACTTGGTGCCCCGAAGCTTTTCCAGGGCATCTCTCCTGCAAGTCGCTCCGGTCACTGACATGGAGCAGAGAGCCCCGAGAGTGCCCAAGCTGGCTTGGGTAGAGGAGGAGGAGGAGGAGGAGGAAGAACGCCCTGGAGCCGCCCCAGCACAGCAGACTGAGGAGGTGGTGCCATTCCATCCACCGCAGGAGGGTGAGTGGCAGAGCTGGGCCGCAGGGCTGGAGCCTGCAGCCAGCTTGGCCCCATGCCATCCCATTGCCTGGGGACATGCCCAGGGACAGGATGGAAGAGGGGCTGGGCAGACAGGCTGCAATGGCCCCGCTCCTTCCCCCTGGGGCATGCCAGGGCTCTCCCTGCCTGGGGAGCACGGCTCTAGGCCGTCTTCTCCGGCCTCTCCCGCAGCCCCTCAGCTCTGGCTGCGCTCTCTCTTTGCCAGATGCAGCCGTGGAGCGCACGCCAGAGCAGGAATCCAGCCTTGGCCGCTTCCGCAGAACAGCGCAGGTACCTGCAGCCACCCCCAGCTGGGCTGGGCCTGCTGTCCCTGCTCAGCCGAGCACCGTGTGTGGAGCACTCCATGTAACAGGCCCGGCTTCTTGCCCTTCTCCTACAGCTCGTTCTCGCCTTCGTCCAGAGCATTCGGCAGGGAGAGACCAACAGCACTGGGCTCAGAGCTCACTCAGAGCTCCTCAAACTTGAGACCAGTGCCACCCTGCTGGATTTGCTGGTGGACAGGGCTGTTTGCAGGCCAGAGCAAGTAAGCAGCCTGTGGCCAGGCTTCAACTCCCCCGTGAGTCACGTGGCTTCCCAAGCCACGCCTGCTGCTCCCTGGGAGCCTTTGAGGCCACGGCAGTGCGCTGGGAAGGGAAGCACTTCTCTGGGGACGCTGGGGACATGGCTCCCTCTGGCAGCTTTCCCAGTCTCCCCGTGCCTTCTCCAGGTGCCCGCCATGGTGAGCTACATTCACCGATGGCTCGTGGCCAACGCTTCTGCCGAGCACAGGCTGGACAAGACCCTGCTCAATCTCACCAGAGCACACCCGGATGACGTGGCCGTGACGCTCCTGCGTGTGGCCCCGTCCTGTGACAGGTATGGGGCCCACCTGCCCAGAGGGCTCAGGCTTCCCCACCCATCACCCTGTACAGCCAGTGCCAGCTGTCTGAGCAACAGAGAGTTCCAGGGACCTCTGGCTGCTGCCTTTCTCAGCCCTGGCATGCCAGCCCCCGAGCCTGCTGCCATGCTCCCTTGCTGCCCCTCAGGGCGCTGTCCCCACAGGGCCGGGCTGCCTGGCTGCTGCTGGCCAGGGGGCCAGCGGGCAGAGGCAGAGCCGGCGCTCAGCCCGGGCCCCTAGCCATGCCCAGGCCACGGTGCTGTGCCTGAGACCTGCCCTGAGACGGAGCTCTAACCCCGCAGAGCTGCCCTCGCCATGTGGAAAACCATCATGTGCTCGCCCAGGACTGCGGAGCCAGTGCTGCTGAACCTCCTGCATGTGCTGGGCAGCTGGCCAGAGCGCAGCACGTGCACCTCGGATGGGGACGAAACGGCTGTCTTTGCCCTGGCTGTGAGTTCCTGCAACTGGCCTTTGCTGGCCCCAAGGCCGCCTCTGCAGCAGCTCTCCTATGCTCTTCCCCCGCTGCATCTCCCTGCCTCAGGCACTGGCCTGAGACTTGGCCCAGGGGCAGCTTCAGGCCCACCAGGCCCCGTGCTCCCCCTGCGTCTCTCCGGGCCTCTCCCTGCCAAGCTCAGGCCCTGCCACACGGACGCCTGGGCACTGAGCGCTGTCTCGGGGGGGGGCTTTTTCCTTCGCAGGCCACCCTGGTGACGTGGAAGATCCTGCAGGAACCCCGCGTGCCACGGGTAGCGACGGTCTATTTCCCCCGCCTGTTTGTGCACCTGCTCTTCCAGGTGTTCTTCAGCACAGAAGAGGTGCCAGAGAAGGTGCATACCTTCTGGAAGGATTGCCAGGAAGAGCACGGCCTTGCCACCAGCCCCAACAGGTGCTCCATCCCAGTCGCCCTATCCCTGCCGCGTGGCCTGCCAAGGAGCCAGTGAGTGCCAGCGTGACCTGGGCTTTGCTCTGCACACAGGTTTGCAGTGCAGACCCTGAAGTGCCTGCTCTGCCTTCTCCAGTGTGAGCACGTGGTGCTGTCAATGGAAGGCAAGCGTGGCTGGGACGCGCTGCTCTGCGTTGATAGCCACCACTATGCCGTGGCGCTGCTGGCCGGGTGAGACCCCCCTTGTCCCCATTGCTCCCGGCATTTGTGCCCTGTGCCCGGGCTGTCGCACAGGGGCCCCGCGGCTGTGGGCCAAAGGGACGAGGGAGAGCCAAGCAGACTGGCAAAGGCCTGCAAAGGAGGGTGCCCAGGAGCAGCCACATGCATGTCCAAGGGCCCAGGTCCCCCGGCAGGGTGCTGGGGAAAAACAAGAACTGTGTGACTCAGTGCTGGCAGAGGCTTCTCCCCCTGCCTCAGGGTCTTAGTGCCATTTTCCGCCTTCCAGGGAGATGCGCCACGCATCCAGGCACTTGTCTAAGTGCATCTTATGCTGCCTCCTTGAGATGCTCGGCACAGGGATGCCCTACTGGGATTTCCCTGCCCTGGCATTCCTTGCGGAGGTGAGCCTGAAGGCCAGCACTACCTGGCTCAGCTGCCTGCCAGCTCTCTGCCCTCTGGTGGCCGCAGCCGCCCGGGACGGTGCCCGCGCCCTGTGCTGCTGCCTGGGCCCAGGCCTGTGCGGCTCCGGGCTCCTGCCGGCCGGCTCCCCCGTCACTGCCCTGTGCCTTTCAGGTCCTCGAGTGCCTGGACTTGAGGGAATGCAGGGACAGCGTCATGGATGTCTTGTCAAGGCACCTGCGCAGGGAGCGCGCGGACATTGGCAGCCAGCTTCTCAGGGTCCTCCTCCCGCAAAGGGACGCTTCCCCGCTGGTGAGAAGAAGGGGGCAGCGGCTGAAGCCGTGCAGGCAGCGCGGGGCCGGGCAAGGCAGTGGCTTGGCCTCGCCTGGGCTTCGGGCGCTGGGGCAGCTGCTCCCAGCCAGCTCTCCTGCCTCCCGCTTCAGTGCCCCAGCACTTGGCCACAGGCCTTTGGCCTCTGGGCCCCGCCGCACGGCAGCAGGGTGGCCTTTCACAAACTTGCCTTCCGCACAGGCCGAAAGAATGTGGAGCCTGACCGAAAGGCTGGCCGAGCTCCCGCGGCTCAGGATCACCACCGTTCTGCTGGGCTATCTCTTCCTGGACAACGGTGCCCGCATACCCAGCCCCATCGCCCTGCAGCTGGCAAAGCTGATCCTGCCGCTCTTTGACAACGTAAGGCTCTGCGCCCCCAGCCACGGCCACTGGCTGCTGCCCGCACACTTGGTGCCCTGTGCAGATGCAGGCCTGCGCCAATGTGGGCCAGAAGCGGCCCATGCTGAGCTCTTCTTTCCTTCCTCTTCTACAGGCTGATAGCCAGGTGCAGCAGCTCTCCATGACTGTCTTGCAAAGCTTGATGTCTGCTGTAGAAGAAGAAGGAAAAGAGCCCCTGATGACACAAGTGTGGCAGAGCCTGCTCCCACTGTTCTTCCGCTGCCATGATGAGAATCACCATGTGGCAGAGGTGAGGACTCGTGGGCTGCTGCTCTCCTCCTGGCAGGGGTCTCGGCCGCCTCCTGCCCTGCGCCTGCTGGCCCGCTGCCTCCTCCAGGCCATGGCACAGGGACGCGGGTCCCGTGGCCTGGGCTGCGGGGCCATCTCCACGTCTCTGCTGCTCTCCAGGCTTCCCAGGAAACGCTGCTTGGTGCGGTCAAGTTCCTGAAAAGGAAGGATCTCGAGAGAACTGTGAAGAAAGAGAAACTCTCCAAGTTTGCCGAGATCCTGGTAAGGACGGCCTGCAAGGCCCAGCCCCAGCCTGGAGAAGGCCCCCGAGGGCGATGCTCAGCATGCAGGCTGGGCGGCTGTGCCCCTGCCCGCTGCTACACGCAGAGGCCACGCGGGCTCTTCTCCAGGCTCCCGTGGGCCTGAGCCGGGCGCCCATGGAGCCCCGGCCCGGCGGGCTGCGGGGCGGGGCCGGCACCGCGGCTCCCCGGGCAGCAGCCGGCCCTCTGCCGCCTCCCCTCGGGAGCCCGGTGCCAGCGGCTGCTGGCCGCGCCTCAGGGCTGCGCGGGCAGGGGAGGCCGGGGCTGGGCGCAGGCAGCGCCCGGCCGAGGGGCTGAGCCCGCGCCAAGCCTTCCCTCCCGCCGCTCTCTCCAGCTGGCAGAGGACAGGAGCAGAGCGGCCGAGCACCTGCGCCGGGCCCTGCGCTACCTGGAGAGCCCACAGGAGCCCCTGCGAGAGGCGGCCATCAGGTTCATGGGTGAGCCACGAGGCCGGGCTCCCTCCCCGGCCCGCCGCAGCTCGGTCCCAGCCCCGCCTGCCGGCCCGGCAGCGCCAGCCGCGCCCGGCGCCGGCAAGCCCCGCCTGGCCTCGGCGCCGCTGCCGCCCTCTGGCAGCCGTGCCCTTGGGCGGCAGCGTGCGGCAAGGGCCCGGCCTGAGCTTTCCCTGGCCAGCAGGCCGTGTGGCCACAGCGCCCACAGCGCCGCTGGCAGGGAGCTGTGCCGCTGGGGCCGTGACAGGCTCTGTGTTCACAGGGATGGCCGGGCGGCACCTGAGGGGGCAGCAGCAAGAGCTCCAGCTGATCTGCGCTGGTGAGTGAGGGCAGCGGGCTGAGCAAGGCGGCCGGCGGGGCGAGAGCCGCCAGCCCCGCCCCGCCTGTGGAGGGCTCTGCTCCCGTGGGCAGCGCACACTGAGATTTCAGGCCCACGTGTGCCATTCGTGGCCAGCAGCTTCAGCCTGATCCCCTGGCTCCCTGCTCCCCACTCCTGGCCATGCCAAGAGCCGGCTGGGATGGCCCTTGCAAGGGGGCTCTCTCCTTGCCTCCCCGCAGATGCAGCTTCTGACCGTGCCTCTGTTCCTCTCTCTTGCAGCCCTGGAACGCCTGACGGAGGACACCAGCAGTGCCCTGTCCCAGCTGGCACTGGAAACGCTGCGTGTCCTCCGGGCAATACAGCGTGGGCCATACACCATCTTCCAGAGGCTGCAAGATCAGCTGCGCAGGGCACGCAGGCCTCGGCCTCGCCTCTCCGGGCTCAGCTGGCTGCACTGCGGGAGCTCTGGGGAGAGCTAAGCTGGGAGGCTCTCTTTGCCGGGGCAACGCGAGCCAGGGGCAATTTTCCTTTTCTTTTGGATTTTCCCTTTTCTTTTCCATTTCTTATTTATATTTTAAATAGCACGTAGAGTATCTTTTGGTTTTTGTATATATTATATATATATATTTTTGTTTTAATATATATATGTAAAAAAATAATGTGTTATTTAGTAACATTATATATAATCCGTTACTATATTATATTATAGTAACATATTATATATATGTTACTATATTAAGTAAAACGCACAGATATTTTTTTTTTTTTTTATATATATATGTTAGTTAATGTAGATTATTGTAAATAAATAAATTCGAGGATGTGTTATAATACACAGATTGCCAAGAGCTTTTCTTTGCTGCCCTGGGTCTGCAGGGCAAGAGGCAGGAAAGGGTGAACAGGGTGCTTGTGCTCAGCAGCAGAGCAGGCTGAGGGCTCCTGTGGCCCTGAAGGGGGAAAAGGCTGCTTGTGCACAGCCAGCTGCCCAGGCGTGCAGTGCCGCAGGGAAAACGGCCAGAAGCCCCGTTGGCCTTTGGTGCTTCCGCTGAAGCCTTTGTGCTGCCGACAGAGCGGCCGGGCAGGGGCCGGAGCTGCGGGGATCCCTGCCAGAGCGGTGCCTGGAGATGGCCACAAGCCCCGTGCCAGGCAGGAAGCGCCAGCCGTGTCCTCCTGCCCCTGTGCTGCGGGCTGCCTTGCTGAGGGCTCCCAGGGGCCTCTGGATGGGGCTCCTCCGCAGCTGCTGTGGGGCTGCGGCGCTGCTGCCGGGCAGCTGGGCCGGCCTGGGGGCCACCCCGAGGGGCTGGGGCACTGGGAAGCCCTGAGCAATTGGCTGTCAGAGGCCACAAGCAGCCCCCTGGCAGCCGCCTTGTTCCTGCCGCACTTGACTTGCAAGGCGCAGCCTGGGCACTCTGGAACTAATAGCGCATCGGTGTTTTCGGAGAGCGAAATGCAGGGAATCCTCAGAGCTTTGCTCTTGTCAGCAAAGCTTTAAAGCATTAAAGATAGCATTTTAAAGCTTTTTAAAGCATTAAAGACAGCATTTGATCTGAAACCTTGGAAAGGGCTTCCAAACCGAGCGGCTCCAAGGGAGAATGTGCATTTCTAGTTGATAGCATAGACACATGGAGGAAAGTTGAAGGCGAGGAAAGTGTAGAGTTGTAGAGTTCAAGATCTAGAAAAAATGAAAGTAGTTCCAATGGTAAACAAGAAGTTTAGGATGCAGTGCCCTAGGTTTGTGTGTCATAACATGATTGGCTAAGGAAGCTTACTATGTAGCATGAGTCCATAAGAGGAAATCTTGCAGCATGGGGTCCAAAACATAGACATGCTTGTTGGCAGTGTTGTCTCTTTGGCCAACAAATCCTTCAAAGCTCTTGTAACTTGCGGCCTTGTGAGCCATGGGGCGGAGACGTGAGCCAAACTCACCCTTCCTGTCTATGTGGAAGATAAGGAAAAGAAATGGCATCATCTGAAAACTCAAGAGCTCTGCTTTCCAGCTCCTTCCAAACTCCTTGGAATCCCGCAAAGTGTGATTTAGCTACAAACAGATGACAAGGACTCTTCATGCTGGCTCTTTGACTCCAAAGCAGCTGCCTTAGAATCTTTCCCATAAGCCTGTGTAGTTATGTGCCAGAAATGGATCAACTGAAGAAACTTTGAAGGATACTTGGGGAGAAAGCCTGCCTGCAGGGGTCCCTGCTGATTGTGAAGTGTGCCACCAGCTGCAGGCCTTTCTGGGCTAAAAATATCATCAAGTCGCTTGCGCTTGCTCTTTTTGGCCTCTAAAAGCTGGGCCCACTTTTGGGCAAATTTGGAGACCTCATCTATGGGTGGATGGAGCACCCAGGATTTTCCCAATTGCAGGTCCCCGGTGGAAAAGGGGGCTCCCCAGCAACTGCGCATCTGCAAGATGATAAACAATTGTCTTGGTTTGAAAAGCCGGGTGTCTGCTAAGGAAGGCAGAAGCCTTCTCGGAAATGGAAAACGTAAACCCCCTCCCTTCCAATGATTATCATTTAGACATTAAAAAGCTCTCAGGGAAAGAGACGGGAATAGGACTGAGCCCGCAGAACAGGGCAGCGTTTGCTGATGGCCTGAGCCCTTGCTAAAGATCCTGTCGGGCTGTCTTAGACACCCGAGGCCAGGGATTGCTCCCAGCCTGGGCCGCTTTGCTTGGGCTGGGGGCGGCCCCAGGGCAGAAGGCAGCGTCTGCAAGGGCCCTGGGTGCCACGCTGCAGAACGGTCAGCGTGGCATGGAACGGAAGCCGGTATCCAAGGGCCCTTGGTGACAGAAGCTTGCCCGGGTGCACGGAACCCTCAACGGTGCAGAAGGGGACAGAGCGGTGCCGTGAGGAGCCCCCGCACAGCGCGCTCGTTCCCTTCTGAGCCGGAGCTTTTCCACGGCCTTGTTGCTGCGGCTGAGCTCGAGGCCAGCGCACAGAACTTGCTGACCCGTGGCCTTCCGAGGCCTCAATTGTGCCGCTGCCCTCAAGGGCAGAGCGTGGGACTTGGTGCCCCGAAGCTTTTCCAGGGCATCTCTCCTGCAAGTCGCTCCGGTCACTGACATGGAGCAGAGAGCCCCGAGAGTGCCCAAGCTGGCTTGGGTAGAGGAGGAGGAGGAGGAGGAGGAAGAACGCCCTGGAGCCGCCCCAGCACAGCAGACTGAGGAGGTGGTGCCATTCCATCCACCGCAGGAGGGTGAGTGGCAGAGCTGGGCCGCAGGGCTGGAGCCTGCAGCCAGCTTGGCCCCATGCCATCCCATTGCCTGGGGACATGCCCAGGGACAGGATGGAAGAGGGGCTGGGCAGACAGGCTGCAATGGCCCCGCTCCTTCCCCCTGGGGCATGCCAGGGCTCTCCCTGCCTGGGGAGCACGGCTCTAGGCCGTCTTCTCCGGCCTCTCCCGCAGCCCCTCAGCTCTGGCTGCGCTCTCTCTTTGCCAGATGCAGCCGTGGAGCGCACGCCAGAGCAGGAATCCAGCCTTGGCCGCTTCCGCAGAACAGCGCAGGTACCTGCAGCCACCCCCAGCTGGGCTGGGCCTGCTGTCCCTGCTCAGCCGAGCACCGTGTGTGGAGCTCTCCATGTAACAGGCCCGGCTTCTTGCCCTTCTCCTACAGCTCGTTCTCGCCTTCGTCCAGAGCATTCGGCAGGGAGAGACCAACAGCACTGGGCTCAGAGCTCACTCAGAGCTCCTCAAACTTGAGACCAGTGCCGCCCTGCTGGATTTGCTGGTGGACAGGGCTGTTTGCAGGCCAGAGCAAGTAAGCAGCCTGTGGCCAGGCTTCAACTCCCCCGTGAGTCACGTGGCTTCCCAAGCCACGCCTGCTGCTCCCTGGGAGCCTTTGAGGCCACGGCAGTGCGCTGGGAAGGGAAGGACTTCTCTGGAGACGCTGGGGACATGGCTCCCTCTGGCAGCTTTCCGAGTCTGCCCGTGCCTTCTCCAGGTGCCCGCCATGGTGAGCTACATTCACCGATGGCTCGTGGCCAACGCTTCTGCCGAGCACAGGCTGGACAAGACCCTGCTCAATCTCACCAGAGCACACCCGGATGACGTGGCCGTGACGCTCCTGCGTGTGGCCCCGTCCTGTGACAGGTATGGGGCCCACCTGCCCAGAGGGCTCAGGCTTCCCCACCCATCACCCTGTACAGCCAGTGCCAGCTGTCTGAGCAACAGAGAGTTCCAGGGCCCTCTGGCTGCTGCCTTTCTCAGCCCTGGCATGCCAGCCCCCGAGCCTGCTGCCATGCTCCCTTGCTGCCCCTCAGGGCGCTGTCCCCACAGGGCCGGGCTGCCTGGCTGCTGCTGGCCAGGGGGTCAGCGGGCAGAGGCAGAGCCGGCGCTCAGCCCGGGCCCCTAGCCATGCCCAGGCCACGGTGCTGTGCCTGAGACCTGCCCTGAGACGGAGCTCTAACCCCGCAGAGCTGCCCTCTCCATGTGGAAAACCATCATGCGCTCGCCCAGGACTGCGGAGCCAGTGCTGCTGAACCTCCTGCATGTGCTGGGCAGCTGGCCAGAGCGCAGCACGCGCACCTCGGATGGGGACGAAACGGCTGTCTTTGCCCTGGCTGTGAGTTCCTGCAACTGGCCTTTGCTGGCCCCAAGGCCGCCTCTGCAGCAGCTCTCCTATGCTCTTCCCCCGCTGCATCTCCCTGCCTCAGGCGCTGGCCTGAGACTTGGCCCAGGGGCAGCTTCAGGCCCACCAGGCCCCGTGCTCCCCCTGCGTCTCTCCGGGCCTCTCCCTGCCAAGCTAGGGCCCTGCCACACGGACGCCTGGGCACTGAGCGCCGTCTCTGGGGGGGCTTTTTCCTTCGCAGGCCACCCTGGTGACGTGGAAGGTCCTGCAGGAACCCCGCGTGCCACGGGTAGCGACGGTCTATTTCCCCCGCCTGTTTGTGCACCTGCTCTTCCAGGTGTTCTTTAGCACAGAAGAGGTGCCAGAGAAGGTGCATACCTTCTGGAAGGATTGCCAGGAAGAGCACGGCCTTGCCACCAGCCCCAACAGGTGCTCCATCCCAGTCGCCCTATCCCTGCCGCGTGGCCTGCCAAGGAGCCAGTGAGTGCCAGCGTGACCTGGGCTTTGCTCTGCACACAGGTTTGCAGTGCAGACCCTGAAGTGCCTGCTCTGCCTTCTCCAGTGTGAGCACGTGGTGCTGTCAATGGAAGGCAAGCGTGGCTGGGACGCGCTGCTCTGCGTTGATAGCCACCACTATGCCGTGGCGCTGCTGGCCGGGTGAGACCCCCCTTGTCCCCATTGCTCCCGGCATTTGTGCCCTGTGCCCGGGCTGTCGCACAGGGGCCCCGCGGCTGTGGGCCAAAGGGACGAGGGAGAGCCAAGCAGACTGGCAAAGGCCTGCAAAGGAGGGTGCCCAGGAGCAGCCACATGCATGTCCAAGGGCCCAGGTCCCCCGGCAGGGTGCTGGGGAAAAACAAGAACTGTGTGACTCAGTGCTGGCAGAGGCTTCTCCCCCTGCCTCAGGGTCTTAGTGCCATTTTCCGCCTTCCAGGGAGATGCGCCACGCATCCAGGCACTTGTCTAAGTGCATCCTATGCTGCCTCCTTGAGATGCTCGGCACAGGGATGCCCTACTGGGATTTCCCTGCCCTGGCATTCCTTGCGGAGGTGAGCCTGAAGGCCAGCACTACCTGGCTCAGCTGCCTGCCAGCTCTCTGCCCTCTGGTGGCCGCAGCCGCCCGGGACGGTGCCCGCGCCCTGTGCTGCTGCCTGGGCCCAGGCCTGTGCGGCTCCGGGCTCCTGCCGGCCGGCTCCCCCGTCACTGCCCTGTGCCTTTCAGGTCCTCGAGTGCCTGGACTTGAGGGAATGCAGGGACAGCGTCATGGATGTCTTGTCAAGGCACCTGCGCAGGGAGCGCGCAGACATTGGCAGCCAGCTTCTCAGGGTCCTCCTCCCGCAAAGGGACGCTTCCCCGCTGGTGAGAAGAAGGGGGCAGCGGCTGAAGCCGTGCAGGCAGCGCGGGGCCGGGCAAGGCAGTGGCTTGGCCTCGCCTGGGCTTCGGGCGCTGGGGCAGCTGCTCCCAGCCAGCTCTCCTGCCTCCCGCTTCAGTGCCCCAGCACTTGGCCACAGGCCTTTGGCCTCTGGGCCCCGCCGCACGGCAGCAGGGTGGCCTTTCACAAACTTGCCTTCCGCACAGGCCGAAAGAATGTGGAGCCTGACCGAAAGGCTGGCCGAGCTCCCGCGGCTCAGGATCACCACCGTTCTGCTGGGCTATCTCTTCCTGGACAACGGTGCCCGCATACCCAGCCCCATCGCCCTGCAGCTGGCAAAGCTGATCCTGCCGCTCTTTGACAACGTAAGGCTCTGCGCCCCCAGCCACGGCCACTGGCTGCTGCCCGCACACTTGGTGCCCTGTGCAGATGCAGGCCTGCGCCAATGTGGGCCAGAAGCGGCCCATGCTGAGCTCTTCTTTCCTTCCTCTTCTACAGGCTGATAGCCAGGTGCAGCAGCTCTCCATGACTGTCTTGCAAAGCTTGATGTCTGCTGTAGAAGAAGAAGGAAAAGAGCCCCTGATGACACAAGTGTGGCAGAGCCTGCTCCCACTGTTCTTCCGCTGCCATGATGAGAATCAGCATGTGGCAGAGGTGAGGACTCGTGGGCTGCTGCTCTCCTCCTGGCAGGGGTCTCGGCCGCCTCCTGCCCTGCGCCTGCTGGCCCGCTGCCTCCTCCAGGCCATGGCACAGGGACGCGGGTCCCGTGGCCTGGGCTGCGGGGCCATCTCCGCGTCTCTGCTGCTCTCCAGGCTTCTCGGGAAACGCTGCTTGGTGCGGTCAAGTTCCTGAAAAGGAAGGCTCTCGTGAGAACTGTGAAGAAAGAGAAACTCTCCAAGTTTGCCGAGATCCTGGTAAGGACGGCCTGCAAGGCCCAGCCCCAGCCTGGAGAAGGCCCCCGAGGGCGATGCTCAGCATGCGGGCCGGGCGGCTGTGCCCCTGCCCGCTGCTACACGCAGAGGCCACGCGGAATTTTCTCCAGGCTCCCGTGGGCCTGAGCCGCGCGCCCATGGAGCCCCGGCCCGGCGGGCCTGCGGGGCGGGGCCGGCACCGCGGCTCCCCGGGCAGCAGCCGGCCCTCTGCCGCCTCCCCTCGGGAGCCCGGTGCCAGCGGCTGCTGGCCGCGCCTCAGGGCTGCGCGGGCAGGGGAGGCCGGGGCCGGGCGCAGGCAGCGCCCGGCCGAGGGGCTGAGCCCGCGCCAAGCCTTCCCTCCCGCCGCTCTCTCCAGCTGGCAGAGGACAGGAGCAGAGCGGCCGAGCACCTGCGCCGGGCCCTGCGCTACCTGGAGAGCCCACAGGAGCCCCTGCGAGAGGCGGCCATCAGGTTCATGGGTGAGCCACGAGGCCGGGCTCCCTCCCCGGCCCGCCGCAGCTCGGCCCCAGCCCCGCCTGCCGGCCCGGCAGCGCCAGCCGCGCCCGGCGCCGTCAAGCCCCGCCTGGCCTCGGCGCCGCTGCCGCCCTCTGGCAGCCGTGCCCTTGGGCGGCAGCGTGCGGCAAGGGCCCGGCCTGAGCTTTCCCTGGCCAGCAGGCCGTGTGGCCACAGCGCCCACAGCGCCGCTGGCAGGGAGCTGTGCCGCTGGGGCCGTGACAGGCTCTGTGTTCACAGGGATGGCCGGGCGGCACCTGAGGGGGCAGCAGCAAGAGCTCCAGCTGATCTGCGCTGGTGAGTGAGGGCAGCGGGCTGAGCAAGGCGGCCGGCGGGGCGAGAGCCGCCAGCCCCGCCCCGCCTGCGGAGGGCTCTGCTCCCGTGGGCAGCGCACACTGAGATTTCAGGCCCACGTGTGCCATTCGTGGCCAGCAGCTTCAGCTTGATCCCCTGGCTGCCTGCTCCCCACTCCTGGCCATGCCAAGAGCCGGCTGGGATGGCCCTTGCAAGGGGGCTCTCTCCTTGCCTCCCCGCAGATGCAGCTTCTGACCGTGCCTCTGTTCCTCTCTCTTGCAGCCCTGGAACGCCTGACGGAGGACACCAGCAGTGCCCTGTCCCAGCTGGCACTGGAAACGCTGCGTGTCCTCCGGGCAATACAGCGTGGGCCATACACCATCTTCCAGAGGCTGCAAGATCAGCTGCGCAGGGCACGCAGGCCTCGGCCTCGCCTCTCCGGGCTCAGCTGGCTGCACTGCGGGAGCTCTGGGGAGAGCTAAGCTGGGAGGCTCTCTTTGCCGGGGCAACCCGAGCCAGGGGCAATTTTCCTTTTCTTTTGGATTTTCCCTTTTCTTTTCCATTTCTTATTTATATTTTAAATAGCAAGTAGAGTATCTTTTGGTTTTTGTATATATTATATATATATATTTTTTTTAATATATATATGTAAAAAAATAATGTGTTATTTAGTAACATTATATATAATCTGTTACTATATTATATTATAGTAACATATTATATATATGTTACTATATTAAGTAAAACGCACAGATTTTTTATTTTTTTTAATATATGTAAATAAATAAATTCGAGGATGTGTTATGATACACAAATTGCCAAGAGCTTTTCTTTGCTGCCCGGGGTCTGCAGGGCAAGAGGCAGGAAAGGGTGAACAGGGTGCTTGTGCTCAGCAGCAGAGCAGGCTGAGGGCTCCTGTGGCCCTGAAGGGGGAAAAGGCTGCTTGTGCACAGCCAGCTGCCCAGGCGTGCAGTGCCGCAGGGAAAACGGCCAGAAGCCCCGTTGGCCTTTGGTGCTTCCGCTGAAGCCTTTGTGCTGCCGACAGAGCGGCCGGGCAGGGGCCGGAGCTGCGGGGATCCCTGCCAGAGCGGTGCCTGGAGATGGCCACAAGCCCCGTGCCAGGCAGGAAGCGCCAGCCGTGTCCTCCTGCCCCTGTGCTGCGGGCTGCCTTGCTGAGGGCTCCCAGGGGCCTCTGGATGGGGCTCCTCCGCAGCTGCTGTGGGGCTGCGGCGCTGCTGCCGGGCAGCTGGGCCGGCCTGGGGGCCACCCCGAGGGGCTGGGGCACTGGGAAGCCCTGAGCAATTGGCTGTCAGAGGCCACAAGCAGCCCCCTGGCCGCTGCCCTGTTCCTGGCACCTGGCTGCTCTGGCACTTCCCCAACCCGTCTCCCAGGCTTTCACTAGAAGCCCTCGATGCTGGGACACCACCCCAGCAGGAGGGTGGGGACACCCCCGAGGTGCCCAGGCTGGGCTGGCTGGGGACAGGGAGGGCAGGGGGCTGCTGCCAGGGCACAGGCACTGGGTACTGCCAATAAGAGCTAGGGGCAGAGGCAGGGCTGGTGGCCAGCCCGAGCTTTGGTAGCTGCCCAGGCCACGGTGCCGTGACCGAGGCTCCCCTGACCCAGAGCTCTGGGCCCACAGAGCTGCTGCCACCATGGGGAGGGTGGCCATGGCTCCTCCCTCAAGGCTGTGGAGTCACTGCTGCTCTGGCGGCTCTGGGCCCCGCAGAAACAGCCCCAGAGCGGGCTCAGCAACAGCAGCACCCCGAACAGCAGCACCTGCTGGGCCAGGCATCCGCACCAGCCAGGAGGGCAGGCGGGGGGAGCCCGGGGGCCACAATTGCCCCTGCTTTGGCAAAAGGCTTCAGCAGAGTTGGGCACTATGGCTTTCCCTTGACTTGCCAGCCTGAAATGAGGAGGTAGAAGAGCTGAGTTTTCACTTTTTGAGCCATTACTGAAGTTCATTTCCAGCAGTCTTAGACACTTTTGAGAACAGACCCTTCTGCCAGACATGACACAGTTGGTGAATTGTAGGCATATCTCAGCTGTAGCTGGAGGGGACAGGTTGGGGGATATGGAATCAGATATTTTACCTATACTTGGTTTTTTGAGACAGTGTTTAGAGTGCTCTGCTGTCACATCAAATTAGAGGTAGATGCCATGAATGGTTTACGTCATTCCCTTCTTTCCAAGAGAGCCATTTTCTGTCTTCTCTTGTGTTCACTTTTTAAGGGTTCTTCTCAGCTACAGCTGTAAGGAAAACATGGAAGCTTGGGAAAGGCCACCTAGTTTTTACAGTCTGCCTTCAAGAAAAGGGAGAAGAGTTTTGTCCAACTTGGAATTCTCCTTCACCTCTCTGTCCTGACATAATCAGGCACTTCTTTTTCAGTAATTAATAGCAACAGTCACAAGGGTAATGCAAGAGTAACTGAGGAAAGCCTTACGAGCGCATAGGACCACGCACAAACAACAGCTCCAGGGAGCATCTTTTACTGCCCAGTGTGACTTGACAGGTGAATGCAGCACTTGCCACTACAGTGCCAGTTTCCCAAAGCAACTGGTGACTCTAGGTGGCTTTACTCTTGGCTGCCCAATTTGGAAAGCTTTTCAAGGGTGTATTTTTGGAAAAGCAAAAGCAACTTCTCCAGTGAAGTGACAGGTTGAACATCCAAACTTGCCACTTCCTCCTTGTTCCCGGTGGAACAGATCAGTTCATATCTCACCTCACAATTGTCCCTTCTCATCCAGAGCTTCCAGTCAGGGAGCTGCTAATCCCAAAACTGCTGTCAAGGAGTCTCTTCTCATCCCTGTCAGAGCTCTGTTTAGAACACAGGACCTAGAAGATATCATAAATAAATACCTAATTCTTCACAGAAACCCAAACCAACTTCCTTTGCCATACAAAGCACATTTTAAATGGCTATTTTGATGAAAATACCAGCTTTTTTCCTGGAAACAACAAACACTCAACGTTCATTGCACTTGAAACCCAGTTTCCTCTCTGCTTTTTTTTTTTAAAGGAAAATGTTGGCTAACCCTGCCAGACCTGTGTATACTATACACTTCTTTCAAACACAGAGAGCTAAGTGTTGGCTGCAAATCAGAATTTTCCCTGCTAAAGGGACCTCAGAATCATGGAATGGTTACGGTTGGAACAGACCTTAGAGATCATCTGAGATAAGGCAGGGACAGAATGCGCCTACCACACTCAGACATGCCTTTTCTTTTGTTCAAACACACCAAAACTCCTCATACCCATGAAATCCAAGCAGCTCTCCCAAGTGACAGAGGGCAGGTTTGGATCGGGTATTAGGAAGAGATTCTTTGCTGCGAGCGTGGCGGGGCGCGGCGTCACTGCCGTCAATGTCACCGCGTGTCAGGACAGACAGTGACAAAACCCAAACAAGCAGAACAACCAGCCTGCTGACAAGGTTATCCACAAACCCCAGAGTCTGGAATTGGCTCTGGCAGCGGCTTGCCCAGGGTTTACTGCAGACAGGGAGACTTGCCCCAGTCACAGCTCATTAGCTGGGTGGCTCTCAGGGGGAAGGCTGCTCCAAGCTGCTGTGCTGCTCTCTGTGATTCCAGCTGAAGCCTGTGGGTCTCTGCTTCCAGCCACACAGGAGCCAGGATGGAGGGGAAGCTTGTGGGACAGTTACTGGGGCTGGGCATATTCAGCCACTGCGGGAGACAGCAGGAATTTTAGGGACTGAAATCTCAGCGTGGCCAAAGCAAACACAGAACAAAACATAATATGATGGTTATGTTTGCATCAATGGAAGGATCTACACCAGGGCCTGCACTCCCAGGGAGTGGGAAGAGCTGTCCTTTTACAAAAATCCCACTCCCTTGCCCAGAACTGCGAGCAGCTTCTTGCTAGGGGCTGGTGCCACAGGGGGAAACTGAGAGCTCTTTGTGTTGAATGAAACCCTCAGTTCCCTCTGGACAGGTCCTTAAAGATAAGGATCAGCAGAATGGCTATGTTTGTTGTAGGGCCTGCACCAAGTGACACAGGATGGCAGTAGAATCACAGAATCAGGGAATCACTACGATTGGAAAAGCCTTCTAAGATCCTTGAGCATACCCATTCCCCCAACACTGCCAAGCCTGCCACTAAACCATGTCCACAAAGAGCCCCATGGCCATTCTAGGTTGCCCACCACCCACTAGACAGGGAAATTTTTTTCTCATGTTCCAATTAACTTATGACCACTCAGCAGGATTCATGGTTTTGCAAAATTCAGAAGGATGCTTTGGGTCATTAAGGATATGCTTTGAGGTTATGAAATTTGAAGTCCAGAAGGACATATGTGGTCCTTACAGTTGTGATGTTAGCTCATGCACATCTCATGGAGCACAAAAACATGTAGTCCCGAGGAGTTTTAAGACTTCCATCTTGCTCTTTTTCCCCAGCCACTTTCAGATAGGCTCTGTAGTTCTGAGCACTTTACCTTCTACCTAAGCAAAGTCCCTTCCCTTCAAAAAGAAAATAAATTCAATTCCAAAGCATCAGCCTTCCCCTTCAACCCCAAAAACACAAATGGACTTGGCATAATTCCTTCTTCTGTCTCCAAAAACGCCCAGGGTTTGGTTTCCCAGTATTTCTGTGCAGCCAAGAGAGCTGTTAGCACCTGGAGAGCTGATCCTGGAGTGGCACAGCTGAGTCCCAGCAACTGTCCCAACAGACAGGGAAATGTCCCCAGCCCTGATGATCAGGATAGCCAGGAGGAAGAGCAGAGCCAAGGGGATACCAAATGACTCCCTAAGAGTGCCCAGAACAGCCACACTGAGTCTCTTCCTCAGGGCAGGCAAATCTCCTCCTCCAGGGATGCCACAGGCACTCGGGCTCCCCAGCTCCATCCCAGCAGAGAGAACACCCAGAAGCCAGACAGGATGTAGCCACCTCCTCTGTGCTTTGTGCTTTTGCAAATTGACTTGCTGTGTGCTCTCTGCTCTGCTTAATTGATCCTTCTCCCATCTCCAGCAAACAAATTGTTCCCCTGTCTCATTCATAATGTGCTCCAAATAAAGTGTGTTTCTGCCTGAGCGAATGCCCTTCGGGGGTACTTTAAATTGTCACAGTGCATAAGGCTTTCCTTGAAATCTGCATTTTTACAGTGCTCATTCTCCACAATGGCCCCTGGAGCCACACTTAATCTATTTCAAGGCTTCCCAAAACAACCTGGCTAGGAAAGCAAAGCTTGCTTTAAACCAGGGCCTTTCCATCCTCCCTTTCCCCCCAAACCAGCTGCGTTTTCCTTTTCCATCCTGAAAATAAAGAAGCAAACCAAACTCCAAAGAGTGTCTGTTGATCCAGCTCTGAGAACCCACCAAAGCAAAGCACTGTCCAGTTGAAACTGGGCAAGGGCTCAAGTCCTTGTGGCTATGAGGACCAGCAGTGATTCAACCCAGCCTCGCTGCTCAAGGAGCATTGCTGAGGTTGTCAGAGAGGTTGAAGCCACCCAGAGAGCAAGTAGCCAGTGTGCCCAGGAGATATGATCCTTGTAACTTACTACAGAGCCAATGATGCTACAGAAATACTGCTGGAGGAGCAGCCAGCCCTGCTGATGAATAGGGAGGAGCTCAGATTAAAGTTTTTTGCAGCCTCCTCATGTATTTCCAGGACACAGACCCAAACAAAGCATCTCCCAGGAGAGAGAGCTCCCATGTTTTTATGGGATGGTTTTAGGGGGCAAGGAACTTCTCTGCAGAGGGAAGCATGGATCCAAATGCTCCAGTTTTGTCTTTAAATCTGCATATTATCGAGGGGGAAAAAAACCCAAACCAAACAACCAAGCCCAAGGTTTAGAGCCCCTTCCCAGGAGCCCCAAAATGGGCAGCAAGGCACAGAAAGGGAGCAGTGCAAAGGTCTTTCCCTTCGATTGATGCTGGCAGGTTCTCACCACGAGACCTCGCCTTGCTCAGAGCCAGCAAGGGCAGATTTGGAGCCTGGGCTTGGCAGGATATTGCAAAAGCTGGGATCAGAGCTGCATCCCAGCTGGAGACTAAAATAACTACGAGATTACCTCCACGGGAGCGCAGCCAGCATGGATAATGCTCGGCCTGTTCCTCTCCCAGCTTGCCCCAGCCTTGCCTGGCATCCCTTCCATGTTTCTTCAAAGCCTCCTTCGCTGCAGGAACTTCAGTCCTGCTGAGGGGAAAGAGAAGGCTGAGCTTCCCCTGTCTCAAGTGCCCCTCTCCACACTGGGCTGCCCAGCTCAATCCCCCTTTGAGCTCCTCCATGCTGAGAGCAGGACTCCCATTGCTTGTCTGCCTGATCCTTCCCTGCCAGGCTCTGCTCTCTGCAGAGTAATCCTGGCTATTGACAGGGCAGAGGGCCAAGGTGCAAATGGATTTTCTTCTCCCTCAAGAGCTCCCTTCCCCTTGTGTGGCCAGGCCACCATCAGCCTAGGCTGGGATTTTTGATACTGAAGGCATTTCAAACTCAAGCCAAGGGGGTTTCTGGCATGAAGCATCCTCTGAGGAGGCAGCAAAAAGCTCAGAGGTGCAAACTGTTTTTAGGCAAACTCAAAAAGACATTTCCTCCTCTGGAGAGCCAAACCCACCAGAATGGCTGCAACAGCTGGGGCTGGAACCCTGCACCAGTACAGAGCACTGTGCAAGGTAGATTGGGACACTTGGTCCACCTGTAGAGCTTGGAAAACTTCCTAGATGCATTTGGGAGCTTAGCAGCCACAACTGGCCAGGAAAAGGGGAATTAAGGATTGGGAAGGAGGGGGAAATTTAAAGCAGAGATGGGACACCATGACACCAAACAGCCCTGGAACACTCCTCTGCTCAGTGTAAAGACATCTGGGAGACGACAGCAATGTAGTAACAATGGTCCAGCTGTTAGCAAGGGCAGGAGTCCTCACAGCTGCAGAGCAACAGCCCCCGTCACCAGAAGGGGCAGGGATATATCAGCAGAAGGTAAGGAATATAAAATATAAACCTTTCTAAACCCATCAAGGAAACTGAAGTAAGTTTCAGTGTAAAATAATTAAATGGGAGCTAGAAACATTTCTTTTAAAGCCTTCCAGTGCCTAAAAAGGCTCCAAGAGAGCTGGAGAGGGACTTTGCACAAGGGCCCGGTGTTACAGGACAAGGGGGAATGGCTCCCACTGCCAGAGGGCAGGGTTAGATGGGATATTGGGAAGAAATCGTCCCTGTGAGGGTGCTGAGGCCCTGGCACAGGGTGCCCAGAGCAGCTGTGGCTGCCCCTGGATCCCTGGAAGTGCCCAAGGCCAGGCTGGACACTGGAGCTTGGAGCAGCCTGGGATAGTGGAAGGTGTCCCTGCCCATGGTGGGGGGGGAGCAGGATGAGCCTTAAGGCTCCACCCTAAACCATTCTGCGAGTCTGAGATTTCACATTAGATTTGAGATTATTTTTTGAGGCACACACATTATCAAACAACACAGATAGTTTTGGCCCATTCATATCAAACTCTCCTAGGTCCAGAAAATAACAATGATAACAATATCTGATGATGATGATGAGAACACCACCAACAGCTATGCCAATATTCCGAAGTACCTGCTAGCCATGTGCTGGTTCTTCACCTCAGGATGATGGTTGATGTGCTTCATCATTCTTTAGATCTTTCCAGCCAGGCTTGGAAAGTCTTTGGACTTAACAAAAAGATACACAAATACTTTTTTGGGCACATGACTGCTATCAAAAGTCCATTGTACTTGAAAACCATGGGCACAGAAGGTTGTGAAGATGGCTGGCCACTCAACTCTGCAGTGGGAGTTCCAACAGTGATGTTCTGAAGTGCCCCCCTATTAAGAGGCTTTATGATTTGTCCAAATTGTTTTTTCCAAATGATTTAAACCAAGGTGAAACATGTCTCAGCTATTCTTCAGGAACACACTGGTGAACTCCACACCTGCTGTCCCGGGTATCCCCAGCCAGGCTGCAGCACTTGTCCATGGCTCTCCTCCGGCCCAGAGCAGGAGCTCATCACTGGCACTGAGGAGTGAACACAGGGTGCCCGTGAACAAACACCACCTCCCCACGTGCTCTTTCATCTCTCTTTAAAGCAGGAGCCACCACAGCTCCTGCCCCCATCTGTGATGGCAGGTGCACAGACGTGGTGTGGGCAAACACCAGGCTGAGCTCCTACAGAAATATTTACCTTGCTCTCTGCTGTCCTGGGGCCCAGGGAGACATCCTGGCCTCCGTGATGCCAGCTGGGGACTGGGGCTTTCAGCCTCACGGATGCAGCCAGTACCAGATGTCCCCTCTGCCAGCTGGCTCAGGACAGGAGCCCCCTTCTGCTGCAGGCTGTGTCTCACAGGCCCCTATCCTGGCTGGCACTTGGGAGCACAGCAGGCAGGAAGGGAAAGGGAAAAGAGGCAAACAGTAAATGCCCTCTGCTCTCCTCCTCCTGCCCCTCCATACGAGCATCTTACCCTGCTGCAAGGAGCACCACAGCTCCTCCTGCCCTTTCCCACACGGAGCTGAGCCTACAGCTACACAAACATCCCCAAACCCAAGCACACCTGGGATTCTCAGAGCTGTCCTGTGCAGGGCCAGGACTTCAGTGATCCTTCCGACTCAGGACATTCTATGATTCTGTATGTCTCCAAACTCTTTCCTCACACCTGCCTTGGCCTCATCTAGCTCTTGGGGATTGATCTGCCCCATGGGACCGTGCTCCCTCCAGACATGCAAAGCAGAGCACAAATGCACAGCTGCCCAACTCCCCTTTCTTACCACCTCAGCTCAGGGCAGGCTGCAGATGCTGGGGTGATGAAGAGAGGCATCTCCCTTGCTGCAGAAGGAAGTTCTTCTTCAGCCAGGCTCCCTGGGCCAGCCTGGTGTGTCAACAATCAATGCCACCAGGCCCAGGGGATGACAGGCGGCAGCTGCCATGAGGATGGGCATAAATTATGGATGTGCTGGCCTACTTTGGGAGCAGAGCACCTCCCTGCACAGAAACGATGGCTTGTGCTCCACAGGCCTCACAGACACAGCGCTGAACAAACCCACGCTGTGCTCACTAAAACACAGCCCTGGTGACACAGCCAGCAGGGCTGCAGGGAAGCTCGTGGTGCTGTGCAGACGCATGGCAAGGAAGAGGAGAAACCCGTCAGGGCAGCTGGTCACGGAATGGTTCCCTACACATCTGGGAGCTGGCTCCAGGAGGAAGTCTGGCAGTGGGCAGGCTGTGCTCAGCATCTGGAGTCAGCTGGAAGTCACCAAGCTGCAGCCCAGGGATGCTCTGGTCCCATCCCTCCATCCCCCTCAGCACAGGCGGTGCTGCCCAGAGCCAACTCCTCTGAAAGAACAGGGAGGAGAAAGCAGAGTAGGGCACAGAAATCATGAAAGATCAAATGCTCCCAGCAGATCTCCAACAAAAATTCAGAAACGTTACAAAACTGCCTCGTTTTTCTAAGAAATAACAGGTGCCAGGTAGGGGTGGGAATGTTGGAAAATTCAGCATTCAGAGCAAAGAAACCTGTGGTTTTTTCGAGTTTCCAAGCTGAAAAACAGTGCAGGGGAAAAGAATCAGCTCATTTGTCCTAAAAGATGTTTTCTGTTATATACTAGAAACTACATACAGACACTTCACAAATACGCATACTTTGTATTTCAATATATCTACGTGCAACTTTATATACATATATATTATATATTACTATAATATATATTCTACTTTTTTAAAAATACACTTACCCTTCTCTGTCAGATTTCTCAATCCCTTTCAAACATCCATGGCAGGAGCTAACAGGTGGACTGTGTGCATCCCAAAGGCTCCAGGTGCTCCTCAGAATCCCTTCCAATCCAACCCATCCCATCTCAGGTCACCAGTGGCAAGGCCTGAGCTCCAGTGCTGCAGCTAGCAAACCCTGACATGCTCCAGGTAGGGAAGAGACCCAACCAGCAAGGGAAACGTCAGAGAGGAGCTCCAAAACCATTTATTGAAACAAAACCAAGAGGAATTCACATGAATCCAAAGCTGGGCGAGCAGGAGGAGGGATGAGCTTCGTCAGGTTTCTTAAAGGGTCCCCGTGTTTCTGATCTTTAAACAACCTTTTCATCCCATTCCACAGGACGCTGCTTTGGGATGGTAAGAGGTTGTTTTTTCCTTCCACTGGAGTGGCATAAAAATAAATCTGTCAACTCATGTTATATACACACATATGGGCTCTGGGTTTGTTTTTTTTTTTTCGGTGAGAAAACATCACTCTCTCAGTACTTACAATTAAGTAGCATTATACTTATTTTCTTTATCTTATCGAAATTTCTCGTTTTTAACTGAAAACTTTAAGACTTGAACTCTGAGGGTACCTGAGAGGCCAGCACCCAGAGAAAACCAGTTTAGCAGCCAATCTCAGCATGTCTTGTACAGTACAGCAAAGCCCAGGGTGTTTGCTACAGGAGCTCTAACCTGGATCCCAAACACTGGGAACACCTGGAACACTGGGAAAGCTGGAGTGGGGAAGGAGCAGAGCAGCACAAGACCACCACACAGGGCTCATTTTCCTTATAAAACAGGCAGTATCTGTACAACATGGCCACAGCCACGGGTGCCTGGCAGGGATGGCAGGAAATTTAATACTAGAGGTGAAAATCTTTCTGTGTCTTTCTTTAGGACGGGCTTTCATGAGGCTGGTATCCATGCTGGATCATGCACGTAGATACAAAGATTTGGTGAAGATTTGGTTGCACTCATGCGGTGACCTGCAACCACAGCTCTGCGTGCTCCAGTGCCCTGGGAAATCTGTCCTCAGGCCCTGCTGCCTGCTGCTGTCCCTCCCCACGCCAGGGACACCAGCACAGGGAGCAGGATGGTGGGAAGTCGAGAAAAAAAACCCAGGTGAGCCAAAGCAACCAGCATCAACAGCACAGGCAGGATGTGCACAGCAGCGGGGAAGGTTTGTGTTCTGCAGCTTGAAGGTAGCTCCTTCCCCAGGGAAAAGTCCTGCTTTGTCCATTCCTGTCTCTCCTAGAGATAGAAGTCCCCCCTGGAGGTGTGAGGGGGATCTGGCAGCACTTCTGCGCGGAGCTGAGGCTGGCAGGGCAGTGCCAGGCTTCCCCCCAGCACTGGATGGTCTTGGGGCAGTCCCATGGGAGAGCCGGGCAAACCACAGTGGCTGCGGGGCTAGGAGAGAGAGAGAACAGTGGTGAGGTGCTGGGCAGGGGGTTATTAGCACTGGCTGCACAGATTCCCAGCACAGAAAACACTGAGCCCCAGATGGAGCAAGGCCCTTACCCTGTGCCTGCCCTCCTGGCTCTGCGCAGAGCCACGTGTCCCATAGGAATTCAGCGTCTCCAGAGGGCTGCTGATGCTCCCAAAGCGCCCTGCAGCTGAGCTGGGGGAAGAGTGCTGGGGCACGGAAAGAACAGAGCTCAGCTGCTTTTCAGGAATGAGCTGGGAGAAAGGGGGAGGAATCCTGGGGAATGGAGCCATCTCTTCCCAGGAGTCCCCAGTGCCGGCAGCATCCAGGCTGAGTAACCCATCCAGGTTAAACTGTGGTGGGGGCCGGCCAGGCCCGGGGCCCAGGCAGCCCTGGGGCTGGGAGATCACATCCCTGCTGAGGCCATGAATGCCAGGCTGAGCTGGAGCCCGCAGCAGAGGGCACACACAGTCCTGCCACGGGCCGGGGTGTGGAGAAGGGCTGGGGCAGGGGCCACACACCCCTTTGCTCAGCAGGTGATGGAGGGGCTGCACGACGGAGAAGTCTCCCTGCAGCTGCTGGGCCCCAGGTGGCTCCTGTGGGCAGGGAGCTGCCGGGGCTGAGCCGGGGGTCCTGTGCCATGGGGTGCCCTGCTCTGGCTGGAAGGAGTGGAGCACGGTCTCCTCCCCAGTTGGTCTCCACTGGGAGCCACTGGACAGCTCTTCCTGCTCAGCCAGCTCTGGCAGCAGCCCTGGCACAGCGCTGAGGGGCTGCTCCCACAGCAGCATGGGGGGCTGGGCCAGGGCAGTGCTGGGCTGCCCTGCATGCTGTGCCAGGTGCCACCCCGAGTCCTTGTTCTCCATGTGGCACGGAGCAGTGCCTCCCTGTGGGCTGGGGGGTGCGTCTGGCAGGGGACAGACCTGCTGCCCTCCCTCATGCCCATCCACTGGAGGCCTGGGGACATAGGAGAGAATCTGGTTGCTGGCCAGGCTGTTATTCAGGGATGGGGACTGCTCTGGGTCCATACTGACCATCACCATTTTCTCATCCAGCAGCAGGAGCTCCAGGTCCTCAGCATTCAAGCCCAGGCCCTCCAAAGCACTGAAGAGCTCATTGGAACAGCTCTGGTCACTCTTAATTGAGAGCAAGTCCATGGTGGCCAAGAGAGGGTCCTCCTGCTGCAAATCCAGCAGCTTCTCTTGGAGGCTGCTGCCCCTTGAAGAAGCTGGAGCTGTGCCCATACTCCAGGCATCCTCTCCTGCACCTGGCATGGACACACCCTTGAGCTGGAAAGTGCTGCTGAAGGAAGGGTTGGGAATGGGAGCTGAGTGGGAGGCGTACACCGCCTTGTCCTGCTGCATCACAGCACCCAGCAGAGACCTGGGGTCAATGCCATTCTTCTGGGAGCGCCCTACGCGGCTGCAGGAGGGCTTCTTGGCCTTGCTGAGCTTCCCTTTGCTCTGGAAAAGGTCAGAGAAGCCCGGGAGAGGATGATTACTTTGGTATAGAAGTGCCTCTCCTGTAGCAAAGGTGAAGGGAAGATGCATGGACCGCTTCCGAAGGTGCTCTCCCCCTTTTTCATCTCTGCAGGGCAGGAAGAGGACGCTGTGGCTGACACGTGCACAAACCCACCCCACAAGTGCTTCTGCAATGGGCAGGTGTGATCCCTGCAAGCCAAAGCCCCTTTGCTACAGCCTGCATGCATTCACACACATACACACACACACATGCACACAGAAACCAAACATCTGCAGCATAACCGAGCATCACCCCTGTTAAGGGGTGGCCTTGCAGACCGGGATGCGGCTGAGCAGCACCAAGCACAGCAGAATCCCACAGCTGCAACAACACAGGTGCAAGCAGCAAGGACAAATCCAACATGCTGCCCTGCTCAGGACATCCCAGAGCCATGCAGAAAGCCAGGCTGTGCCCAGGCCAGCCCAGCACGTACACGAGGGGTCTCTGTGTGACCACGATGTACTCGGGTTGGCCGTTCTTGTAGACCAGCCGGGCGTTGGCCTGCACCCACTTCCAGCGGTTGTCCTTGGTCAGCAGCCGGAACACCGTCAGCCCGCTCTCACCTGTCTTCATCACTGCCAGAGGAAGCACCAGTGCTGCCACCACGGCACACTGCCCTTTCCAACTGGAAACAGCAGCAGCGTGGCTGGCAGGCACAGGGGACAGCTGAACACCCCTCGCTGCACTCCACAGCAAACTCCCTGCAGTGACAGGAGCGGCACAGCAAAGCATCCCCTGGGGAAAGAGCCACTGGGCTTGACAGAGCAGCCAACAGAGCTGCCCCAGTCCCAGCCCACTCATCAGCACAAGGGACCAGGGAGGGGACTCTTACTCCTGACATGGTTCTCAGCACAGTACAGCATGTCAGCAGCATGGACAAACTGGTACCCTGTGCCACACATCCGCAGCTCCGCCTCGGTGTACCCCAGGACAATCTTCCCCCTGTGAGACACAGAGAGCACACCGAGCTCACAGGCAAGGCTGGGGGGGATGTCAGGAATGGAGCACTGAAAGCTCTGCTGCTTACTTGGCATCACACGCCAAGGGGGTGAAGTCCAGCTTGTGCTTGGTCCTGAAGATCATGTTCTTGGTTCGGATCTGCAGGATGGACGGCGGCTGCAGGGGCGTGGAGATGGCGAACAGAGCGAGCTGGGGGGGCAGGACAGAGCCATCTTCAGACCTTCCGTTCTGCCCATGAAGGAATTTCAGCCTGCTTTGAAGGTTCAAAGCCTGGGAAGAGAAGAAAAGCTCAGTGTCATGCAGAAAAGTGAGAAGGAAGAGAGCTGCATGGAAAGGAAGATGTCTGTCTAAAGAGTTGGTGTGAATAGAAACATCAAATCACAGCATGGTTTGAGTTTGGAGCGACCTTAAGGATCATCTCGTTCCAATCCCCCTGCCACGGGCCAGGACACCTTCCACTATCCTAGGTTTCTCCAAGCCCCATCCAATCTGGCCTTGGACACTTCCAGGGACGGGGCAACCACAGCTTCCCTGGGCACCCCGTGCTCTCCAGTGCAGAGAGAAGGAGGGGTGACTGTGACAGACATGGATCTGCTCCCAGGCCTTCCCCGGCAGCAAGCTCAGGCTGCCAGGCCTGTGCTCCCTGGATCATCCTTCCCAGCGAGCCTTCCTGAGCTCGGCTCTTCCACTGGCACATCTGCGCTCAGCTCGCACTTCCCCACTCAACCAGGGCTGCTGGCAAAGGATCCAGAGCAGCCTGGCAAGCTCTTTCTCCAGCTCCCTCTTTACTCTTGGGGGAGGTAGAACATTCCACAGGAAAGCAGCTGGTGCCACAAGGAGTAGGTGGCATCAGGCAGCTTTGGGGAGGCCCCTCAGGACTGCTGTATCCTCAGGGAACACCGCTGACCATCCCCTGTGTGTATCTGCAAAAGCTTAAAATCAGCTGCCTCAGCTTCCAGGGCCTCTCCTGGCCAGCATCCTGACGGGGATGCAGGGCTGCTGCGAGGCACTGCTGGGACCCAGCGGGACAGGACCGGCTGTCTCGTGTCTACATGGCACCCCTGACACAGCCAGGGCCATCCCAAAACCAGACAAAGGCACGCTCACGTGTCAGCAGAGAGGAGCAAGGAGCACTGGGCTCCTCTCAGGGTGTCCAAGCTCCAGTGGTAGGGGCAGGCAGGCCACCCACATTCAGGCCATCCCCTGCATCAAAAGCACAGGCATTTTTCCCTTTGCGTCCCTCCATGCCAAAACCAGGCCTGCATCTCCTCCTCTGGAGTGGAGTTTTTCCAGTTACAACACCATCCCACACTTGGCCAGTGCGTGAGATCTGGCCGCAATGACTTGTGATACCGCCTCCATGCCAAACACAGCTCCATTGTGCACTGTTCCTCTTTCACAGGCTCACTTCCCATCCATTGACCAATCCATTGACTCTCTTAAGGGTCAAATTCCCACCAGTTAATCCAGAAGGTTTCCTTCATTGTCTGCTCTCCACTATCTTGTGGATGTGCACAGCTGCGGACCAGATATGGCAGGGCCTTAGACAGGACTCCGGTCCTGACGCACAGGCTCCTCGTGCCACTGCTGGCCTTCGTGTGCTCAGCAAGATCTGGAACTGCACAGTGCTGTGGAACTGCACCTTCAGCACGGGCACCTTCCCAGCCTGACCTGCCCTCGTTCCTCCGTGTCTGTGCCCAAAACACGGCGTGGGAAGAGAACGGCAGCAGTGTGTGCCAGGGCCCAGGATTTGCTTCAGCTCCACAGAGATGCAGGCAAAGTGAAGAAGCCAAACTGTTTATTAATAGAAGGCCAAGCAAAGGGTTGAGCTGGGAAGGAAGAAAAAGGAATGGGCAGCGTATCAGGGCTGCAGGGAGGGAGCCATCTACAGGCAGGGGGAAGGCAGGAGCTCCGGGAGCTTTCCACAGGCTCAGCTGTGCCAATCATCAGCTGTGCCTGGAGCTCCGGTGGCAGTGGGAGATGGTGTCCTCTTCAGTGCCTCCTGCTGCTGTTCTTGGGACACTGGTTCAGCACATCCTGAAGATGCACCTAGTTCTTCAGCTCTTCTGGCAAATTGGGCGTGAATGTTCAGGTTACAGGGGGATGGACTAGTGTCTTCCCTTGGGACTTAACTGGCTGGAAGAGAGGGGAAGAGAGCCACAGTCAGCGCCCACATCGGCAGGAATCCTTGGAGAGGCTCCTGCCAAGGTGTGCTGGTTTGTGCATCACGGATATGATGTTTTGGGAGAGGCTGCTGGCAGGTTCCTCCCTGTCTGGTAGGAAACCAATCAAGGGCTGGCTTTGGGAATTGATAATCTGGAAAGCTGTACACAAAAGCCTCTGTGAAAAACAGAGGCATGTTAAAAACAAAAGAAACTCGGGAACTTTCTCTCTTTTCCCTTCTGGCCGACAGGTAACGCAGCTGACCTAGCCTAGGCCTGGCTGAGGTCAGTGGAAAAGAAGTCAAGTCCCAGACGGGAGGGATAAGCAGATGCCTTTAGTTTTAGGCTGAAATCCTCTTGTAATTATATGGAAAGCGATGCTTTTTTCACTAAAAGGCATGAAGGTATGGGGAGATGAAAATGTTCAAATGGTTGGTATTGAGCAAAGAACTCCATGCTAAAGTCAGCAGATGTTAAAGTAGCTGTGATTCTATGAAAAGTCTGAACAGAGACGGAGAGAAGAGTGATGAAGATCCTGTGCCCCCAGGAACAGAAGAAGATCTCTGTTGCTAGAGATGAAGATGATTTTAGAGATAGATAAGAAGAACTTTGCCTTTGAACAGCTCATCTCTAAAACAGTACCCCGTAAGTTGACATGGCACATAAACACAGCTGTGGGAAAAGCTTGCGGAAAATGGGAGCGATTTCAGAATTGCAGATTTCCCTGGGTGGCTGCTCTTCCTGGACATTGAGAGCCAGGAGAGAACTGTTTTCTTGTGGAAAAGTCTCCATAACATTAACAAGAGGGACTTCTCTCCTTAAGGGAACAGGAGAAAGACTATTCTAGAGGTAGTAAACTGACTCAAAATTTTGGTTTTGTCTCTTTACATTGTCGGTGGGTAAGAAAAGGCTGTAGGGGGAGGAGAAGTGTTCTGAAGGTTTTGTTCTGATTCTTTATGACTTTCTTTTAGTTACTCTTAATAAGCTTTTCTTCACACCCTTTTAAAGTTTTCAGCCTGCTTTGCCTGTCTCCTAATCCTATCTCAACTAGAAAATGAGTAAATCCATTCTACCGAGTGAACTGGTGATTAACCAGCACTCAACCTAGCACACTAATGGAAATGTTGGCCAGGAAATCATAAATTGGCGAACCAAAACCACTACACAAGGGTGGTGCATCGGCCAGCTCTTGCATCGGCCATGAGACAGGAGGGGCCCGCGGATCACCCCAAGACGCTGGCCAGGAATCCCCCTGAGCAGTGTCCCTGAGATCGCTCTGTGCCCTGCCCACGCCACCCCTCATCCACACGGGGAGCGAAGCCCGCCGCAGCCGGGACAGGGACTGCAGCTCCCTGCCGGGGCAATGCAGCTCTCGCCGCCGGCCCCCGCTGTCAGCCCGCTGGCCTCACTCACCCTGAGTGTTGGCCTGGAGCTCTTCCCTCTTCCGCCTCCGGCACCGCCCGACCATGCCTGTGGACACAGAGCCTGTCACGGCCCCAGCGGCACAGCTCCCTGCCAGCGGCGCTGCCGGCGCTGTGGCCACACGGCCCGCTGGCCCGGCAGGGCTCAGCCCGGGCCCTTGCCGCACGCTGCCGCCCCAGGGCACGGCTGCCCGGCCCAGGCGGGGCTCCACGGCGCCGGGCCCGGCTGGCACTGCCGGGGCAGCAGGCGGGGCCGGGGCTGAGCTGCGGCGGGCTGGGGAGGGAGCCCGGGCTTCTGGCTCACCGATGATCCTGACGGCCGCCTCTCGCAGGGGCTCCTGTGGGCTATCCAGGAACCGCAGGGCCCATTGCATGTGCGCGGAGGCTCGGCTCCCGTCCTCTGCCAGCTGGAGAGAGCGGCAAGAGGGAAGGGTTGGCGCGGGCTCAGCCCCTGGGCGGGCGCTGCCTGCGCCCAGCCCCGGCCTCCCCTGCCCGCGCAGCCCTGAGGCGCGGCCAGCAGCCGCTGGCGCCGGGCTCCCGAGGGGAGGGCGCAGAGGGCCGGCTGCTGCCCGGGGAGCCGCGGTGCCGGCCCGCAGCCCCGCCGGGCCGGTGCTCCGTGGGCACCCGGCTCGGGCCCACGGGAGCCTGGGGAAGAGCCCGCGCGGCCTCTGGGTGCAGCAGCGGGCAGGGGCACGGCTGCCAGCCCCGCACACTGAGCACCGCCCTCGGGGGCTTCTCCAGGCTGAGCCCGGGGCTTGCAGGCCCTCCTTACCAGGCACTCATCAATTTTCAATGGCTGCCCCGTCTTCAGCGCCCTCTGGAGATCCGTCTTCTCCAAGAACCCGGCCGCACAATGCAGCGTTTCCTGAGAGGCCTGGAGAGCAGCAGAGACCCAGAGATGGCCCCACAGCCCAGGGCACAGGACCCACATCCCTGTGCCAAGGCCTGGAGCAGGCTGAGTCCACAAGGCGACAGAGCAGGAGGCAGCCAAGCCCCCTCCCAGGGATCCACCAGCATCACACTAAACCTCACCTCTGCCACGCGTTGGTTCTCCTCATGGCAGTGCAAGAAAAGGGGCAGCAGGCTCTGGTTCACAATTCTCTGCAGGGCCTTTTTTCCCTCATCCACTACCAACTCCATCACCTTGCGGAAGAGCTGAATGGAGAGCAACTGCACTTGGCTTTTGTCCTGGAGGAAAGGAGGAGGAAAAGCGCTAAGCCTCAAATATCCAGTCCTCGTGGGCAAAGGCCTGAAAATCCAGAGAGCACAAAGTTTCTGGTCAGCAGCAAGTGCCCATGGCTGGGGGCACAGAGCCTTACACTGTCAAAGAGTGGCAGGAATGCCTCAGCCAGCTTTGGGGCAGAAGTGCTAGATATCACGAGATGTTTTTCCTGGAGCATCTTCTTGAAGAGAGAGAGGGACATCCTGACCATTTCTCCATCTGCATCACCCAGCAGCTTCAGAAGGCTTCGAGACACGCTGCGTAAAGGTTTGGCCTGTGTGGAACACAAGGCTGTGCTGGAAAACCGCAGACGGCTGCAGCGCCAACACCGCCCTGGCACTGCAACCCCAGCCTGCTGCTGCAGGGCCCAGAGGCCAAAGGGCCGACCCAGAGCACTGGGGCAGGTGAGGCAGGAGAGCTGGGAGCAGCTGCCTCAGCTCCTGGAGCCCTGCCAGCCCAAGGGGCTGCTTTCCTCAGCGCAGCTTCAGCCGCTGCCCCCTTCTCACCAGCGAGGGATCCTTGCTGACCACCACGAGGCCTCTGAGCGCCAGGCGACGCCGCTCCCTGCACTTGCTCTGCAGTCTACTTGACATGATCTTCACGACAGTGAGAGCACATTTCCTCAAGTCCAGGCACTCGAGGACCTGAAAGGCACAGGGCAGTGACGGGGGAGCCGGCCGGCAGGAGCCCGGAACCGCACAGGGCTGGGCCCAGGCAGCAGCACAGGGCGTGGGCACCGTCCTGGCAGCTGTGGCTACGAGAGGGCAGAGAGCTGGGAGGCAGCTCAGTGAGGCAGCGCTGGCCTTGAGGCTCACCTCCACAAGGAATGCCAGCAAGGGCCGATCCCACCTTGGCTTTTCACTGCTGAGCAGCAGGAGAAGGCGATATGCCACATGGGAACACATGGGGGTCAAGTGATAACGCAGCTGCCTGGAAGGGGGAAAAGAGGCACCAAGACCCTGAGGTGGGGAGGCAAACCTCTCCCAGGACTGACTCACAGAGGTCTGGTGTTTCCCCAGCATCGCTGGAGGGGATGGGGGTGCTCTGGGAGGTGGCCCCTTCTGGGGACCCTCCTCACCCAGCCTTTTCCAGTCTCCTAGGGCATCCCTCAGTGACGAGGCACTCTGGCCTGTCACCAAAACGACTGTGTGGGGAACAGAGAACAAATGCCAGGGCCACTGGGGAGAAGGGGGTCTCACCTGGCCAGCAGACCCATGGCAAAGTGCTGGGTGTCAGCACACAGCAGCGTGTCCCAGCCACACCTGCGCTCCATAGCCACCACTATGTGGTCACACCGCAGTTGGCAGAGCAGAGCCTTCATGGCCTGCACTGCAAACCTGTGGGCAGAGCAAAGCCCAGGTCACACTGGGAGCACTGGTGCTGGCCACAAGGGAAGGACAGGAGCACTGGGACCTGTTCAGCTTGCTGGGAAGGCGGTGTTCCTCCTGGCATGCTCTCCAGAAGTTATCAACTTCCTCTGGTGGCATCTGCTGTGTGGTGATGGCAACGTGCAAGAGCAGAGCCGTAAACAGAGGGTAGAAAGCATGAATTGTTGCCTCATGGTACCGAGGCAGGTAGTGGACAATCACCCAGATGACCAGAGTTGCCTGCAAAAGAAGCAGCCCAAGACAGGGCTCAGTGCCAAGGTGTCCATGGGGCAGGGCCCAAGGGCAGACGCAGGAGGAGCAGCAGGCCTGGTACCCCCTGAGCCTGCCCCCAGCCCAGGTTTCAGCCCAGGGCCTGAGACATGGAGAGGACAGAGAGCTGCTGGAGAGGTGACCGAGGGTGAGCATAGGCCCAGAAACTCACAGCCACAGCTAAAATGTCCTCATTGTCCCCATCAGAGTTGCATGTGCTGTGCACAGGCCAATCCTCCATTACACGAACCAGTGTTGGCAGCACTTTCTCCACTGTTGCTCGTGACGAGCCTATGGCTCTCCACATCATTGCAGCAGCTCTGTGGGATCAGATCTCTGGGTCAGGGGTGTCTCGGTCACAGTACCATGCCCTGTGCAGCTGTGGGGGCCCAGGTGACAGAGCCCCGGTGCCCTGAGGGGCAGGGAGGGAGCATTGGCAGCAGACTCAGGAAACAGAGGGGCCCGAGGGTCCTGAATCTCTCTGCGTGTCTGGCAGAGCCGATTGGAGGGGCTGTGCAGGGCCATGGCCCTAAAGGCTGGTGAGCCCTGAGCTCTCCAGGCACGTGTGCGCTGTACCTGTCACATGTTGGGGCACAGCGCAGGAGGGTCAGCACCATGTCAGCAGGGTGCTCTTCAGCCAGCCTCACAATGCCACTTTGCAGCCTGGCCTCCAAAGTGACATGGGACAGTAGACTCTGGTAAATGCTCCTTACGATGTCTGGCACCTGGAGAAGGCAGGGGGGAGACTTGGAGCACTGTCCAAAGAAACAACCTCCCCAGCTTCCCCAAGAAGTGCTTCCCTTCCTGCTGCACTGTGCTGGCCTCAAAGGCTGAGGGGGCCCAGTGACCATGGCTTGGGGGGGACACACGATCCTGGGAGGCCTCCAGGCCTGGCCCCAGGCTGCTTACCTGCTGCTGAGAAGGTATAGCACTCTCCTCAAAAAAATGCTTCGGGGGAGCATGAACCACAATGGTAGTGGTCATGGTGGCAGCATTTGTGATGTCCACAGTCTCTCTGGTGTTGGTGTTTGTGACTGCCACATCCTCAGTCACCGCCTTGTCCACCTTTGCCCTGTCCCCGTTCATCGGAGCCTCAGAGTCTTGTGGGCGCTCAGCTGAATCTGGGCTGACATCAGGCTCAGCCTGGAGCTCAGTCAGCCCCGAGTCAGGCTCGGCTGGGCCCTCAGCTGCTCTGGTGCCGGCCTTTCTATGTCCAATGCGCAGGAACTTCTGGAATGTCTGCAGGACAAAAAAGGACAGGGGAGCCAGGGTCGCTGCATGGAATGCTCCAAGCGTGGTGGTGCTCAGCTGATCAGGGACAGCAGGCCCAGCCCAGGCGGGGATGGCTGCAGGTACCTTCAGGGTTTTGCGGAAGCGGCCACGGCCGGGTTCCTGCTCTTGTGTCTTGTCCAGGGCTGCATCTGGCAAAGAGCGAGCACAGCCAGAGCTGAGGGGCTGCGGGAGAGGCCGGAGAACAGAGCCCAGCCCTGCGCTCCCCAGGCAGGGAGAGCCCCGGGATGCCCCAGGGGATGGAGCAGGGCCACTGCGGGGTGTCTTCCCGGACCCTGTTCCATCCTGTAGACGGGCATGGTTCCCAGGGGATGGGATGGGGCCAAGCTGGCTGCTGCCATTAGCCCTGTGGCCCAGCTCTGCCACTCACCATCGTGCAGAGTCTGGATCTGCTCCGGATCTTCGGGCTGTTGTGCTGGGGCAGCTCCAGGGTCTTTCTTGGTTTTCCCCCTGCATGCTTTGAACAAGCCAAGGAATCTGCCTGCCATGTCAGAATCTGGCTTTGGGGGCGCCTTCAAGAGAGGTTCCTCTGGATATTGCCCAGTCAACAATTGCAGTTGTGCCTTCAAGGCACCTGCGACAGAGAAGCCTCAGAGAGGCAGCAGTACAGCAAGTGCTGCACGCTGCTCTTGAGGACTCCTGAAAAAATCCCAGGAGACTCCTGATTAACAGTTCAGGTGACCAAATCCCACGGTCTTGACTTGATGGCACTGGCCGCAGGAATGGGAGATGCCTCGGAAAAGCTCCGAGTCACCAAGTCCCACAGTCTGGCCGCGAGGTCACCTGTAGGAACAACGCCTTGGAAAAGCTCCGTGTGGGACACGAACGACTGCGCTGTGCGGGGGCTCCTCACGGCACTGCTCTGTCCCGTCCTGTCACGTCGCCTGCTCCAAGCACTGTGGCCTGCTCTTGCCACCGCCAGCTCCTATGTCACCAGGTGTCACAAAGGGCCCTTGGACACCCTGTCCCGTTCCATGCCACGGTGACCGTGCTGCACCGTGTCACAAAGGGCCCTTGGACACGCTGCCGCCTGCCCCGGGGCCGCCCCCAGCCCACCCAAAGTGGCCCAGGCTGGAAGGAATCCCTGGCCCCAGGTGTCTAAGCCAGCCCCACGGGAAGGGCTCAGAGCATCAGCAAACGCTGCCCTGCTCTGCGGGCTCAGGGCAGCAGAAGGAGCCCCCAGGGCTGCCGACGCAGCCGTGCTGGGAAGGGCACGGGGCCTTCCAGGGAAGCTGGCACGGCCTCCGTGGGACACGTCCCGGCCGGTGGCCATCCTAAACCCGCGGCTGTGACAGCCACAAGGAACGGGTGGGCCCGGGCACGAATGCTGCTCTGAGCCCTGGGGCCCGGGCAGCGCTGCCATCAGCAGGTGTGGCAGAGTGCCCACCCAAGCAGACCTGCCAGCCCCTGAGCCCTGGCAGCGCTGGTGCCCGTCTCCTGCCCCAGAGACCCGGGGCGCTTCTGTGCCAGAAGGAGCCAAAGCCCTCTGGGGGCTGGTCAACCTTCCTACAGGGGCTGATGGCAGGAGCACCTGCAGCAACTGCTGGCAACACTTGGTCTCTGTCAGAAGCTCTTACTCCATGCTGGAACAATTTTCTCATTGAAGTCATTTCCTGCAGCACAAACACAAGATTCCCATGAAGACACAGAAAAATCTGGCATTTAAGAATCCTCACTTCAGGAAAGCTTTACTTCTCATTGTTCATCCCAAGTACTTCCAAAATTTGCAAAATTCCCAAATTTATTGAGATGGCCTGAGAATGTGACTGGTTTACAAGTTTGAATCCGATCTTAAAGCAGCAACTCATTTGCCTTATCGCTGTTGAATATCACTTTACAAAACATAAGACTGCAGAGAAGCAAAAAGAAGGCCATTCTTTGATTTGCAAATGGATTTCATTGAAGGGATTATAATCTCTTAGTTCTCTTAAAGAATAAAAACTCTCAAGGAATGAAAAACCACTCAGTGTTACAAGAGTGAACCAAACAAAAGAGTAGATGGCAACAGGGCTGATCCTCCCCCAGTACAGAGATCTAAGTGGCCAATAAAGTACAGCTCTCCCCTCTTGTTCCCTGCAGGGGAAACAGGGCCATGAAGAGAAATAGTCACAGATATTCTTTCTGCCCTCCATAGCCAAAGCACAGATGCTGCCTTCAACTGACTCAAATTCCAGTCCAGGCCTCTCACCTTCCAGACAACTCCTTCCCCAGCACACCCCCCAACACCAACCGCCCCAAACACCCCGCCAGGACCCTCAACACCCCCGCCAGGACCCCCAGCTCTCCCCGTCCCTCTGCAGAACTTTCCCACCCTCCAGCAGACCCCCTGGTTCCCTGCAGGTGCCGTGGGATGGCACTCAGGAGGATCTGCTCCCAGGCCTTGCCCGGCAGCAAGCTCAGGCTGCCAGGCCTGTGCTCCCTGGATCATCCTTCCCAGCGAGCCTTCCTGAGCTCGGCTCTTCCACTGGCACATCTGCGCTCAGCTCGCACTTCCCCACTCAACCAGGGCTGCTGGCAAAGGATGCAGAGCAGCCTGGCAAGCTCTTTCTCCAGCTCCCTCTTTACTCTTGGGGGAGGTAGAACATTCCACAGGAAAGCAGCTGGTGCCACAAGGAGTAGGTGGCATCAGGCAGCTTTGGGGAGGCCCCTCAGGACTGCTGTATCCTCAGGGAACACCGCTGACCATCCCCTGTCTGTATCTGCAAAAGCTTAAAATCAGCTGCCTCAGCTTCCAGGGCCTCTCCTGGCCAGCATCCTGACGGGGATGCAGGGCTGCTGCGAGGCACTGCTGGGACCCAGCGGGACAGGACCGGCTGTCTCGTGTCCACGTGGCACCCCTGACACAGCCAGGGCCATCCCAAAACCAGACAAAGGCACGCTCACGTGTCAGCAGAGAGGAGCAAGGAGCACTGGGCTCCTCTCAGGGTGTCCAAGCTCCAGTGGGAGGGGCAGGCAGGCCACCCACATTCAGGCCATCCCCTGCATCAAAAGCACAGGCATTTTTCCCTTTGCGTCCCTCCATGCCAAAACCAGGCCTGCATCTCCTCCTCTGGAGTGGAGTTTTTCCAGTTACAACACCATCCCACACTTGGCCAGTGCGTGAGATGGGGCCGCAATGACTTGTGATACCGCCTCCATGCCAAACACAGCTCCATTGTGCACTGTTCCTCTTTCACAGGCTCACTTCCCATTCATTGACCAATCCATTGACTCTCTTAAGGGTCAAATTCCCACCAGTTAATCCAGAAGGTTTCCTTCATTGTCTGCTCTCCACTATCTTGTGGATGTGCACAGCTGCGGACCAGATATGGCAGGGCCTTAGACAGGACTCTGGTCCTGACGCACAGGCTCCTCGTGCCACTGCTGGCCTTCGTGTGCTCAGCAAGATCTGGAACTGCACAGTGCTGTGGAACTGCACCTTCAGCACGGGCACCTTCCCAGCCTGACCTGCCCTCGTTCCTCCGTGTCTGTGCCCAAAACACGGCGTTGGAAGAGAACGGCAGCAGTGTGTGCCAGGGCCCAGGATTTGCTTCAGCTCCACAGAGATGCAGGCAAAGTGAAGAAGCCAAACTGTTTATTAATAGAAGGCCAAGCAAAGGGTTGAGCTGGGAAGGAAGAAAAAGGAATGGGCAGGGTATCAGGGCTGCAGGGAGGGAGCCATCTACAGGCAGGGGGAAGGCAGGAGCTCCGGGAGCTTTCCACAGGCTCAGCTGTGCCAATCATCAGCTGTGCCTGGAGCTCCGGTGGCAGTGGGAGATGGTGTCCTCTTCAGTGCCTCCTGCTGCTGTTCTTGGGACACTGGTTCAGCACATCCTGAAGATGCACCTAGTTCTTCAGCTCTTCTGGCAAATTGGGCGTGAATGTTCAGGTTACAGGGGGATGCACTTGTGTCTTCCCTTGGGACTTAATTGGCTGGAAGAGAGGGGAAGAGAGCCACAGTCAGCGCCCACATCGGCAGGAATCCTTGGAGAGGCTCCTGCCAAGGTGTGCTGGTTTGTGCATCACGGATATGATGTTTTGGGAGAGGCTGCTGGCAGGTTCCTCCCTGTCTGGTAGGAAACCAATCAAGGGCTGGCTTTGGGAATTGATAATCTGGAAAGCTGTACACAAAAGCCTCTGTGAAAAACAGAGGCATGTTAAAAACAAAAGAAACTCGGGAACTTTCTCTCTTTTCCCTTCTGGCCGACAGGTAACGCAGCTGACCCAGCCTAGGCCTGGCTGAGGTCAGTGGAAAAGAAGTCAAGTCCCAGATGGGAGGGATAAGCAGATGCCTTTAGTTTTAGGCTGAAATCCTCTTGTAATTATATGGAGAGCGATGCTTTTTTCACTAAAAGGCATGAAGGTATGGGGAGATGAAAATGTTCAAATGGTTGGTATTGAGCAAAGACCTCCATGCTAAAGTCAGCAGATGTTAAAGTAGCTGTGATTCTATGAAAAGTCTGAACAGAGACAGAGAGAAGAGTGATGAAGATCCTGTGCCCCCAGGAACAGAAGAAGATCTCTGTTGCTAGAGATGAAGACGATTTTAGAGATAGATAATAAGAACTTTGCCTTTGAACAGCCCATCTTTAAAACAGTACCCTGTAAATTGACATGGCACATAAACACAGCTGTGGGAAAAGCTTGCGGAAAATGGGAGCGATTTCAGAATTGCAGATTTCCCTGGGTGGCGGCTCTTCCTGGACATTGAGAGCCAGGAGAGAACTGTTTTCTTGTGGAAAAGTCTCCATAACATTAACAAGAGGGACTTCTCTCCTTAAGGGAACAGGAGAAAGACTATTCTAGAGGTAGTAAACTGACTCAAAGCTTTGGTTTTGTCTCTTTACATTGTCGGTGGGTAAGAAAAGGCTGTAGGGGGAAGAGAAGTGTTCTGAAGGCTTTGTTCTGATTCTTTCTGACTCTTTCTTTTAGTGACTCTTAATAAGCTTTTCTTCACACCCTTTTAAAGTTTTCAGCCTGCTTTGCCTGTCTCCTAAGCCTATCTCAACTAGAAAATGAGTAAATCCATTCTACCGAGTGAACTGGTGATTAACCAGCACTGAACCTAGCACACTAATGGAAACGTTGGCCAGGAAATCATAAATTGGTGAACCAAAACCACTACACAAGGGTGGTGCATCGGCCAGCTCTTGCATTGGCCAGGAGACAGGAGGGGCCCGCGGATCACCCTAAGACGCTGGCCACGAATGCCCCTGAGCAGCGCCCCTGAGATGGCTCTGTGCCCTGCCCACGCCACCCCTCATCCGCACGGGGAGCGAAGCCCGCCGCAGCCGGGACAGGGACTGCAGCTCCCTGCCGGGGCAATGCAGCTCTCGCCGCCGGCCCCCGCTCTCAGCCCGCTGGCCTCACTCACCCTGAGCGTTGGCCTGGAGCTCTTCCCTCTTCCGCCTCCGGCACCGCCCGACCATGCCTGTGGACACAGAGCCTGTCACGGCCCCAGCGGCACAGCTCCCTGCCAGCGGCGCTGCCGGCGCTGTGGCCACACGGCCCGCTGGCCCGGCAGGGCTCAGCCCGGGCCCTTGCCTCACGCTGCCGCCCCAGGGCACGGCTGCCCGGCCCAGGCGGGGCTCCACGGCGCCGGGCCCGGCTGGCGCTGCCGGGCCAGCAGGCGGGGCTGGGGCCGAGCCGCGGCGGGCCGGGGAGGGAGCCCGGGCTGGTGGCTCACCGATGATCCTGATGGCCGCCTCTCGCAGGGACTCCTGTGGGCTATCCAGGAACCGCAGGGCCCATTGCATGTGCGCGGAGGCTCGGCTCCCATCCTCTGCCAGCTGGAGAGAGCGGCAGGAGGGAAGGGTTGGCGCGGGCTCAGCCCCTGGGCGGGCGCTGCCTGCGCCCAGCCCCGGCCTCCCCTGCCCGCGCAGCCCTGAGGCGCGGCCAGCAGCCGCTGGCGCCGGGCTCCCGAGGGGAGGGCGCAGAGGGCCGGCTGCTGCCCGGGGAGCCGCGGTGCCGGCCCGCAGCCCCGCCGGGCCGGGGCTCCGTGGGCACCCGGCTCGGGCCCACGGGAGCCTGGGGAAGAGCCCACGCGGCCTCTGGGTGCAGCAGCGGGCAGGGGCACGGCTGCCAGCCCCGCACACTGAGCACCGCCCTCGGGGGCTTCTCCAGGCTGAGCCCGGGGCTTGCAGGCCCTCCTTACCAGGCACTCATCAATTTTCAATGGCTGCCCCGTCTTCAGCGCCCTCTGGAGATCCGTCTTCTCCAAGAACCCGGCCGCACAATGCAGCGTTTCCTGAGAGGCCTGGAGAGCAGCAGAGACCCAGAGATGGCCCCACAGCCCAGGGCACAGGACCCACATCCCTGTGCCAAGGCCTGGAGCAGGCTGAGTCCACAAGGCGACAGAGCAGGAGGCAGCCAAGCCCCCTCCCAGGGATCCACCAGCATCACACTAAACCTCACCTCTGCCACGTGTTGGTTCTCCTCATGGCAGTGCAAGAAAAGGGGCAGCAGGCTCTGGTTCACAATTCTCTGCAGGGCCTTTTTTCCCTCATCCACTACCAACTCCATCACCTTGCGGAAGAGGTGAATGGAGAGCAACTGCACTTGGCTTTTGTCCTGGAGGAAAGGAGGAGGAAAAGCGCTAAGCCTCAAATATCCAGTCCTCGTGGGCAAAGGCCTGAAAATCCAGAGAGCACAAAGTTTCTGGTCAGCAGCAAGTGCCCATGGCTGGGGGCACAGAGCCTTACACTGTCAAAGAGTGGCAGGAATGCCTCAGCCAGCTTTGGGGCAGAAGTGCTAGATATCACGAGATGTTTTTCCTGGAGCATCTTCTTGAACAGAGAGAGGGACATCCTGACCATTTCTCCATCTGCATCACCCAGCAGCTTCAGAAGGCTTCGAGACACGCTGCGTAAAGGTTTGGCCTGTGTGGAACACAAGGCTGTGCTGGAAAACCGCAGACGGCTGCAGCGCCAACACCGCCCTGGCACTGCAACCCCAGCCTGCTGCTGCAGGGCCCAGAGGCCAAAGGGCCGACCCAGAGCACTGGGGCAGGTGAGGCAGGAGAGCTGGGAGCAGCTGCCTCAGCTCCTGGAGCCCTGCCAGCCCAAGGGGCTGCTTTCCTCAGCACAGCTTCAGCCGCTGCCCCCTTCTCACCAGCGAGGGATCCTTGCTGACCACCACGAGGCCTCTGAGCGCCAGGCGACGCCGCTCCCTGCACTTGCTCTGCAGTCTACTTGACATGATCTTCACGACAGTGAGAGCACATTTCCTCAAGTCCAGGCACTCGAGGACCTGAAAGGCACAGGGCAGTGACAGGGGAGCCGGCCGGCAGGAGCCCGGAACCGCACAGGGCTGGGCCCAGGCAGCAGCACAGGGCGTGGGCACCGTCCTGGCAGCTGTGGCTGTGACAGGGCAGAGAGCTGGGAGGCAGCTCCGTGAGGCAGCGCTGGCCTTGAGGCTCACCTCCACAAGGAATGCCAGCAAGGGCCGATCCCACCTTGGCTTTTCACTGCTGAGCAGCAGGAGAAGGCGATATGCCACATGGGAACACATGGGGGTCAAGTGATAACGCAGCTGCCTGGAAGGGGGAAAAGAGGCACCAAGACCCTGAGGTGGGGAGGCAAACCTCTCCCAGGACTGACTCACAGAGGTCTGGTGTTTCCCCAGCATCGCTGGAGGGGATGGGGGTGCTCTGGGAGGTGGCCCCTTCTGGGAACCCTCCTCACCCAGCCTTTTCCAGTCTCCTAGGGCGTCCCTCAGTGACGAGGCACTCTGGCCTGTCACCAAAACGACTGTGTGGGGAACAGAGAACAAATGCCAGGGCCACTGGGGAGAAGGGGGTCTCACCTAGCCAGCAGACCCATGGCAAAGTGCTGGGTGTCGGCACACAGCAGCGTGTCCCAACCACACCTGCGCTCCATAGCCACCACTACGTGGTCACACCGCAGTTGGCAGAGCAGAGCCTTCATGGCCTGCACTGCAAACCTGTGGGCAGAGCAAAGCCCAGGTCACACTGGGAGCACTGGTGCTGGCCACAAGGGAAGGACAGGAGCACTGGGACCTGTTCAGCTTGCTGGGAAGGCGGTGTTCCTCCTGGCATGCTCTCCAGAAGTTATCAACTTCCTCTGGTGGCATCTGCTGTGTGGTGATGGCAACGTGCAAAAGCAGAGCCGTAAACAGAGGGTAGAAAGCATGAATTGTTGCCTCATGGTACCGAGGCAGGTAGTGGACAATCACCCAGATGACCAGAGTTGCCTGCAAAAGAAGCAGCCCAAGACAGGGCTCAGTGCCAAGGTGTCCATGGGGCAGGGCCCAAGGGCAGACGCAGGAGGAGCAGCAGGCCTGGTACCCCCTGAGCCTGCCCCCAGCCCAGGTTTCAGCCCAGGGCCTGAGACATGGAGAGGACAGAGAGCTGCTGGAGAGGTGACCGAGGGTGAGCATAGGCCCAGAAACTCACAGCCACAGCTAAAATGTCCTCATTGTCCCCATCAGAGTTGCATGTGCTGTGCACAGGCCAATCCTCCATCACACGAACCAGTGTTGGCAGCACTTTCTCCACTGTTGCTCGTGACGAGCCTATGGCTCTCCACATCATTGCAGCAGCTCTGTGGGATCAGATCTCTGGGTCAGGGGTGTCTCGGTCACAGTACCATGCCCCGTGCAGCTGTGGGGGCCCAGGTGACAGAGCCCCGGTGCCCTGAGGGGCAGGGAGGGAGCATTGGCAGCAGACTCAGGAAACAGAGGGGCCCGAGGGTCCTGAATCTCTCTGCGTGTCTGGCAGAGCCGATTGGAGGGGCTGTGCAGGGCCATGGCCCTAAAGGCTGGTGAGCCCTGAGCTCTCCAGGCACGTGGGCCCTGTACCTGTCACATGTTGGGGCACAGCGCAGGAGGGTCAGCACCACGTCAGCAGGGTGCTCTTCAGCCAGCCTCACAATGCCACTTTGCAGCCTGGCATCCAAAGTGAAATGAGACAGTAGACGCTGGTAAATGCTCCTTATGATGTCTGGCACCTGGAGAAGGCAGGGGGGAGACTTGGAGCACTGTCCAAAGAAACAACCTCCCCAGCTTCCCCAAGAAGTGCTTCCCTTCCTGCTGCACTGTGCTGGCCTCAAAGGCTGAGGGGGCCCAGTGACCATGGCTTGGGGGGGACACACGATCCTGGGAGGCCTCCAGGCCTGGCCCCAGGCTGCTTACCTGCTGCTGAGAAGGAATAGCACTCTCCTCAAAAAAATGCTTCGGGGGAGCATGAACCACAATGGTAGTGGTCATGGTGGCAGCATTTGTGATGTCCACAGTCTCTCTGGTGTTGGTGTTTGCGACTGCCACATCCTCAGTCACTGCCTTGGCCCTGTCCCCGTTCATCGGAGCCTCAGAGTCTCTTGGGCGCTCAGCTGAATCTGGGCTGACATCAGGCTCAGCCTGGAGCTCAGTCAGCCCCGAGTCAGGCTTGGCTGGGCCCTCAGCTGCTCTGGTGCCGGCCTTTCTACGTCCAATGCGCAGGAACTTCCGGAACGACTGCAGGAGAACAAAGGACAGGGAAGCCAGGGTCGCTGCATGGACTGCTCCAAGCGTGGTGGTGCTCAGCTGAGCAGGGACAGCAGGCCCAGCCCAGGCGGGGATGGCTGCAGGTACCTTCAGGGTTTTGCGGAAGCCGCCACGGCCGGGTTCCTGCTCTTGTGTCTTGTCCAGGGCTGCATCTGGCAAAGAGCGAGCACAGCCAGAGCTGAGGGGCTGCGGGAGAGGCCGGAGAACAGAGCCCAGCCCTGCGCTCCCCAGGCAGGGAGAGCCCCGGGATGCCCCAGGGGATGGAGCACGGCAGTGTGGGGTGTCTGCCCGGCCCCTGTTCCATCCTGTAGACGGGCATGGTTCCCAGGGGATGGGATGGGGCCAAGCTGGCTGCTGCCATTAGCCCTGTGGCCCAGCTGTGCTACTCACCATCGTGCAGAGTCTGGATCTGCTCCGGATCTTCGGGCTGTTGTGCTGGGGCAGCTCCAGGGTCTTTCTTGGTTTTCCCCCTGCATGCTTTGAACAAGCCAAGGAATCTGCCTGCCATGTCAGACTCTGGCTTTGGGGGCGCCTTCAAGAGAGATTCCTCTGGATATTGCCCAGTCAACAATTGCAGTTGTGCCTTCAAGGCACCTGCGACAGAGAATCCTCAGAGAGGCAGCAGGACAGCAAGTGCTGCACGCTGCTCTTGAGGACTCCTGAAAAAATCACAGTAGACCCCTGATTAACAGTTCAGGTGACCAAATCCCACGGTCTGGACTTGATGGCACTGGCCACAGGAATGGGAGATGCCTCGGAAAAGCTCCGAATCACCAAGTCCCACAGTCTGGCTGCGAGCTCAGCTGCAGGAGTAGCGCCTTGGAAAAGCTCCGGGTGGGAAACGAACGAGCGTGCTGTTCGGGGGCTCCTCACGGCACCGCTCTGTCCCGTCCTGTCACGTCGCGTGCTCCAAGCACTGTGGCCTGCTCTTGCCACCGCCAGCTCCTATGTCACCAGGCGTCAAAAAGGGCCCTTGGACACCCTGTCCCGTTCCATGCCACGGTGACCGTGCTGCCAGGCGTGGCTGGGCAACGCAGTGGCTTGGCCTCGCCTGGGCTTCGGGCGCTGGGGCAGCTGCTCCCAGCCAGCTCTCCTGCCTCCCGCTTCAGTGCCCCAGCACTTGGCCACAGGCCTTTGGCCTCTGGGCCCCGCCGCACGGCAGCAGGGTGGCCTTTCACAAACTTGCCTTCCGCACAGGCCGAAAGAATGTGGAGCCTGACCGAAAGGCTGGCCGAGCTCCCGCGGCTCAGGATCACCACCGTTCTGCTGGGCTATCTCTTCCTGGACAACGGTGCCCGCATACCCAGCCCCATCGCCCTGCAGCTGGCAAAGCTGATCCTGCCGCTCTTTGACAACGTAAGGCTCTGCGCCCCCAGCCACGGCCACTGGCTGCTGCCCCCACACTTGGTGCCCTGTGCAGATGCAGGCCTGCGCCAATGTGGGCCAGAAGCGGCCCATGCTGAGCTCTTCTGTCCTTCCTCTTCTACAGGCTGATAGCCAGGTGCAGCAGCTCTCCATGACTGTCTTGCAAAGCTTGATGTCTGCTGTAGAAGAAGAAGGAAAAGAGCCCCTGATGACACAAGTGTGGCAGAGCCTGCTCCCACTGTTCTTCCGCTGCCATGATGAGAATCAGCATGTGGCAGAGGTGAGGACTCGTGGGCTGCTGCTCTCCTCCTGGCAGGGGTCTCGGCCGCCTCCTGCCCTGCGCCTGCTGGCCCGCTGCCTCCTCCAGGCCATGGCACAGGGACGCGGGTCCCGTGGCCTGGGCTGCGGGGCCATCTCCGCGTCTCTGCTGCTCTCCAGGCTTCTCGGGAAACGCTGCTTGGTGCGGTCAAGTTCCTGAAAAGGAAGGATCTCGAGAGAACTGTGAAGAAAGAGAAACTCTCCAAGTTTGCCGAGATCCTGGTAAGGACGGCCTGCAAGGCCCAGCCCCAGCCTGGAGAAGGCCCCCGAGGGCGATGCTCAGCATGCAGGCTGGGCGGCTGTGCCCCTGCCCGCTGCTACACGCAGAGGCCACGCGGGCTTTTCTCCAGGTTCCCGTGGGCCTGAGCCGGGCGCCCATGGAGCCCCGGCCCGGCGGGCCTGCGGAGCGGGGCCGGCACCGTGGCTCCCCGGACAGCAGCCGGCCCTCTGCCGCCTCCCCTCGGGAGCCCGGTGCCAGCGGCTGCTGGCCGCGCCTCAGGGCTGCGCGGGCAGGGGAGGCCGGGGCCGGGCGCAGGCAGCGCCCGGCCGAGGGGCTGAGCCCGCGCCAAGCCTTCCCTCCCGCCGCTCTCTCCAGCTGGCAGAGGACAGGAGCAGAGCGGCCGAGCACCTGCGCCGGGCCCTGCGCTACCTGGAGAGCCCACAGGAGCCCCTGCGAGAGGCGGCCATCAGGTTCATGGGTGAGCCACGAGGCCGGGCTCCCTCCCCGGCCCGCCGCAGCTCGGCCCCAGCCCCGCCTGCCGGCCCGGCAGCGCCAGCCGCGCCCGGCGCCGTCAAGCCCCGCCTGGCCTCGGCGCCGCTGCCGCCCTCTGGCAGCCGTGCCCTTGGGCGGCAGCGTGCGGCAAGGGCCCGGCCTGAGCTTTCCCTGGCCAGCAGGCCGTGTGGCCACAGCGCCCACAGCGCCGCTGGCAGGGAGCTGTGCCGCTGGGGCCGTGACAGGCTCTGTGTTCACAGGGATGGCCGGGCGGCACCTGAGGGGGCAGCAGCAAGAGCTCCAGCTGATCTGCGCTGGTGAGTGAGGGCAGCGGGCTGAGCAAGGCGGCCGGCGGGGCGAGAGCCGCCAACCCCGCCCCGCCTGCGGAGGGCTCTGCTCCCGTGGGCAGCGCACACTGAGATTTCAGGCCCACGGGTGCCATTCGTGGCCAGCAGCTTCAGCCTGATCCCCTGGCTGCCTGCTCCCCACTCCTGGCCATGCCAAGAGCCGGCTGGGATGGCCCTTGCAAGGGGGCTCTCTCCTCGCCTCCCCGCAGATGCAGCTTCTGACCGTGCCTCTGTTCCTCTCTCTTGCAGCCCTGGAACACCTGACGGAGGACACCAGCAGTGCCCTGTCCCAGCTGGCACTGCAAACGCTGCGTGTCCTCCGGGCAATACAGCGTGGGCCATACACCATCTTCCAGAGGCTGCAAGATCAGCTGCGCAGGGCACGCAGGCCTCGGCCTCGCCTCTCCGGGCTCAGCTGGCTGCACTGCGGGAGCTCTGGGGAGAGCTAAGCTGGGAGGCTCTCTTTGCCGGGGCAACCCGAGCCAGGGGCAATTTTCCTTTTCTTTTGGATTTTCCCTTTTCTTTTCCATTTCTTATTTATATTTTAAATAGCAAGTAGAGTATCTTTTGGTTTTTGTATATATTATATATATATTTTTTTTTTTTTAATATATATATGTAAAAAAATAATGTGTTATTTAGTAACATTATATATAATCTGTTACTATATTATATTATAGTAACAAATTATATATATGTTACTATATTAAGTAAAACGCACAGATATATATATATATTTTTTTTTTTTTAATATATATATGTTAGTTAATGTAGATTATTGTAAATAAATAAATTCAAGGATGTGTTATAATACACAGATTGCCAGGAGCTTTTCTTTGCTGCCCTGGGTCTGCAGGGCAAGAGGCAGGAAAGGGTGAACAGGGTGCTTGTGCTCAGCAGCAGAGCAGGCTGAGGGCTCCTGTGGCCCTGAAGGGGGAAAAGGCTGCTTGTGCACAGCCAGCTGCCCAGGCGTGCAGTGCCGCAGGGAAAACGGCCAGAAGCCCCGTTGGCCTTTGGTGCTTCCGCTGAAGCCTTTGTGCTGCCGACAGAGCGGCCGGGCAGGGGCCGGAGCTGCGGGGATCCCTGCCAGAGCGGTGCCTGGAGATGGCCACAAGCCCCGTGCCAGGCAGGAAGCGCCAGCCGTGTCCTCCTGCCCCTGTGCTGCTGGCTGCCTTGCTGAGGGCTCCCAGGGGCCTCTGGATGGGGCTCCTCCGCAGCTGCTGTGGGGCTGCGGCGCTGCTGCCGGGCAGCTGGGCCGGCCTGGGGGCCACCCCGAGGGGCTGGGGCACTGGGAAGCCCTGAGCAATTGGCTGTCAGAGGCCACAAGCAGCCCCCTGGCAGCCGCCTTGTTCCTGCCGCACTTGACTTGCAAGGCGCAGCCTGGGCACTCTGGAACTAATAGCGCATAGGTGTTGTCGGAGAGCGAAATGCAGGGAATCCTCAGAGCTTTGCTCTTGTCAGCAAAGCTTTAAAGCATTAAAGATAGCATTTTAAAGCTTTTTAAAGCATTAAAGACAGCATTTGATCTGAAACCTTGGAAAGGGCTTCCAAACCGAGCGGCTCCAAGGGAGAATGTGCATTTCTAGTTGATAGCATAGACACATGGAGGAAAGTTGAAGGCGAGGAAAGTGTAGAGTTGTAGAGTTCAAGATCTAGAAAAAATGAAAGTAGTTCCAATGGTAAACAAGAAGTTTAGGATGCAGTGCCCTAGCTTTGTGTGTCATAACATGATTGGCTAAGGAAGCTTACTATGTAGCATGAGTCCATAAGAGGAAATCTTGCAGCATGGGGTCCAAAGCATAGACATGCTTGTTGGCAGTGTTGTCTCTTTGGCCAACAAATCCTTCAAAGCTCTTGTAACTTGCGGCCTTGTGAGCCATGGGGCGGAGACGTGAGCCAAACTCACCCTTCCTGTCTATGTGGAAGATAAGGAAAAGAAATGGCATCATCTGAAAACTCAAGAGCTCTGCTTTCCAGCTCCTTCCAAACTCCTTGAAATCCCGCAAAGTGTGATTTAGCTACAAACAGATGACAAGGACTCTTCATGCTGGCTCTTTGACTCCAAAGCAGCTGCTTTAGAATCTTTCCCATAAGCCTGTGTAGTTATGTGCCAGAAATGGATCAACTGAAGAAACTTTGAAGGATACTTGGGGAGAAAGCCTGCCTGCAGGGGTCCCTGCTGATTGTGAAGTGTGCCACCAGCTGCAGGCCTTTCTGGGCTAAAAATATCATCAAGTCGCTTGCGCTTGCTCTTTTTGGCCTCTAAAAGCTGGGCCCACTTTTGGGCAAATTTGGAGACCTCATCTATGGGTGGATGGAGCACCCAGGATTTTCCCAATGGCAGGTCCCCGGTGGAAAAGGGGGCTCCCCAGCAACTGCGCATCTGCAAGATGATAAACAATTGTCTTGGTTTGAAAAGCCGGGTGTCTGCTAAGGAAGGCAGAAGCCTTCTCGGAAATGGAAAACGTAAACCCCCTCCCTTCCAATGATTATCATTTAGACATGAAAAAGCTCTCAGGGAAAGAGACGGGAATAGGACTGAGCCCGCAGAGCAGGGCAGCGTTTGCTGATGGCCTGAGCCCTTGCTAAAGATCCTGTCGGGCTGTCTTAGACACCCGAGGCCAGGGATTGCTCCCAGCCTGGGCCGCTTTGCTTGGGCTGGGGGCGGCCCCAGGGCAGAAGGCAGCGTCTGCAAGGGCCCTGGGTGCCACGCTGCAGAACGGTCAGCGTGGCATGGAACGGAAGCCGGTATCCAAGGGCCCTTGGTGACAGAAGCTTGCCCGGGTGCACGGAACCCTCAACGGTGCAGAAGGGGACAGAGCGGTGCCGTGAGGAGACCCCGCGCAGCGCGCTCGTTCCCTTCTGAGCCGGAGCTTTTCCACGGCCTTGTTGCTGTGGCTGAGCTCGAGGCCAGCGCACAGAACTTGCTGACCCGTGGCCTTCCGAGGCCTCAATTGTGCCGCTGCCCTCAAGGGCAGAGCGTGGGACTTGGTGCCCCGAAGCTTTTCCAGGGCATCTCTCCTGCAAGTCGCTCCGGTCACTGACATGGAGCAGAGAGCCCCGAGAGTGCCCAAGCTGGCTTGGGTAGAGGAGGAGGAGGAGGAGGAGGAAGAACACCCTGGAGCCGCCCCAGCACAGCAGACTGAGGAGGTGGTGCCATTCCATCCACCGCAGGAGGGTGAGTGGCAGAGCTGGGCCGCAGGGCTGGAGCCTGCAGCCAGCTTGGCCCCATGCCATCCCATTGCCTGGGGACATGCCCAGGGACAGGATGGAAGAGGGGCTGGGCAGACAGGCTGCAATGGCCCCGCTCCTTCCCCCTGGGGCATGCCAGGGCTCTCCCTGCCTGGGGAGCACGGCTCTAGGCCGTCTTCTCCGGCCTCTCCCGCAGCCCCTCAGCTCTGGCTGCGCTCTCTCTTTGCCAGATGCAGCCGTGGAGCGCACGCCAGAGCAGGAATCCAGCCTTGGCCGCTTCCGCAGAACAGCGCAGGTACCTGCAGCCACCCCCAGCTGGGCTGGGCCTGCTGTCCCTGCTCAGCCGAGCACCGTGTGTGGAGCACTCCATGTAACAGGCCCGGCTTCTTGCCCTTCTCCTACAGCTCGTTCTCGCCTTCGTCCAGAGCATTCGGCAGGGAGAGACCAACAGCACTGGGCTCAGAGCTCACTCAGAGCTCCTCAAACTTGAGACCAGTGCCGCCCTGCTGGATTTGCTGGTGGACAGGGCTGTTTGCAGGCCAGAGCAAGTAAGCAGCCTGTGGCCAGGCTTCAACTCCCCCATGAGTCACGTGGCTTCCCAAGCCACGCCTGCTGCTCCCTGGGAGCCTTTGAGGCCACGGCAGTGCGCTGGGAAGGGAAGCACTTCTCTGGGGACGCTGGGGACATGGCTCCCTCTGGCAGCTTTCCCAGTCTCCCCGTGCCTTCTCCAGGTGCCCGCCATGGTGAGCTACATTCACCGATGGCTCGTGGCCAACGCTTCTGCCGAGCACAGGCTGGACAAGACCCTGCTCAATCTCACCAGAGCACACCCGGATGACGTGGCCGTGACGCTCCTGCGTGTGGCCCCGTCCTGTGACAGGTATGGGGCCCACCTGCCCAGAGGGCTCAGGCTTCCCCACCCATCACCCTGTACAGCCAGTGCCAGCTGTCTGAGCAACAGAGAGTTCCAGGGCCCTCTGGCTGCTGCCTTTCTCAGCCCTGGCATGCCAGCCCCCGAGCCTGCTGCCATGCTCCCTTGCTGCCCCTCAGGGCGCTGTCCCCACAGGGCCGGGCTGCCTGGCTGCTGCTGGCCAGGGGGCCAGCGGGCAGAGGCAGAGCCGGCGCTCAGCCCGGGCCCCTAGCCATGCCCAGGCCACGGTGCTGTGCCTGAGACCTGCCCTGAGACGGAGCTCTAACCCCGCAGAGCTGCCCTCGCCATGTGGAAAACCATCATGTGCTCGCCCAGGACTGCGGAGCCAGTGCTGCTGAACCTCCTGCATGTGCTGGGCAGCTGGCCAGAGCGCAGCACGTGCACCTCGGATGGGGACGAAACGGCTGTCTTTGCCCTGGCTGTGAGTTCCTGCAACTGGCCTTTGCTGGCCCCAAGGCCGCCTCTGCAGCAGCTCTCCTATGCTCTTCCCCCGCTGCATCTCCCTGCCTCAGGCACTGGCCTGAGACTTGGCCCAGGGGCAGCTTCAGGCCCACCAGGCCCCGTGCTCCCCCTGCGTCTCTCCGGGCCTCTCCCTGCCAAGCTCGGGCCCTGCCACAAGGACGCCTGGGCACTGAGCGCCGTCTCGGGGGGGGCTTTTTCCTTCGCAGGCCACCCTGGTGACGTGGAAGATCCTGCAGGAACCCCGCGTGCCACGGGTAGCGACGGTCTATTTCCCCCGCCTGTTTGTGCACCTGCTCTTCCAGGTGTTCTTCAGCACAGAAGAGGTGCCAGAGAAGGTGCATACCTTCTGGAAGGATTGCCAGGAAGAGCACGGCCTTGCCACCAGCCCCAACAGGTGCTCCATCCCAGTCGCCCTATCCCTGCCGCGTGGCCTGCCAAGGAGCCAGTGAGTGCCAGCGTGACCTGGGCTTTGCTCTGCACACAGGTTTGCAGTGCAGACCCTGAAGTGCCTGCTCTGCCTTCTCCAGTGTGAGCACGTGGTGCTGTCAATGGAAGGCAAGCGTGGCTGGGACGCGCTGCTCTGCGTTGATAGCCACCACTATGCCGTGGCGCTGCTGGCCGGGTGAGACCCCCCTTGTCCCCATTGCTCCCGGCATTTGTGCCCTGTGCCCGGGCTGTCGCACAGGGGCCCCGCGGCTGTGGGCCAAAGGGACGAGGGAGAGCCAAGCAGACTGGCAAAGGCCTGCAAAGGAGGGTGCCCAGGAGCAGCCACATGCATGTCCAAGGGCCCAGGTCCCCCGGCAGGGTGCTGGGGAAAAACAAGAACTGTGTCACTCAGTGCTGGCAGAGGCTTCTCCCCCTGGCTCAGGGTCTTAGTGCCATTTTCCGCCTTCCAGGGAGATGCGCCACGCATCCAGGCACTTGTCTAAGTGCATCTTATGCTGCCTCCTTGAGATGCTCGGCACAGGGATGCCCTACTGGGATTTCCCTGCCCTGGCATTCCTTGCGGAGGTGAGCCTGAAGGCCAGCACTACCTGGCTGAGCTGCCTGCCAGCTCTCTGCCCTCTGGTGGCCGCAGCTGCCCAGGACGGTGCCCGCGCCCTGTGCTGCTGCCTGGGCCCAGGCCTGTGCGGCTCCGGGCTCCTGCCGGCCGGCTCCCCCGTCACTGCCCTGTGCCTTTCAGGTCCTCGAGTGCCTGGACTTGAGGGAATGCAGGGACAGCGTCATGGATGTCTTGTCAAGGCACCTGCGCAGGGAGCGCGCAGACATTGGCAGCCAGCTTCTCAGGGTCCTCCTCCCGCAAAGGGACGCTTCCCCGCTGGTGAGAAGAAGGGGGCAGCGGCTGAAGCCGTGCAGGCAGCGCGGGGCCGGGCAAGGCAGTGGCTTGGCCTCGCCTGGGCTTCGGGCGCTGGGGCAGCTGCTCCCAGCCAGCTCTCCTGCCTCCCGCTTCAGTGCCCCAGCACTTGGCCACAGGCCTTTGGCCTCTGGGCCCCGCCGCACGGCAGCAGGGTGGCCTTTCACAAACTTGCCTTCCGCACAGGCCGAAAGAATGTGGAGCCTGACCGAAAGGCTGGCCGAGCTCCCGCGGCTCAGGATCACCACCGTTCTGCTGGGCTATCTCTTCCTGGACAACGGTGCCCGCATACCCAGCCCCATCGCCCTGCAGCTGGCAAAGCTGATCCTGCCGCTCTTTGACAACGTAAGGCTCTGCGCCCCCAGCCACGGCCACTGGCTGCTGCCCCCACACTTGGTGCCCTGTGCAGATGCAGGCCTGCGCCAATGTGGGCCAGAAGCGGCCCATGCTGAGCTCTTCTGTCCTTCCTCTTCTACAGGCTGATAGCCAGGTGCAGCAGCTCTCCATGACTGTCTTGCAAAGCTTGATGTCTGCTGTAGAAGAAGAAGGAAAAGAGCCCCTGATGACACAAGTGTGGCAGAGCCTGCTCCCACTGTTCTTCCGCTGCCATGATGAGAATCAGCATGTGGCAGAGGTGAGGACTCGTGGGCTGCTGCTCTCCTCCTGGCAGGGGTCTCGGCCGCCTCCTGCCCTGCGCCTGCTGGCCCGCTGCCTCCTCCAGGCCATGGCACAGGGACGCGGGTCCCGTGGCCTGGGCTGCGGGGCCATCTCCGCGTCTCTGCTGCTCTCCAGGCTTCTCGGGAAACGCTGCTTGGTGCGGTCAAGTTCCTGAAAAGGAAGGATCTCGAGAGAACTGTGAAGAAAGAGAAACTCTCCAAGTTTGCCGAGATCCTGGTAAGGACGGCCTGCAAGGCCCAGCCCCAGCCTGGAGAAGGCCCCCGAGGGCGATGCTCAGCATGCAGGCTGGGCGGCTGTGCCCCTGCCCGCTGCTACACGCAGAGGCCACGCGGGCTTTTCTCCAGGTTCCCGTGGGCCTGAGCCGGGCGCCCATGGAGCCCCGGCCCGGCGGGCCTGCGGAGCGGGGCCGGCACCGTGGCTCCCCGGACAGCAGCCGGCCCTCTGCCGCCTCCCCTCGGGAGCCCGGTGCCAGCGGCTGCTGGCCGCGCCTCAGGGCTGCGCGGGCAGGGGAGGCCGGGGCCGGGCGCAGGCAGCGCCCGGCCGAGGGGCTGAGCCCGCGCCAAGCCTTCCCTCCCGCCGCTCTCTCCAGCTGGCAGAGGACAGGAGCAGAGCGGCCGAGCACCTGCGCCGGGCCCTGCGCTACCTGGAGAGCCCACAGGAGCCCCTGCGAGAGGCGGCCATCAGGTTCATGGGTGAGCCACGAGGCCGGGCTCCCTCCCCGGCCCGCCGCAGCTCGGCCCCAGCCCCGCCTGCCGGCCCGGCAGCGCCAGCCGCGCCCGGCGCCGTCAAGCCCCGCCTGGCCTCGGCGCCGCTGCCGCCCTCTGGCAGCCGTGCCCTTGGGCGGCAGCGTGCGGCAAGGGCCCGGCCTGAGCTTTCCCTGGCCAGCAGGCCGTGTGGCCACAGCGCCCACAGCGCCGCTGGCAGGGAGCTGTGCCGCTGGGGCCGTGACAGGCTCTGTGTTCACAGGGATGGCCGGGCGGCACCTGAGGGGGCAGCAGCAAGAGCTCCAGCTGATCTGCGCTGGTGAGTGAGGGCAGCGGGCTGAGCAAGGCGGCCGGCGGGGCGAGAGCCGCCAACCCCGCCCCGCCTGCGGAGGGCTCTGCTCCCGTGGGCAGCGCACACTGAGATTTCAGGCCCACGGGTGCCATTCGTGGCCAGCAGCTTCAGCCTGATCCCCTGGCTGCCTGCTCCCCACTCCTGGCCATGCCAAGAGCCGGCTGGGATGGCCCTTGCAAGGGGGCTCTCTCCTCGCCTCCCCGCAGATGCAGCTTCTGACCGTGCCTCTGTTCCTCTCTCTTGCAGCCCTGGAACACCTGACGGAGGACACCAGCAGTGCCCTGTCCCAGCTGGCACTGCAAACGCTGCGTGTCCTCCGGGCAATACAGCGTGGGCCATACACCATCTTCCAGAGGCTGCAAGATCAGCTGCGCAGGGCACGCAGGCCTCGGCCTCGCCTCTCCGGGCTCAGCTGGCTGCACTGCGGGAGCTCTGGGGAGAGCTAAGCTGGGAGGCTCTCTTTGCCGGGGCAACCCGAGCCAGGGGCAATTTTCCTTTTCTTTTGGATTTTCCCTTTTCTTTTCCATTTCTTATTTATATTTTAAATAGCAAGTAGAGTATCTTTTGGTTTTTGTATATATTATAGATATATATATATTTTTTTTTAATATATATATGTAAAAAAATAATGTGTTATTTAGTAACATTATATATAATCTGTTACTATATTATATTATAGTAACAAATTATATATATGTTACTATATTAAGTAAAACGCACAGATATATATATATATTTTTTTTTTTTTAATATATATATGTTAGTTAATGTAGATTATTGTAAATAAATAAATTCAAGGATGTGTTATAATACACAGATTGCCAGGAGCTTTTCTTTGCTGCCCTGGGTCTGCAGGGCAAGAGGCAGGAAAGGGTGAACAGGGTGCTTGTGCTCAGCAGCAGAGCAGGCTGAGGGCTCCTGTGGCCCTGAAGGGGGAAAAGGCTGCTTGTGCACAGCCAGCTGCCCAGGCGTGCAGTGCCGCAGGGAAAACGGCCAGAAGCCCCGTTGGCCTTTGGTGCTTCCGCTGAAGCCTTTGTGCTGCCGACAGAGCGGCCGGGCAGGGGCCGGAGCTGCGGGGATCCCTGCCAGAGCGGTGCCTGGAGATGGCCACAAGCCCCGTGCCAGGCAGGAAGCGCCAGCCGTGTCCTCCTGCCCCTGTGCTGCTGGCTGCCTTGCTGAGGGCTCCCAGGGGCCTCTGGATGGGGCTCCTCCGCAGCTGCTGTGGGGCTGCGGCGCTGCTGCCGGGCAGCTGGGCCGGCCTGGGGGCCACCCCGAGGGGCTGGGGCACTGGGAAGCCCTGAGCAATTGGCTGTCAGAGGCCACAAGCAGCCCCCTGGCAGCCGCCTTGTTCCTGCCGCACTTGACTTGCAAGGCGCAGCCTGGGCACTCTGGAACTAATAGCGCATAGGTGTTGTCGGAGAGCGAAATGCAGGGAATCCTCAGAGCTTTGCTCTTGTCAGCAAAGCTTTAAAGCATTAAAGATAGCATTTTAAAGCTTTTTAAAGCATTAAAGACAGCATTTGATCTGAAACCTTGGAAAGGGCTTCCAAACCGAGCGGCTCCAAGGGAGAATGTGCATTTCTAGTTGATAGCATAGACACATGGAGGAAAGTTGAAGGCGAGGAAAGTGTAGAGTTGTAGAGTTCAAGATCTAGAAAAAATGAAAGTAGTTCCAATGGTAAACAAGAAGTTTAGGATGCAGTGCCCTAGCTTTGTGTGTCATAACATGATTGGCTAAGGAAGCTTACTATGTAGCATGAGTCCATAAGAGGAAATCTTGCAGCATGGGGTCCAAAGCATAGACATGCTTGTTGGCAGTGTTGTCTCTTTGGCCAACAAATCCTTCAAAGCTCTTGTAACTTGCGGCCTTGTGAGCCATGGGGCGGAGACGTGAGCCAAACTCACCCTTCCTGTCTATGTGGAAGATAAGGAAAAGAAATGGCATCATCTGAAAACTCAAGAGCTCTGCTTTCCAGCTCCTTCCAAACTCCTTGAAATCCCGCAAAGTGTGATTTAGCTACAAACAGATGACAAGGACTCTTCATGCTGGCTCTTTGACTCCAAAGCAGCTGCTTTAGAATCTTTCCCATAAGCCTGTGTAGTTATGTGCCAGAAATGGATCAACTGAAGAAACTTTGAAGGATACTTGGGGAGAAAGCCTGCCTGCAGGGGTCCCTGCTGATTGTGAAGTGTGCCACCAGCTGCAGGCCTTTCTGGGCTAAAAATATCATCAAGTCGCTTGCGCTTGCTCTTTTTGGCCTCTAAAAGCTGGGCCCACTTTTGGGCAAATTTGGAGACCTCATCTATGGGTGGATGGAGCACCCAGGATTTTCCCAATGGCAGGTCCCCGGTGGAAAAGGGGGCTCCCCAGCAACTGCGCATCTGCAAGATGATAAACAATTGTCTTGGTTTGAAAAGCCGGGTGTCTGCTAAGGAAGGCAGAAGCCTTCTCGGAAATGGAAAACGTAAACCCCCTCCCTTCCAATGATTATCATTTAGACATGAAAAAGCTCTCAGGGAAAGAGACGGGAATAGGACTGAGCCCGCAGAGCAGGGCAGCGTTTGCTGATGGCCTGAGCCCTTGCTAAAGATCCTGTCGGGCTGTCTTAGACACCCGAGGCCAGGGATTGCTCCCAGCCTGGGCCGCTTTGCTTGGGCTGGGGGCGGCCCCAGGGCAGAAGGCAGCGTCTGCAAGGGCCCTGGGTGCCACGCTGCAGAACGGTCAGCGTGGCATGGAACGGAAGCCGGTATCCAAGGGCCCTTGGTGACAGAAGCTTGCCCGGGTGCACGGAACCCTCAACGGTGCAGAAGGGGACAGAGCGGTGCCGTGAGGAGACCCCGCGCAGCGCGCTCGTTCCCTTCTGAGCCGGAGCTTTTCCACGGCCTTGTTGCTGTGGCTGAGCTCGAGGCCAGCGCACAGAACTTGCTGACCCGTGGCCTTCCGAGGCCTCAATTGTGCCGCTGCCCTCAAGGGCAGAGCGTGGGACTTGGTGCCCCGAAGCTTTTCCAGGGCATCTCTCCTGCAAGTCGCTCCGGTCACTGACATGGAGCAGAGAGCCCCGAGAGTGCCCAAGCTGGCTTGGGTAGAGGAGGAGGAGGAGGAGGAGGAAGAACACCCTGGAGCCGCCCCAGCACAGCAGACTGAGGAGGTGGTGCCATTCCATCCACCGCAGGAGGGTGAGTGGCAGAGCTGGGCCGCAGGGCTGGAGCCTGCAGCCAGCTTGGCCCCATGCCATCCCATTGCCTGGGGACATGCCCAGGGACAGGATGGAAGAGGGGCTGGGCAGACAGGCTGCAATGGCCCCGCTCCTTCCCCCTGGGGCATGCCAGGGCTCTCCCTGCCTGGGGAGCACGGCTCTAGGCCGTCTTCTCCGGCCTCTCCCGCAGCCCCTCAGCTCTGGCTGCGCTCTCTCTTTGCCAGATGCAGCCGTGGAGCGCACGCCAGAGCAGGAATCCAGCCTTGGCCGCTTCCGCAGAACAGCGCAGGTACCTGCAGCCACCCCCAGCTGGGCTGGGCCTGCTGTCCCTGCTCAGCCGAGCACCGTGTGTGGAGCACTCCATGTAACAGGCCCGGCTTCTTGCCCTTCTCCTACAGCTCGTTCTCGCCTTCGTCCAGAGCATTCGGCAGGGAGAGACCAACAGCACTGGGCTCAGAGCTCACTCAGAGCTCCTCAAACTTGAGACCAGTGCCGCCCTGCTGGATTTGCTGGTGGACAGGGCTGTTTGCAGGCCAGAGCAAGTAAGCAGCCTGTGGCCAGGCTTCAACTCCCCCATGAGTCACGTGGCTTCCCAAGCCACGCCTGCTGCTCCCTGGGAGCCTTTGAGGCCACGGCAGTGCGCTGGGAAGGGAAGCACTTCTCTGGGGACGCTGGGGACATGGCTCCCTCTGGCAGCTTTCCCAGTCTCCCCGTGCCTTCTCCAGGTGCCCGCCATGGTGAGCTACATTCACCGATGGCTCGTGGCCAACGCTTCTGCCGAGCACAGGCTGGACAAGACCCTGCTCAATCTCACCAGAGCACACCCGGATGACGTGGCCGTGACGCTCCTGCGTGTGGCCCCGTCCTGTGACAGGTATGGGGCCCACCTGCCCAGAGGGCTCAGGCTTCCCCACCCATCACCCTGTACAGCCAGTGCCAGCTGTCTGAGCAACAGAGAGTTCCAGGGCCCTCTGGCTGCTGCCTTTCTCAGCCCTGGCATGCCAGCCCCCGAGCCTGCTGCCATGCTCCCTTGCTGCCCCTCAGGGCGCTGTCCCCACAGGGCCGGGCTGCCTGGCTGCTGCTGGCCAGGGGGCCAGCGGGCAGAGGCAGAGCCGGCGCTCAGCCCGGGCCCCTAGCCATGCCCAGGCCACGGTGCTGTGCCTGAGACCTGCCCTGAGACGGAGCTCTAACCCCGCAGAGCTGCCCTCGCCATGTGGAAAACCATCATGTGCTCGCCCAGGACTGCGGAGCCAGTGCTGCTGAACCTCCTGCATGTGCTGGGCAGCTGGCCAGAGCGCAGCACGTGCACCTCGGATGGGGACGAAACGGCTGTCTTTGCCCTGGCTGTGAGTTCCTGCAACTGGCCTTTGCTGGCCCCAAGGCCGCCTCTGCAGCAGCTCTCCTATGCTCTTCCCCCGCTGCATCTCCCTGCCTCAGGCACTGGCCTGAGACTTGGCCCAGGGGCAGCTTCAGGCCCACCAGGCCCCGTGCTCCCCCTGCGTCTCTCCGGGCCTCTCCCTGCCAAGCTCGGGCCCTGCCACAAGGACGCCTGGGCACTGAGCGCCGTCTCGGGGGGGGCTTTTTCCTTCGCAGGCCACCCTGGTGACGTGGAAGATCCTGCAGGAACCCCGCGTGCCACGGGTAGCGACGGTCTATTTCCCCCGCCTGTTTGTGCACCTGCTCTTCCAGGTGTTCTTCAGCACAGAAGAGGTGCCAGAGAAGGTGCATACCTTCTGGAAGGATTGCCAGGAAGAGCACGGCCTTGCCACCAGCCCCAACAGGTGCTCCATCCCAGTCGCCCTATCCCTGCCGCGTGGCCTGCCAAGGAGCCAGTGAGTGCCAGCGTGACCTGGGCTTTGCTCTGCACACAGGTTTGCAGTGCAGACCCTGAAGTGCCTGCTCTGCCTTCTCCAGTGTGAGCACGTGGTGCTGTCAATGGAAGGCAAGCGTGGCTGGGACGCGCTGCTCTGCGTTGATAGCCACCACTATGCCGTGGCGCTGCTGGCCGGGTGAGACCCCCCTTGTCCCCATTGCTCCCGGCATTTGTGCCCTGTGCCCGGGCTGTCGCACAGGGGCCCCGCGGCTGTGGGCCAAAGGGACGAGGGAGAGCCAAGCAGACTGGCAAAGGCCTGCAAAGGAGGGTGCCCAGGAGCAGCCACATGCATGTCCAAGGGCCCAGGTCCCCCGGCAGGGTGCTGGGGAAAAACAAGAACTGTGTCACTCAGTGCTGGCAGAGGCTTCTCCCCCTGGCTCAGGGTCTTAGTGCCATTTTCCGCCTTCCAGGGAGATGCGCCACGCATCCAGGCACTTGTCTAAGTGCATCTTATGCTGCCTCCTTGAGATGCTCGGCACAGGGATGCCCTACTGGGATTTCCCTGCCCTGGCATTCCTTGCGGAGGTGAGCCTGAAGGCCAGCACTACCTGGCTGAGCTGCCTGCCAGCTCTCTGCCCTCTGGTGGCCGCAGCTGCCCAGGACGGTGCCCGCGCCCTGTGCTGCTGCCTGGGCCCAGGCCTGTGCGGCTCCGGGCTCCTGCCGGCCGGCTCCCCCGTCACTGCCCTGTGCCTTTCAGGTCCTCGAGTGCCTGGACTTGAGGGAATGCAGGGACAGCGTCATGGATGTCTTGTCAAGGCACCTGCGCAGGGAGCGCGCAGACATTGGCAGCCAGCTTCTCAGGGTCCTCCTCCCGCAAAGGGACGCTTCCCCGCTGGTGAGAAGAAGGGGGCAGCGGCTGAAGCCGTGCAGGCAGCGCGGGGCCGGGCAAGGCAGTGGCTTGGCCTCGCCTGGGCTTCGGGCGCTGGGGCAGCTGCTCCCAGCCAGCTCTCCTGCCTCCCGCTTCAGTGCCCCAGCACTTGGCCACAGGCCTTTGGCCTCTGGGCCCCGCCGCACGGCAGCAGGGTGGCCTTTCACAAACTTGCCTTCCGCACAGGCCGAAAGAATGTGGAGCCTGACCGAAAGGCTGGCCGAGCTCCCGCGGCTCAGGATCACCACCGTTCTGCTGGGCTATCTCTTCCTGGACAACGGTGCCCGCATACCCAGCCCCATCGCCCTGCAGCTGGCAAAGCTGATCCTGCCGCTCTTTGACAACGTAAGGCTCTGCGCCCCCAGCCACGGCCACTGGCTGCTGCCCCCACACTTGGTGCCCTGTGCAGATGCAGGCCTGCGCCAATGTGGGCCAGAAGCGGCCCATGCTGAGCTCTTCTGTCCTTCCTCTTCTACAGGCTGATAGCCAGGTGCAGCAGCTCTCCATGACTGTCTTGCAAAGCTTGATGTCTGCTGTAGAAGAAGAAGGAAAAGAGCCCCTGATGACACAAGTGTGGCAGAGCCTGCTCCCACTGTTCTTCCGCTGCCATGATGAGAATCAGCATGTGGCAGAGGTGAGGACTCGTGGGCTGCTGCTCTCCTCCTGGCAGGGGTCTGGGCCGCCTCCTGCCCTGCGCCTGCTGGCCCGCTGCCTCCTCCAGGCCATGGCACAGGGACGCGGGTCCCGTGGCCTGGGCTGCGGGGCCATCTCCGCGTCTCTGCTGCTCTCCAGGCTTCTCGGGAAACGCTGCTTGGTGCGGTCAAGTTCCTGAAAAGGAAGGATCTCGAGAGAACTGTGAAGAAAGAGAAACTCTCCAAGTTTGCCGAGATCCTGGTAAGGACGGCCTGCAAGGCCCAGCCCCAGCCTGGAGAAGGCCCCCGAGGGCGGTGCTCAGCATGCGGGCTGGGCAGCCGTGCCCCTGCCCGCTGCTACACGCAGAGGCCACGCGGGCTTTTCTCCAGGTTCCCGTGGGCCTGAGCCGGGCGCCCATGGAGCCCCGGCCCGGCGGGCCTGCGGAGCGGGGCCGGCACCGCGGCTCCCCGGGCAGCAGCCGGCCCTCTGCCGCCTCCCCTCGGGAGCCCGGTGCCAGCGGCTGCTGGCCGCGCCTCAGGGCTGCGCGGGCAGGGGAGGCCGGGGCCGGGCGCAGGCAGCGCCCGGCCGAGGGGCTGAGCCCGCGCCAAGCCTTCCCTCCCGCCGCTCTCTCCAGCTGGCAGAGGACAGGAGCAGAGCGGCCGAGCACCTGCGCCGGGCCCTGCGCTACCTGGAGAGCCCACAGGAGCCCCTGCGAGAGGCGGCCATCAGGTTCATGGGTGAGCCACGAGGCCGGGCTCCCTCCCCGGCCCGCCGCAGCTCGGCCCCAGCCCCGCCTGCCGGCCCGGCAGCGCCAGCCGCGCCCGGCGCCGTCAAGCCCCGCCTGGCCTCGGCGCCGCTGCCGCCCTCTGGCAGCCGTGCCCTTGGGCGGCAGCGTGCGGCAAGGGCCCGGCCTGAGCTTTCCCTGGCCAGCAGGCCGTGTGGCCACAGCGCCCACAGCGCCGCTGGCAGGGAGCTGTGCCGCTGGGGCCGTGACAGGCTCTGTGTTCACAGGGATGGCCGGGCGGCACCTGAGGGGGCAGCAGCAAGAGCTCCAGCTGATCTGCGCTGGTGAGTGAGGGCAGCGGGCTGAGCAAGGCGGCCGGCGGGGCGAGAGCCGCCAGCCCTGCCCCGCCTGCGGAGGGCTCTGCTCCCGTGGGCAGCGCACACTGAGATTTCAGGCCCACGGGTGCCATTCGTGGCCAGCAGCTTCAGCCTGATCCCCTGGCTGCCTGCTCCCCACTCCTGGCCATGCCAAGAGCCGGCTGGGATGGCCCTTGCAAGGGGGCTCTCTCCTCGCCTCCCCGCAGATGCAGCTTCTGACCGTGCCTCTGTTCCTCTCTCTTGCAGCCCTGGAACACCTGACGGAGGACACCAGCAGTGCCCTGTCCCAGCTGGCACTGCAAACGCTGCGTGTCCTCCGGGCAATACAGCGTGGGCCATACACCATCTTCCAGAGGCTGCAAGATCAGCTGCGCAGGGCACGCAGGCCTCGGCCTCGCCTCTCCGGGCTCAGCTGGCTGCACTGCGGGAGCTCTGGGGAGAGCTAAGCTGGGAGGCTCTCTTTGCCGGGGCAACCCGAGCCAGGGGCAATTTTCCTTTTCTTTTGGATTTTCCCTTTTCTTTTCCATTTCTTATTTATATTTTAAATAGCAAGTAGAGTATCTTTTGGTTTTTGTATATATTATATATATTTTTTTTTTTAATATATATATGTAAAAAAATAATGTGTTATTTAGTAACATTATATATAATCTGTTACTATATTATATTATAGTAACATATTATATATATGTTACTATATTAAGTAAAACGCACAGATATATATATATATATATTTTTTTTTAATATATATATGTTAGTTAATGTAGATTATTGTAAATAAATAAATTCAAGGATGTGTTATAATACACAGATTGCCAAGAGCTTTTCTTTGCTGCCCTGGGTCTGCAGGGCAAGAGGCAGGAAAGGGTGAACAGGGTGCTTGTGCTCAGCAGCAGAGCAGGCTGAGGGCTCCTGTGGCCCTGAAGGGGGAAAAGGCTGCTTGTGCACAGCCAGCTGCCCAGGCGTGCAGTGCCGCAGGGAAAACGGCCAGAAGCCCCGTTGGCCTTTGGTGCTTCCGCTGAAGCCTTTGTGCTGCCGACAGAGCGGCCGGGCAGGGGCCGGAGCTGCGGGGATCCCTGCCAGAGCGGTGCCTGGAGATGGCCACAAGCCCCGTGCCAGGCAGGAAGCGCCAGCCGTGTCCTCCTGCCCCTGTGCTGCTGGCTGCCTTGCTGAGGGCTCCCAGGGGCCTCTGGATGGGGCTCCTCCGCAGCTGCTGTGGGGCTGCGGCGCTGCTGCCGGGCAGCTGGGCCGGCCTGGGGGCCACCCCGAGGGGCTGGGGCACTGGGAAGCCCTGAGCAATTGGCTGTCAGAGGCCAGAAGCAGCCCGCTGGCAGCCGCCTTGTTCCTGCCGCACTTGACTTGCAAGGCGCAGCCTGGGCACTCTGGAACTAATAGCGCATCGGTGTTGTCGGAGAGCGAAATGCAGGGAATCCTCAGAGCTTTGCTCTTGTCAGCAAAGCTTTAAAGCATTAAAGATAGCATTTTAAAGCTTTTTAAAGCATTAAAGACAGCATTTGATCTGAAACCTTGGAAAGGGCTTCCAAACCGAGCGGCTCCAAGGGAGAATGTGCATTTCTAGTTGATAGCATAGACACATGGAGGAAAGTTGAAGGCGAGGAAAGTGTAGAGTTGTAGAGTTCAAGATCTAGAAAAAATGAAAGTAGTTCCAATGGGCAAGAAGTTTAGGATGCAGTGCCCTAGCTTTGTGTGTCATAACATGATTGGCTAAGGAAGCTTACTATGTAGCATGAGTCCATAAGAGGAAATCTTGCAGCATGGGGTCCAAAGCATAGACATGCTTGTTGGCAGTGTTGTCTCTTTGGCCAACAAATCCTTCAAAGCTCTTGTAACTTGCGGCCTTGTGAGCCATGGGGCGGAGACGTGAGCCAAACTCACCCTTCCTGTCTATGTGGAAGATAAGGAAAAGAAATGGCATCATCTGAAAACTCAAGAGCTCTGCTTTCCAGCTCCTTCCAAACTCCTTGAAATCCCGCAAAGTGTGATTTAGCTACAAACAGATGACAAGGACTCTTCATGCTGGCTCTTTGACTCCAAAGCAGCTGCTTTAGAATCTTTCCCATAAGCCTGTGTAGTTATGTGCCAGAAATGGATCAACTGAAGAAACTTTGAAGGATACTTGGGGAGAAAGCCTGCCTGCAGGGGTCCCTGCTGATTGTGAAGTGTGCCACCAGCTGCAGGCCTTTCTGGGCTAAAAATATCATCAAGTCGCTTGCGCTTGCTCTTTTTGGCCTCTAAAAGCTGGGCCCACTTTTGGGCAAATTTGGAGACCTCATCTATGGGTGGATGGAGCACCCAGGATTTTCCCAATGGCAGGTCCCCGGTGGAAAAGGGGGCTCCCCAGCAACTGCGCATCTGCAAGATGATAAACAATTGTCTTGGTTTGAAAAGCCGGGTGTCTGCTAAGGAAGGCAGAAGCCTTCTCGGAAATGGAAAACGTAAACCCCCTCCCTTCCAATGATTATCATTTAGACATGAAAAAGCTCTCAGGGAAAGAGACGGGAATAGGACTGAGCCCGCAGAGCAGGGCAGCGTTTGCTGATGGCCTGAGCCCTTGCTAAAGATCCTGTCGGGCTGTCTTAGACACCCGAGGCCAGGGATTGCTCCCAGCCTGGGCCGCTTTGCTTGGGCTGGGGGCGGCCCCAGGGCAGAAGGCAGCGTCTGCAAGGGCCCTGGGTGCCACGCTGCAGAACGGTCAGCGTGGCATGGAACGGAAGTCGTATCCAAGGGCCCTTGGTGACAGAAGCTTGCCCGGGTGCACGGAACCCTCAACGGTGCAGAAGGGGACAGAGCGGTGCCGTGAGGAGACCCCGCGCAGCGCGCTCGTTCCCTTCTGAGCCGGAGCTTTTCCACGGCCTTGTTGCTGTGGCTGAGCTCGAGGCCAGCGCACAGAACTTGCTGACCCGTGGCCTTCCGAGGCCTCAATTGTGCCGCTGCCCTCAAGGGCAGAGCGTGGGACTTGGTGCCCCGAAGCTTTTCCAGGGCATCTCTCCTGCAAGTCGCTCCGGTCACTGACATGGAGCAGAGAGCCCCGAGAGTGCCCAAGCTGGCTTGGGTAGAGGAGGAGGAGGAGGAGGAGGAAGAACACCCTGGAGCCGCCCCAGCACAGCAGACTGAGGAGGTGGTGCCATTCCATCCACCGCAGGAGGGTGAGTGGCAGAGCTGGGCCGCAGGGCTGGAGCCTGCAGCCAGCTTGGCCCCATGCCATCCCATTGCCTGGGGACATGCCCAGGGACAGGATGGAAGAGGGGCTGGGCAGACAGGCTGCAATGGCCCCGCTCCTTCCCCCTGGGGCATGCCAGGGCTCTCCCTGCCTGGGGAGCACGGCTCTAGGCCGTCTTCTCCGGCCTCTCCCGCAGCCCCTCAGCTCTGGCTGCGCTCTCTCTTTGCCAGATGCAGCCGTGGAGCGCACGCCAGAGCAGGAATCCAGCCTTGGCCGCTTCCGCAGAACAGCGCAGGTACCTGCAGCCACCCCCAGCTGGGCTGGGCCTGCTGTCCCTGCTCAGCCGAGCACCGTGTGTGGAGCACTCCATGTAACAGGCCCGGCTTCTTGCCCTTCTCCTACAGCTCGTTCTCGCCTTCGTCCAGAGCATTCGGCAGGGAGAGACCAACAGCACTGGGCTCAGAGCTCACTCAGAGCTCCTCAAACTCGAGACCAGTGCCGCCCTGCTGGATTTGCTGGTGGACAGGGCTGTTTGCAGGCCAGAGCAAGTAAGCAGCCTGTGGCCAGGCTTCAACTCCCCCATGAGTCACGTGGCTTCCCAAGCCACGCCTGCTGCTCCCTGGGAGCCTTTGAGGCCACGGCAGTGCGCTGGGAAGGGAAGCACTTCTCTGGGGACGCTGGGGACATGGCTCCCTCTGGCAGCTTTCCCAGTCTCCCCGTGCCTTCTCCAGGTGCCCGCCATGGTGAGCTACATTCACCGATGGCTCGTGGCCAACGCTTCTGCCGAGCACAGGCTGGACAAGACCCTGCTCAATCTCACCAGAGCACACCCGGATGACGTGGCCGTGACGCTCCTGCGTGTGGCCCCGTCCTGTGACAGGTATGGGGCCCACCTGCCCAGAGGGCTCAGGCTTCCCCACCCATCACCCTGTACAGCCAGTGCCAGCTGTCTGAGCAACAGAGAGTTCCAGGGCCCTCTGGCTGCTGCCTTTCTCAGCCCTGCCATGCCAGCCCCCGAGCCTGCTGCCATGCTCCCTTGCTGCCCCTCAGGGCGCTGTCCCCACAGGGCCGGGCTGCCTGGCTGCTGCTGGCCAGGGGGCCAGCGGGCAGAGGCAGAGCCGGCGCTCAGCCCGGGCCCCTAGCCATGCCCAGGCCACGGTGCTGTGCCTGAGACCTGCCCTGAGACGGAGCTCTAACCCCGCAGAGCTGCCCTCGCCATGTGGAAAACCATCATGTGCTCGCCCAGGACTGCGAAGCCAGTGCTGCTGAACCTCCTGCATGTGCTGGGCAGCTGGCCAGAGCGCAGCACGTGCACCTCGGATGGGGACGAAACGGCTGTCTTTGCCCTGGCTGTGAGTTCCTGCAACTGGCCTTTGCTGGCCCCAAGGCCGCCTCTGCAGCAGCTCTCCTATGCTCTTCCCCCGCTGCATCTCCCTGCCTCAGGCACTGGCCTGAGACTTGGCCCAGGGGCAGCTTCAGGCCCACCAGGCCCCGTGCTCCCCCTGCGTCTCTCCGGGCCTCTCCCTGCCAAGCTCGGGCCCTGCCACAAGGACGCCTGGGCACTGAGCGCCGTCTCGGGGGGGGCTTTTTCCTTCGCAGGCCACCCTGGTGACGTGGAAGATCCTGCAGGAACCCCGCGTGCCACGGGTAGCGACGGTCTATTTCCCCCGCCTGTTTGTGCACCTGCTCTTCCAGGTGTTCTTCAGCACAGAAGAGGTGCCAGAGAAGGTGCATACCTTCTGGAAGGATTGCCAGGAAGAGCACGGCCTTGCCACCAGCCCCAACAGGTGCTCCATCCCAGTCGCCCTATCCCTGCCGCGTGGCCTGCCAAGGAGCCAGTGAGTGCCAGCGTGACCTGGGCTTTGCTCTGCACACAGGTTTGCAGTGCAGACCCTGAAGTGCCTGCTCTGCCTTCTCCAGTGTGAGCACGTGGTGCTGTCAATGGAAGGCAAGCGTGGCTGGGACGCGCTGCTCTGCGTTGATAGCCACCACTATGCCGTGGCGCTGCTGGCCGGGTGAGACCCCCCTTGTCCCCATTGCTCCCGGCATTTGTGCCCTGTGCCCGGGCTGTCGCACAGGGGCCCCGCGGCTGTGGGCCAAAGGGACGAGGGAGAGCCAAGCAGACTGGCAAAGGCCTGCAAAGGAGGGTGCCCAGGAGCAGCCACATGCATGTCCAAGGGCCCAGGTCCCCCGGCAGGGTGCTGGGGAAAAACAAGAACTGTGTGACTCAGTGCTGGCAGAGGCTTCTCCCCCTGCCTCAGGGTCTTAGTGCCATTTTCCGCCTTCCAGGGAGATGCGCCACGCATCCAGGCACTTGTCTAAGTGCATCTTATGCTGCCTCCTTGAGATGCTCGGCACAGGGATGCCCTACTGGGATTTCCCTGCCCTGGCATTCCTTGCGGAGGTGAGCCTGAAGGCCAGCACTACCTGGCTGAGCTGCCTGCCAGCTCTCTGCCCTCTGGTGGCCGCAGCCGCCCGGGACGGTGCCCGCGCCCTGTGCTGCTGCCTGGGCCCAGGCCTGTGCGGCTCCGGGCTCCTGCCGGCCGGCTCCCCCGTCACTGCCCTGTGCCTTTCAGGTCCTCGAGTGCCTGGACTTGAGGGAATGCAGGGACAGCGTCATGGATGTCTTGTCAAGGCACCTGCGGAGGGAGCGCGCAGACATTGGCAGCCAGCTTCTCAGGGTCCTCCTCCCGCAAAGAGACGCTTCCCCGCTGGTGAGAAGAAGGGGGCAGCGGCTGAAGCCGTGCAGGCAGCGCGGGGCCGGGCAAGGCAGTGGCTTGGCCTCGCCTGGGCTTCGGGCGCTGGGGCAGCTGCTCCCAGCCAGCTCTCCTGCCTCCCGCTTCAGTGCCCCAGCACTTGGCCACAGGCCTTTGGCCTCTGGGCCCCGCCGCACGGCAGCAGGGTGGCCTTTCACAAACTTGCCTTCCGCACAGGCCGAAAGAATGTGGAGCCTGACCGAAAGGCTGGCCGAGCTCCCGCGGCTCAGGATCACCACCGTTCTGCTGGGCTATCTCTTCCTGGACAACGGTGCCTGCATACCCAGCCCCATCGCCCTGCAGCTGGCAAAGCTGATCCTGCCGCTCTTTGACAACGTAAGGCTCTGCGCCCCCAGCCACGGCCACTGGCTGCTGCCCCCACACTTGGTGCCCTGTGCAGATGCAGGCCTGCGCCAATGTGGGCCAGAAGCGGCCCATGCTGAGCTCTTCTTTCCTTCCTCTTCTACAGGCTGATAGCCAGGTGCAGCAGCTCTCCATGACTGTCTTGCAAAGCTTGATGTCTGCTGTAGAAGAAGAAGGAAAAGAGCCCCTGATGACACAAGTGTGGCAGAGCCTGCTCCCACTGTTCTTCCGCTGCCATGATGAGAATCAGCATGTGGCAGAGGTGAGGACTCGTGGGCTGCTGCTCTCCTCCTGGCAGGGGTCTCGGCCGCCTCCTGCCCTGCGCCTGCTGGCCCGCTGCCTCCTCCAGGCCATGGCACAGGGACGCGGGTCCCGTGGCCTGGGCTGCGGGGCCATCTCCGCGTCTCTGCTGCTCTCCAGGCTTCTCGGGAAACGCTGCTTGGTGCGGTCAAGTTCCTGAAAAGGAAGGATCTCGAGAGAACTGTGAAGAAAGAGAAACTCTCCAAGTTTGCCGAGATCCTGGTAAGGACGGCCTGCAAGGCCCAGCCCCAGCCTGGAGAAGGCCCCCGAGGGCGATGCTCAGCATGCGGGCTGGGCGGCTGTGCCCCTGCCCGCTGCTACACGCAGAGGCCACGCGGGCTTTTCTCCAGGCTCCCGTGGGCCTGAGCCGGGCGCCCATGGAGCCCCGGCCCGGCGGGCCTGCGGGGCGGGGCCGGCACCGCGGCTCCCCGGGCAGCAGCCGGCCCTCTGCCGCCTCCCCTCGGGAGCCCGGTGCCAGCGGCTGCTGGCCACGCCTCAGGGCTGCGCGGGCAGGGGAGGCCGGGGCTGGGCGCAGGCAGGGCCCGGCCGAGGGGCTGAGCCCGCGCCAAGCCTTCCCTCCCGCCGCTCTCTCCAGCTGGCAGAGGACAGGAGCAGAGCGGCCGAGCACCTGCGCCGGGCCCTGCGCTACCTGGAGAGCCCACAGGAGCCCCTGCGAGAGGCGGCCATCAGGTTCATGGGTGAGCCACGAGGCCGGGCTCCCTCCCCGGCCCGCCGCAGCTCGGCCCCAGCCCCGCCTGCCGGCCCGGCAGCGCCAGCCGCGCCCGGCGCCGTCAAGCCCCGCCTGGCCTCGGCGCCGCTGCCGCCCTCTGGCAGCCGTGCCCTTGGGCGGCAGCGTGCGGCAAGGGCCCGGCCTGAGCTTTCCCTGGCCAGCAGGCCGTGTGGCCACAGCGCCCACAGCGCCGCTGGCAGGGAGCTGTGCCGCTGGGGCCGTGACAGGCTCTGTGTTCACAGGGATGGCCGGGCGGCACCTGAGGGGGCAGCAGCAAGAGCTCCAGCTGATCTGCGCTGGTGAGTGAGGGCAGCGGGCTGAGCAAGGCGGCCGGCGGGGCGAGAGCCGCCAGCCCCGCCCCGCCTGCGGAGGGCTCTGCTCCCGTGGGCAGCGCACACTGAGATTTCAGGCCCACGTGTGCCATTCGTGGCCAGCAGCTTCAGCCTGATCCCCTGGCTGCCTGCTCCCCACTCCTGGCCATGCCAAGAGCCGGCTGGGATGGCCCTTGCAAGGGGGCTCTCTCCTCGCCTCCCCGCAGATGCAGCTTCTGACCGTGCCTCTGTTCCTCTCTCTTGCAGCCCTGGAACACCTGACGGAGGACACCAGCAGTGCCCTGTCCCAGCTGGCACTGGAAACGCTGCGTGTCCTCCGGGCAATACAGCGTGGGCCATACACCATCTTCCAGAGGCTGCAAGATCAGCTGCGCAGGGCACGCAGGACTCGGCCTCGCCTCTCCGGGCTCAGCTGGCTGCACTGCGGGAGCTCTGGGGAGAGCTAAGCTGGGAGGCTCTCTTTGCCGGGGCAACCCGAGCCAGGGGCAATTTTCCTTTTCTTTTGGATTTTCCCTTTTCTTTTCCATTTCTTATTTAGATTTTAAATAGCAAGTAGAGTATCTTTTGGTTTTTGTATATATTATATTTTTTTTTTTTTTTTTAATATATATATGTAAAAAAATAATGTGTTATTTAGTAACATTATATATAATCTGTTACTATATTATATTATAGTAACATATTATATATATGTTACTATATTAAGTAAAACACACAGATATATATATATTTTTTTTTTTTATATATATGTTAGTTAATGTAGATTATTGTAAATAAATAAATTCGAGGATGTGTTATAATACACAGATTGCCAAGAGCTTTTCTTTGCTGCCCTGGGTCTGCAGGGCAAGAGGCAGGAAAGGGTGAACAGGGTGCTTGTGCTCAGCAGCAGAGCAGGCTGAGGGCTCCTGTGGCCCTGAAGGGGGAAAAGGCTGCTTGTGCACAGCCAGCTGCCCAGGCGTGCAGTGCCGCAGGGAAAACGGCCAGAAGCCCCGTTGGCCTTTGGTGCTTCCGCTGAAGCCTTTGTGCTGCCGACAGAGCGGCCGGGCAGGGGCCGGAGCTGCGGGGATCCCTGCCAGAGCGGTGCCTGGAGATGGCCACAAGCCCCGTGCCAGGCAGGAAGCGCCAGCCGTGTCCTCCTGCCCCTGTGCTGCGGGCTGCCTTGCTGAGGGCTCCCAGGGGCCTCTGGATGGGGCTCCTCCGGAGCTGCTGTGGGGCTGCGGCGCTGCTGCCGGGCAGCTGGGCCGGCCTGGGGGCCACCCCGAGGGGCTGGGGCACTGGGAAGCCCTGAGCAATTGGCTGTCAGAGGCCACAAGCAGCCCCCTGGCAGCCGCCTTGTTCCTGCCGCACTTGACTTGCAAGGCGCAGCCTGGGCACTCTGGAACTAATAGCACATCGGTGTTGTCGGAGAGCGAAATGCAGGGAATCCTCAGAGCTTTGCTCTTGTCAGCAAAGCTTTAAAGCATTAAAGATAGCATTTTAAAGCTTTTTAAAGCATTAAAGACAGCATTTGATCTGAAACCTTGGAAAGGGCTTCCAAACCGAGCGGCTCCAAGGGAGAATGTGCATTTCTAGTTGATAGCATAGACACATGGAGGAAAGTTGAAGGCGAGGAAAGTGTAGAGTTGTAGAGTTCAAGATCTAGAAAAAATGAAAGTAGTTCCAATGGTAAACAAGAAGTTTAGGATGCAGTGCCCTAGCTTTGTGTGTCATAACATGATTGGCTAAGGAAGCTTACTATGTAGCATGAGTCCATAAGAGGAAATCTTGCAGCATGGGGTCCAAAGCATAGACATGCTTGTTGGCAGTGTTGTCTCTTTGGCCAACAAATCCTTCAAAGCTCTTGTAACTTGCGGCCTTGTGAGCCATGGGGCGGAGACGTGAGCCAAACTCACCCTTCCTGTCTATGTGGAAGATAAGGAAAAGAAATGGCATCATCTGAAAACTCAAGAGCTCTGCTTTCCAGCTCCTTCCAAACTCCTTGGAATCCCGCAAAGTGTGATTTAGCTACAAACAGATGACAAGGACTCTTCATGCTGGCTCTTTGACTCCAAAGCAGCTGCTTTAAAATCTTTCCCATAAGCCTGTGTAGTTATGTGCCAGAAATGGATCAACTGAAGAAACTTTGAAGGATACTTGGGGAGAAAGCCTGCCTGCAGGGGTCCCTGCTGATTGTGAAGTGTGCCACCAGCTGCAGGCCTTTCTGGGCTAAAAATATCATCAAGTCGCTTGCGCTTGCTCTTTTTGGCCTCTAAAAGCTGGGCCCACTTTTGGGCAAATTTGGAGACCTCATCTATGGGTGGATGGAGCACCCAGGATTTTCCCAATGGCAGGTCCCCGGTGGAAAAGGGGGCTCCCCAGCAACTGCGCATCTGCAAGATGATAAACAATTGTCTTGGTTTGAAAAGCCGGGTGTCTGCTAAGGAAGGCAGAAGCCTTCTCGGAAATGGAAAACGTAAACCCCCTCCCTTCCAATGATTATCATTTAGACATGAAAAAGCTCTCAGGGAAAGAGACGGGAATAGGACTGAGCCCGCAGAGCAGGGCAGCGTTTGCTGATGGCCTGAGCCCTTGCTAAAGATCCTGTCGGGCTGTCTTAGACACCCGAGGCCAGGGATTGCTCCCAGCCTGGGCCGCTTTGGTTGGGCTGGGGGCGGCCCCAGGGCAGAAGGCAGCGTCTGCAAGGGCCCTGGGTGCCACGCTGCAGAACGGTCAGCGTGGCATGGAACGGAAGCCGGTATCCAAGGGCCCTTGGTGACAGAAGCTTGCCCGGGTGCACGGAACCCTCAACGGTGCAGAAGGGGACAGAGCGGTGCCGTGAGGAGCCCCCGCACAGCGCGCTCGTTCCCTTCTGAGCCGGAGCTTTTCCACAGCCTTGTTGCTGCGGCTGAGCTCGAGGCCAGCGCACAGAACTTGCTGACCCGTGGCCTTCCGAGGCCTCAATTGTGCCGCTGCCCTCAAGCGCAGAGCGTGGGACTTGGTGCCCCGAAGCTTTTCCAGGGCATCTCTCCTGCAAGTCGCTCCGGTCACTGACATGGAGCAGAGAGCCCCGAGAGTGCCCAAGCTGGCTTGGGTAGAGGAGGAGGAGGAGGAGGAGGAGGAAGAACGCCCTGGAGCCGCCCCAGCACAGCAGACTGAGGAGGTGGTGCCATTCCATCCACCGCAGGAGGGTGAGTGGCAGAGCTGGGCCGCAGGGCTGGGGCCTGCAGCCAGCTTGGCCCCATGCCATCCCATTGCCTGGGGACATGCCCAGGGACAGGATGGAAGAGGGGCTGGGCAGACAGGCTGCAATGGCCCCGCTCCTTCCCCCTGGGGCATGCCAGGGCTCTCCCTGCCTGGGGAGCACGGCTCTAGGCTGTCTTCTCCGGCCTCTCCCGCAGCCCCTCAGCTCTGGCTGCGCTCTCTCTTTGCCAGATGCAGCCGTGGAGCGCACGCCAGAGCAGGAATCCAGCCTTGGCCGCTTCCGCAGAACAGCGCAGGTACCTGCAGCCACCCCCAGCTGGGCTGGGCCTGCTGTCCCTGCTCAGCCGAGCTCCGTGTGTGGAGCACTCCATGCAACAGGCCCGGCTTCTTGCCCTTCTCCTACAGCTCGTTCTCGCCTTCGTCCAGAGCATTCGGCAGGGAGAGACCAACAGCACTGGGCTCAGAGCTCACTCAGAGCTCCTCAAACTTGAGACCAGTGCCGCCCTGCTGGATTTGCTGGTGGACAGGGCTGTTTGCAGGCCAGAGCAAGTAAGCAGCCTGTGGCCAGGCTTCAACTCCCCCGTGAGTCACATGGCTTCCCAAGCCACGCCTGCTGCTCCCTGGGAGCCTTTGAGGCCACGGCAGTGCGCTGGGAAGGGAAGCACTTCTCTGGGGACGCTGGGGACATGGCTCCCTCTGGCAGCTTTCCCAGTCTCCCCGTGCCTTCTCCAGGTGCCCGCCATGGTGAGCTACATTCACCGATGGCTCGTGGCCAACGCTTCTGCCGAGCACAGGCTGGACAAGACCCTGCTCAATCTCACCAGAGCACACCCGGATGACGTGGCCGTGACGCTCCTGCGTGTGGCCCCGTCCTGTGACAGGTATGGGGCCCACCTGCCCAGAGGGCTCAGGCTTCCCCACCCATCACCCTGTACAGCCAGTGCCAGCTGTCTGAGCAACAGAGAGTTCCAGGGCCCTCTGGCTGCTGCCTTTCTCAGCCCTGGCATGCCAGCCCCCGAGCCTGCTGCCATGCTCCCTTGCTGCCCCTCAGGGCGCTGTCCCCACAGGGCCGGGCTGCCTGGCTGCCGCTGGCCAGGGGGCCAGTGGGCAGAGGCAGAGCCGGCGCTCAGCCCGGGCCCCTAGCCATGCCCAGGCCACGGTGCTGTGCCTGAGACCTGCCCTGAGACGGAGCTCTAACCCCGCAGAGCTGCCCTCGCCATGTGGAAAACCATCATGTGCTCGCCCAGGACTGCGGAGCCAGTGCTGCTGAACCTCCTGCATGTGCTGGGCAGCTGGCCAGAGCGCAGCACGTGCACCTCGGATGGGGACGAAACGGCTGTCTTTGCCCTGGCTGTGAGTTCCTGCAACTGGCCTTTGCTGGCCCCAAGGCCGCCTCTGCAGCAGCTCTCCTATGCTCTTCCCCCGCTGCATCTCCCTGCCTCAGGCACTGGCCTGAGACTTGGCCCAGGGGCAGCTTCAGGCCCACCAGGCCCCGTGCTCCCCCTGCGTCTCTCCGGGCCTCTCCCTGCCAAGCTCGGGCCCTGCCACACGGACGCCTGGGCACTGAGCGCCGTCTCGGGGGGGGCTTTTTCCTTCGCAGGCCACCCTGGTGACGTGGAAGATCCTGCAGGAACCCCGCGTGCCACGGGTAGCGACGGTCTATTTCCCCCGCCTGTTTGTGCACCTGCTCTTCCAGGTGTTCTTCAGCACAGAAGAGGTGCCAGAGAAGGTGCATACCTTCTGGAAGGATTGCCAGGAAGAGCACGGCCTTGCCACCAGCCCCAACAGGTGCTCCATCCCAGTCGCCCTATCCCTGCCGCGTGGCCTGCCAAGGAGCCAGTGAGTGCCAGCGTGACCTGGGCTTTGCTCTGCACACAGGTTTGCAGTGCAGACCCTGAAGTGCCTGCTCTGCCTTCTCCAGTGTGAGCACGTGGTGCTGTCAATGGAAGGCAAGCGTGGCTGGGACGCGCTGCTCTGCGTTGATAGCCACCACTATGCCGTGGCGCTGCTGGCCGGGTGAGACCCCCCTTGTCCCCATTGCTCCCGGCATTTGTGCCCTGTGCCCGGGCTGTCGCACAGGGGCCCCGCGGCTGTGGGCCAAAGGGACGAGGGAGAGCCAAGCAGACTGGCAAAGGCCTGCAAAGGAGGGTGCCCAGGAGCAGCCACATGCATGTCCAAGGGCCCAGGTCCCCCGGCAGGGTGCTGGGGAAAAACAAGAACTGTGTGACTCAGTGCTGGCAGAGGCTTCTCCCCCTGCCTCAGGGTCTTAGTGCCATTTTCCGCCTTCCAGGGAGATGCGCCACGCATCCAGGCACTTGTCTAAGTGCATCTTATGCTGCCTCCTTGAGATGCTCGGCACAGGGATGCCCTACTGGGATTTCCCTGCCCTGGCATTCCTTGCGGAGGTGAGCCTGAAGGCCAGCACTACCTGGCTGAGCTGCCTGCCAGCTCTCTGCCCTCTGGTGGCCGCAGCCGCCCGGGACGGTGCCCGCGCCCTGTGCTGCTGCCTGGGCCCAGGCCTGTGCGGCTCCGGGCTCCTGCCGGCCGGCTCCCCCGTCACTGCCCTGTGCCTTTCAGGTCCTCGAGTGCCTGGACTTGAGGGAATGCAGGGACAGCGTCATGGATGTCTTGTCAAGGCACCTGCGGAGGGAGCGCGCAGACATTGGCAGCCAGCTTCTCAGGGTCCTCCTCCCGCAAAGGGACGCTTCCCCGCTGGTGAGAAGAAGGGGGCAGCGGCTGAAGCCGTGCAGGCAGCGCGGGGCCGGGCAAGGCAGTGGCTTGGCCTCGCCTGGGCTTCGGGCGCTGGGGCAGCTGCTCCCAGCCAGCTCTCCTGCCTCCCGCTTCAGTGCCCCAGCACTTGGCCACAGGCCTTTGGCCTCTGGGCCCCGCCGCACGGCAGCAGGGTGGCCTTTCACAAACTTGCCTTCCGCACAGGCCGAAAGAATGTGGAGCCTGACCGAAAGGCTGGCCGAGCTCCCGCGGCTCAGGATCACCACCGTTCTGCTGGGCTATCTCTTCCTGGACAACGGTGCCCGCATACCCAGCCCCATCGCCCTGCAGCTGGCAAAGCTGATCCTGCCGCTCTTTGACAACGTAAGGCTCTGCGCCCCCAGCCACGGCCACTGGCTGCTGCCCCCACACTTGGTGCCCTGTGCAGATGCAGGCCTGCGCCAATGTGGGCCAGAAGCGGCCCATGCTGAGCTCTTCTTTCCTTCCTCTTCTACAGGCTGATAGCCAGGTGCAGCAGCTCTCCATGACTGTCTTGCAAAGCTTGATGTCTGCTGTAGAAGAAGAAGGAAAAGAGCCCCTGATGACACAAGTGTGGCAGAGCCTGCTCCCACTGTTCTTCCGCTGCCATGATGAGAATCAGCATGTGGCAGAGGTGAGGACTCGTGGGCTGCTGCTCTCCTCCTGGCAGGGGTCTCGGCTGCCTCCTGCCCTGCGCCTGCTGGCCCGCTGCCTCCTCCAGGCCATGGCACAGGGACGCGGGTCCCGTGGCCTGGGCTGCGGGGCCATCTCCGCGTCTCTGCTGCTCTCCAGGCTTCTCGGGAAACGCTGCTTGGTGCGGTCAAGTTCCTGAAAAGGAAGGATCTCGAGAGAACTGTGAAGAAAGAGAAACTCTCCAAGTTTGCCGAGATCCTGGTAAGGACGGCCTGCAAGGCCCAGCCCCAGCCTGGAGAAGGCCCCCGAGGGCGATGCTCAGCATGCAGGCTGGGCGGCTGTGCCCCTGCCCGCTGCTACACGCAGAGGCCACGCGGGCTTTTCTCCAGGCTCCCGTGGGCCTGAGCCGGGCGCCCATGGAGCCCCGGCCCGGCGGGCCTGCGGGGCGGGGCCGGCACCGCGGCTCCCCGGGCAGCAGCCGGCCCTCTGCCGCCTCCCCTCGGGAGCCCGGCGCCAGCGGCTGCTGGCCGCGCCTCAGGGCTGCACGGGCAGGGGAGGCCGGGGCTGGGCGCAGGCAGCGCCCGGCCGAGGGGCTGAGCCCGCGCCAAGCCTTCCCTCCTGCCGCTCTCTCCAGCTGGCAGAGGACAGGAGCAGAGCGGCCGAGCACCTGCGCCGGGCCCTGCGCTACCTGGAGAGCCCACAGGAGCCCCTGCGAGAGGCGGCCATCAGGTTCATGGGTGAGCTCCCTCCCCGGCCCGCCGCAGCTCGGCCCCAGCCCCGCCTGCCGGCCCGGCAGCGCCAGCCGCGCCCGGCGCCGTCAAGCCCCGCCTGGCCTCGGCGCCGCTGCCGCCCTCTGGCAGCCGTGCCCTTGGGCGGCAGCGTGCGGCAAGGGCCCGGCCTGAGCTTTCCCTGGCCAGCAGGCCGTGTGGCCACAGCGCCCACAGCGCCGCTGGCAGGGAGCTGTGCCGCTGGGGCCGTGACAGGCTCTGTGTTCACAGGGATGGCCGGGCGGCACCTGAGGGGGCAGCAGCAAGAGCTCCAGCTGATCTGCGCTGGTGAGTGAGGGCAGCGGGCTGAGCAAGGCGGCCGGCGGGGCGAGAGCCACCAGCCCCACCCCGCCTGCGGAGGGCTCTGCTCCCGTGGGCAGCGCACACTGAGATTTCAGGCCCACGTGTGCCATTCGTGGCCAGCAGCTTCAGCTTGATCCCCTGGCTGCCTGCTCCCCACTCCTGGCCATGCCAAGAGCCGGCTGGGATGGCCCTTGCAAGGGGGCTCTCTCCTCGCCTCCCCGCAGATGCAGCTTCTGACCGTGCCTCTGTTCCTCTCTCTTGCAGCCCTGGAACACCTGACGGAGGACACCAGCAGTGCCCTGTCCCAGCTGGCACTGGAAACGCTGCGTGTCCTCCGGGCAATACAGCGTGGGCCATACACCATCTTCCAGAGGCTGCAAGATCAGCTGCGCAGGGCACGCAGGCCTCGGCCTCGCCTCTCCGGGCTCAGCTGGCTGCACTGCGGGAGCTCTGGGGAGAGCTAAGCTGGGAGGCTCTCTTTGCCGGGGCAACCCGAGCCAGGGGCAATTTTCCTTTTCTTTTGGATTTTCCCTTTTCTTTTCCATTTCTTATTTATATTTTAAATAGCAAGTAGAGTATCTTTTGGTTTTTGTATATATTATATATATATTTTTTTTTTTAATATATATATGTAAAAAAATAATGTGTTATTTAGTACCATTATATATAATCTGTTACTATATTATATTATAGTAACATATTATATATATGTTACTATATTAAGTAAAACGCACAGATATATATATATATATATTTTTTTTTTAATATATATGTTAGTTAATGTAGATTATTGTAAATAAATAAATTCGAGGATGTGTTATAATACACAGATTGCCAAGAGCTTTTCTTTGCTGCCCTGGGTCTGCAGGGCAAGAGGCAGGAAAGGGTGAACAGGGTGCTTGTGCTCAGCAGCAGAGCAGGCTGAGGGCTCCTGTGGCCCTGAAGGGGGAAAAGGCTGCTTGTGCACAGCCAGCTGCCCAGGCGTGCAGTGCCGCAGGGAAAACGGCCAGAAGCCCCGTTGGCCTTTGGTGCTTCCGCTGAAGCCTTTGTGCTGCCGACAGAGCGGCCGGGCAGGGGCCGGAGCTGCGGGGATCCCTGCCAGAGCGGTGCCTGGAGATGGCCACAAGCCCCGTGCCAGGCAGGAAGCGCCAGCCGTGTCCTCCTGCCCCTGTGCTGCGGGCTGCCTTGCTGAGGGCTCCCAGGGGCCTCTGGATGGGGCTCCTCCGCAGCTGCTGTGGGGCTGCGGCGCTGCTGCCGGGCAGCTGGGCCGGCCTGGGGGCCACCCCGAGGGGCTGGGGCACTGGGAAGCTCTGAGCAATTGGCTGTCAGAGGCCACAAGCAGCCCCCTGGCAGCCGCCTTGTTCCTGACACCTGGCTGCTCTGGCACTTCCCCAACCCGTCTCCCAGGCTTTCGCTAGAAGCCCTCGATGCTGGGACACCACCCCAGCAGGAGGGTGGGGACACCCCCGAGGTGCCCAGGCTAGGCTGGCTGGGGACAGCGAGGGCAGGGGGCTGCTGCCAGGGCACAGCCACTGGGTACTGCCAATAAGAGGCAGGGGCAGAGGCAGGGCTGGTTGCCAGCCCGAGCTTTGGTAGCTGCCCAGGCCACGGTGCCATGACCGAGGCTCCCCTGACCCAGAGCTCTGGGCCCACAGAGCTGCTGCCACCATGGGGAGGGTGGCCATGGCTCCTCCAGCAGGGCTGTGGAATCACTGCTGCTCTGGCGGCTCTGGGCCCCGCAGAAACAGCCCCAGAGCGGGCTCAGCAACAGCAGCACCCCGAACAGCAGCACCTGCTCGGCCAGGCATCCGCACCAGCCAGGAGGGCAGGCGGGGGGAGCCCGGGGGCCACAATTGCCCCTGCTTTGGCAAAAGGCTTCAGCAGAGTTGGGCACTATGGCTTTCCCTTGACTTGCCAGCCTGAAATGAGGAGGTAGAAGAGCTGAGTTTTCATTTTTTGAGCCATTACTGAAGTTCATTTCCAGCAGTCTTAGACACTTTTGAGAACAGACCCTTCTGCCAGACATGACACAGTTGGTGAATTGTAGGCATATCGCAGCTGTAGCTGGAGGGGACAGGTTGGGGGATATGGAATCAGATATTTTACCTATACTTGGTTTTTTGAGACAGTGTTTAGAGTGCTCTGCTGTCACATCAAATTAGAGGTAGATGCCATGAATGGTTTACGTCATTCCCTTCTTTCCAAGAGAGCCATTTTCTGTCTTCTCTTGTGTTCACTTTTTAAGGGTTCTTCTCAGCTACAGCTGTAAGGAAAACATGGAAGCTTGGGAAAGGCCACCTAGTTTTTACAGTCTGCCTTCAAGAAAAGGGAGAAGAGTTTTGTCCAACTTGGAATTCTCCTTCACCTCTCTGTCCTGACATAATCAGGCACTTCTTTTTCAGTGATTAATAGCAACAGTCACAAGGGTAATGCAAGAGTAACTGAGGAAAGCCTTACGAGCGCATAGGACCACGCACAAACAACAGCTCCAGGGAGCATCTTTTACTGCCCAGTGTGACTTGACAGGTGAATGCAGCACTTGGCACTACAGTGCCAGTTTCCCAAAGCAACTGGTGACTCTAGGTGGCTTTACTCTTGGCTGCCCAATTTGGAAAGCTTTTCAAGGGTGTATTTTTGGAAAAGCAAAAGCAACTTCTCCAGTGAAGTGACAGGTTGAACATCCAAACTTGCCAGTTCCTCCTTGTTCCCGGTGGAACAGATCAGTTCATATCTCACCTCACAATTGTCCCTCCTCACCCAGAGCTTCCAGTCAGGGAGCTGCTAATCCCAAAACTGCTGTCAAGGAGTCTCTTCTCATCCCTGTCAGAGCTCTGTTTAGAACACAGGACCTAGAAGATATCATAAATAAATACCTAATTCTTCACAGAAACCCAAACCAACTTCCTTTGCCATACAAAGCACATTTTTAAATGGCTATTTTGATGAAAATACCAGCTTTTTTCCTGGAAACAACAAACACTCAACGTTCATTGCACTTGAAACCCAGTTTCCTCTCTGCTTTTTTTTTTTAAAGGAAAATGTTGGCTAACCCTGCCAGACCTGTGTATACTATACACTTCTTTCGAACACAGAGAGCTAAGTGTTGGCTGCAAATCAGAATTTTCCCTGCTAAAGGGACCTCAGAATCATGGAATGGTTACGGTTGGAACAGACCTTAGAGATCATCTGAGATAAGGCAGGGACAGAATGCGCCTACCACACTCAGACATGCCTTTTCTTTTGTTCAAACACACCAAAACTCCTCATACCCATGAAATCCAAGCAGCTCTCCCAAGTGACAGAGGGCAGGTTTGGATCGGGTATTAGGAAGAGATTCTTTGCTGCGAGCGTGGCGGGGCGCGGCGTCACTGCCGTCAATGTCACCGCGTGTCAGGACAGACAGTGACAAAACCCAAACAAGCAGAACAACCAGCCTGCTGACAAGGTTATCCACAAACCCCAGAGTCTGGAATTGGCTCTGGCAGCGGCTTGCCCAGGGTTTACTGCAGACAGGGAGACTTGCCCCAGTCACAGCTCATTAGCTGGGTGGCTCTCAGGGGGAAGGCTGCTCCAAGCTGCTGTGCTGCTCTCTGTGATTCCAGCTGAAGCCTGTGGGTCTCTGCTTCCAGCCACACAGGGGCCAGGATGGAGGGGAAGCTTGTGGGACAGTTACTGGGGCTGGGCATATTCAGCCACTGCGGGAGACAGCAGGAATTTTAGGGACTGAAATCTCAGCGTGGCCAAAGCAAACACAGAACAAAACATAATATGATGGTTATGTTTGCATCAATGGAAGGATCTACACCAGGACCTGCACTCCCAGGGAGTGGGAAGAGCTGTCCTTTTACAAAAATCCCACTCTCTTGCCCAGAACTGCGAGCAGCTTCTTGCTAGGGGCTGGTGCCACAGGGGGAAACTGAGAGCTCTTTGTGTTGAATGAAACCCTCAGTTCCCTCTGGACAGGTCCTTAAAGATAAGGATCAGCAGAATGGCTATGTTTGTTGTAGGGCCTGCACCAAGTGACACAGGATGGCAGTAGAATCACAGAATCAGGGAATAACTACAATTGGAAAGGCCTTCTAAGATCCTTGAGCATAACCATTCCCCCAGCACTGCCAAGCCTGCCACTAAACCATGTCCACAAAGAGCCCCATGGCCATTCTAGGTTGCCCACCACCCACTAGACAGGGAAATTTTTTTCTCATGTTCCAATTAACTTATGACCACTCAGCAGGATTCATGGTTTTGCAAAATTCAGAAGGATGCTTTTGGTCATTAAGGATATGCTTTGAGGTTATGAAATTTGAAGTCCAGAAGGACATATGTGGTCCTCACAGTTGTGATGTTAGCTCATGCACATCTCATGGAGCACAAAAACATGTAGTCCCAAGGAGTTTTAAGACTTCCATCTTGCTCTTTTTCCCCAGCCACTTTCAGATAGGCTCTGTAGTTCTGAGCACTTTACCTTCTACCTAAGCAAAGTCCCTTCCCTTCAAAAAGAAAATAAATTCAATTCCAAAGCATCAGCCTTCCCCTTCAACCCAAAAAACACAAATGGACTTGGCATAATTCCTTCTTCTGTCTCCAAAAACGCCCAGGGTTTGGTTTCCCAGTATTTCTGTGCAGCCAAGAGAGCTGTTAGCACCTGGAGAGCTGATCCTGGAGTGGCACAGCTGAGTCCCAGCAACTGTCCCAACAGACAGGGAAATGTCCCCAGCCCTGATGATCAGGATAGCCAGGAGGAAGAGCAGAGCCAAGGGGATACCAAATGACTCCCTAAGAGTGCCCAGAACAGCCACACTGAGTCTCTTCCTCAGGGCAGGCAAATCTCCTCCTCCAGGGATGCCACAGGCACTCGGGCTCCCCAGCTCCATCCCAGCAGAGAGAACACCCAGAAGCCAGACAGGATGTAGCCACCTCCTCTGTGTTTTGTGCTTTTGCAAATTGACTTGCTGTGTGCTCTCTGCTCTGCTTAATTGATCCTTCTCCCATCTCCAGCAAACAAATTGTTCCCCTGTCTCATTCATAATGTGCTCCAAATAAAGTGTGTTTCTGCCTGAGCGAATGCCCTTCGGGGGTACTTTAAATTGTCACAGCGCATAAGGCTTTCCTTGAAATCTGCATTTTTACAGTGCTCATTCTCCACAATGGCCCCTGGAGCCACACTTAATCTATTTCAAGGCTTCCCAAAACAACCTGGCTAGGAAAGCAAAGCTTGCTTTAAACCAGGGCCTTTCCATCCTCCCTTTCCCCCCAAACCAGCTGGGTTTTCCTTTTCCATCCTGAAAATAAAGAAGCAAACCAAACTCCAAAGAGTGTCTGTTGATCCAGCTCTGAGAACCCACCAAAGCAAAGCACTGTCCAGTTGAAACTGGGCAAGGGCTCAAGTCCTTGTGGGTATGAGGACCAGCAGTGATTCAACCCAGCCTCGCTGCTCAAGGAGCATTGCTGAGGTTGTCAGAGAGGTTGAAGCCACCCAGAGAGCAAGTAGCCAGTGTGCCCAGGAGATATGATCCTTGTAACTTACTACAGAGCCAATGATGCTACAGAAATACTGCTGGAGGAGCAGCCAGCCCTGCTGATGAATAGGGAGGAGCTCAGACTAAAGTTTTTTTGCAGCCTCCTCATGTATTTCCAGGACACAGACCCAAACAAAGCATCTCCCAGGAGAGAGAGCTCCCATGTTTTTATGGGATGGTTTTAGGGGGCAAGGAACTTCTCTGCAGAGGGAAGCATGGATCCAAATGCTCCAGTTTTGTCTTTAAATCTGCATATTATCGAGGGGGAAAAAACCCCAAACCAAACAACCAAGCCCAAGGTTTAGAGCCCCTTCCCAGGAGCCCCAAAATGGGCAGCAAGGCACAGAAAGGGAGCAGTGCAAAGGTCTTTCCCTTTGATTGATGCTGGCAGGTTCTCACCACGAGACCTCGCCTTGCTCAGAGCCAGCAAGGGCAGATTTGGAGCCTGGGCTTGGCAGGATATTGCAAAAGCTGGGATCAGAGCTGCATCCCAGCTGGAGACTAAAATAACTACGAGATTACCTCCACGGGAGCGCAGCCAGCATGGATAATGCTCGGCCTGTTCCTCTCCCAGCTTGCCCCAGCCTTGCCTGGCCTCCCTTCCATGTTTCTTCAAAGCCTCCTTCGCTGCAGGAACTTCAGTCCTGCTGAGGGGAAAGAGAAGGCTGAGCTTCCCCTGTCTCAAGTGCCCCTCTCCACACTGGGCTGCCCAGCTCAATCCCCCTTTGAGCTCCTCCATGCTGAGAGCAGGACTCCCATTGCTTGTCTGCCTGATCCTTCCCTGCCAGGCTCTGCTCTCTGCAGAGTAATCCTGGCTATTGACAGGGCAGAGGGCCAAGGTGCAAATGGATTTTCTTCTCCCTCAAGAGCTCCCTTCCCCTTGTGTGGCCAGGCCACCATCAGCCTAGGCTGGGATTTTTGATACTGAAGGCATTTCAAACTCAAGCCAAGGGGGTTTCTGGCATGAAGCATCCTCTGAGGAGGCAGCAAAAAGCTCAGAGGTGCAAACTGTTCTTAGGCAAACTCAAAAAGACATTTCCTCCTCTGGAGAGCCAAACCAACCAGAATGGCTGCAACAGCTGGGGCTGGAACCCTGCACCAGTACAGAGCACTGTGCAAGGTAGATTGTGACACTTGGTCCACCTGTAGAGCTTGGAAACCTTCCTAGATGCATTTGGGAGCTTAGCAGCCACAACTGGCCAGGAAAAGGGGAATTAAGGATTGGGAAGGAGGGCGAAATTTAAAGCAGAGATGGGACACCATGACACCAAACAGCCCTGGAACACTCCTCTGCTCAGTGGAAAGACATCTGGGAGACATCAGCAATGTAGTAACAATGGTACAGCTGTTAGCAAGGGCAGGAGTCCTCACAGCTGCAGAGCAACAGCCCCCGTCACGAGAAGGGGCAGGAATATATCAGCAGAAGGTAAGGAATATAAAATATAAACCTTTCTAAACCCATCAAGGAAACTGAAGTAAGTTTCAGTGTAAAATAATTAAATGGGAGCTAGAAACATTTCTTTTAAAGCCTTCCAGTGCCTAAAAAGGCTCCAAGAGAGCTGGAGAGGGACTTTGCACAAGGGCCTGGAGTTACAGGACAAGGGGGAATGGCTCCCACTGCCAGAGGGCAGGGTTAGATGGGATATTGGGAAGAAATCATCCCTGTGAGGGTGCTGAGGCCCTGGCACAGGGTGCCCAGAGCAGCTGGGGCTGCCCCTGGATCCCTGGCAGTGCCCAAGGCCAGGCTGGACACTGGAGCTTGGAGCAGCCTGGGATAGTGGAAGGTGTCCCTGCCCATGGTGGGGGGGGAGCAGGATGAGCCTTAAGGCTCCACCCTAAACCATTCTGCGAGTCTGAGATTTCACATTAGATTTGAGATTATTTTTTGAGGCACTCACATTTATCAAACAACCCAGATAGTTTTGGCCCATTCATATCAAACTCTCCTAGGTCCAGAAAATAACAATGATAACAATATCTGATGATGATGATGATGATGAGAACACCACCAACAGCTATGCCAATATTCCGAAGTACCTGCTAGCCATGTGCTGGTCCTTCACCTCAGGATGATGGTTGATGCGCTTCATCATTCTTCAGATCTTTCCAGCCAGGCTTGGAAAGTCTTTGGACTTAACAAAAAGATACACAAATACTTTTTTGGGCAGATGACTGCTATCAAAAGTCCATTGTACTTGAAAACCATGGGCACAGAAGGTTGTGAAGATGGCTGGCCACTCAACTCTGCAGGGGGAGTTCCAATAGTGATGTTCTGAAGTGCCCCCCTATTAAGAGGCTTTATGATTTGTCCAAATTGTTTTTTCCAAATGATTTAAACCAAGGTGAAACATGTCTCAGCTATTCTTCAGGAACACACTGGTGAACTCCACACCTGCTGTCCCAGGTATCCCCAGCCAGGCTGCAGCACTTGTCGATGGCTCTCCTCTGCCCCAGAGCAGGAGCTCATCACTGGCACTGAGGAGTGAACACAGGGTGGCTGTGAACAAACACCACCTCCCCACGTGCTCTTTCATCTCTCTTTAAAGCAGGAGCCACCACAGCTCCTGCCCCCATCTGTGATGGCAGGTGCACAGACGTGGTGTGGGCAAACACCAGGCTGAGCTCCTACAGAAATATTTACCTTGCTCTCTGCTGTCCTGGGGCCCAGGGAGACATCCTGGCCTCCGTGATGCCAGCTGGGGACTGGGGCTTTCAGCCTCACGGATGCAGCCAGTACCAGATGTCCCCTCTGCCAGCTGGCTCAGGACAGGAGCCCCCTTCTGCTGCAGGCTGTGTCTCACAGGCCCCTATCCTGGCTGGCACTTGGGAGCACAGCAGGCAGGAAGGGAAAGGGAAAAGAGGCAAACAGTAAATGCCCTCTGCTCTCCTCCTCCTGCCCCTCCATACGAGCATCTTACCCTGCTGCAAGGAGCACCACAGCTCCTCCTGCCCTTTCCCACACGGAGCTGAGCCTACAGCTACACAAACATCCCCAAACCCAAGCACACCTGGGATTCTCAGAGCTGTCCTGTGCAGGGCCAGGACTTCAGTGATCCTTCCGACTCAGGACATTCTATGATTCTGTATGTCTCCAAACTCTTTCCTCACACCTTCCTTGGCCTCATCTAGCTCTTGGGGATTGATCTGCCCCATGGGACCGTGCTCCTTCCAGATGTGCAAAGCAGAGCACAAATGCACAGCTGCCCAACTCCCCTTTCTTACCACCTCAGCTCAGGGCAGGCTGCAGATGCTGGGGTGATGAAGAGAGGCATCTCCCTTGCTGCAGAAGGAAGTTCTTCTTCAGCCAGGCTCCCTGGGCCAGCCTGGTGTGTCAACAATCAATGCCACCAGGCCCAGGGGATGCCAGGCGGCAGCTGCCATGAGGATGGGCATAAATTATGGATGTGCTGGCCTACTTTGGGAGCAGAGCACCTCCCTGCACAGAAACGATGGCTTGTGCTCCACAGGCCTCACAGACACAGCGCTGAACAAACCCACGCTGTGCTCACTAAAACACAGCCCTGGTGACACAGCCAGCAGGGCTGCAGGGAAGCTCGTGGTGCTGTGCAGACGCATGGCAAGGAAGAGGAGAAACCCGTCAGGGCAGCTGGTCACGGAATGGTTCCCTACACATCCGGGAGCTGGCTCCAGGAGGAAGTCTGGCAGTGGGCAGGCTGTGCTCAGCATCTGGAGTCAGCTGGAAGTCACCAAGCTGCAGCCCAGGGATGCTCTGGTCCCATCCCTCCATCCCCCTCAGCACAGGCGGTGCTGCCCAGAGCCAACTCCTCTGAAAGAACAGGGAGGAGAAAGCAGAGTAGGGCACAGAAATCATGAAAGATCAAATGCTCCCAGCAGATCTCCAACAAAAATTCAGAAACGTTACAAAACTGCCTCGTTTTTCTAAGAAATAACAGGTGCCAGGTAGGGGTGGGAATGTTGGAAAATTCAGCATTCAGAGCAAAGAAACCTGTGGTTTTTTCTAGTTTCCAAGCTGAAAAACAGTGCAGGGAAAAAGAATCAGCTCATTTGTCCTAAAAGATGTTTTCTGTCACATACTAGAAACTACATACAGACACTTTACAAATACGCATACTTTGTATTTCAATATATCTACGTGCAACTTCATATACATATATATTATATATTACTATAATATATATTCTACTTTTTTAAAAATACACTTACCCTTCTCTGTCAGATTTCTCAATCCCTTTCAAATATCCATGGCAGGAGCTAACAGGTGGACTGTGTGCATCCCAAAGGCTCCAGGTGCTCCTCAGAACCCCTTCCAATCCAACCCATCCCATCTCAGGTCACCAGTGGCAAGGCCTGAGCTCCAGTGCTGCAGCTGGCAAACCCTGACATGCTCCAGGTAGGGAAGAGACCCAACCAGCAAGGGAAACGTCAGAGAGGAGCTCCAAAACCATTTATTGAAACAAAACCAAGAGGAATTCACATGAATCCAAAGCTGGGCGAGCAGGAGGAGGGATGAGCTTCGTCAGGTTTCTTAAAGGGTCACCGTGTTTCTGATCTTTAAACAACCTTTTCATCCCATTCCACAGGACGCTGCTTTGGGATGGTAAGAGGTTGTTTTTTCCTTCCACTGGAGTGGCATAAAAATAAATCTGTCAACTCATGTTATATACACACATATGGACTCTGGGTTTGTTTTTTTTTCCTGAGAAAACATCACTCTCTCAGTACTTACAATTAAGTAGCATTATACTTATTTTCTTTATCTTATCGAAATTTCTCGTTTTTAACTGAAAACTTTGAGACTTGAACTCTGAGGGTACCTGAGAGGCCAGCACCCAGAGAAAACCAGTTTAGCAGCCAATCTCAGCATGTCTTGTACAGTACAGCAAAGCCCAGGGTGTTTGCTACAGGAGCTCTAACCTGGATCCCAAACACTGGGAACACCTGGGACACAGGGAAAGCTGGAGTGGGAAAGGACCAGAGCAGCACAAGACCACCACACAGGGCTCATTTTCCTTATAAAACAGGCAGTATCTGTACAACATGGCCAGAGCCACGGGTGCCTGGCAGGGATGGCAGGAAATTTAATACTAGAGGTGAAAATCTTTCTGTGTCTTTCTTTAGGACGGGCTTTCATGAGGCTGGTATCCATGCTGGATCATGCACGTAGATACAAAGCTTTGGTGAAGATTTGGTTGCACTCATGCGGTGACCTGCAACCACAGCTCTGCGTGCTTCAGTGCCCTGGGAAATCTGTCCTCCAGCCCTGCTGCCTGCTGCTGTCCCTCCCCACGCCAGGGACACCAGCACAGGGAGCAGGATGGTGGGAAGTCAAGAAAAAAACCCCAGGTGAGCCAAAGCAACCAGCATCAACAGCACAGGCAGGATGTGCACAGCAGCGGGGAAGGTTTGTGTTCTGCAGCTTGAAGGTAGCTCCTTCCCCAGGGAAAAGTCCTGCTTTGTCCATTCCTGTCTCTCCTAGAGATAGAAGTCCCCCCTGGAGGTGTGAGGGGGATCTGGCAGCACTTCTGCACGGAGCTGAGGCTGGCAGGGCAGTGCCAGGCTTCCCCCCAGCACTGGATGGTCTTGGGGCAGTCCCATGGGAGAGCTGGGCAAACCACAGTGGCTGCGGGGCTAGGAGAGAGAGAGAACAGTGGTGAGGTGCTTGGCAGGGGGTTATTAGCACTGGCTGCACAGATTCCCAGCACAGAAAACACTGAGCCCCAGATGGAGCAAGGCCCTTACCCTGTGCCTGCCCTCCTGGCTCTGCGCAGAGCCACGTGTCCCATAGGAATTCAGCGTCTCCAGAGGGCTGCTGATGCTCCCAAAGCGCCCTGCAGCTGAGCTGGGGGAAGAGTGCTGGGGCACGGAAAGAACAGAGCTCAGCTGCTTTTCAGGAATGAGCTGGGAGAAAGGGGGAGGAATCCTGGGGAATGGAGCCATCTCTTCCCAGGAGTCCCCAGTGCCGGCAGCATCCAGGCTGAGTAACCCATCCAGGTTAAACTGCGGTGGGGGCCGGCCAGGCCCGGGGCCCAGGCAGCCCTGGGGCTGGGAGATCACATCCCTGCTGAGGCCATGAATGCCAGGCTGAGCTGGAGCCCGCAGCAGAGGGCACACACAGTCCTGCCACGGGCCGGGGTGTGGAGAAGGGCTGGGGCAGGGGCCACACACCCCTTTGCTCAGCAGGTGATGGAGGGGCTGCACGACGGAGACGTCTCCCTGCAGCTGCTGGGCCCCGGGTGGCTCCTGTGGGCAGGGAGCTGCCGGGGCTGAGCTGGGCGTCCTGTGCCATGGGGTGCCCTGCTCTGGCTGGAAGGAGTGGAGCACGGTCTCCTCCCCAGCTGGTCTCCACTGGGAGCCACTGGACAGCTCCTCCTGCTCAGCCAGCTCTGGGAGCAGCCCTGGCACAGCGCTGAGGGGCTGCTCCCACAGCAGCATGGGGGGCTGGGCCAGGGCAGTGCTGGGCTGCCCTGCATGCTGTGCCAGGTGCCACCCCGAGTCCTTGTTCTCCATGTGGCACGGAGCAGTGCCTCCCTGTGGGCTGGGGGGAGCGTCTGGCAGAGGACAGACCTGCTGCCCTCCCTCATGCCCATCCACTGGAGGCCTGGGGACATAGGAGAGAATCTGGTTGCTGGCCAGGCTGTTATTCAGGGATGGGGACTGGTCTGGGTCCATACTGACCATCACCATTTTCTCATCCAGCAGCAGGAGCTCCAGGTCCTCAGCATTCAAGCCCAGGCCCTCCAAAGCACTGAAGAGCTCATTGGAACAGCTCTGGTCACTCTTAATTGAGAGCAAGTCCATGGTGGCCAAGAGAGGGTCCTCCTGCTGCAAATCCAGCAGCTTCTCTTGGAGGCTGCTGCCCCTTGAAGAAGCTGGAGCTGTGCCCATACTCCAGGCATCCTCTCCTGCCCCTGGCATGGACACACCCTTGAGCTGGAAAGTGCTGCTGAAGGAAGAGTTGGGAATGGGAGCTGGGTGGGAGGCGTACACCGCCTTGTCCTGCTGCATCACAGCACCCAGCAGAGACCTGGGGTCAATGCCATTCTTCTGGGAGCGCCCTACGCGGCTGCAGGAGGGCTTCTTGGCCTTGCTGAGCTTCCCTTTGCTCTGGAAAAGGTCAGGGAAGCCCGGGAGAGGATGATTACTTTGGTATAGAAGTGCCTCTCCTGTAGCAAAGGTGAAGGGAAGATGCATGGACCGCTTCCGAAGGTGCTCTCCCCCTTCTTCATCTCTGCAGGGCAGGAAGAGGACGCTGTGGCTGACACGTGCACAAACCCACCCCACAAGTGCTTCTGCAATGGGCAGGTGTGATCCCTGCAAGCCAAAGCCCCTTTGCTACAGCCTGCATGCATTCACACACACATGCACACAGAAACCAAACATCTGCAGCATAACCGAGCATCACCCCTGTTGAGGGGTGGCCTTGCAGACCGGGATGCGGCTGAGCAGCACCAAGCACAGCAGAATCCCACAGCTGCAACAACACAGGTGCAAGCAGCAAGGACAAATCCAACATGCTGCCCTGCTCAGGACATCCCAGAGCCATGCAGAAAGCCAGGCTGTGCCCAGGCCAGCCCAGCACGTACACGAGGGGTCTCTGTGTGACCACGATGTACTCGGGTTGGCCGTTCTTGTAGACCAGCCGGGCGTTGGCCTGCACCCACTTCCAGCGGTTGTCCTTGGTCAGCAGCCGGAACACCGTCAGCCCGCTCTCACCTGTCTTCATCACTGCCGGAGGAAGCACCAGTGCTGCCACCACGGCACACTGCCCTTTCCAACTGGAAACAGCAGCAGCGTGGCTGGCAGGCACAGGGGACAGCTGAACACCCCTCGCTGCGCTCCACAGCAAACTCCCTGCAGTGACAGGAGCGGCACAGCAAAGCATCCCCTGGGGAAAGAGCCACTGGGCTTGACAGAGCAGCCAACAGAGCTGCCCCAGTCCCAGCCCACTCATCAGCACAAGGGACCAGGGAGGGGACTCTTACTCCTGACATGGTTCTCAGCACAGTACAGCATGTCAGCAGCATGGACAAACTGGTACCCTGTGCCACACATCCGCAGCTCCGCCTCGGTGTACCCCAGGACAATCTTCCCCCTGTGAGACACAGAGAGCACACCGAGCTCACAGGCAAGGCTGGGGGGATGTCAGGAATGGAGCACTGAAAGCTCTGCTGCTTACTTGGCATCACACGCCAAGGGGGTGAAGTCCAGCTTGTGCTTGGTCCTGAAGATCATGTTCTTGGTTCGGATCTGCAGGATGGACGGAGGCTGCAGGGGCGTGGAGATGGCGAACAGAGCGAGCTGGGGGGGCAGGACAGAGCCATCTTCAGACCTTCCATTCTGCCCATGAAGGAATTTCAGCCTGCCTTGAAGGTTCAAAGCCTGGGAAGAGAAGAAAAGCTCAGTGTCATGCAGAAAAGTGAGAAGGAAGAGAGCTGCATGGAAAGGAAGATGTCTGCCTACAGAGTTGGTGTGAATAGAATCATCAAATCACAGCATGGTTTGGCTTTGGAGCGACCTTAAGGATCATCTTGTTCCAATCCCCCTGCCATGGGGGCCAGGACACCTTCCACTATCCTAGGTTTCTCCAAGCCCCATCCAATCTGGCCTTGGACACTTCCAGGGACGGGGCAACCACAGCTTCCCTGGGCACCCCGTGCTCTCCGGTGCAGAGAGAAGGAGGGGTGACTGTGACAGACATGTTTTATGAAAAATCTTTTCTTTAAGATTTTTTCTCTCGAGAAGCTGAGAAGCCTCAAAAACAAAATGTAAACAATGATTATCTGCTGCTGTAGAATGTGATTGGTCTCATGTAGTTGTTTTTAATTAATTGGTCTCATGTAGTTGTTTTTAATTAATGACCAATTGCAGTCCAGCTGTGTCTCTCTCTAGTCAGACACAAGATTTTGTTATGATTCTATTCTTTCTTCTTGCTTGCAAGCCTTCTGATGAAATCTTTTCTTCTATTCTTTTAGTATAGTTTTAATATAATATATATCATAAAATAATAAATCAAGCTTTCCAAAACAAAGAGTCAACATTCTCATCTCTTCTCTTGTCCTGGGACCCCTATAAACACCACCACAGGTGACCACCACCTACTTGATCTTAAGACACCCTTTTAACAGAAAAACCAAGCAAAACACAGGGGAGAAAAGCACTTGATTATTCAAGATTCAGCATTTCTGAGAGGAGAGGAACAGAACTCACAGGGAGAGGCTGTAGGTACAGGCCAAACCTATGAAAAACAGGGAAAGTCTCTTGCTGAGACAGGCAAGTGCTGCACACGGCAGAAAGGAGCACAGGATCTTTCCAGGGGGTGGTTTCAGTGCTGGTATGACCCTCTGTGCTGAGCCTGCCCCTCTCCTGCTGCGGAGGGTCTGTACTCACCAGGAAGCCGGAGGAATTATCCAGGAGGCAGCGAAAGCGGCACACAAAGCTCCTCTCCAGGAAGGAGGAGTTTTCTGGGGGCAGCTGATCCGGCTTGTAGATGACAGCAGAAGAGCTAAGACTCTTCCCTGCTGTGGAAGAGAGGGATTGAGAGAATCAAGAAAGGATTCACCCCAGCAAGGGCTGGAGGCGCCAGCACTGGGCACTGCCGCAGTTTGCAGAGCACAGCAACAGAAACCTGGGGGAAAAGCCACAACACTGGAAGGAAGCCGTGGCCTGAGCCACATGGGTGCAAGTGGTGACAGCGAGCTGGGGTCCCAGCAACCCTGGGGAGCCCTGGTGCCACCCAGGATGGCAGCCTGCCTTTACCTGCTGCAGAGGGCTCACCCCCAGGAATGCGCGGCGCGTCCAGGGCCCAGCGGAGGTTGCGCCTGAACTCCGGCTGGTCCTCGGTGTGGATCAGCTCGAAGACACTCTGGTGCATGACATCTGTCTGGAGGGGACACGCCATCTGTAAGCTCTGCAGCCTGTCCCCAGTGCCAGTTTTCATGTCCCACCCGGGAACAGCCTGTCATGGCCCCAGGTGGTTTTATCTTACCAGTTTCCCTGGTGCTCAAATTGGTCCCTGGCTAAATGAGGTTTGAAAGTTCCCCCAGAACTGATGGTGGTGGGAACAGACAGCACATCTGGCTTTAAGGACTCCTTGCCCATGTTGGGCCTGACTTCCTTCCCTGAGAAGCCTAAAGAGCCAATACAGCTTCCCTCTGACATCCCCATAACTCAAAATCCTACTGCTGACTTAAGAAATTAGATGAAAACATGGATTTGGGAACAAAACAGCAGCAGGGCTGCCCCATCCCTACACTATTCCCAAGAGAACAATGCCCTGGGACTTGCTCCCTGTGCCCAGGTGGACAGGTGCCTTCTACCTCGGGTGTTGATGACAGCCAGCTGTGTGTGAGTGACACCAAACCACAGCAGCTGAAGCACTGCAGGTAAATACGATCTAGTAAATATGATTACACTTCCCTGTAAATATGATCTAGTGTCCTCCAGGTTACCTGGGTGCCCAAAGTTCTGGAGCCTTGTGGGATTTACCAGGATTTGAGCTTTTGCCTGGGTGTCCCAGGGAAACTGGGCAAGGAACCCCAGACATCTCCCCATGGCCATGAACCCCAGGAAGGCCCATCAACATGGCTGCTGAAAAGTATCTCTGGGCTGATGAAGTCCCCTGTCACCTACCAGTGACCACGTCTGGCAATACAGGGTCCAAATTCCCAAGGAAAAGCCCCAAACAGCTCCCTGAGAGCCCGTGATCCCTGCAGAGCCTCCTCCCTGCAGGGAACTTGGGGCTGTTCACCACCACCAAGGAAAAACTGGCTCTCCCCAGCAAGTCAGAGTCCCACCAACCTGATGGAATCCCAGATAGTCCTGGATTGTATGTGAGGAGTAAAATATCAGCCCTTCTGATGTCACCACCAGCACAAAGCCATTGAGGGCCTGGAGGAGAGAGGAGATCAGCAGGTACAGGCCACAACCACTCCACTTTTACAGCAGGACATGCACACCCAAACCCTGGCTAGCAGGCAGCTGAGCCACCAAAGATGGCCCCTCTGAGCTCATGCAGCTCTTCCACAGAGCTGCCTGGGAATATCCTAATCCAGACTGATGGAAAATTGTGCTTCCATCCTGGGAGCACTGACGCAGACTCAGCTTTGGACATTTATCCTCATCCTTTGCAGGGAGCAGATAAAAGCCTCTGAACTTCTTGCAGTATGAAAGTGGACACCATTGGGAACAGGTCCATTCTGGTGGAAATGAGCCTTTCCAACAGCCTTGAGGGCCTTGGCAGCCCTGTGTGGCCATCCCAGGTTCCAGAGGAGTGGCCTGGAGAAGGAATGCCTGGACTGTCTGTGGGCAAGGAGCAAGGCCAAGGGAGGCGTTGTCTCTGCTGCCCATTTTCCTCCTCAGGGTGGCCAATGCTGAAAGGGCCTTAACCAGTGGAAATGGAAAAGCCAAAAGCTAAAGCATAAGGGTTTGGATTTGAAATTGCAGCAAAAACAATCTGATTTCTGAAAAGCCAGTTTCTTCCAAAGCAGCAGGGAATTCAGGCTGAGTCTGCTGCCTGAACTTGGGGGAAAACTACAAAATCCTTGGGTGACCCCAGAGCACCTCTTCCTTTCTGCCAATACATCACAGAATCATTTAGGTTGGAGAATCCCTCTAAGATCACCACCTCCAAGATCACTTCCTCTGTAACACCACCTGGTTCATGCAGACCCCACACTCCTTAGGCTGAATGCTGTGCTCTGTTTTCACAAAATAAATACCCACAGCTGTTGTGTCTGTGTGGACTGGAAGCCCCAAGCCCTCCCCACAGAGAAGAAAAAATGCAACCATCAATCTGAAGTTTCCACTGCATTTTTAATGTTGCACACTTAGACATTTCACAGTTCACTAGCCCTTCCATCCACTCCTCAAGTTCCAGGATTGCAAAGTCAATATTCAAGGGAGCACTGGGCTTCCTGGCAGGAATAGGCTGAGCTGATCAGAGCCTCTGTCTTACTCAAGAGGGGCTCATTGCTACTGGTTTCATAAATTGGGGAAGCAATTTGGGTGCTTTCCCTGAGCTAAAAACTCCACAACAGGGCAGGACACATGAGAAGGGACCAGGGTGCTGGATGACAGTGTCCTTTACATGTGCAGAAGACTAGAAGGGGCAGAGGAGCTTCCCTACCAGTTTGGGAGTGCGGCTCCTTTGCAGGAGCCCTGACTCTCCATCCCTGCTCTCTGGCAGCAGGCAGGAGCCCACAGGCAGAACACTGCTGACACAGGCACTGACCAGATCCAGGGAAGCACCCTCAAGTGCCACAGGCAGAGCACCAACCCTTACAAGCCTCTGTGGCACAGAGCCCAGGGCATTGGAGACCTTGTCATGCCCCTGCCAGGGCTGAGAATAGCCCCACAGCAGAACTCCCTGAGCACAGCTGGCAGACATCACTCTGTGGCTCAGTGTCCCAGTTCTGAAAATCCCGAGTCACCCAGCGGACACCTTCAAGCCTGTGGTGCTGCCCAAGAGCAAAGGCAGTGAAATCCCATGAAAATCATTGGCTTGTCTTCCCAGAAGCTGAGGAGCTTTCACTGCCCTGACACCACCACGTGGTCTCCCCTCCCTAAGGGCAACAGATCCTCATGGGGACACTGGCAGTACGAAGCAGGACCTCTCTGGAAGGCAGGGCTCCTGCAGTTTGGGCCCTGTGGCCTTTCAGAGCCAAAACCATCCTGGTACCACCAACCTGGCAGGGAAGCCACAGTAGCCAGCCCTGGCCTGCTTCCCCCACTTCATAATGTACAGACATCAGCATTAATTAGGGCCGGGCATGGAGTCCCAGCCAAGTCCAGCTATTGCTGCCAACTCCTGTTTCATTGTCCAGGTCAGAGTTTCTCCCCCCTCTCCTTCCCTTTATTCCAGGCACAAACGCTCTCTCTATTTACTGGGGTTGATCTCAGTGTGTGGGAATCTGCTGCAGAGGTTAATTAGTGCTGCACTTTAACCCTTTGAGCAGCTTCAGAGGAAGAGAGGAGAAGAATCAGAGCGGACCAAGAAACAAAGTTTGGCCATCAGAGGTGACAGACCAGGTGGAAGTATGTTTATAAGCATGGAGGAATGTTTCCTTGGGGGAGCACAGAGACAGATTCTGAGCTCCTGCCACATCCAGGGTCCCATAGGTAGACCCTGAGAGAGCTCCACCAGCTTTTCAGATGCAGTTTGGTACCTCTAAAAGGATGGCACCCAACTGTGGGAGGAGCTGATGAGCAGGACATCAGCCCCCAGCAAGCCCTGCTGAGCAGTTTTGTTACATCCTGAGGGGAAACCCTCAGGTTTCTGGCTATTAACCAGGCTGGCTTTATCACTTCTCCCACCAGACACAGAGATCCTCAGCTCTCAGGCAGGACAGCAATTACACTTTGTGCTGAGTGAGCGCTTGGACGGGAGCTGGGGCTGCCCAGCACGCTCAGCCCGTGCTGGAGGACAGCCAGGCGGGCAGGGGACAGTGCCACAGCCTGTGCCCAGGTGCCAGGCAGGGGATGGCAGACCTGTGTCCTTGCAGGACCTGGTGCTGCCAGAGCACGACCTCATCCCACTCTCTGGGCACAGTCTGGGGACAGAAGGTGACCTCCTGGCACCTCTGAACAAACCACAGCAGCTGCAGTACCACCAGCCTTCTCTCCAGCATCACCAAAGTCCACTAGGGAAAACCAGAGCTGCTGGGATACACCCACCTACCCTGTGTTTAGGGGATGAGCACATGGCCCATCAGCACCTGTCTGTGTCACACATCCCCTCCTGAAAATCAGGGGAGACTCCCATGATGTTTTCTTCTCTGTTTTCAATAGTGCTTGGACAAAAGGCTCGAGTCAGGATCAGTGTGCCCATGGTGAAACCTGCACTCAAGCACCTTGCTCAGTTTGGTTCTCACACTGTACCTTTGGCACACTTAGACACGAGGGTGGAGAAGCAGAAAAGATGAATCACCATGCTCAGAAATCCAGCAAGATGTTCCTTACACATGGACTATTTTAAAATGGCAACTTTTTCCAGGAATAATGGGAAAAGCAAGGAAGAAACAACAGTTTCTGCCCTGGGGACCTTTGGAAGTCTTAAACTTCTGCCCAGTGAGAGGCACAGTGAGCTATGCCATATGAAATCACAAATCACCTGCCATGAGCAAAAGAACAGCCTGGTTCTGGAGTACAACTCAAAGGAGCTGGAAGAGGGACAAGAGGAAGATCCCATGAAGGCATTTGTGAGGAGCACTAACCTGTAGGAGCAGCTCACCCTCTGGAACTGCTGCTGAGCCCAGAGCTGGTCCAGTGCCACAGGCTCCATCCCTCTGGGCTTCCTTGGCACCAGGATTCTTCAGAGCAACTGCAGCAAGAAAAGGGAAGGAAGGGGCATCAGTGCTGCAGGAACACACTGCCACAGCAGCTGGAATGCTGCAAGCTGGACAGTGCAGGGGAAGGCACCAAGCAGTTTCAGCCCTTTGCTTCACCTCTCACAAGAGTCGATTTTACAGAATGTTTCCTCACCCCTCAACTGTTTCAGTCTGGGGTTTTTTTCCCTCCCCACTCCTTTTGTCACCCTTTAAACATCCTACAAGTAAAAAGCAGTTAAAGCCAGGGATCCTTAAAGCAGGTAGGCATCAGAATGATAGAATTATGGAATCATTAAAGTTGGGGAAAGATCACAGAGCCCAACCATTCCCCAGCACTGCCCAGACCAGCACCAAACCATGTCCCCAAGTGTGACATCCACAGGTCTTCTGAACACGTCCCAGGACAGTGCATCCATCACTGCCCTGGGCAGCCTGGTTTAATGCCTGACTTCTTTTGTGAGGAAATCTTTCCCAGTACCCAAACTAAATCTGCCCTGGCACAGCTTGAGGCCATTTCCTCTTGTCCTGTTCCTTGGTCCCTAGAAGCAGAGCCCAGCCCTCGCCTGTCAGGGAGTTGTGGAGAACAAGAAGGTCCCTTTTCTCCAGGCTGACCCCATTTCCCAGCTCCCTCAGCTGTTCTTCATCAGATTTGTGCTCCAGACCCTTCCCCAGCTCTGTTTCCTTCACTGGAGATGCTCCAGCCCCTCAATGTCTTTCATATTGTGAGGGGCCAAAATTGAACACAGGATTCAAGATGTGGCCTCAGCAATGCTCAGCACAGGGGACAGTCATTGCCCTGGCCTTGTGGCCATACCGTGGCCTTCCTGACCACCTGGGCACACGCTGGCAAGAGCAGCAGAAGTCTGCCCTACACAGGAGGCATTGCAGCAAATCCCAGGATCAGGAATGGGCCATTTTGAAGGACACAGCTCAGTCAATGATGTCTCGTTACAGTTCAGCAACCCAGTGGGTTTACTCAACCAAATTAAGGCAAGCCACAGCTCACAGTGGGAGAAAAACAACATAGAAAACACACGGATGCAGACACAGACACCCGAGATCCAATAGTGGTCCATGCACAATCCACACGCATGAGGGAATCTGTCACTCAGCTGTGCCCCTAAATTTTGTTCTGTACTCCCCAAGAGAACGATTCCTGGGGATATTTTGGTGTGGATAAAAATGCAAGGGTAAGATGACAACAAGCCCATCCAGAGGACCTCACAGGAAAGCTGGGAAGCCTCTTGCCAGCACCACGAGGACAGAGGATGGAATTTGGCTGCCAGTAAACCTGCTGCTCCCACTGGGATCTGGGAGGAAAGATGAGAAACACCAGCTGCAGGACCACTGTGGCCTGCCAGCTCACAGAGGGAGCAAGAGCTCTCTTGGATCTGCCTTTGCCAGCTCCTGGACAGGAGGAGGGCTGCCAAGCTCAGAGGTGATGGGAGCAACAAATGGACTCTGGAAGCAATAGGACAGCCACCAGCACATAAACAAAGCCAGGTTCTGTAACAGGCTCTGCTCTCCCTGGGCTTTACTAAAGCAGCTGCTGAAACACAGCTCCTCCATCTGCACACAGCTGATCCTGAAGGATCTCAGATGCTGCAAAAGGCAGATGTTCCAGAGTCAGGCTTTGGGGACCAAGTTCTTCCTCCAGGCACAGGACCATCCCAAAGATCGACGTTGCTCTGTAACCAAAGGCAAAGCACAGCCCAGTTCCAATACTTACAGAAAAACACCTGCCACAGCAGCAATCCGGCTGCTTCTGGGAGCTCTGGAGATCTCCCCAAGCTCAGACTATTTCAGGAGCTGGCCAGGGATGGGCTGACACCAGGACTGAGGTTACAGCTCATGTTTGTACAACTGTGGGTCAGGCCTGAGCCAGCTGGGGTGGACACACACAGGCTGCTGTGGCCTCACCCTTTCCCACCCCAAGGGACCACCCGGGGTGCCCTGTCCAGACTGGAGCTGGCATAAAACCTCAGGGAGGGACAGGCCATGGGGCAGAACAGCATGAGAGAGGCCACAACACCCAGGCAGGGCCTGTGGTGTGGAAGGAGCAGGTTTGTGCCAGCGGCCTTCCAGCAACTTGCTTTTCTGATCGCTGGGAGCGAAATGCGGGAGCTATGAATTATTAAAGGCCTCCAGTCCCCCTCCGTGAGCTCCCAGCCTGCTGCGCTGGAGGTGAGAGATAAAAATAAACCTGGCTGACAGGAGAGCAGCTAAAGGTGCTGCCCTCTGCTCAGGGCTCTAGTTTAATGGCTTGATATCGCCCCTGCAAATGGAAATCTTGCTCACAACCACTGCCTAAAACCGGGCTTTGCTATCAGCACCTGGGCTGTGGGGCCAGAGGAGACACACTAACAGCAGAGGACAGCCCGCTGTGCTCCAAGGGGATGTCTGCCCCCAAACAGGATCCAACCAGTGGGCTCTGAGGGATAAATCAGAATTCCAATGGAGGCTCCCCCATGAACTTCACCAAACAGCGCCTTTTCCGCCCAAGCCAGCCAGGGATCCCCAAAGAGGACGGGCTCTTGGCTGCGGCCACAGCAGGCTGGCATCCTGCCCGGTGTCCCCCGGCTTTGTGTGTCCATAAATAGCCCCGTGCAGCCCCTGGGGTCAGCAATTCAGCAGAACTGTCACAGCACATCAGGCTGACGGAGCAGAAGGAGCCGGGGAACCGCCACATCCTCTCTGCTGCGTGCATCCCGCCTGGAGCTGGGCACCCGGGAAGGCGGGATTCACTCCAGGCACTGGGCTCTCCTTCACCCAGGGCAGCACCACCAGGTGCAGCCTTTGCCCTTGCTGCACAACCGGGGACAGGCACTTGCTGGAAAAAAAAAGAGAATAAAAAGGAGAGAAGTGCATTTTCCTGGGCTCCCTCCCTCTGGCCACCAGTGTCACCTTTGTGTGGTATTCGCATTCTTTGGAAAAATCCCTTTGCCCAGGATTTTTCTCCTGGGAAGCTGAGAAGCCTCAGAGAAAAAAAAAAAATTATTATTTTATTTGATTCTCTTCTGTTTTGTTCATGTGGAATGTGTTTAGAGATTGTTTACCCACAGGTGATTGTTTCATTAGATTCTGATGTGAATTGTTTTCATTCATTAGTTAATTAGTGCCAAGCTGTGTTGGGATTCTGGAAAGAGTCACAAGTTTTCATTATTATCTTTTCAGCATTTTTTAAGTATCCCTTCTGTATTCTTTAGTATAGTATAGTATTCTTTAATATAATATAGTATCATAAAATAATAAATTAGCTTTCTGAGAACACAGAGTCAGATTCATCATTCCTTCCTTCATCAGAATACCCCGAAAATACGATACTCTTGTGGCTGGAGGTAAGAAAGGTGAGAAGCTGGTCACCTGAAAGCAGCGAGGCTTGCACAACTTTCATGCTATTTCCTCCAAGAAACAGCTCCTCCCAGGCCCTGCAATCTATTTGGCCACAAAAAGCCTTTTAGCTGAGAGGAAGAAAATCCCTCCCATCTCTGGGGAAGAAGCTCCCTGCCCACACCTGCCTCCCCCTACAGCAGGACCGTGCTCCCTGTCCCGTGGTCATCCTCACACACTCTCTGCTCACCAGCTCTCTGCTGCCTGGCCTCCTGCTCTCACCAGGACAGCAGGAGGGGCCACCAGGGGTGGGTTTCCCCCCTCCATCTGCAGGTGCTTCTGAGCCTGGCAATCTGTTTCATGTGGTGCTGCAGGAACACCTCGCTGCCTACCAAGCTTGCCAGTGAACTCCTGAACCTGCCAGGGCTTTGTAGACCTGGGAAATCTCTGCAGCACCAAGCAGGAATTAACATTTTTGAGAGGATATCTCCCAGGCCCCTTCCCTCCACACAGCAAAAGCTCCTAGTGGGAGCAGGGCTTCCATCAGCCATTGACTGCAAAGGAGGAAAATTAAACAACTCGATCCCAAACCTGCTCCAGGTGTTGATGAAGGAGAAGGAAACCAAACTGCTTCCTGACTCTTCAAGAGCTGCAGGAGAGGGCTGGGCCATCTGCATGGCCACTGTCAGTCTGAGCAGACAGACAGTGGGGACAGAGAAGGATTTCGGTAATGCTGCTCCCCACAAGCCTTCTGCTAAACACCCCAGCATGCACAAGCCACTTGGGGGAAGGATTGACTGATTTCTTAACAAAACTGCCTTTTATCCACCTCTCTCTTTCTGTCATTTGTGCCAATCCCCTGAAGAACAGGTCTTACCTCACAGTAAAGTCTCTACTCCCACGAGTGGATCTCCAGATCTCCCTTTCCATCCACTTCTCCAGCTTCTCCTTGCTCATGGGCAGAGGCACCTGCAGCTCTGCTGCTCGGTACACCCTCCTCACATCAAATAACCCCTCAACATTGCTTTTTCCTATATTTTATTGTTAGTAAGAGAGAAAATACTGGAAATTTAGAAAACATCCTGTAAATGGTGAGGGAAGTGGGCACAGGTTTGCTGACACCAGGCCACAGAGCCATCTTATCCCTCCCTTGCTGAACCATCAGTTGGGTTCTCATCAGTGCTGTTCAAATCCCATTTTCCAGCCCCTGGCAAATAGTTCTTGACTTTCCATTTGTTAACTCATAATGGATACCAGGGTTTTACTTAACTTCAGACCTGACAGAGTTCCCTGTTGGCAAAAATTTCATTAAGCAGATGCATTATTTATCCCTGCCTGAATGGTGTGGATGCCCTGCTTTCTAAGAACATGTGTGGTTAATAATGGATGGCCTCTTAAAAGATCTCACTGCACTTTTAGAAGCAAGGAGACCTTGCCTACATGGAGCTTTTGGTTGTGTCACCTGGGTCTCAACGGGAGAAGCACGTGCAGGAGTTTAAACAAGGACAGAAATGACAAGGACATGCCAGATTTTCCTTCTTCCTGCAGCATCACCAACTGTTTGAACACTCCCTCTGCCAATGCTCCTCCCTCAGGAGCTTTAGTGTCCATCATAGAACAGTTTGGGTTGGAAGGGACTTTAAACACCACATGGTTCCACTCCCCTGCTGTGGACAGGGACCCCTTCCACTAGACCAGGAAGGATCATCCCAGCCCAAAGCCTCAGCCTGGAGTTCCTTCCCAGCCCTGCTCCCTTTGCAGGAGCCCTGAGAGAGCCCAGCTGCTCATAGGCAGTAGAGCAGGCAGCCCCCAGGAGTGGGCTGTGAGCCCCAGGGAGCTCCCCAGCTCCAACAGCCTCCCACCAGCTGCTTTCCTGAGAGCCAGGGGAAAACACTTGGCAAGGAAAGCACACAGCAGGAAAAACTGCCTACCTACGGAAGTCACAAGAATTCTCCACCTTAAATTGATCCTCCAGGGTCAGCTCATTACCCAGGCAATTAAGAGAGCACAGTGATCACAGGACCAGGCTTTGTTTTTCTTAAACCAGCCCTCAGGCTTCACTGCTACAGCCCTCTACAGGGTTTGACAAACAGCTCAGGAGGAGGGAAGGCACACACGTGAAGGGATGAGCAGTATTAGTCCCAAACATCCCATCTCAAGCCCTCATCCCTAGGCAGAGGTTCCAGGGGCACTTTCACATAGCCTATAATAATTATATAATTAAAAGTACTTTTCCAGCCCGGCCTGACTGCAGCTCAGGCACATTTTGGGCCACCACAGCTACAGCAACAACAATCTGGGTTCACATCACAGTTCAAAGGGTCAGGCTCAGCCCAGAGGCTGCACATTGATCCTACAGCAACCACCAATGATTCTAAGAGGACTCTGGGAAAATCCCTAAGCCCCCAACATCCCCAAGAGTGTTATCTTTTAAAGATACATGGGAGAGAAAAACTGCTGAAGTTTTGGATACACGACCTTAAGCTTCCATATGGAAGAGACCCATGCAGAGCTCAAACCCACACAGAGCCCAGAACAACTCTGACCCACAGACTGTGCAGCCAACAAGCCAAAAGTTTCTGAGGTGTTTACCCCTCTCCTCCCAGCCAGTGATGCACCTGAGCTGCCCAGAGAGCCAGGCAGGATGCTGCACACAGGCAGAGGTGCATCTGCACCTCCTAGGATTCCCACTTCAAGGCAGAGCTAGCCCATTGCTATGGGGCTCAAACATGCAGCTCCTGGCACCACAGACTGACATCTTCCTACAGCTCATAAACCCTAGACTTGATTCAGAGCATCAAGAGAAATCCCACAGATGAATCACTGAACATCAGGCACTGGGCTGTGACAGGCATAGGGCGCCCTGAGGACACCCAGCTGGCACCCAGGGGCAAGTGAGTGCCCAGCAGGGGCGACACACACACACCAGAAGGGCCAATCTTGCTATAGGATGGTAAGCACAGCTTGGATGACCATCCCAGCAGGAACAAACTGCTAGAGACACTTCTCTAAAGCGAGCCCTTCACCACTGTGACATCTGCCAGTCGGCCTCCCACCAGGAGTTCAAGTGGCCCAAGATACACAGATGGCACCTGACAGAAACATACATGGTGCCTTTGAGGCATCTTCTTTTTTTGGTAAGAAATCCTCTCACAGAGCAAGACAGCAAACCTTCCCCTGGAGCATCTTTCCTTCTCTCCCTCCTTCCAGAGGGTGAAGGAGGTGGAAGAGACAGAGACCCCTCCTGCCCTCCCAGCAGCGTTTCCCTCTTGCTCCAAGAGGCAGGACGGGGAGGGATTAGAGGGGAGCAGCCCGGCCAGGCACCACGGGGATAAGCTGCTGGCACACAGCTGGTGTGACATGCTGTGCACCCCATGGAGCCACCGACAGCAGCACACAGGCTAGGGGACAGGGAGGTGCCCTGCAGCACAGTCCCACCTCTACCAAACCCCACGGGCTGAAAGAACCGCCAGCAGAGAAGGGAGGAAGGTCAAGGTAGGGAATGAGAATTAAAAATACTTGTGAACCAAGGTGGATAAGAAACGAGGCACTTGGGAAGACTGCTGTAGGGGAAGAAACCTGTATGGGAAAGGAGTACAGACAAGCCTTTAAATCAGCTGGCACTGATGTTTGGATAGGAGCCTCAGCTTGGAAGCAACCTCAGCTCCTTTTGGCCCTTCTGGTCCAGGTGCTGGGTTCTTGTCAGTGCTGCTTCTCCAGCAGGATGGATGTCAGATGGGCTGGATACTCTGCTCCCTGGCAGGACAGCTCTCCCAATGTGTCCATCCCTCCCAGGATCCCGTTCCCCTCCTAAGCTCACCTCTTTCATGGCAAGGAAGCACTTGTGTGAACCTGGGATTGCAAAGTCAGGCAATGGGGGAAAGGAAAGGCACCTGGGAATCTCACAGAGAACAGCGGTGCTGCCCCATCACAAAGGGAGCGTCTTCCACCTGGCATGGATCAGGAGGAGACCTTGGCTGAGATCCCGCCTCCACCAGAGCTCCCGAACACAGCTGGCACTGAGCTGCTTCCTGCTTTGTTACACTGGAGTGGGAAAAATGGAGTGGAATCAGCACACAGACACACAGAGGATGCTCTTGCCCGTTGCTCTTCCAAAGCCCTGCAGAAAGCAGACACCAGGCTGGCAGCACAGCCACCAACACAGCACATCAGCCCGAGGGATGTTTTTGGGTTTGTTTGGGTAAATGACCCTGATCTCCAGAGATTAAACAACACTGAGCAGCCTTAAATTCCCTGATTCCTGTCACTGAACTGCAGGCCTCGAGTGGTGCCCCCATGCAGGCAGGGAGGCAGCAGTGACAGCATCCCTTTGGGCTATAGAAAGAATAAAAATCCTCATGTCCTCAGGAAAAACACATCCTTATAAAACTCAAAGACCTTTAAGCCCATACAAACTTCCCCACATATCAGCTATGCATAAACTGAGATGGCAAAGTAACATTATGTGCTGTTAATTATTAAACCGATTAATAATTAATAAATCAATGATTATTTATTTATTCTGACAGGGGATGGGCTGGCATACACCTGCTGGGTGAATTGCTGTCAGCAATCATGGGCAACACCTGAGACCTGCGCCAGCTGTTTCTCCTCACAATTCATGGCAGCACATCCCAGGTTTTGTCCTTGATTTCCTGAAATCTTCTCTTAGGGAATGCTCAAGCAGGGTGGATAGATAAATAATGTCAGTTAAAATCAATTATTTTGTTGATAAGCTTGCCCAGAGTTCCATTTAAGGGTTATTTTTTAATTGGTATTAAGCATCACAAAGGACTCAGATGCAATCCTTGCATCTGAAAGGCTGAAGCTCTCCTCCTTCCCTGCACCTGCCTCAAAGCCATACCACAGCCTCGGACAAACTGGAAATCGGTGTCATGGAATTAAACCAGATGGAACACGGGGAAAAAAAGGACCCAAAGCAAATGAGACAATCCCAGAACAGTAAATTTCCTGATGAGCTGGTGTGGCAAGGCAAACAACTCCCCCAGGCCATTCCTTCCCCAGCCCACCCACTTCCCAGTCCTTAAAACGGGGTTAAAATAGAGCGGAAAGGTGAAAGGGGAAGCATTGAATATATTGAATGAGAAATTGAGGCGACTCTGTGGCTCGAAAACGCAGCATTTTCAAGCCACTGCTACTCCACCAGGAAAATCCAGGGATATCTCAATGCCCTCCTGAGGGCTCCTCTTAATCACAATTACAGGGCAGCGGAACGGCTCCCGAAAATAAAAGATTCCCCAAAACTAAAAGGCTCCCAGATGAACGGGAAGCACACCACGGGGAATTAGGGCTGACTGCCAGCACCGTGAGCCTATCAGAACAGAGGGGGGAAAAGTCATTTCCACGGGACACACAAGGCTCTGCCCCAACCCTCCCGCATAAACCAGAATTTTACCTCCGGAGAACCCACAAAGAATCCACTTTGCCCCTACAGATCCCTCTGATCCCACAGCAGGGTCGAACACAGCTCCAGCCCGGCAGCTGGAGACGGCACAGCAATGAAATGTAGGCTAGAAAAGGGGGGAAAGCAATTCCAGGGGAAAGAAACCAAAATTCTGACGGGTAAAAAGATGAAATTCTTGGCAGGTAAAGAACAAAATATTCGGGGGGAGGGGAAAACAAAATTCCAGGGGTGTAAAGACAGGAACGACACAAAATTCGAGGGGGTGAAACCCACCAGAATTTGAAGTGGAAAAAGTAAATTAGGGTGGGAGGGAGCCCCAAAATCCAAGGGGGACGGGGAGGAGAAAAACCAAACGCAAAATTCAAGGGGGAAAAAAAAACCCAACCCAAAATTGCAGGGGAATAGGAAAATCCACAAAATTCGAGGCGGAAGGAGGGGATCAACTTCAATGGGAAACAAAAAAACCCCAAACAAACAAACAAACAAACAAAAAAACCAAAAAACCCCCAAAAAAACCCCGCCGTTAGAGACACAAACATTCGAGGGCGGAAAACCGACACAATTCAAGCGGGGGAAACCCGTCAAAATTCGAGGAGGGGGAAAAAAAAATCCCACAAAATTCGAGGCGGGATCGACACGAAACTCCTGAAAGTGCGGAGGAAATCCCAAAATTCTACGGGCGAAAAAAAGATTCTGGGAGGAAAGGAAACAAGTTTTTCGTGAGGGAAACCCCATAAAACTCTAGGGGGAAAAAACCCACACCACTCGAAATTCTAAGTGAAAAACACTCTGCGGAGGAAAACAAGCCCACGATTTTGGAGAGAGGTGGGGAAAGGAATTGCCGAGGGGTGCAACAGCATCCCGGGAGGGGTGACACAGCTGCAGGAGGAGGCGGCCGTGAGGGAGGAGGGCACGGCGCGCAGCTCCGGGCGGGAATTGCGGCGGGGGAAGCGGGGAAGGCGCCCGTCCCTTACCGCCCAAGAAGCTCCTGGCGCGCAGGAAGCCGGCGCTGAGGCGGAGCACCGAGAGCTTGTCCAGCCCGGCCACCACGTCGGGCGGGAAGGGCAGCAGCCCCGCCAGCCGCTCCAGCTCCCGGTTCAGCCGCTCCCGGTGCCGCTTGGACGGGTTGGAGCCGCCGCCGCCGCCGCCGCCTTCGGCCGGGCCCGGCCGCGTCCTGCCGGGCACAGCCGCGTTACCGGGGAAGGGGGACACCCCTCAGCCCTTCCCCGGACCCCTCGGTGCCCTCGCCCTCACTCACGCCCGCGGCACCGGCTTCCTCCGCCTGCGCCCCGCGTACATGGCCGGGCCGGCAGCGCCCGAGCGCCGCTCCCTCAGGGAGAGAGGCAGCGACAGGGGGAGCGGGAACGGGAGCGGGAACGGCCCGCCCCCGGCGAGGGGGGAGACGGGGATGGACGGGGATCTGGGGCTGCGGGGGGTTGAGGTATGATGGAGCTGAGAAGGGATTTGGGGGCTGAAGAGGGAGTGGGAGCTGGCGGAGAGAAAGGATGATGGGAGGGAGGGATAGCGGGGGTAAATGAGGAGGTGAAGGGCGCTGAAGGAGGATTTGGGGCGTGAAGGGGCTGTGGGTGGGGATGCGAGGGCGTTGAGGGGAGGTGCGGACTGGACCGTGGGTGCCAATGGCTCCAACAATCCCCTTAGTGCTCTGCCTGCCAGGTGCAGAAGGGCGCGCACACCTCAGGCTTGCAGTGAAGGGACGAGGCTGATAAGAGGCAAATCCTGCGATGTGGAGTAAGTCTTTATCGTGCCCATGTCCTCCCCCACGTTATGGCTCAGCTGTGAAAACTCCTGTTCCCAAGCCTGGGGACATTCACACACAAGCTGAAGGCACCCATCCCGACTGATGGGCCGTAGTTAATTCAACTACGCTCACTTGGAGACAGCTGCAACCTCTCAGAAGGTATAAAGAGTCCCCAAGTGTCCCGCGACCCACAGTATTATCAAGCGTGAAGCTCCCCGCCCCAGGGAGAGGTACAGAGGTGTTCCCACCTAGCCTCAGCAGAATACAAACCCCACGGATGTGGTGTTTGTTGGACTCTTTCCCTTCACCACTCGATGGATGTAGTCTGCAGTCGCTTTCTCTCCACTCTCTTTTATCTTTTCCCTCTCTCTCCACCCTCACGTTTGCTGTTAAATAAAAATCCACGCTATTGGCATTGGCATATGGTGTCGTTTACACCTTATTTGGGGCAGAGGCATCTCTGTAATCATTTTTAATAGTCGGATATTAACAACCATGTGTGCATGCCGAGAGTAGCCCTGCCTGTGAGTCTCACAACCCCGCAGGGCAGTTTGGGGGTGTAAAGGGGGGACACTGTCACACCTCTGCTGCCATGCATGCCCACAATAGCTGGGGACAGTGACAACGAGAGTGTCACACACCCAGAACCAGGGCTAGGCTTTTCCCAGCACTTGCCCAGTCAAGGAAGAAATGGAGAGACATGGATAATGATGATTGGCTCTCGCAATTAAGGGATAACTATTGTGTGAATATTAAGAAAAGCTTTAGTGATGTATAGTTATGTTATTGGAGTTTAGATGTCCTCTGTTCTCCCCACAGTTCCCTTTCCCCCCTGTACTGTTGCATCAGACAGCCTGGGTTGTCTAGGACAGGTAAAAGGAAGGCTGCACATGTGTCCCTTGCATGGGGCAGTTGGGAATGGAAAAGCTTGGGGGTGTTTAGGGGGTGGGCATGGCAACACCTGACCTCCAGTGCAACGACAAGAAAGCAGTCTGCACTGATAAATGGCACAGAGCTGACTGACAGACTTTGGGAGGGGCCAGGGCTGGCTGATGCAAACCCCAGGGGTATAAAAGACTCAGCATCCATCTTGAAGACAAACCAACCACGTGGTACCCATGAGGGCAGTTCCCAGCACTGTGAATTTTCCCTTTTGTAGTCCTTTGTTGTATTTTTGTCAAAGTTTAATAAACCTTTTTAAATTTTCAAAGTGAGCAGTTTTTTCTCACAGTCTTGGGTCAAAACAAACATCAGCACAAAGCAAATCACCCTTTAATCCATCGCCAAACACAGGGGTGAGGCTCTGGACAGCTCTTTTCTCCTCGGCACCTTCCGGCTGCCACCAGCAGCACAAAGAAATCACAGAGCAGAAAATGAGACGCTGCCACCAGAACAGACTTTATCTGTACAGCCATGAGGTACAGAGAGATCAGACACCAGTGACAGAGCACAGGGGAGAGGCTGTCATGGCCCCAAGGCCCATCTCTTGCAGCACTGGGAGCTCCTGGTATGCCCCCAGCACCATCTCACAGGTGCCAGAGCAACAGAGGCTGGTGAGCAGAGTCCATCCTGCTGCTTTTTGGATCTGGATCATGGCCAGTCAACTCCTTGCCTGGCCAAGGTGCTCTTTGAAGCCATCTCAGAGTGGTCCAGCACGTTTCAGCATTGCTTTGCTCCCAGCCTGCAGAGAGGAGCTTGACCTTTCCCAGGCCCCATGAGCAGAGGCAAAGCTGGGCTTGAAGGAAGAGACCCAGGGAGATGAGGCTACTCTCACCAGGACATGTGGGCTGCTGCTGGCCCTGCACTAATTACCTGATTTAATTTGATCTGTAAATGCTTAACACTGGTGTGTGAGGCAGATGGGATGCTCAGGGTGATGGGTGCATGAGGGGAAGGTGTGAATGTCCCCGAGCACTCTGATCTCTCTGACCCAATGTTGCAAGTCATTGTGGTCTCAAATCATCCCCGCCCTCCCCAATCATTACTTTTTTTTGTGGGTTTCCCTGATGGATCTGCAAGACTTTGCACTCATGGTGGGGAAAAAACAATTCATTCGCATCTTAGGTTACATATGTAGAAAAGGAAGAGAGTTCATCCAAGTGGTTGTTCTGGGCTGCAGAAAAATGGTTTGAGAGGCACCAGGTGGGTCTGGAGTGGAGACACAGGCAGTGGTTACTGCATCCCTCCCTGCCTTTCCTTCTCATTGCTTCTCTATCCCACAGCACTGTGGAGCAGAGAAGAGGATGACAAGGACAAACCAGTGACAAACCCAAGGGGAGCTTGTCTGGACCTTCCCCACCCTGCATCCCAGAAAGGTTACAATGGCCTGGTATCCACCTTTCCCAAATTCCCCTGTGAGGCTGCTGGAGAGCCCAAATTCCCAAGATGCCTCCCTTCCCACCAACTCCACCTCCCACCGAGACTCTTCAATGCTGCTGAGCTTCTTGAAGTGCTTGGTAACATCTTTTCCAAAGGATTTGGATGGTCTCTGGAGGAGATGGAGAGCACAGGAGGAAAAGAGGCTCAGGCTGGCAGAGACGATACAGGGGACTAAACAGCAGCATGACAAGGGTGGTCCAACACAGGAGATAAGGAGACCACGCTGTTTTGTTGAGAAACAGCAGTTCAGTGCTACCTGACTGTGAGGCAGCACCTCCATCTCCAAGAGGCTGCCCCAAGCACATGGATGTGCCAGCAAGCATTATCTTTCCTTGGACCCCAGGAGCCCACAGGCCTCCCCAGTGGCACAGCTGCATCTCCCTGAAAGACTTCTTGTGGAAAAAAAGTCCAAACCACTCAATCTGCCTGACAGCACTGGAAGACAAAATCCGGAGATACTGGTTAGCACAGGGCACCACTGGCAGGTATGAGAAGAGCTCACAGCTGCTGGTGGCTTTCCAAGACAGGGTTCCTGGTTCACAGTGAGCTCCAAACCAGGCTGCCCACAAAGGATGGTGTGGCTGCACCCCTGGCAGACCCCTTGCTCCCTCAGGTCCTGCAGCCCTCACACCTCACCTTGAGCTGGATCTCACAGGCACAGAGGGGCTGCCCAGCTGAGAAGGGAACTGATGGGCAGCCAGGGCCCTGCCCAGAGCATGGGGGTGCTCCTGCACCCACCTTCACAGGGAAAGCTGCTGAGCACCTTGGAACTGAGCCCGGCGAGGAGCAGGGTGCTCCAGGGCGGCTCTCAGGGGGGCAAGACAAAGTGCCTGGCTGCTGGGGAAGGCATGTTTTAGCAGCATCCCTCAGGAAGGTGCTCTCATGCCTAAAAAGGCTGTTTCCATACTGGCACTCGGACAGCACAAAGCAGTCCATCTGCTGGGCACTGGGATCCGTGCTGGAGCCCAGCTGGAGCCCACTGTGGAGCACTGGCCCTGCCCCATGGCTCCTCTGAGGAGCTGCCCCAGCCTGCGGGAGCCACAGCTGTGAGAACCACTTGTCCTCTCGGAGCACTGCCTGCTCCCCCTCCCAGGAAAAGCTGGGCTCTGCATGGGCTACCAGGGGCTGTTTGGGGAAGCCACCATGCCCTGGCAGCTGCCTGGCTCCTAAGGGTCCAGGGAGAGCAACCTCCATGTCACAGAGCTTCCCATCCCCAGAGAACAGGGACTCATGCAAGCCCTGGCCAGGGCAAGGAAAAGACTGGGAGGGAGGTGGCAACCACAGCCCAGCCCCCGAGGGATTCTCAGGACTGTCACCTGGCAGAGTATGGGACTCCGTGTATGCTTCTGCAGCTTCCAGCTGTTTTGGAGCTATGGCCAGGGAAGCCTCCGATGGGTAACTGACTGGGTTTGCCTGGAGGGGGACATTGTGCCACAGAGTCCCCAACGTGCTTGAGTGCATTGGGGGTGAGCCCACCAGCTGGCACCCAGGCTGGCTCTGAGCAGCAGGAAGTGTGTTACCTACAGGAACAGAGAGGGTGGCTTCTGCCTGAAATGCCTGGTTTGCCAGCTGGAGTGCTGCAGAGGATTTGCTGCTGGAGATGGGGACACCCACCACAGTCCCTGCCACTGGCCTGGCTGGGTGAAACGGGACCTGCTGCTCTGGCTGGGGAAAGCTGCCCTCAGAGGGAGCAGAGCCCATGGAGCCCACAGCCCCCTGGCCTCCCCATGTCCCCGCTGCCCGGGGCTGTGCTGGGAATGCTGAACCAGCTGCCCAGCAGTGCTGGAAATGAGCCACAGCACTGTTTTCCTCATGGCAGTGTGGGAAGTCCAGGCTCTTTCCAGCACCCTCCCTGAGGAGCATCTGCTCCACACAGGATGTCACCTTGGTGCCCGGCCTCTGGCCAAGCCCCTGAGCTGGTGGCTCCTCCACTGCCCCCAGGCTGAGCAGAGCTTCCTCCCACTGCTGCACCTCTGTGCTGCCCACGTTTAGGCTCTGGCAGACGTTTCCATCCACCTCACTCTTCTCAAAGAGGGTTTCAATGACGACCAGGGGGGAGTCGCTCTCCTCCTTGGCACTGCTGACGTCCTCATTCCGCATCAGCCCATCAGGCTCAGGGATGAAACCTGGCAGGGAGAACTGAGGCACGTTATCCGCATGGGAATTGTATATGGATGCATCCTGCTTCATCATGGCTCCAAGGAGAGAGCTGGGGTCTACCAAGCGCTGCTCTGAGTTGGAGTCTGCTTGCACTTGCAACTCCTCCTTGGCTTGGAATGAGTCCAAGAACCCAGGAAGGTCATTCCCATACAAGACTGCTTCCCCCGTGGCAAAGCTGAAAGGCAGCTGCAGTTTTCTCTTCTGGAGATGTTCCTCCCCTTCTTCATTCCTTCAGTGTGGAGGCAAAAAGGGATGGAAACAGCATAAGCAGCTCCTCCAGGCCAGGCAAAACCACTCTTCTGACAGCAAGGGGGGAACTCACAGCCCTGCCCTGGCTTTTCTGGAGGAAAAGGGGGCTGGATTGGGCTGGCTACAAGAGGGCTCTGGGGAGCCCACAGGGAGGTCTGCATGGCTCAAGGAAGGGCTGCTGCTCCCAGGCAGGAGCATGTCCGCAACCACCTCCTCAGAGCCATTTCACTCACAGTACAGGAGGATAAATGCTGCGAAGTGCCAACCTCACCTACCCTTTCCTCCACCTTCACGGCCTCTGTGTTCCTCAGGCAGCCCCCCACGCCCAGAGCAGCTGAAGGGGGCCAGCAATACTCACGACAGGGCTCGCTGGCGGGCGATGATGCAGTCAGGCCTGTCCCCTTTGTACACCAGCCGTGCGTTGGCCTGCACCCACACCCAGCTGCCCCTCTTGGTCAGCAGCCGGAACACCGTCAGCCCGCTCTCCCCTGTCTTCATCACTGGGGCAGGGACACAAAAGAAGTGCCACAGACAAAGATCCTCCATGGAGGCAGACAAATGACACGTGCAAGATGCCACGAGGTTGAGTATCGCCTCGTGGCCTTGCTACAGGGGCAGGAGATGCAGTGTGCTGTCTCTCTGCCAGCTCCCTGAGCTCATCCAGGAGGAAGAGCCTTTGCCACAGCTACTCCAGCTCCAGGACAGACAGCACCAAGGAGCAATAGTACAGCCAGGCCAGAGCCTTGAGGGAGCCCACAAACACCCCCCAAGACCCCCCAGGACTCACTTCTCACATGGTGCTCTGCGCAGTGCATCATGTCGGCCGCATGCACAAACTGGTACCCGGACCCTCTCCTGCACAGCTCCACCTCCGTGTAACCCAGGACAACCTTTCCCCTGCAAACAGCACAGAAATGCAGTGACACCAGGGATTCATCCCCCACAGTTGCACCCCACTGGCCAGACCCCCACTTTGGGTGATGCAATGCTCCACCCCAGGCTGAGCTGCATCCCCTGTTCCACAAACCACCCAAACCACAGCAGACAAGAAGTGCTACTAACCTGCTCCCCGTGTTACTGGGGGCCTGCAGTAGAGGGACAAATACATCAGGCCATGGGAGCTGGGTCAGGTGTTCCTTGTCCCCACCAGGTCTAGTTTTCTGTCCAGCACCAGGATTTTGCCACAGGGAAAGTGAGACATGCCTTACCGGGAATCACAGGCCATGGGAGTGAAGTCCAGCTTGTGCTTTGTCTGGAAGATCAGCGTTTTGGTCCGGAGCTCCAGGATGGAGAGAGGCTGGAGGAGTGTGGCAATGGCAAAGAGAGCAACTGGGGACTTGTCTGCGGCTGACTTCTGCTGCCCAAGAAGGAACTTCAGGCGTCCATGGAAATTCAAGGCCTTACATGGATTAGAAAACGTGGGTGTGAAGCAAACAGGGTGGTGGGAACTGCCTGTGCTCACATCCCTATGGGACACAAGTGGCTTTGGGGGAACAGCCTGCAGGCACAGGAGGAGCAGAGGGGTGTCCCAGCATTACCAGGAATCCCGAGGAGTTATCCAGCAGGCAGCGGAAACGGCAGGTGAAGCTCCTCTCCACAAAGGATTGCTTCTCAGCATGGAGGTGCTGGGAGCTGGGCGCGGCACTGCGGCCGGCAAGCAGCGGCTGCTCAGGGGGAAAAGCTGGAAAAGCAAAGGCAAAAGGAAGTTTTCCAAGCTGTGCTGCACACCCTGAGCTCATGGATCAGAGCTGCTCGAGTGAACTGCTGCAGGGATCACCCTGGCACTCACTGTCAGCAGCATGCACCGGGGTCCCGTGCAGCTGGCGGCGGAAGGTGGCCCTGTCGTCCGCATGGATCAGCTCGTACACGCTCTGGTAGATGAGATCCGACTGGAATGACAAAACAGAATAGTATCTGTTCCTGGACAGCCTGGCAGACCTGTCAGGAAGAGGACATGGCACAAGGTTTCCCTTCCGGAGTACTAGAAGTGCAGGACTGAGTGTAAAGAACAGGCAAACTCCAGCTCCTTCCCCTGCCACAGGAGCTGCTGCCCTTTGGGAAGCTTTGCACTCCATCTGCTTCCAGCCAGGAAAACATGGTGCTCACCTGGTGGAAGCCCAGATAGTCCTGCACAGTAGGGGAGATGTAGAAGATGTAGCCGTCTCCAGTCACAGCGATGACAAATCCATTGAGTGCCTGAAAGCAAAAGTTCAGTCCAAACTTACTCTGCCCAGCTTCCATCCAGCTGCTGAACGATGAAATCCCCCAGCTGTTTCTTCAGCATCCACAGACAGGAGCCCCACAAAGAAGGACGGCACTTGGTAACCACGCCAAGATTCACTTCCATGGAGTTTCCTGTTCTCAGCAGGAGCAATGATCCAAGCTGGACTGACCACTTTCTCCAAACCCCCATGGAAACCCCTCTCACTGCAGGGCAGCTCCTGCATCAGGAGGGACCAGCTAAGGAGAGGTTTCATGGAGGATCTGGAGTCGTCCTTTCCAGCTGGGAATAGCTACACTCTCCTGGGGCTGTGCTTTGGACACGACCATCCTTGTGGCTCCCTTCCAGCTCTGCATGTTCTATGATTCTGGTGACCATTTCAGGCTGATTTCCCCCAAAAGCAAAGCACTGCACTAGATAGTAACTCATGCCCCCTGTTCTTGACTGCGATATATTTAATTTATTAGTGAATGGAAGGAAAGAAGTTGGGGAAAGAACACCCTAAATGGAAACCTAGCGTACAGATCCAGCTTGCTGAGGGACTAGTCCCTTCCCTTTGTGTGCTGCAGCTCCCTGAGGGATCCCAAGTCAGAGATTTCTGCAAATCACAGTATATGCTTAAAATGATCTTTGTGGGGAGGAAAAAAACCCACCAGACAGCTCAGCAGGGGGATTTCTGTCACAGTAACACCTCATAAGCTCTCCAGATGCCTTCGATCACCCCAGCCTGCCAATGCTCTGATGTTGATGGCTCAACAAATTGTCATCATATGGTCCAAGCCCTGGGGAGTGCTCAGGAGCAGCTCCATGCTGGGGCTGGGGCAGCCACGGGCTCCCTCCTGGTATCCAGCTGCTCCTCTGTGACCATCACACTCACACTCAGCTGGGATCGTGGGGGACCTCGTGTGGTCCAGGATTCACTGCCAAAAGTCACACTGAGCTCCCAGGAGTCACTGCCTCGCCAAAATCCTACATGGAGGCTCCTGCTGGGGGTCTGCTCACACTGCCTGCTGCCTGGAGGGCTCTGCAAGAGCAGGGCTGAAGTGACCAAAGCCAGGCTTAAAGAGAGCCAAGCATCCATCTGCTGGTGTTTGGAGAGGTGGGAGAAGAGGACTGAAGGCCCAGAAAGCCTACAGGAGAGCTGGAGAGGGTGGGCAGGCCCTGGCACAGGGTGCCCAGAGCAGCTGTGGCCGCCTCTGGATCCCTGGAAGTGCCCAAGGCCAGGCTGGATGGGGCTTGGAGCAACCTGGGCTAGTGGAAGGTGTTCGTGCCCATGGCAGCTCATGACAAGATGAGCTTTAAGGTCCCTTCCCACCCAAACCACCCTGGGATTCTGTGAGAGCCCAGGCACAGGAGATGCCAAGAACACGGAATGATTGAAGGTCTTGGCCAGACTTGCCCTGCAGCCCCAGTGAGCATGTGCCTCAGCTGACATGCCCAGATGCTTGTCCAGCAGTCAGCCTTTCCATGGGACCTTCCATGCCAGGCTCTTCCAGCTCACATTTATAGATGGCAGCCCCAACCAGCAGCATTGTGGGAGGCTGATTCACCAGCCTCTCGTGCTCCGAGCTTCGCTGTCAGCTGTTTCATGAGACACACATGGCCTTTCCACAAAGCACAGCTCTCATTTCCCACTGGTTTTGTCCACCACTGTTTTCCAACATCCAGCTGCTCTTCTTTTCTCCCCACAACCTAAAAAGCTGGGGTTTTCCCATCCCAGGCAGGCTGTGAACTCATCCCTACAGAGCTCACACAATGCCCCAGGTAGGGCAAGGAGTTCCTGGGGGATGCTTTGTCCCATAGCTCTCAACATTCTCCTCTTGCCCTTTGCTAAAGATCATGAACCAACCCAGCACCTTGGGAACTACTCAGGGATCAATCCTCACACCACCATATGATATCCCTGAACCTCCTGGCTGGGATGGAGCTTGTGTCCATGAGATGTAACATAATCAAAGGAGCAGAAAATTGCATGGGATGAGAGGAAATGTTGGGAGTGGGGATCTGGACCCATCCCAGCCAGGCAGTGTCACTGGTTTCTGTCCCCAGGAACTCAGTGCCTGCAGGAATCACAGTGAAGCAGCTCTGGGCAAGGCAGGGTCTCCTCCCACTCTACCAATGGGACCACAAGCTCCAGAGCAGCCTGGGCAGACCCCAAATGACCAAGCCATACCTGTAGCAGCAGCTCTCCCTCAGGAAACAGCTCCCTGTCACCCTGTGGCTCCGTCCATCTGTCCCCTCCTGGGGGTCTGGGCTGATCCACGCAGTTGCCAACGTTTGGAGCTGTAGCTGCAAGTGAGAAGGCAATAAATCAGTGTGGAAGAGGCAAGCCAGGAGCCTCCTGCTCCTCCTCCCCACCCCAGGGCTGCTCATGCAGCTACTGGGTGCCTGGGGACCCAGCGTGGAGGAAGGTGTGACCATCAGTGGGAACTGGCACAGAGCCCACTCACAGAGCCATGCCCAGCTTGCCTGAGGCTTCCTCCAAGAGATTCTTTCCTCTGCTTGATCTCATTTCTGGGAAACCTCACTCCTGCCAGGGTGTGAGGCAGAGATGCAAAGGACTGAGGGGGGCTGAGTGCTTCTGGGCTGCCCAGGCTGGAGAACAACACCCAACACAGCCAGGAGGCTTCTGGTTAGAGCCTGCCAGAGCTGGAGTTGGCTTCGAGCCACCCCACTAGGGTGCTCTGTCTGCTCTGCTGCCCTTCAGGGTTGGAGGATGACAGAAACAAACCTTCCCAAAGCACCTGAGATGCCATCAAAGCACCCATACTTGTTTCCTCCCTTCCACCTTTGGCTGCCTGGAAGCAGATCGAGAGTTGGTGCCCATGGCACTCCTCTGGACATGTGAGAGCTCTCAGCTCCCAGAAGTGCTGCCCTGAGCTCCCCAGGCTGATTCAGGAGCTGCCTCATGCTTCAGCACTGGATGCCTTCAAGGCAACACCCCTGGGTGCGGCCAGCATGAAAGCTCCTGCTGCCCTGCTTGTGGGACCTCGAGCATCACAGGATTCCCACAGAACCCATTGTTCAGGGAACAGGAATGAGGACAGAGGCTCCCAGGGACATCTCCAGCATGATCCTTTATCTGCTGATTATCACTGAAAAAACTCAATCCAAGCTCAGCTGCCAGCAAAAGGATGGTTTTCAAGGCATGTTTTTGTGCCAGCTCACACCAAAAAAAAAGAGAGAAAATCACAGAAAGGCTCAAAGCAGCTCCTGTGTAGGAACCACCCCACCTCTGCCACCACCAGCAGCTCATGCAGCTCCCTGAGATCTGACAGAGCTCACATACCCTGTGTAATTCACATCCCAGCAGAGAACACTGCCTGCCCCTGCTCAGCCCCGGGTGTCAGATGGTGCTGGATCCAAAGGGAAAAGACCCTCTGAATGCTGGATATGAGGAGGAACCTCAAACCATCCCAAGTCTGACCATACATTTCATTTTCTCCATGGCAGAAGCTCTCACTTCACCACTAAAATGCTTTAAAGGTTTGTTTGGTTTCTTCCCTGGTAACACCAAGCTCACAGCCAAAACAATTTGGAATCTCAAGACATTTTGCTCTGCAGCAAACCTGATGGATTGGCATGTTTGAATTCAAAACTAATTTGGAATCAAAGCATCCCTGGGATGTATTTACACCTGGAGTCTGAGTGCCAACAAGCAGCTACCTATGGAGGCTTTCATCATTCTGTAGGGTTAGGGTAACCAGCTGCAGGTCAAGCACAAGGTGAGAGAAATAGCAGTGGAGAGGGTGCTCTGGAGCAGAGTCAGCCTCCATCTCCATTGCTGGCAGAGCTGGGATACTTCCTGCTCCCTCTACCCTTCAGCACTCCTTGGAGATGCTCAGGCAGCACCTCCACCTTGTCCATCAGACACAGCTTTTGCTCTTTTCCATCCTGTGCTGTCAGACCTGCCTGCTCATGGGATGTGGACCTCTGGGAAGGGTTGGGAAGGATGAGATTCAATAGAATCTTTGCTGGGAGACACCAAGCAAAAAGCCTCCTCACATGATTGCTGTGTGATCCCCAAGGAAAACAATCCCATCTGGACCACATGGCTTCAATTTGCACTTCATGGAGCCTAATAGTTTCAAAATGAAACATCGACTCTCATTTAAAATTTGATTTCTTTTGAAGGGCTGACTCCTCTCTAAGGCATTAAAATGAGGCAGGCTGGCAGGGGATTTCAAAAAGAAACAAGTTCTTCCAAAATAAAGCTCCAAAAGGGCACAGAACTTTTTGAGAGCATTCACAGCCTGAGAGCATCTGGTCTCCAGCTCTCTCCCAGCATCCACCAGCAGCATCTGCAGGGAAAGCTGGGGAGAGCTGCTGTGGCTTTCAGAATCCAGCAGGAAATACCCATTTTGGGCTTTCCAGCAAAATTTCTTCACCTCTCCCACTGCTCTTAGCAAGGGGCTTTTAATCTCTAACCAAAGGTGCTCACTTCCTCTTCTCTCAAGCACAGAGCAGTCAATTTCTGCACAGCTGAGCTCAAAAATCCTCCAGAATCTGTCTCCCATGGGACACACCTGACCTGGGGAGAAGGTCTGGAGCATGGAGAGAGGGGAGGAAATTCAAAGAGATGTTGTCTGCCACCAAAGTAGCTGGTGCTCACATCCAGCCCAGTCCTCACCATCCACTGCCAGGGCCCATGTTGTTCCTGTGGCTCTCCTCCTCCAAACAGGTCTCTGAACTCATCCTCACTCAAGCTGCCAAGAACCATCAGGATTGGGAGCAATCCCAAGAGAAACCCAAGTACTTCCAGGTAGAGGACTCCAGGCCTATGCAAACACCAAGGGTACAGAGGCTATTCCCAGTCACTTTTTGACTTGGAAGGGAAACCCCAACATTTTCACCATATCCCAGCTCATTTACAACACAGGAAACCTCATGGGAGGGAGGGGTCACTCCTGAAACAGCCCCTTGCTTGAGACAAGATGGGTTGATGCCACCCTCTGGAATCCCACCCGGAGCCATGGATCCCCCAGCCTGCTGCAGCCAGGTCTCCAAGGGGCCAATGGCTAAGATGGACTGGAAACAGTGGCTGGCAGGAGGAAGAGACCCCCAGTGGCTGCCAGGCAGGACAAAGCAGGTGACAAGCTATATTAAAAGCTGGCTAATTCATCCCATTTAACACATTTAACATACTCCTTCTAATGGAGCAGTTCAGACTCTCACACAAAGCAACTGAGACCACAAAATATGGGATTAAAGGAAACAGCTCCAACGTGTATCCAATCTATAATATACCCACAACAACAAAAGTAACCGGGTAAAAGGACAATTCACTTTTGCTCTTTGTGCCCAGTTTTTCCAACCTCCTGCAGGGCATCTTGGACAATTAATGGGAATTAACACGTGGATGTGGTGCTTAGGGACATGGGTAAGTGGTGGGCTTTGCAGTGCTGGATTAATGGTTGGACTTGATGATTGTAGAGGTCTTTTCCAAGCTCAATGATTCCATAATTCTATGAAAAAGACCATGGCAAAAGCCATCTGCATTACCAGGTAAGTCCCAGGCATCTGCTGGGGCAGTGTGGTCATCACTTACATTTTCAAAGTGCTGGGACAGAGGCTGTGTATAATTTTTAAGACAGTAGGGGAAAATCCAGCTCTGTTCCGAACCCCAACACTAGCCAGAGCACTGCAGGTTTCCTGCTGCTGGTGTGATCCCCAAAGACTGCAAGGTTTCCACTCAGCCAGGGAAGATGCCAGACAGGATCAGAAGAGCTTCCAGCATCAATGAACCAGGATGTGCCCCATACATCCCCAAGAGCACCCTGTCTATGTGTTGGCTTTCTTGCCTGTGCAAGGAGGTTCCTAAGCCCTGCAATGGAGGAAAAACTTCCAGCAGGAGAAAAGAAAGAGAAAGGAGCAAAGTCATCTAATCTCTTCACTTTTTTGCCCATCACATTCCCAAAGAAAAACATGACAAGGCAGCCATGGGGGCTAAAACACATCCCTTGCCTCTGGCATAGATTTGGTGCTGAAAATAAAAGGTTATTGGTAACAACCCCAGTGCCAGATCTGCTCTCTCAGACTGGGTTACACTGGCGGGAGTTGACAAGCTTCATCCACAGCAAACACTTCTCTTTGAACAGGTTCTACAGGTGCCTGGCATCCAAAAACCAGGAGCTCCCAGCTCTTCAAGCAACACCAAGCCACGCACAACCATTTTTGTCTTGGATCCTATCCCAAACCCTGTCAAATTAGCTCTAACCTTTGCCTCAGCTGTTGAACAAAGGCACGGTGCCAAGCAGAGCAGGCTCATGCCATCCAAGTGAAACAGACAAATGCCAAACCCACAGATTATAAACTCTATGGAAAAGTCACACAGTGTTTTCTGAGGAGCACAGAAATGCCCTGGGGAGCACAGGCATCCCCAAGTCCATACCAGCCTCTCCAACCTGCTGCTGCAAACCTTCATCCCACACAGTCCTGCAGGATCTTGCCCAGGGACAGATTTGAGCTTGACTCCTATCACTGCCTTAGTTACTTCAGGCCCAGACCCCTGCAGCTCTGGCCCAACAGCCAGCTGTGGTAACAACAAACAAAGAGGAGATGAATAAAAAAGCTAATTTAGTGCTGATTGCAGTGAGGTTACCCAGGGAGACCTGCTGCCAGCTGCCCTGCAGCAGAGCACTGGGGAGGGAACTGGTGAGACCAGCACCAGAGGTGGGAAAGGACCTGGTGAGACCAGCACCAGAGGTGGGAAAGGACCTGGTGAGACCTCCTAAGCTCAGCCCCTGCTCCAGCCAGCTCAGCTGCATGGGGAGGTAGCCCACTGTTCACTGTTTGCTAGGAGCTGTTAGATATCCCAAGCTTTGCCAGACTCCAGAGTGTGGTCTCACACCAGGAGAGGGTTTTCCATGGATTCTGAAAGAGATTGGGTTAGGTAGGATGTTGGGAAAGAATTCTGCCCTGTGAGGGTGGTGAGGCTCTGGCACAGATTACCAGAGCAGCTGTGGGTTCTCCATCCCTGGAAGAGTTTCAGGCCAGGCTGGACAGGGCTTGGAGCGCCCTGGGATGGTGGGAGGTGTCCCTGCCCATGGTAGGAGGTGGAATGGGATGAACTTCCTTCCAACCCAAACCAGGGTGGGACTCTGTGATCCTCTCTTCTCCTAGGAAGAAGGCATGGCAGCACATTTCCTAATCACATCCTCTCCACCTCAGAGAGCATTTTAAGCCCCATTTTCTTGCTCACCCTTGGCAGAACCACGTCTGCAATCCCAACATCTGCTTCCTTTGCTACAGGAACCGTAGGAAACGAACCCCAGCACAGCTCTCCAGCTAGCTGGAGCTTTACCAAACCACTAAAATCCATCCAAGCTTTTATGAGATCTCACTCTTTGCTGCAAGTGGGGCTCCTGTCACACCACAGAGAGGCCAGAGCATCGTGGCAGTCAGCAACAGAGACACCAGCTTTTCTCCTTGGGCGCTTGCTCTCAAAGAGATGGGATCGGCAAAGTCACTCCAGATTTGTCTGGGAGGCTGTCAGACACAGGACCAAGTAGCAACCACTGCAAATTGGTTTGCAGACAGAGCTCAGCACAAATCTGGCAGTGAGGTTCAGCCATTGTTTACACGAGTGACAAAACCTTTAAAGTGCCTTTGAGGCAGGCAGTGATAGCACCAGAGCTGTCACCGCTACCCAGCACAGCTCCCAGGCTGGGCAAAGCTTGGGGAGACCAAGCCCTGAGCCCCCTGATTTTGTGCAGGGAAGGCTGAGATCCCAGCCAGCAGAGAGCTGTGCAACACCTGCAGTGTTTGCCCTGGGGCATAGAGGAGTTACAGTGTGCACACCCTGAATCAGCCCCTGAGGCTTGGAGGGAGCTCCCTCTCTGGGCCCAGGGCTTAGCATTTCCAGCACACTACTAATTATTCTGACTTCTCGTTAAAGCACAGACAGAGGAGAATATTTAAAAGCAAAGCAGATTCAAAGGATGATGCAGTGAGTCACTACCCTGCAATGGAAACCAGCATCCCATGCAGATGGCAAGTCCCTTTCCTGGTATCCCCTGTGGATGCAGGCACTGATACCAGCACCCAAACCCACCGTGGTTGTCCTCTGCTCTGTCCCACCCTAAACACTGCCCCAGGCTCCTACACCCCATTAAACGGGTCTGTTCCCAAGCCAGAGGCACACAGTACCCACACCTCGGAAATACCAGAGAAGGTGGAGAAGGCTGGAAGCCCCTTCTCAGATTTCTCCTGGTGTTAGCAGCCAGACAAGATGCAGACAACACCGGGAAGCTCCACTCCAGGGCTGAAGAAATGCAGCACAAGGGAAAAAGGAGCCTCAGGGCATCACCCTGAGCCTACTGTGCAATTGGTCTCTCAATTGCCTGGAGATAAGGCAATTACCACTCTATCAAAACATTCATTTCTCTCCTGCCTGGAGATAAGGCTGGCCTTGGGCTGTGGAGAGGATAGGGATGCCCTTCAGATGATGCCATGCTCTCCCTGCTGCAGAAGAGCCTGCACAAAGCACAGGACAGCAAACCTGAGGCAGAAAGCAGAGCACAAGGGGTGCCAGCACGTCCCTCCAAAATGCCCAACAGGACACACCAGCAGCTGGCTGGTGACCTGCAGCTGGCACGGCTCTTCACCAGGCATGCCTGAGACCTAGGCCAACCCTGATGTAGCTGGGATGATCTGAAGTCAAATAAGATGAACTTCAGGGCAGAGCAAGGGGAAGGAGCTGGAAATCACAGGCAAGTAGCCAGATGGGAATTGGCCTGGCAGAACGGGGCTCCAGAACCCCTGCAATGCCAAATGCTTTTCCAGAGCAGCTCTCATGCTGGGAAGCACACGCTGAGCACATCCACTGGGAACCAGCTCCTGCTTGGAGGCACAGGTCCCATCTGGAGAGTTTGGCACAGGAGTCTTCTCCTGGAGCCCAGCATCCCAGCTGGAGAGGGCCCTGGGAGAGCCCAGAGGAGTGGGCACGAGGGAAAAACCAAGGGAGATAAGTTTATCCAATCTGTGGTGGGGAGAAGACACAATAGGAGCCTCTAAATACAAAAAGCTGCTGCTGCCTTCCTGCCCCACATGCTCTGCCTTTCCCAGTGTCCAGCACTCATTCCATCAGGCCCAAGTCACTGCAGAGGCAACACGTCCCTATCCACATGTGCTGGTGACTCCTGGGAATGTGGGGACTGCCCCCAGCCAGGCTCTGCACCATATATAATGTTAAAATTTATTAAACATACTGTAACTGCAATAATAATAAAGGGTTGAAGAAGAATAGGGAGGAAGAATATGGAATAAATATAAGAATACCAAACATGGAATAAATAAGGAAATACAGAATATGAAATACAATAAAAGGGAACATGTAATATGTATTATATCATGAGCATTCAAGTATTTAGTGAATTTAATTTTAAACTGCCATTCCAGTTAGATGAGGGCATTGTTACAGTTCACCAAGGCACACTGCTTTACCCACCTCTCTCTTCTTCTCCACAGGGTGCTGGGAGTGCGACACAGGAGGAGTTTTGGACATAAAGGATGGCTGCTAATGAGATGGAGGAACTTTGCAGGAGGTCTCAGCTGCTGGGCAGGCCCCCAAGTGTCTCCCACCATCCGTGGTGACATTTTCCTGCCAGTATCAACATCCAAGGGCCTGCTCCCATAACTCACCATCACGCTTCCCTCAGGAAACACAACTTCCCATCCCAAAGCTTGGGGTGGAACACAAGCTGTGCAGTGGGGATTGATCCCAGAGGCTTTTCCCCCCTCCCAGCATGGACACTCACCCCTCAGGTAGCTCTTCACCTTCAGGTAGCCCACGGCCAGGCGGAGGATGGAGAGTTTATCCAGCCTGGAGCACACATCCTCGGGGAAGGGCAGCAGCCCCGTCAGCTTGTTCAGCTCCTGGTTCAGGCGCTCCCGGTGCCGCTTGGAGGGGTTGGACTTCACACCCTCGGGAGGGGGTGCTTTGGGGCTGCAAGAGGCAGAGGAGAGGTTCATCAAACTGGGATTGTCCAGCAGGCTCTTTTCAAACCCGGCACTGGCTTTGGTGCAGCCACAACAATGAAATGGTTAAGATTTTTCCACACACACCCTGTTGCTCTTAGGAATCACAGAGTGGTTTGGTTTGGAAGAGACCTTAAAGCCCATCTTGTTCCACCCCCTTCCACTATCCGAGGTTGCTCCAAGCCCTGTACAACCTGGCCTGGAACACTTCCAGGGACAGGGCAGCCATGGGGCAGAATGAGATGAGCTTTAAGGTTCCTTCCAACACAAACCATTCTGGGATTCTATGACTTAAACCAAGGGATATCACATAGGGTGATTTAGGGCACTGCACTGTGAAAAGAGCCTCTCTTAAAAAAAAAAAAAAGTTAATGTAAAAAGTTTTGTTTTGTTCCAATATTGTGGTTTCTGTCCCTTTCAGATGGGCATTTACAAATTAAACCAGCATTTGATGCCAAACTTAGGCCCCGGGGGCAACCCTCAGCCTGCAGAAGGAAGAGTGTCCAGGAGAGCAGCCTGAAGCCTACACGAGGTCCCATCTCTGTGAGCTGCAGTGATTTCACCCACCCCAGCCAAAACCCCAGCACAGCAGTAAGAGCTCAGTTAATAACTTTAACAAGTCCTGGATGTCACCCTCTGTCCTTCATTTCTTAATGCAAATCTGAATTTCATAGCTCAAAGACAAACCCTTCAGTCTTCCCTAGATCTGTGTCTCCCTCAGCTGCATCCCCTAACACACAGCTCGTTTGGTTTGATGTAATTTGTGTAACCACAAACTCCCTCTCTGCAGGCATCCTCGCTTCAGGAAGGAGCTTTGGATAACAGGATCTGCCAGTGTTTAGCAGCAATTTAAGCTCTCTCCTCTACCACCACTCTCCAATCTCATCTGGCAGGGCTGCTCGTATATGTGACACGAGAGGAAATGAGCATTAAATGAAATGCACTGAAGTGCCTGTTGAATTTGCAGCTCAGGGAGAGACTGAGGGGTCTTTTAAGGCTGAATGGAAAATTGCAGCATTTCCCCAGGAAAGCTCAAGCCTGCTGGGTTGTAAGAGCTGCATCAGGAGGGATATCCCCTCTCACAGGGAGGCTGGCACAACCCAGCTCCAAACTAGTCCACACAAGCTGGGTAAAACACACTGGCACCAGGGCTTTTACAAAGCTTAAACACTTTTGAAATCACAGTCACACACCAGGAAGGAGAAAAATTAAACTAGTTTTCCTTTGATAAAAAAAAAGGGTGAAGAAAATTTGTATGAGATTCTTCAGATACCCTTTAAAGTCTTCTGGCCACTCACCATCCAAATCCAGCTCCAGACAGACAGAAACAAGAGAAAATGAGGCTGGAGATGAGCACAGCAGTGGGTAAAACACTGAGTATAACAGAACCACTGGGATAGCCTGGCCAAACACTGAAAATCCTCTGGCTGAGGCACACAGGGTGACACAGCCAGCAGCAAGTCACCCCGAGGCCCAAGGAAGACACCCCAACACCTCTGTTCCTGCACGTCCCAGCTGCAGCACGCAGGCTGCTCCCAGCCTTGAGAGGGGGGATGCCAGTGAGAAAAATCCCTCGTGGAAACAGTGAATCTTGGCATTTGAAACCTGTTTAATTCCCCTTCCCTTTGGCCCAGTGGTTAGGAAGCACACTGTGCTGAGGGAAAGCTCAGCTCCCAAAGGCTGTGCTGCTGCTGGGGTTTGTTTTTCCTCAGCTGCTTTCTGAAGGCAAACCCAGTGGGAAGCGTGTCCCTTCTGCAAGCTGGCAAGTACCAAGGGAGATTATTCCTGACAGTGGAACTTGCCTGAGCTGATCTATTGTCTCCTCATTCTCATGAAGAGTTTTTTGAAGTAAGAAAGAAGGAGAAGCCCCTCAGCCCATCCTCCCTCTCCCCTCTGGCTGGCTGCACGTCCCACTGCCACCAGCCCTGCTCCGCCTGGCCGCTCCCAGCAGGATCCCGCTCCAAGCTCTGACCCAGCACAGAGAAAAAGAATCTCTTCCCATTCCCAAGGCTGACCTTGCAGAAGCAGGGAATGAGGGCCCTTCTGCTCCAAAGAGACACCTTCTTCTGCACCCTGAGCCACACAAATCCAGCCCAAACCCTCGGGCTGGTCTGAGATGAATAGAAGACAGGCTTGTGGCAAAACAACTATCCTTCATGTTTACACAACAAGACTCCCAGTTAAATACCCAAGAGAGCCTCAGGGTCACCTCACCACAGGTTTACAGTATCGATGCTCCCTCCTTCCTCCTGGGCTTGGACTCAGCTCATCCATGCCCTTCCCCCCAGCCTCCCAGAAACAGACACCCACCTTTAGCTTCTATACACCTGGAAAAGCTGAGGTTAAACAGGCTGGTGGGACTTGGGAGCTGGGGAAGGCACGAGGGAGGCAGGAAACACCGGGGACACCGAGGGGGATGTTATGCAACATCTACTGAGCAGCGTGGTAATTAATTACGGAATCGAGGTGTTTTTGTAATTACTAATTGCTGTACGTTTGATTTAGGCGGGCACCAAAACATAGCCCAGCCTGCAAATCACTGCTGAGCGGCTCAAACTCTGCGGCGGGCTTCCTCACCGGCATGCAGGACAAGCATCTTTGGGATTTTTGTTCTCCCACCACCGTGCCAGAGCCGACCCAGCGTTAGCTCCAATTAACCCTGATTAAAACCGAGTAACCCAAGCGTGCTGCTTCCTTTGGCTCCCCCAGCGCTCGCACCGGAGCGGCTCCAGGCACTTCCCAGAACCAGCCGGGCTCTCGCTGCCCGCCTTTCGGCCGTCCTGCCCGGTTCCCACGCACCTACCTCTTGGGCACCGGCTTCCTCCTCTTCCTGCCGGCGTACATCCCCGACAGCACCGGCAGCGCCCACCGCGGCGGCGGCATCGGCGGCACCGCGCCCGGGGCGGGGCTCCGGGGCACCGGCACCGGCCACGCCCCGGCCACGCCCTTGGGGACACCGAATCCTGGGAAGCACCGTGCCCATGGACAGCTGTCGCCAGGTGACACCCTGCTCCTGGGAACACTGAGCCCCGAGGGCTACCCTGACAAGGGGACACTAAGTCCTAGGAAACGCTGTGCCCGAGGGCCACCAGCCGCAGAGGAGAGCAAATCCTAGGAAACACCGTGTTCACAAGCCACCAAATCCCCAAGGGGCCACCAAATCCTGGGGAACACCGTGACTATAGACCACCATCCGATGTGCAGGTGACACTGAATCCCGGGAAGGTTATCCGTGGGCCACCATGCTCCGGGAATGTTGGATTGTGGGGATCACCGTGTCTGTGGGCCATTGTCCAAGGGGGATGCGGAATCCTGGCAAACACCAGGTCCGTGCATCGCCATTCCAGAGCCTGACACCCCTTCAGAAAAAGCCAGCCTGTTCCTTCTCACTTTTTGCCTTTCCCTGAGTTAGTGCTGCCCAAAGTTTTTGCTCTTCCGCCAAAACCAGCTCCAGCTGCTGTGCTGAGGCCCTGGCACAGGCTGGCCAGGGAAGCTGCCCCTGGATCCCTGGAAAGCCAGGTTGGACAGGGCTTGGAGCATCCAACTAGTCTGGCAGCAGCCAGAGCTGTTAGAGAAACCTCCACGCATCCTTTGTGGATTGTTTGGTTGGGTTTTTCAAGCTGTTTGCAAATTCCAGGGATAAATCCTTGAAATGCAACTTGATTGCTTCTTGCCAGGGGGCAAAGCAGAAGCCGCTAATGGTGTCAGAAATGTGCCAGGTCAGCAGAGCTGATGTCACTTTGATGGGAAATGTGCAAAACCTTTGGTTGCGACCTTCCCAGGCCCAGTAATTTAACAGTGATTTTAAATAAGGGTTCGGGTTACTGCACATGCTCCCGGCCTCAAAGCCTGGAGATGTTGCTCAAGCACCTGAAGCAGGGTGCAGAGGGAATTAGGACAACTGGATGTGCAGGTATTGGGAAGAGACCTATCCCAGGCCCCCTCCTGTGGGGACCTGCGGGCCGGCAGGTCCCTATTCCCGTCTGCTCCCTAACCCGGCTGTTCCCTATTCCCACCTGCTCCCTATTCCCACCTACTCCCTAACCCGGCTGTCCTTTACCCCGCCCGCTCCCAATGCAGGCTGTTCCCTATCCCACTGCGCCCTGACTCGGCTGGGCCCGCTCCCGCCTTCTGCCCGTTCCTATTCCGACCGCCATTCCCGAACCAGGCTGCTCCCATTCCCACCTGCTCACTGACCCGGCTGTCCCTGGTCCCGCCTGCTGCCTGAGCCCTGTTCCTTGGCCAGGCTGTTTTCTGTCCCCCCTAATCCCTAACCCGGGCCGTTCCCTGTCCCCGCTCCCGCCAGAGCCCACACGGGATGTGGGCGTGGCCTCCTGCAAGGGGCGTGGCAATGGGCGTGACCTAACGTCCGCTTCATCACCGCGGCGCGCCGCCTCTGCTGCTGACGTCATAGCCGCGCGCCGCCGCCCTCCGCCGGCAGCGCCATGTCCTTGTGGGTGTCCCGGCTGGGCCGGGCCGCGGCCGCCCGGGGCCGGCGGGGCAGCTCCGCGCCGGACAGCGCCGCGCTGGGCTCCGTCCTGCTGCGGGTGAGTGCAGGCGGCTGGGCAGGGCCGTGTCCGGAGCTCTGTGCTGCTGGGGGTGGGTGAGCCGGGACAGCCCGGGGCCGGAGATGCCTCGGGCTGGGACAGGCGGCGGGATGCGGGGCAGGCTGGGGCGAATGCCGGAGAGCGGAGTGCGGTGACCTTCGGTGGAGGCTGTGGGCAGTGGTGCTGCGAGGAAAGGAGTGTCAGATAGGAATGAACGCCGCGGTAAGGGAGGTCACTGCGCCGCTCGCAGTGAGGTTTGTACCGTGTTTATCGCGGGCTGCCGGAGGCTCTGAGCAGCGCTCAGTGTCCCTGCCTTCAGCCCCATAGCCCAGGTGGGTCCCTCTTGCCACCTCCCAGACGTCGTGGAATAGTTGAGGCTGGAAGAGACACCTGAGGTTACGGAGACCAAGATTTTGCCCACTAAGCCATATTGGAATGAAGCTGTAACTCTCTTGAGAATGAATTTACTGTAATTATGTGCCCCAAACCACACAAAAATACAGGTAAAACTCTGATGTAGGGGTCTCTCTTGGGAACTTGGCGTGTTGTGTGTCTGGCCTTCAGACTGAAAACTGTTCCATGTTTTCTGTCTTCTCAGCCTTTAAATTCATGAACAACTTACCAGCCTAACCACTGCTGCAGGTGCTAAGCTGAAATGACAATGCTAAGGTTACTGAGTAAAAATTCCTGGTATGGGATGCATAAAAGTGTGTCCCGTGTGTCTGAAGAAACAGTGTTTTTAGCTAAAGAATCCCTCCAAACCTGCTGATTTCCATGGGTTTTTCTCCAGGCAAGAATCCACACCAGCCCTGAGCAGAGCCTGCAGTATGGGTGGCTGTCCTACATGTTGGGTGAAAGGACCAGCAAGAAGTTCACAGCACACAGCAAAGTCTTCACCGTGGAGGGGAACCTGTCTTCTGGGAAGGGCAAGCTGGCCCAGCAGATAGCAGACAAACTGGGTATGTCTCACTCTGGCTGCTTCCCTGAGGGCTGACAGAGTTTCATCGTGGCTCTTGTGCAGAGGAAGCTCACCAGAGCAGCAGCTCCTGACTGGGGAATGCTGGAGGGAGTGGGGAGTGTCTGTGGGTGGTGGTGGTGAGGTGTGGGATGGGGATTTGTGTGAGTGAAGCTTCAGTTCTGATGGAGTCTGTGTGCTCACCGTACTCCTGGAGAGCTTGGGTGTTCCACATGGATGTGCTTGGAACAGCTCAGCTCTACCTGGGCAGGGGCAGAGCTCAGAGTTTGGGTTCCTTGCCCTCTGCTGTGGTGGGCAAGAGGGCCTGGGGCTGTCTGGGAGCTGGGCAAGGAGCAGGGGCTGGGGCTGTCTGGGAGCTGGGCAAGGAGCAGGGGTTGGGGCTGGGGCTGTCTGGGAGTGGGGCAAGTGTCGCTGGCTGGGGTCTCTGTACAAATCACCAACGGGAGGGGACTGCTGAGGAACGTGCCTTGAGCTGTTTATCCTCCAGCATCACTCCCATTACATGGTTATGACAATGGGAAGATGCCAGCAGCTCGCATCCCTGGAAGCCAACAAAGAACTTCATGTTACGACTTTCTTTAAAAGTTTTTGACCAATCACATAAAGCAAAAGCGTATTGACAGTAGTTCTAGCCAGCCACTATAAGCACACTTACCTTTGGTTAAACAATGCTTGCTTATTCTGAATACAATACCTGCTTGTAAGCATTAAAATACAATACACAGAGCTCCATTATCAAGCTTAGAACTTCCTAATATCTTGGTAGATAAACTTTTCTGTAGCTTAGGGAGTTATTCTAGCCAAGCGTTAATACACAGGCCATTGTTCTATTTGTCCTTGCTTTTCTACTTTTTACATAATTTTTCTGCTGACCTATCTCATGGCTACTGCTTAGCTCTAATCACAGTTCTGCTGTCTCTGAGGCCTGCCTTTTGCAGCTTTCCCAAAACCCTCTGATTTTATGGATTCAAGGAGCAGCTGTGTGTTCAGCAGCTGAAGAGGTGTTTGCAGACGAACACAGCTCATTCCTGCTGTGGCTTCCTTTTCAGGAATGAAGTACTTCCCTGAAGCAGACATCCACTACCAGGACAGGCTCTCAGGGGATGGGCAGCTGCTGCCTGAGAAGTTCAGTGGTTTCTGCAGCCTGGAGAAGTTCTACAAGGAGCCCAAGGCCCCCGACGGGCACTCGTACCGCCTGCAGTCCTGGCTCTTCGGCAGCCGCGTGCTGCAGTACGCCGACGCCCTGGAGCACCTGCTCAGCACAGGTTGGGGCTCGTGGAGGGGGTGGGCTGGGAGGGACTGTGGTGTTTGTGAGGTTTCCAGAACAAGGTGAGAGATGAGAATCTGACTCCATGTTCTCAGAAGACTGATTTATTATTATGTGATATGAGATGTGATATGAGATGTGATATGAGATGTGATATGAGATGTGATATGAGATGTGATATGAGATGTGATATGAGATGTGATATGAGATGTGATATGAGATGTGATATGAGATGTGATATGAGATGTGATATGAGATGTGATATGAGATGTGATATGAGATGTGATATGAGATGTGATATGAGATGTGATATGAGATGTGATATGAGATGTGATATGAGATGTGATATGAGATGTGATATGAGATGTGATATGAGATGTGATATGAGATGTGATATGAGATGTGATATGAGATGTGATATGAGATGTGATATGAGATGTGATATGAGATGTGATATGAGATGTGATATGAGATGTGATATGAGATGTGATATGAGATGTGATATGAGATGTGATATGAGATGTGATATGAGATGTGATATGAGATGTGATATGAGATGTGATATGAGATGTGATATGAGATGTGATATGAGATGTGATATGAGATGTGATATGAGATGTGATATGAGATGTGATATGAGATGTGATATGAGATGTGATATGAGATGTGATATGAGATGTGATATGAGATGTGATATGAGATGTGATATGAGATGTGATATGAGATGTGATATGAGATGTGATATGAGATGTGATATGAGATGTGATATGAGATGTGATATGAGATGTGATATGAGATGTGATATGAGATGTGATATGAGATGTGATATGAGATGTGATATGAGATGTGATATGAGATGTGATATGAGATGTGATATGAGATGTGATATGAGATGTGATATGAGATGTGATATGAGATGTGATATGAGATGTGATATGAGATGTGATATGAGATGTGATATGAGATGTGATATGAGATGTGATATGAGATGTGATATGAGATGTGATATGAGATGTGATATGAGATGTGATATGAGATGTGATATGAGATGTGATATGAGATGTGATATGAGATGTGATATGAGATGTGATATGAGATGTGATATGAGATGTGATATGAGATGTGATATGAGATGTGATATGAGATGTGATATGAGATGTGATATGAGATGTGATATGAGATGTGATATGAGATGTGATATGAGATGTGATATGAGATGTGATATGAGATGTGATATGAGATGTGATATGAGATGTGATATGAGATGTGATATGAGATGTGATATGAGATGTGATATGAGATGTGATATGAGATGTGATATGAGATGTGATATGAGATGTGATATGAGATGTGATATGAGATGTGATATGAGATGTGATATGAGATGTGATATGAGATGTGATATGAGATGTGATATGAGATGTGATATGAGATGTGATATGAGATGTGATATGAGATGTGATATGAGATGTGATATGAGATGTGATATGAGATGTGATATGAGATGTGATATGAGATGTGATATGAGATGTGATATGAGATGTGATATGAGATGTGATATGAGATGTGATATGAGATGTGATATGAGATGTGATATGAGATGTGATATGAGATGTGATATGAGATGTGATATGAGATGTGATATGAGATGTGATATGAGATGTGATATGAGATGTGATATGAGATGTGATATGAGATGTGATATGAGATGTGATATGAGATGTGATATGAGATGTGATATGAGATGTGATATGAGATGTGATATGAGATGTGATATGAGATGTGATATGAGATGTGATATGAGATGTGATATGAGATGTGATATGAGATGTGATATGAGATGTGATATGAGATGTGATATGAGATGTGATATGAGATGTGATATGAGATGTGATATGAGATGTGATATGAGATGTGATATGAGATGTGATATGAGATGTGATATGAGATGTGATATGAGATGTGATAGCTATGCTAAAACTATACTAAAGAAAGAGAAAGGATACATCAGAAGGCTCAGAAAGAATGGTAATGAAAGCTTGTGACTGACTCTTTAGTCTGACACAGCTGGAGGTGATTGGTCATTAATTAAAAACAATTCACATGTTTGCATAAACAATCTCCAGAGTAGCAAAACATGGAGAACTGAGGTTTCTCATCTTCCCTGGAGAAGAAATCCTGGCAAAGGGATAGGTGGTAGATCAGAGAAATTCCTGGTGTTTTGCAAATGTGGCGTTGAAAGTACACTGTGTGGAAGGCAAGCTGGTTAACAGCAGGGATGATATCCATGAAATTTCACAGGAGTTTGGAGTGGCTGTTTGCCCATGCACTTGTCTGAAACTGTGGAAATAGGTGCAATAGATTTTTCAAGAAATACAACAGTAGGACCTTGCAGCTCCTTCTGTTCCAACGTGCAGCCTGTTCTCCCTTGCAGGTCAAGGTGTGGTGCTGGAGCGCTCTCCCTACAGCGACTTCGTGTTCCTGGAGGCCATGCTAAAGCAGGGATATGTGCACAAGAGATGTGAGTTCCTGCCAGCAAAGCCAAGCTGGTTGGCCATAACCTCTGAGAAGTCTGGTAGTTACTTTGCTTTAAAAAAGAAGCAAAACATTCCTGCTTGGAAGGAGGGATTTCTTTAAGTGTTCAGTGTTCAAATGTTGCTGCGTGGAGCCAGTCTGGTCTCAGTGGCAGTGAGAGGACAGAAGAAAAAGGACACAAATTGAAATGCAAAATGTTTCATTTGTAAGGAAAAACCCTTTTGCTATGAAGGGAGTCAGACCCTGGAGCAAATCACCTTGCATCTTCCCCCTGGAGATACTTAGAGTGCTGTGGGTGGAGTTCTCAGCAGAGTGGTTGAACTGGATGATTTGGGGATGTTCCTCCCAACCTGAGTGATTTAGTTTGGGGTTATGGGCGCTGAACTCCTGAGCTGTTGTTGCCTGTTCTTGGTAAATCTGTTCTTTTGACTGCTCCTGAGGTAGACATAACTGTTTTCTTGACTGCCTACTGTTTTTGCTGTTGGCTTTAAGAGGTGTGTATTTGTTTTTTGCCACCTGCTGTAAGTTACTGGATGGCTTTGAGAGGTGATGATAATGACCTGTGTCTGCATTGCTGAGGCAGCAATGCCCAGCAACCCACAATTTCATACAAAATCCCAGTTTGGATTGTACTGGAATTCTTAGGGAACAAACGTCTTGATTAGAGCTACTGCTGCTTATTGTCTCTAAATGGTGGAGGAAAAGCTGAGATTCCTGGAAATCTGAGTCAGGAATAAAGTCCCTCTTTGATACAGCTGGGTTTAGATTCTTAGATCTCAGTGCATGGAACTTCTTTGGAGATAGTTTTTCTGTAAACTTCCTGAATTCTGTTTGAGGAAAGGCATACCCTAAACTTGCTCTGTGAGCCCAGAAGAAGAGCCTGCAAATACAGACATGGGGAATGTGATTTGTGTTTTGCACAGGCCTTGATCACTACAAAGAGGTCAAGGAGATCAGCATTGCTGAGTTCCTGCCACCCCACTTGGTCATTTATGTAGATGTGCCTGTCCCAGAGGTGCAGAAGAGGATTCAATTGAATGGCAAGGTAATTTGATCTCTAATTATTGCCTATTTGTCTCTTGTCTTTCTTGTTACTTGTCTCTCACAATTGCTGCCTGTGGTGTCTGTTGCAATCTCACCTTCTGTGGGAGTCCTGTGGGCTTTGCTGCTGAATGCTGCATCTGAGGAGCTGCTTGCCCTCTGAGCTCTGAGATCTGGGTGGTGGTGGTGACTCTGTGGGTATTCTCATATGCTTGCAAAAAAAAAACAAAAAAAAAAGGCAAAAATCATCTTTTTTGTGTGACTGCATCAATGTGTTGTCATTTGTGCAATGAGAAATTGTTTTAAGAGCAGGTGAATTTTTATAGGTGGCTGTGTAGCTGCCACTTCAGGAGCTGTGGGCAGGTGATGTGCTGCTTGCAATGCACTTAGAGATGATATATTCCTTTTTCCTGAGTGCCAGGGGCCCAGCTGGGCTCCCTGGCTCCTGCTTCCCAGTTGACTGCTTCCTCACACCTCTGCTGGGGTTCATGTGTGAGTCACCTGGGATCAGCAGGTTCACTTAACTCCCTGAAATGCAGCAGATCACTGCTGGGTGACTGCCTTATTGAGCTAGTCTTGGCTCAGGAGAGCTGTAGGGGGCTTTTGGGGAATGACTAATCTAAGTAAGGTTTGTAATTTGGGGGTTGGTTTTTTCCCCCTCTTTTCTTTGGTACTTAGATGTGTGTTTGTGCTTGCAGATGTGTTATGAGGATTCAAAGATGTTTGTCTTGTCTTCTTGAAAGGCTATGGGAAATGCAGTTGAACTCTGGAAAACCTGATAGATTAAAAGACAGCTTTGATTTATTAGAAAAAAGTTCTCAATTAAGAAGTTCTTCAGGTATTGGGAGAGCCTGTGAGTTCTTAGCCCTTCTGAACATGAAAATCAGTGGCATTTTGGAAACCTCTGGACAGAAATTGCTGATGTAGCTTGTGACTTTTTGGGTCAGTGGCAGTGCTGAGCTCTGTAGGGCTTGTTTGGGGAACATAGGGTAGATCAGAGAAATTCCTGGTGTTTTGCAAATGTGGCATTGAAAGTCCACTGTGGGGAAAGCAAGCTGGTTAGCAGCAGGGATGATATCCATGAAATTTCACGGGAGTTTGGAGTGGCTGTTTGCCCGTGCACTTGTCTGAAACTGTGGAAATAGGTGCAATTTTGGCCTCCTTAAGGAAAAGGTGGACTCAGTCTTCTGTTTTCTGGGTGGCTATTACAGCTCCCTTGAAGGTGTAGTTAGCAGGGATGACTCAGTCCTTGGATAGCTGGGGGTTGCTCCAGGTATTTCATGGCATGTAAGGAATTCCAGACACTCCAAATCACACTCTTAATTCTTTTAAACTTTCACTGATGTGCATGTGGTTCACTTGGATGTTTGACTGCTTCTCACAGAGTGAGCCCTTGGCAGGTGGTGGAGCAGACCTTGGAGTCTGTGCTGGTGGGAAAAGATAGAAATATAATTCCACAGCTTTTTCTGTTTGTTTGTTTGTAGCCATATGAAAAAAGTGTGCCTGCTTCCTATCTCCAGAGCATCGAGGACGCTTACAAGAAGACCTTCCTACCAGAGATGAGGTGAGCAAAGCAAAATGTTTTGCCTCTTGGGTCTTGGAATAAAAATGTGTGCAAACCTTAAAATCTCTGCCAGTGTCGACAAATCATGTGATAAAGTCCTCCTTGTGCTGCAAGGTACAGTATTGTGCCCCAGTGAAGGGGTGCTGCATTCACAGTATGAGAACTGTGTGAGTGGAGTTAACTTCTGCCAGCCCAGGGGCCTGATCCCAGTGCTGGAAGATGAAAATGGGTTCAGGGGTTCAGGAGTGCTGTGCAGAATGCCACAGCTATGGCTCTGTGTGTTTGCACAACCTGAGGAGTGTGTGATGCAATGCAAGCTTTTCTCAGGCCTTTTTGGAATGCTTTAGGGCTTTTCTCTCCTCAGAAAGTCCTTTCAGTTGTCACAGGATCCCAGAATGGTTTGGGTTGGAGGGACCTTAAAGCTCATCCAGTCCCACCCCTGCCATGGGCTGGGACACCTTCCACTAGCCCAGGTTGCTCCAAGCCCTCTAGGACCTGGCCTTGGGCACTGCCAGGGATCCAAGGGCAGCCACAGCTGCTCTGGGCACCCTGAGCCAGGGCCTCAGTGCCCTCCCAGGGAACAATTCCTTCCCAATATCCCCTCTAACCCTGCCCTGTGGCAGTGGGAAGCCATTCCCTGTGTCCTGTCTCTCACTGGGCTCCCCTGCCTTCCTCTAGCTGGGAGGCAAGAACATGTGCCCTGTAAACCTGGGATGAATCAGAGCTTGCCAGCTCTCCAGTTCTGATAAAAGAGCTCTAGGAAAATTAAAATTGTTCTAAAAACTTAAAAGCAGAATTATGGTCCATCATAATTCTGGAAGAGAAGCTCTCAAAGGGTATCAGATGAATTAACTGTGAAAGTTGTGGTGTGTGCAGGAGGCTGATATAAATCAGAGTAGATTCCCTGGTGCTTTGTAGCCTGCCTGTGTCCCTCTGGTGCTTGCTCCATCTCCCCAGGTGGATCAGTGGGTGGCTCTGCCAGCTACTGAAGTGAGTAACTCAATATTGAGCTTGTCACTCATGCAGGCAGGGCTTGGTGGTGTCACAGATGCTCAGTGGCCTCTCCTGTGTCCCCACAGCCAGCACGTGGCTCTTGGAAGGGAATGGGAAGCGTTGGGAATGTCATCCCCTGAGGGCAAACTGCTGCAGTCACTGGTGGGGAGCCAGCTGCTGCTGTTCTCTGGAGCACATCGAGCCCCACGTGCATCTGGTGGTGTTCAGCCAGGCTGAGCCCTGAATCCTGCTGTGATTTCACCTCCTTGCCCTCGGTGTGTGCATGGTCAGTGCCCCTGGTAGGCAAACCCCCTCTGCCTGGCACGCTGGCAGGGGATGGGCTCCCAGCAGCCTGGCACTCTGAGCTGTGTGGTGTTTTCTGAGACCCCTGTCGAAGGGGGGAAATGATGAATCTGACTCCATGTTCTCAGAAGGCTCATTTATTCTTTTATGATCTATATTATATTAAAGAATGCTATACTAAAGAATAGAGAAAGGATACAGACATAAGGCTAAAAAGATACTACTGAAAAACTTGTGACTCTCTCCTCAGAGTCTGACACAGCTTGGCCATCAGTGGTCAATAAGTAAAAACAATTCACATGTTGGATAAACAATCTCCAACCACATTCCAAAGCAGCAAAACACAGGAGAGAAAAATGAGATAATATTGTTTCTCCTTTTTCTCTGAGGCTTCTCAGCTTCCCAGGAGAGAAATCCTGGGCAGAGAAATTTTTCTGAAAATATGATGGTGACAGATCTGTGTCTCTGTGTCCTGGCTGTGGGGAGCTGGGAGTGTGTGAATCCAGCTCTGTGCACCTCGGGACCTCAGGGTGGCTCCAGTCTGGGGTAAATGCAGAAGCCACAGCTGCCTTAACTGTTTGTTTGGTGCAGGGGGCTGTGTTCATGCCTCTTGGTCTGCCTAGTTTGATTCCCTGACTCCTGGTGATGCCCAAGTCTGGTCCAAACAGGTTAAAAGGAGGGGTTATAGACTGCTGAGCAAGCTCTTGCATGCTTTCCATATTGAAGTTTGTTTGCTTGTTCCTTGAAAAGCAGTTTGTTACTGGGCAAAACTCCTGTTATCTTGTGCTGTTTAATTGGAGCAGCCTGAAGCTGCCTGAAGTAGTTTATAGTGGTTTTTTTGTTTAAAACTGATGCTTTCTTTCTAGTTATGAATGTCTTTAATGTTTTTGTTGCTAGTGAGATTTGTGGGCTGGGTGCTGTGGCCGGTTCTGCCTGGTGATTTGGAGCAGTGTTTGGGTTCTGTTTGACTTTTCTCTTTTCCCCGAGCAGAGCCCTAAGATTGGTAATGTTCTCTTTCATATCCAACACTGCTTCCCCTGAGCAGCTGTTTTCTCTTAAGGAAAGCTCTGATAATCTGCAGAGTCACTGAGCAGCTGTTTTCTCTTAATGAAGCCCTGATAATCTGCAGAGTCAAATCAAGAGATGGGATGAAGTGATTTGATGGGCGTTGTTGAGGCAATTGCTGGTGTCAGGCTCTGCTGAGGGCTGACCTCTCCCTTGGGCTGATATTGAGGAGAATTCTTATTCCAGGTGCCTGCCCCATGCCTGCAAGTGTCCAAGGCCAGGTCCTACAGGACTTGGAGCAGCCTGGTATGGTGGAAGGTGTCCCTGCCCATGGCAGGGGTGAAACAGGATGAGCTTCAAGGTCCTGTCCCACCCAAACCATTCTGGGATTCTATGAATTTTTCTCCACGCTCCTAAACTTTGCTGGGTGATGTTTGATTTAATGTCCACATTGGGTGGCTATTCCAGGGCCTTCAGGTTTTCCAGCTGGACACAGCCATGGCTGAACGTGGCTGAACATGTGCAGTGTGAAAGGTTCATGCAGGAACTCCTGTTGTGGTTCTGCTCTGCAAGTGCCTTTTTTCTGAAGGCAGCTGACTGATTAAAAAACAATCTTCTAACCATGAAACATTACCTTTTAAAAATGTTTTTACGCTTACAGATTGTGCTGCCTGCATTTGTATTCATTCAGCTAACTCAACCTGAGTAAATAGTGATAAATGAATGCATTCTTCACTGGAGATGACTCACAGCTAGTCATGCACTATGAAAAAGGAAAATCTACCACAGTCTTGGGCTAGAATGAAAATTTCACTTATTTTCGAGTAGATTGGGCAGTTGTAATGGGGGCAAGTATCCACTTTAATTAAATGAAAACAAATTCACATGTGTAGTTTTTAAATTTTTTTTTCAGCTGAAGGTATGTAGATATCCAAGCCATTTGCCCTTTAAAAGCAACTTTCAGCAGCAAAGGAGCAGCTCACAGGTGCAACAGGAATTCTATTGCAATAGCTAGGAGCAATCTAAGAAATTGCAATGATTCTGGTTCAGTGTTTATACCTTTTAACAATTTCTGTTTCATTTCTGAGCGGGGTGGGGGGGAGGATGGCTAGAGCAGTTTTATCAGGGGAATTCAATTTCTGTGTTCTTTGCAGTGAGAGCTGTGAAGTTCTGCAGTACACAGCAAGTGCGGCTGAGGATGTGGAGACCGTAAGTTTTGCTTTCCTGGGAGTCAGTTTAAAAGATTTCCCTTAGTTCAGTGAACTTTCCCCCTCATGGAGGGTTATTGGCAGGGCAACAGAAACCTTTTGCTTGACCATTATTGACTTTCCTCTCTAGCTTTTGTTCCTGAGGGAAAGAGCACCAAGGTTTTTTGAGACTCTGGACAGGTTTTGGGCCCATTTCAGTTCTAGGGATAGGTGTCTGTCATTAACAGCAATATGATGTTAACCGGATAATAACAATCCTCCATGGAAGCTTGCCAAGGAATCATCCCCAGTTGGGAGGAAGGAGAGGAGACTTGCACATGGGATGTCTCCAAGGGCTTTTTGGGACCTCATCCTAATGAGGTGAAATTTTTACCCTACTTGTACACAGTCCAAACTCCCTCTCCTCCTCTTTTATGTGCAGTGTGATCTTGGCAGAGAGTTGAGGTATATATACATATGTGTATATATGTAGCCTGTACCTCATTAAGCTTATTAGCATATTCAGAGCATGCATTTTAATATTTAGGTGCCCCTATCAGACTAAAATTACATTTTTGCCTGAGGTGTCCTTCAACATTCTGGTTATATGACTGTGTGAAGCAGAAAGTATTGATAAGGAATTCCCTGGTCCTAAAATTAACACTCCATTTTCCCCCATAGGTGCACTGCTGCTTGTCTCTAGGCCTTTTGTTCACTTTATAAGAGCAGGGTTGTGTGCTACATTCTGGGTCCTCTGCTGTTATGGAAGGATTTTTGGGTGCTCCTGCACTTGATAATAAAAGTTAGCATTAATAACCAGTAGACCTGTGGGACATTGTGGGTTTATACCCCTAAAAAAGAACTGGTGGCTTCAGTGTGACAGCAGATAATAAATAGAAAAAAAATACACAAAAAAACTCAGGCTGAAATGAACAAAAAAGCTGAGGTTGTGATGTGAATATAGAGAATCTAGAGCAATTAATTTGTTTGTTTCTGGATAACAACATAGAAGCAAGGACAGGAGTTGAGAGCTGTGGTGTTTCAAGATGGGTACTTGGTGAATTAAAGGAAAGTTGGGATAGGGGTTAAATGCCTGTTTTTTCCCTGTCCTCTTCTCTGGACACATCTCCAACTGGTCAAAATAAAGCAGGTTGTTTCCTCCTCAGATGTTTTTGTAGTAAACCCCATTGCTAGAGATTTGATTTTAATCCTTTAAATCAGGGTTTAAAGTCAGTTAAAGCTCTTATTGTTCAAGGAGCGACTCTCCTGAGCTCTGCAATCTTGTCATTGCTCTAAATAGGCTCATCAGATGCTCCAGTGGAGTCCTTAATTTGCTTGGACAAATCTGGACTAGGGGAAGGATTATTATTTGGAAGTCAAAGTATAATGCCACAGAATGATTAAGGTTGGAAAAGACCCTGTAAGATTATCCAGCCCATGATGTTGTCATTGTCATTGTTGGGTGTTGGTGGTAGATAACTGATTCTTGGAAGAATTCTGTTGTTTTTTCCCCTTTTTCTGTTCACATTCAGTTTCCCTTTGGGATGACACAGAAGAAATTTGGAAATAAGGGCTGGCAGGAGGGCTTTGGCTTGTAAGGTGTGTGTTTACACAGGTGTATCCTCTTGACAGAGAGCAGTGTTCATTAGCCCACTCCAATCTGTTTGCTTAGGGATTTGGGAGCTAAATTTTTTTATGGCCTTATAGTTTAATAACTTTTGGTTTGCTCAGAGCACACATACACAGCTTGGAGATGATTTTTTAAGTGTCCCAAAAAGGTCAGTTGGGGTTTCCTGGTGTAATTAACTTTGGTTGTGGTGGCTGAAGGGGTAATGAGTGCTGAAATGAGCTTCATTAGGATGTTTCACACTTGTTTAGCTTGAGGGTGAAACTGGGAATACAAAGTTAGCTGTATGTTTAATTTCTTTTAAAGCCTTGGATATTTGCTGATAATTCCTGGGTGGGTGCCAGAGCATTCCTTATAAATTAAGAATTTGTTCTTCTGTCCTGGTTGGGAAACTGATGCCATTGTTAAGGAGCTGCTGGGAGAGAGATCTTCTGATGTGATGGTAACAGTGAGCAAAACTGATTTGAATACAGATTCCTTCCCCCTCTGGCATATTGTGAGCCCATTGTAGCAAGTCTGATTAGTGCTGTTACCAGGTTCAGAGTTTCCAAAGCTTTGCTGTGGAGTGGAGAGGGAATTGCTTTTGTTCAGTTTGTCAATTAAATAATTCAAAGAAATAATGGCTGTTTGAGCTAACTTAACTTACACCTCTTGTCCTCTTATCTTGGAGTTATGTTGCAGCAGTTTGTGCCTCAGAAGTGTTCATTCACTCATGTCCAGATAATTATTTCTTACCATGAAAATTCTGGTAAGAGTGGATCTTTATAGTCAAAGCTACTTTGTAATAGCACTTGGTTATTGTTTTTTAAGTGGTAATAGATGGGATGTAGTGTTTGCAGGGAACAGTTGCAGTGCATTTAATGTAAAGAATTCAAGGATTTTTCGTTTATCATTCTGTCACTTCATTGCTGATGTGCTCACCTGTCAGTGGTTGGCAATGTGCCATGAGGAATTTGGTTATCACCTCAGCTTTATCCTTTCCCCATGGAAAAGGTCTCTGGAAAGGGATGTATGGAGCTGTAACAATCCACTCCTTCCCAGACTGCTCCAAGGTGCTGTCTCCACCTCATCAGGCACCTGAAGTGCATCTTCCTGACACTAGGGCTGAGCTTTCCCTCAGTTCCAGGCAGCCAGGTGTGATAAGCAATTACCTCCTGGAGCAGCAAAGATCTGTTTTCAAGTGGAGCCAGGCTGTAAGTGAAGCTCAAACCAGGGATTGATAAGTTTGGGGATGCTGAAGGAGTGACTTGCTGAGCTGGCATTGCTTATTTGAAGGGTTCTGAGCTGAGTGTTACCTTTCCTTTCATGCATGGGTGGGTCCTGGTGGCTGGTGGAATCCTGAGCCCTTGGACTCCTCTCTGCAGCTCCTGAGTTTTCCAACCTGAAATGTGCCTTTGTTTCTGTGCTGTGAACCACACAGCACTGAGGCAGATGCCACACCTGCTGCCCTGCCTGCCTCAGAGAATATGTCACTGAGCCTCTTTGAGAATAAAACTGACCCAACTGTATTTTTGTAACAAAAACCACTTAAATTTAGACTTACCTCCATTTCCCCCTCATTCTCCCTCGGGGTGAGGTTGTACCTTCTTGGCTTTTCAGCCCCAGTGGCAGGTTAAGGAAGAATGGCTTGGATCTGGTAAGAATTTGGCAACAAGGCACCTCTCAGGCAGTTGGTTCCTTGCCATCCAAAGCTGAAAGCACAGGAGGTCAGGAGATCCCCAGGTGTGTGCCCAGTGCTCCTGGCAGGGCTGCAGCCTCCAGGAGGAGAACTGGGAGATGATCCTGTTATCTCTAGACATTTGCCTTGTTACCACAGCTTCAGCAGTGAAGCCTTCCTCATTTGTCTAAGAACCTGTTTTGATTATTTCATTGATTTTTGGACCAAAGGACCCCTTAGTGAGCTTTCTTTTCTGATTCCAGGTTATTGAAGACATCGAGTACCTGAAGTTTGACAAGGGGCCATGGGTGGAGCAAGATGATGTTTCTCTCCATCACTTGAGACTTTTGTAAGTGTGATGTCATCCAGCCACTGAGCAATCAAATCCCAGGGAAAATGGTCAAAGCCATGAGTTTTTAAAAGTGGGGTTATATTTTGTAATATTGGTGCTTGCACTGGATTGGGGTGTAGCATTTTTGCTGCTGATTGTTGAGACAAGAGACTCCAGACAAGTTTAAGAGTGGTTTTTGTCAAAGATCCTTGTCTGCCCAGTTGGAAGAGATCAGACTCAGACACTGGAAAATAACTTGTTGGAATAGAATTCAATCTGATTTTAATAATTCTTTGCAAATGCATCATGTTTAATTTGTTTATATAAAATACAAAGATGTAAATAAAGAATATGGCTGCACTTGTAAGGCTGTTAATACCAGAAGTGAGACAGGCTCCCCATTTTGCTGCAACTTCATCTCCATATTGAATGTGTAGGTGGAAATTTCAGTATAGTTACATTTTTAAAACAAAATGTAAGAGTTATATTATTTTCATTATTTCCTGGTCATCTCACAAGGTTAACAGAAACACAGATTTTTAAATTGAATACGTGCCCTTAAGTTTGTGCCTTTGTGACAGGCATCAGAGAAGCAAGTTAAACTTTTTTTGCAGAGTTGTGATATTTCTTGCATTTTACTTTTCTGTGCTGTTACTTCAAATGTCTCCTAAAAATAGAGGTAATGCTCCTATTGTATGGTTTTTCTATCAAGGAGTGGAGATAGATTGCAGAAGAGCAGTGCTGGATGGTGTCTGAGAGGAACAAGTCATGATTTGGGTGCATTTTATGTGTCAAAGATGAGGTTTCTTTGTGTAGCAGTTGGAGGATAACATCTGGTGACTTGGGCCCTAAAAAATTATTACAATCAGATTTCCTTTGAAAGAGGAAATAAGTTGCTTGTTTTCCTGTGGCTCTGCACTACCAGTGCAGGTATTGGGAAAGAATTGTTAATTGGGATGAGTAGGAGGGAGGTGAAGGAAACCTTACAATTAGAGAAGTGTGTTAAGATACTGTATAAAAATTCTATTTCACAGTTTTAGAAGGGAATAAATTGCTTAAAGGATTCAATTTTTCATTGAACCGTGGAGGAGGGTGAGTCTCCTGCACGAGGCTCTTGTCACTGTAGGTAACAAGAAATTATTTATTCTTTTAGCAAAACCATGGGGTTGTTTGAAGATCCCACAATGCAATAAGCTGCTTATTTAAACCACAAAATCATAAAATATCCTGCATGGAAGGGACCTGCATTGAGCCCAGCTTTTGAATCTTTGTGGTTTGCTTTTGAATCTTTTTTTGGGCTGTCAGAGCATGGATAAAGGGGTGACAGCACATGCTGTGCCAGTCTGGAGCTCGTGCTTTGCTCGGCAGAGTGAGGGAATCCTGGGCCATGTCTGGGGCAGCCTGGAAGAGCCTCTTTGTGCAAGATGGGACACGGTGACCCCAGAGGGGCAGGGAGCCTGCTGCAGGTCAGCTGTGCTGCATTCAGTGCCCAGCCCAGCTGTGAGCCCATGAGCACTAAAGGTGATGCTTTTCTGCCTTTTCCCCATGCCCAAGGAGCCCGTGGTCTCCACAGACGGGCAGGTGTCCCGCGCCATTCCTTTGGAAAGGGATTTTCCTGCGGGCTCTCCCTGTGCTGCCTGTGTGCTGGCACATGCTGCCCTCTCCTGGGCGTTCCTGGCCGGCTCCAGCAGCCTTTTAGGATCCTTTAGGTTGGAAAAGCCTTCTGAGATCCTGGAGTTCACCGTTCTCCTTGCCCTGCCGAGCCCATGTCCACAAGTGCCACACCCACGTGCCTGTGGAACACTTCCAAGGACAGGGATTCCACCTGTTCCAATGCCTGACCACCCTTCCAGTGAGGAAATTTTCCCTAATATCTAATCCAAGTTCTGCCCTGCTTGGTTTTCCCTCTGCAGTTGCTTCCTCTGCTGATCTCCCAGCTCTTGGGGCTGTCAGCCCTGCAGTTCTCTTCCACCCTCAGCTTGTACCAATGTCCCTGGGGGACAGGGAGGGGTGAGCAGGACTGAGGAGAACTTTTTATTGCACTTTTTATTTATAGGGTGTAATGCATGGAGACCCCAGCAGGCCTCTGAGTGATGAATGCAGCTAATCAAACTGGTGAGCCCAGCCCATGGGCAGTCAGTGGCATAATGATCCCTTTTATCTCCCTGCCCTTAGTGCTCTCCCTTGCCCTGACAGCGTGGCTGTGGGACCTTGGGGAAAGGTTAAAAATGGCTGCATTTGTGGCTTTGGAGCTGGAGGTGTCTTCCAGAGGATGTTCTTCACATCTTCCCTTCCTCTCCAGCTGCCTAGTCCAACAGAAACCATTCTGGCTTTTTAAATGTCTCAGGGAGCTCCTCTGCTGCCACTGCACTGTCTCAGGCATGTTTTTATCTGGGCCCTTCCCAGTGACATTTGTCTGTCTGCACATATTGCAGAAAAAATGCATTTGGGAGGAGGAGCTGCAAGCTGGGTGGCCTTGCCTGTGTTATTGATCAGCTCGTGGAGAGAACTTGCTGTGCTTGTTGCTTCAGACAACTGCAGAGCTCCATCTGATCTGTCCCTGCAGCTCCTTCAGAACCTGGCAGTGAGGGACAGAGAGCCTGCAGCTCTGCTCCCCAGTGTGGCTTTGCCTGGCAAAGGGAAGAAGTGTCCCTGTTTAAATGGCTGATTGCAAGCAGCAGGACTAGAGGGGCTGGCAAGAGATGTGTTGGACCTGGCTTTGAAACTTCTGTCATGGAGACTCCAAAAGTCTCATCAACTATTAATTGTAAAACTTCTGGTGCTAGAAGCTATTTTCTTTAGCACCTTGGTTCTCTCTTCACCATATATCCCAGGATCCCAGAATGGTTTGGGTTGAAAGCGACCTTGAAGCCCATCTCCTCCCTCCCCTTGCCATGGGCAGGGACACCTTCCCCTATCCCAGGTTGCTCCAAGCCCTGTCCAGCCCATCTTTTTGCTGCAGTTGAAACACTTCTGTGATTTTTTTTCTTTGCAGTGGCTTTTCTAGATTTGAAGAGCTCTTGTTGCACCTTCTCCCCTTTTCTTGCAGACCTGCTTTGTTTTTGGAATTTTTTTTTTTTTTGTTTGAGTGTTTGCTCACCAAGGGAGTGGCCGTGCCTCACCTTGGCCGTGGCATATCTGTTCTACCTGGCTAAATGAGGGAATTGGAGTCCCTTTGGCAGAAGGAGGAGCATTAATTTCCTCTGTCAACATAGAACTTATCTGGAATGGTTTTGTGATGTTGGCTTTTAGGCCAGTGAATGCTTTTAGGTGTCTCTTGTCACTTGAGTTTTTGTGACTATGCCAACATCAGGCGTTGAGAAATCACAGCCCAGGCTATGCAAACTAAGGTGGTTTTTGTTGGGTTGCCTGGTTTATTTATTTTTTTCTAACCAGTTTCCTTCCCTTACCCACCTTGCACCTTTGGCAAGGTGCTGCATGCTGAGAGCTCCTTCAGGAAGGTCTGGTAAAGGGTCAGAAAAGAACAAATGGTGATCATTTTCTGCTGGGGCACAGAAAGAAAATGAAAGAAACATAAAAGGTGTCTGTAAGTGCTTCCTGCTGAGCAGGGAATTAGTCCTGGCAAGCGGCTGGGGTTTTGTGGTTAGACATTGTTGTGGCAGGTGTCTTTGGGTGTGCTTTTGCTTAGTATTCCAAATTATTTCTGAAGGTGCAGAGAACATGGGGAGGCCATCAGTAGTTTTCATTATTTTCTTGTGCAAAGAAGTTTTGGGAGCAGCAAGTTTGTCATTTGGCACTTAACTAAAATTAATTGTGCCTGGGATTTGTTCTTTCCAAATGGCCACTTGGCTGAGATCTGGGAAGGAGTGGATGACCACAAAACCTTATTTCTGTGTGTGATGTTATGCTTTATATTTGCCTGGACTCCCTTTTGTGCCTTCCAGCGTGTGAAATACACATTTAATGTTGTTGAAGTTAAATATTGTTGTAGTTTATAGGAAGCGTCTTTGGTGTTGATCCTGATCTTGGAGGCGGGCATTTATCCTCACCTTCTCACCTCTGAACTTCCACTGGGTGATTGTATTTCCTTACAAATCTGTCTCTAGTGGGATAGTTTACAGAGTGAGTATCAGGCTGTTATCAAACCAGTTCACTTGCTGGAACTCTTCACTGCTGGGAGGAAAGGTCCCAGAATTTATGATTTGGGGGTAAAAATAGTTGCTTGAAGATGATGAACTTTGCTTTGCTCAGGGCATGTGCTTGATGTGCATGTCAGTATTTGCTGAGAAATGTAAGTCACTGAAAAACAACTCAGTTTGCAGTTTCTGGTGTTGGATTTAGGGTTTGGTCAGTGCTGACTGGGAAGGGATGTGTTTTTGCCAGCCACGTGCAGGTGGCACTGTCGGCCTGTGGGTAACCACAGGCAGCAGGAGGCTTTCTAGCAGTTTCTCAGGCATTTTAAATTTGGGATATCTGAAGTGCTGGTGCTGTGCAGAGTGGTGGATTCTGAGATCCATCACTGGAGCTGCTGCAGCTTCCTCCAGGTATTCCAAGGCAGGATGCTGGGGGCACTGCTTCTTCCAGACCCTCTCACTGTCTCAGTACTGGTCCATTTAGGATGGGAATTTAGCTAGATAGTGTGTGGCATTCAGTAAAACCACTGGTTTTTACACTGCTTTTATAGAAAGCAAAAAAGCCAGAGGGGATTCATGGAGAAGGGTCCCAGGAATGATGGAGCATGAACCTGGGAGGGGAAATGGAGAAGCGGGAAGTTGGAGCAGGCAAGGATGAGGGGCAATACATCATAGATTTGTAAGGAGAAGGATAAATGTTTGGAAAAGAGCCCAAATCTTTGGAAGCTTTATTTAACAGAAAAGTAACTCTTTAATCATAGAATGGTGATAATGAATCCTAGAGTGGTTTGGGCTGGCAGGGTCCTTAAAGCCATGGGCAGGGACACCTTCCACTGGATCAGGTTACTCCATCCAGCTGGGCTTGGAATGTTTCCAGTGATGGGGCAGGCACAGCTTCTCTGGGTACAACACTTGGCTCTTGCTGGGGCAGGGTGTGACCTGAGTGCTCCTCTTCCCCTCAGTGTGCAGGACAAGGTTGCAGTGCTGGATTCAGTCTCCATCCCGCGCTTCGTCCCCGAGATCACCATCGGCGGCTCCGAGTACGACAGGATCTACTACGAGTACCGGGAGGTGAGTACAGCTGGGGACATGGCCAGGGGACACAGCCAGGGGGCTCCTTTCTGCTGGGGACAGCTGGGGACACGGCCAGGGGGCTCCTTGCTGCTGGGGACACGGCCAGGGGACGTGGCCAGGGGGCTCCTCGCCGCTGGGGACACCCTGCCTGCCACCCTCCTGCCCATTGCCACCCTCCTGCCCATTGCCACCAGGAACTTGTGCATTTTGCCCAAATCCCCACCTTTTTTGAAGTCTAGCTTTCCCCCAAGGGGAATAATGAAGCAAGTGGTTTGTTTCATAAGCTGATTTTTTTTGTTTTGTTTTGTTTTTTTTCATCTTTAGATGTGCACTAAAGGATAAATGGTTTTCATTTGTTTCTGTTTCTTGTGCCCTGATGAGTCTGTGACCCCTGAAATTTAAGAGTCCCTTAACTCAAACAAGAAAATTGGAAACCCATGGCGACTCCTTATCGAATGCTGAGGGAGGGGGTGTTTTTTTAGAGGAGGAATGAATGCTGCCTCGCTTCCCTAAAGTGCTGTTGCTTTAAATAGAGTGTTTCTGCACATGGGCACACATCCAAAGCCTGTTGTGCCCAGTGCTCTCATACACCTCATGCAGGCTCCCACACAGGGTTTTAATTAGCTCCTGCCTTGCTGCTTCTGGAGACAGCAGCTTCCAATCCCCCCGGAGCTCTGCCCTCGTGCTGCTCAGTGGTTCCCTGGCATGGGGTCCTCTCCCCCTACACAGGGCTTGCCTAAGGCCCATGTATTAGAAAAGCTCCTTGGAGAAGTTGTGGAGCTGATGATAATTAATGCTGAGTGGCCAGAGTTACAGGTGAGCCTCTGTTTTCCAGTTGGGTTGAAATCTTCTCTGCCACCAAGCAATCTGAAGACAAAGGGAGGAATATACAATATCAATTGTTAGAAGCCATGATTTGCATAATCCAAATCCTATCATTTTTCTTTTCCTGGTAGTATACAGTCTCTTACTGAGATTAAAATGTAAGCTACAGATTTATGGACTCGTTTGGAAGCTGATCCACCAATGTTTTCTTCTGGAATGGACAGAGTATTCCAATAATTTGTTCCTCCTCAGCTGGCTGTGTAGTGGAGAGGCTTCTGGGTTCACACTGTTCTGCCTCATTTGAGATGTGACCTTTCTAGCTTGTAAAAGGGGCTAAAGCTAAAGGTTAAAGTAGCAGAAAGCATCTGAGGTTATCTATTCGATTTGAAAACTCCCTGGTCCAGCTGAGAAATTGCTCTCAGAATTTCCTTCTCCTTGCTGTCACATTCTTAAATGCAAAACTTCAAGCCCGGGCTCAGGATTTTTGGAGCCCTTCCCTCCAAGAGCTGCCTGTGCTGTGCAGCACAGATTTGAGCAGGATCTGCTGCATGACTCGTCTCTAGCTCACAGCATCCATCTGCACTGCCTGTGCCTTTCTTCCTGAGATAAGAGGGCTTTTTTGGGGCTGAGATGTCCCTTTGCAGTGGAGCTGGGAATTACTGAGGCTGCCTGACACACAGCTAGATGTGACCTCGGTGCTGTGTGCTGAGAGCCTGGGGTGAGACTTCTGAAAGCCTTTTTTCCTCTGGCTGTACAGCAGCACATGCCTCTTTGTGCTGGCAGGAAACTGAGAATGTCCTGGCTCATCCAGTAGCTGGCTGCCAGGGGAAATTTGTGACTTGCCTTGCAGATGTAGCAAAGGGATGCTTGGGAGTGGGAATGTGGGTACCTGGGAAGGAAAGCTGTGCTCTTGGATGGCTCTGCCAGTTAGTTGACAGCTGAAGCTGAGCAAAAACAACCATTGCCAAAATATAATCTCCCTTCTGCAGCCTTGTTTGTAGGCCCTGATTCAGGAAAGTGCTGTGGAAAGTGATAATGTCCTTTGGAATCAGGAGGAGTTGCTTGTTTCAGGAAGTATTCTGTTAAATTTAGGCTACTTTAATACCTCATTTTCTCTCTTCTAAATGCTTGGATACTTGTAATCCTTCAGTGGTGTGGGGGGTGTACAGGGATGGTGCACAATGCAAAAGATGCTGAGTTTTCCTGTTTTCCATCAGCTACTGGAAGGGGAAGCACAAAGCCAGCCCCACCTGCTGTTTTATGTTCTGAGGATTGCATTCTTTGTGCTGAAACTTTGAAGATCTGGGTTGGTTTGGTTTTTTTTTTTTGTTTTTTTTTTTACCTTCCAACTTTGTTTAGCAAATGAAGGGCTGATTTTTTTTTCTCAGGCAAGGCTCCTGTGCAGAGGTGATGGAGCAAGAGGCCAACCAGCACAGGCACAGAGAGCAGATGGGCTTCCAGATTTGGGCTGGGAGGTGGTTGGGTCTGTAAAGAGGGAATCACTGGCCCCTGCCTTGCCTGTGGCTGTGCAAGGATGGTCACACTGTGCTGCCACTTTGGCATTTGAAGATAAAGGGTTTAGGTTTGCTTGTAAGTAAAAGTTTAGGCTGACTTGTAAGTAAAGGCTTAATTATGGGATAATTACAGAAGTTTAACTTTTCCTTGTGGGAAATGTGTGCTTTTAAAGTTGGTGTAATGATGTTTACCACATAAATACAATGATTTGCATAGGGGATTTTTCCCCCTGTAACTACTCCTAAATCCTTGATCTCTCCAATAGGCAGCAAACTGCTGTGCTTTTCAGAGCTCCATGCACACAATTCATGCTGCTTAATAATGGTGGTTTTCAGGGAGTTACAAATTCCAGGTAGAAGCTGGGTTTTGTTCAAAATATTCATTAGAAGCAATGAAGAAGGAGGAGGAACTCTTCAGAGTTCAAGATTTTAGTATGTGTGCTTTTCCACAAAATAATGAGATGGCCACATACAGTTCCCAATACTCGAAACTCACTTTTTTTTTTAAATGTATATCCTCTAAATTTCTTCTGTAAGGGCTCTTTTCATGTGTGAGGAGGTGGCTTTCTGCAGCCTTCTTATACCATGAAGTCCTCTGGCAGGGTCCAGCAGCTCTGCTCAGGCATTCAGAAACTTCTAAGGATGCTCTTCTGGCAAGGGAAAAGCAGCCTTTCAGTCAGGTTCTGTAGATCAGAGATAAGCATGTTCATTCTTCAGGGAACCAACATTATTTTAGGAACTGTCAGACTAGTAAAGGCTTGACTACCCTTTTTTTTTTCCCTTAACAACTGCTGTATCTCTCTGCCTTTCTTCCAAGTGCACACAATCCCCGGGGATAATGCTCCAAACTCCGTGTGCGCCCTGTGAAGCTGGAGAGCTGGAGCACTTAGGCAGATGTGTTTGCAGTGAAGATGAAAACAAATGGCTCTGTTTAATGGAATCAGTGTACTTAAATAATGTGCTGATGTACTTCACACTCCTGCTGCATCTCCTGGAGTGGGGAAGACGGCGGCTTTGACGTGCTTGTGCTTTTCTGTGTACATAAAAGTGCAGCTGTTTGCTGGAATTTGGAGAATCAAAGAATCACAGAATGCTTTGAGTTGAAAGGGACCTTAAAACTCATCTCATTCCCACCCCCTGCTATGGCCAGGGACACCTTGCACTGTCCCAGGCTGCTCCCAGCCCCAGTGTCCAGCCTGGCCTTGGACACTTCCAGGGATTCAGGGGCAGCCACAGCTGCTGTGGCACGCTGTGCCAGGGCCTGCCCACCCTCCCAGGGGAGGATTTCTTCCCAATATCCCATCTAACCCTGCCCTCTGGCAGTATGAGGTGGTCCCTCCTTGTCCTGTGCCATGGAAAGGTAAGACAAGGCTCTCATTTTAATTCCCTCGCTGTTTTCCTTTTGGAAGACTGCTTTTGGAATATAGGGATGCTGAGCATGAGGCAAGGAAAGCTCGAGCAGATCAAAGTCCTGGCTGCTGCTGGGAGGTGCAATCCAGCTCCTTCCACAGCAGCTGCACAGCTCAGCTGCCTTGCCTTACTTCCTCTTTGTGCCCTGCTCCTCATCCTCCTCCCTCCTGCCCCGGGGCTTGGGAATGTGTGGCTGGCAGGGCCCTGCAGTCCTGTGGAGCAGCAAGCAGAGAAGAGGGAACAGGATGGAGGGGAGGGGAGTCCCACACTCTTTTCCCAGGCTTTTAATCATTCTTATCCATAAGGATGCAGCCTTAGGAGAGAAGATCCTCCCGTGTCTGCCATGCTCCAGGCTGGAGGGGTTGCAGGGCAGTAGCTTTGAGTAGTGGAAGCTGAGTCTGCAGCATGAGTCGGCTCTGTCTCACAACCTGACACTGGGTGTGCTGGAAGAGCTTGTGTTTGCAATGGGGAATCACAGCCAGCCCCAAAGGGAGGGTGTTGAGGGAAGGCTCTCCAGGTTTGGGGGGCCCAGGAGCTGCTCTGGCCCTTCTTGGCAGCTGTGGGGCTGAAGGTGGTCCCTGGCAAGCACAGGGTTAGCAGGGCCCTTAGCTCCCCCATCTCTGCTGAGAGTGCAGGGACCTCTTCACGTGAAAAGCTCCAGAGACAGCTAGAAAAGGAATACTTGAGCTTTCAGAAAGCCAGAGTCTGGATCAACAACAGGATCAACTCTTGCCTTTGCAGGAGCAGGGAGCTTAGGATATCTTTCCTTCTCCATGTTTGCTATCGTTGCCATAGCTGCTGCCTTTGATAGAACCTTCTGTTTTCTCTCTCCTGCCATTTTTTTCTTGGCTTGATGAAGCTTTCATTCTTTTTAGGATCAAGATCTCCTTTCCTATTCTGTTTTAAAGGAGGTGTTTGACAGCTGTAATGCCCAGCCCTATCTGCTCTTGAATCCAGGAAGGAATGAAAACAGACACACAATAAATTAGAAGAGGCTTCATTTATTTTTTTTTTCTGTTTTATCTCTGCAGAAATATTTTTAGCCCTTTCTAAAGTAACAAAGTGTTGCCTTGCTAGGTATCAGTAAGACCAAAAGAACCTGAGGAATAACAAAAACCTGGGAATGACAGAGCTGTTGCTCAAGGATACCTGGATCTCTCCTCTTCCCACCTTCCCATTTCTCTGCTCCCACCAATCCTGTCCATATGGGGAGAGTGTGAGAGCATCCCCTCTTTAGGAACAGGCAGCTTTTCCACTCTGCTTGTCCTCAAAAGCATCATGGACAGTTGGCAGGGATATCTATCCCAGAAGCAGTAGGGGAGGAGCCTGACAGACCTTGTTGCTGTCTCAAATCTTGGGTTTGGTGGTTGTGTCTCTTTTATTTTAGGTGCTGTCCCAGGCACTGGCTGCCTCTGTGAATCAAAAAGACAGTCAAATCTCACTGACATTAAAGTAATCCATTTTCAACTTGATAGTCTGTCCCTGTGAAACACTTTATGTGGGAACACATCCCCCTTTCCCAAACCCCTCTTAATCCCATACCTGTGGAGGGATGTAATCCCCAGGGTAGATCTCTATTAAATTAAAATTAATTGGAATATAATTTAATAGAGGGGCAGCATCTCCATGGATCTTACACTGGGAAGTGGAGTCAGTTTGAGGTGTTTAACTGTGCTGTGTGGCTTGGATTAGTTCCTTGGCTTTTCCCTGTACTCTCTAGTGGATAACTGATCCTCTTCTGGGCACTTCTCTTTCCAAAGGATTTTTATTGTCTGTTTTTTTAGTGAATGAATGAAGGGCACGACAGCAGTCATTGAACAGTTTCAGCAAACTGGAATTGTTTTAGCCTCAATTCAGCAAAACTTTTGGGTGCTCTTGTTTTTTGGGCTGCAATGGATGTTAACAGCATTGAGGGTTTTCTTTAAGTAAGGAATGGCAGGAGTGAGGCTGTAACAAACATCTGTGCCAGGCCTTTGGGAACCAAGCCATGCACACCTCAGATGTGTGTTTGGAGGGGAAATCATTCCCCTTCCCTGCTTTAGCTGCTGCTCTGGAGCACAGGATCAGTGGTGTTGGAGACTGAGTCCAACTTAAACCCAGCAGTGCCAAGGCCACCACCAGCCAATGTCCCCAGGTGCCACATCCACATGGCTTTTAAATCCTCTAGGGATGGGGCTCCTGGGCAGCCTGTGCCAAGGGTGGCAGCCTTTTCCATGAAGAATTTTCCCCCTAATACCCGATTTCCATGTCCCCTGATGAGTTTTGGGGCGGTTTCCTATTGTCACTTGGGAGGAGAGACTTTCAGCCTCCTTCTGTGTAGCTTCAGAGAGGAACCAAAGGTGCAATAATAAGGAGTAGTCAGGAGCCAAACCCCCCCAGAATCAGCCAATACCTGCAGCTCCATGTTCCTAGATTGTCTCAGATCTGAGCTGTGTGCCTACAGCACTGTCAGCCCTTTGGAAGGGAGGATTTCTCCTGTAGGAAGGAGGAGTCTGCTCCCAGCAGGGATGGCAGGGCTGTTACTGTGGCTGTTCTAAACAGCCTCGGGATATTGATGAATGAGCCTGAGCTCCCAGAGCAAGGACTCTGCTTTTAAGTGCTCTTTGATCAGTGCTGCTCCAGGCAGGCTATTTATAGAGCTCCTGGAGCTGTGGAGCCCAGCCATCAGCACGGAGCAGTGCAGGAATAGAAGGCAATAATGGCAATTCTGTTTGTTCCCCAAAGGCTGGAATACAAGGCAGGCTCCTCAGCAGCCTTTCCGGGTGGTTAGAGCCCTCCAGAGCTCTACCTGCACGTGCCTGGTGTGGAATGATCTGGAGCCAGCAGCTGGCTGGAGCTGCTCGCTGCTCTTCCACAGCCTCTGCTACTTTATAGGGCTTTTCATCATGTTTATACTTTCGACAGGCACTTCTGTGGCAGGTTCTTCATTTAACTGATGAGAGGGCCTTGTTTTTGTCTCTTTTCCTAATGCTCTTTTAAAGTTGAGCAGTTTGATGCCTTTGAGCTGGCTCTACCTTTGGGTTCAGCTCCTTTCAGGAGTTCTGTGCTCTTGTGTGGTGGATTTTATCCCATCCCTCTGGAAATAATCCTCACTGCCAACTTCTGGGCTCTGTGGAGTGTAATGCAGCAGGCCAAGGCTTCATTCTCACTCAGTTTCCATGGAGTGGAAAAATCTGTTCCTTGGTGACCTGGCAGGAGCTCAGCCTTGCCTCCTGCTGCAGGGATGTGGGGGAGCTCTTGGGGCTGCCTGGTGGGACCTCTGTGATCAGAAAATTGTGGAATGGGTTGGGTTGGAAGGGACCTTAAATCTCATCTCAGCCCCGCTGCCGTGGGCAGGGACACCTTCCTCCACCATCCCAGGGTGCTCCAACCTGGCCTGGGACACTTCCAGGGAACTTGGACTGCAAGAGAAGGTGAATATTCAGGTGAATATTCAGTCCCTCTCTGTTGTCTCAGCTGCTGGCAAGTCCCACAGAGCTTTTTCCTGTCTCCTTTCCATCATCTCTTGCAGCCAGGCTGCCCAGCCTAGACAAACCCAGCAGCCTCAGGGCTGCTCCCTGATTTCCATTCCTGCCCTTGTGCTGGCCAAGAGCAGCCTGGGAATTTCAGCTGGGTGCACTTTGGAGCACCAGCCTACCCAGAACCAGCACATCTTCCTCCTTGCTCTGCATCCCCACATCTTCCCTGGTGCTCCTGCCGCTCCTCTCTGCAGAATCCTGCCCTGTTCCAACCGTGCAGCTCCTTTACTGCAGTCACAGCTGGAAAATGTGGGATTGGAAGAGCAGAGTTTGCCAAAGTGGCCTGTGTCACTTGTGCACAGAGCATCAGCTCCCATCCTCCTGCTTCCTAGGTAATATGGGAGTTGTTTACTTCCCTCTTCCATTTTTTTTTCTTTTTTTTTCACTATTTTGAAAACTTAGCTGTAACAAATCCCCAAACTCTCCTGCCTTTGCCAAGGCCCACTGTGAATGATGGAGTTATGGATGAATACTTACAACGCTTGCTTTGATGTCTTGCATGTCTTTAACCAAAGGCACCCAGGGAATTTGTTTTGGACAATGAATTTGAATTCTGTTGGGGTTGATATTGTAGCTTTTTTAAGAGGGCAGATGTACCCAGAAACAAAACTGTAAACTGCTGTATTTTCCCAGAGATCTCCTGTTGCTTTAATAATCTACTTATCTGGGAATCTCTTCAAGTATCAAAGGGCCAATTATGTGCTGCCTGGAGAGGACCAGGGAGAGCTGTTTTTGTGTCACAGGCTAGTCACAGGAGGTCTCATGTCCTCCCTGGCTCACTGCTGGAAATCCATGGGGCAGAGGTAGTAATAATTTATTTTCATCTCCCATCTCCTCTTTGCTCAGTGGGGGGAACTCTCAACAGGACTGTGTGGTTTCTGCAGATGTTTAGACAAGACATTAATTGAAAAGCCTCAGAAAAACTGCTCACAAATGGTTTGTGACAAGGCAGGGTGGGGAGCATCTTGTGGAGGAGGTCAGGTCTTGTTTTTTGACATTCAAGTGAATATAAACACAGTTCCCCTTCCTCAAAACAACAGGCTTCATCTTTTATTAAATAGTTCATTTTTGTGGCCTGAGTAGAGATTTTATCAAGACTGCATCTTGCTTCTCTCTACAGGGGCAGCTCTCCCCGACAGGATCCTCTTACATGTTTTTTTGGGAAGGAAAAATCCTCAGGACAAGTCTGGGGTCTTGTGTGAAACCAGTGTTTGTTTGGAGACAGAGCAGATGATCTGTGCTTAATTATTTGGAGAGGCTGCCAGCAGATAGCTTATTTTTAAAGGAAGAGTTTGATTACAGCATCTTTGCTGCCTTCAGCCTTTCTCACCAAACTCATTGGTTTTTTTCTGGTGCTTTGCTTCTCAGCTCCAGTACTGGAGCTCAGAGGTGTTCTGTTCCATTTCTCTTTGGTTCCTGGAGGTAGGAATGCATGTTCTGGAGGTGGATTCTGCTTTTGGAACCAGGATCTCACCATCTCTGGCTTTCTAGGTTGTGGTCAGTACCCTCCAAAGGGTGCTACTTCAGCACTGAGTTCCCAGGCTGCTGCTTAGGTCCCAGGATCCTTGAAATTTGGGTAAAGGCTTCAAAAATTGTTGTGTTTTTCCACCAAAAAGTGGTTTCTGACTTTGCTGATGAAGGCAGGCAGATACTGTTTTTGCTTTAATGAAGATAAGTTCAGCTCTTGAAGGCTAAATCTGCAGTTTCATTTGAACAGTTTAATTTAACGTGGTAATTAACTCAGTATCTCATGCATGAAGTGTTTCATATATTTAATAATGCGTGTGCCTATTTTGGAATGACATTCAGTTCCTCTCCTCCATGATACAGTTAGGGGAGCCATCTCATTCAGGCTGGGAGGTGCTGGATGAATCCAGGTGGAATGTGGTGCTGAGATCATTGGTCTCATTTTCATACATCTGTTATGGTTTTTGTATAGTGGTTTTTGCAGTCCCTCCTTCACCTGCCCAGCTCAGTCTTTTCTGAGAGCCTGATTTTTCTGTAAGTTTTATCATTACAATGTAAAAGGAGTATTTTGTGTTCTGTAGATCCCACGAGGCACTTCAGAACTTCGAGGGGAGTGGCCAGAGTTCTGACTGAGCTTTCTGCTTTCTTTAGCTCCCTGGGCGCAAGTTCAGTCCAGGCTACAACGCTGACGTTGGGGACAAGTGGATCTGGCTGAAATGAAATCCTTTCCTGCTGGAGCCCTGGCCAGGATGGACCACAGGACCTGAGGGAAGAGGAGCCACCTTCAGTGCACCTGCTCCACATCACTTGTGGAGCACCAAGGAAACACTGCTTGAATCATTTTGTGTCCCCAGCAGAAGGGAGCAGACTCCCAGAAGGAAAACCACTTTATTCTGGTTTGTTTTTCCCTGAGGAACTCAGGGATGTTGGATAGTCAGTGTGGGGGAGATAGCTAAGGGAGCTGGGGCAGGCTCAACATCAGAGCTGAATTTTCTCTTCCTCAAGACTGTGGCACATTATTATCCAGGATTGGTGTTGTTCTGCTGATTCAAGAGAAATTAAACCTGTACCCTCCTGGCTCTCACAAAGTTAATTTCTTATTCTGTCATGTGTGGTTCTATGAGGTTCATTAGAAGCAACAATGTGTTCTGAAAGGCACTGACTGGACCTCAGCAAAGCATAAAAAGTTCACTGAGAGATGGAAATAAGTTACCTCAATTAATACAGCAAAAATCTCTGCTTAAAATCCTAAAAAACAGTACAACTGCTGGCAATTATTTTGACTTACAGCTTCTTGCTTTGGTTCCACTATAGAGTGAAATGTTAGTTGGGTCTAAAAGACAAGTGTAACTATTATTTTTGCAAGTCCCTGAAAGTCCAAGTTGGAAGGGTTTTTCTAAAAGAAATTATTCATTTAGTATAAGTCACAGGAATGAGGTACCTTGGCATTGGTTCAAGCACCACTGTCCAGATTTAGGCTGTAGTTAATTTTGCATTTCCAGCACGGGGCTCACTGCTTCAGTCACTGAGGAAAAGGGCTGCCAGGCATTCCAGAACTTAGGGCAGTGCCTTGGAGTCAAGCAGCCAAGTCCTGCTTGTGCCTCTTCCTGTATCAAAACCAGAATGGGGAGTCCCTTAATGAGAGCCTGGGGGCTGCTGAGAGGTTGGAGGAGGAGCAGTGGGACACAACTGGGGCTCTTTTTGCTGATCCTGTGGCATTTTGTTTGTGTTTCATGTCTCATCCATCTGTGCTCTGGGAAGGGATGCCTGAATTCTTCAGGACTCCCAGGCAGTGCAGTGAGATCCTGAGCAGTGTGAGCCTCCTCCACCTGCCCAGGGCACCATCTCCCAGCTCTGAGGGCTGTGGGGATGAAAGAGCACCTGCTGTGGTTTGAGCATTCACTGGGGTGCAGAGCAGCTTTAGGAGCCTTCCCCACCCCTCTAGCAGCACAGAGAGCTGAGCTTTGGACATAAGAGACTTTAATTCCAGTCAGGAAAAGCAATGCTGGCTGTGGTATGACAACATGCATCTTAAACACACTTTTAAAATGTTATTCAGACTTTAACTCTGCTTTAAAACTGTTTATAAGCTAAATCTGTGAAGGAAATAACTTTCTCTCCCCTTGCTGTAGGAAGGAGTGCTAGCTTTTCTCTTCCCTCCTCTGTGTTTTTCTCTTCCCTCCTTCCCACTCCAACACCTCAAGAAAAATCTCTTAGCAAACCAGCTGTAAAGATTTGGGTTTTGGATGCTATGCTGTGCCAGTTGGATGGATCCATCTCCAGTTCTTACTTAGATTGAGGAAGATAATACAGCTCAAGTCCTCTCCATGCTTCTGTGTAGGGGCATGTGTGAAACCATCTGCAGTCTGTCCTCTTATCCCAAATTCCCATTGCCTGGGGTTTGCCTCTTGCCTGTCCTGTCCCGTGCTTGGCTCTGCTTTCCCAGGGCAAATTCTCTGGGCAAGGTCACATCTGTGGGCAAAGCCACCAGCTTTCCCTGTGGTCACTGCAGTTCAGCAACAACCTCCCCCTTGGCTTCACTTTGCACAGGAGGGGAGAAAGGAGAAGAGGGGATGAGAGACTGGGGCTTGTCTCTGCTCTCCCAGTATGTCTGGGGCAGGCTGGGACCATCCAGGCTGTGCAGATACCTGTGCATGGCCCAGCTGCTCCCTGAGGAATTGGCTCCTCAGCAGTGACATCGAGCCTAGGGCTGCAGTTAGGAGATCCAGCAAGTTTCTTCTTCACAGTGAAACTTTCTTGTTTCACAAAATGACAGAAGGGGATTGGGCTGGAAGGGACATTAAAGCCCATCCTGTCCTACCTCCTGTCATGGGCAGGGACACCTTCCACTATTCCAGGTTGCTCCAAGCTCTGTCTGGCCTGGACTGGAACACTTCCAGGGCTGTGGCAGCCACAGCTGCTCTGGGCAATGCAGTAGCAGTGAGGTTTCAATATTAGCCCTGCTGCCTCAGTTCTGTTGTGCCCCCACCACAAAGGTTGGAATGAATCCCTTCTGTGGAAGAGCCTGCTGAGCAAGTGGAATTTAGGTGCACAACAAATGCCAGCTGGCTTCCAGTGCTGCTCACAAAAGCAAAATGAATCAGTTGTGCAGAAGTGAGTGGAAGCAACCAAAGCAGAGGGGAGATGGGATGGCACAATATCACCTGATGGGCTGCTTCCCAAAAATGTGTCTGTGCGGGTTTAGTGTGAGCTGGGTGTTTATGGAGAACCTCAGAAGCCATCTGTGTTCAGGGAGGGCTTGGGGGAAAAGGAGGTCTGAAGATCAAGGAAAAGGATGGCCTCTCCTTGGGCTGGCCTTCTGTTGATTTGCATTTGATGTGAGGGGGACAGGAGATGCCAGCATGAGGGAGGGGAGGCCCTGCCACACGCTTGCTAGAGTAGCAGTGGCTGCCCCTGGAGGTATCTAAGGCCAGGTTCCATGGGGCTTGGAGGAGCCTGGGATTGTGGAAGGTGTCCCTGCCCATGGCAGGGGGATTGGAGCAGAGCTCTAAGGTGCCTCCCAGCTCAAACCATTCCATGATTCCATGCCAGAGCTCCTTGGGAGTGCCTGGCCCTGGGAGCTCCCATCCGTGTAGGCCAGCACTGATCCCATCTGATGACGTCGCTCCCTGTGATCCTGCTGAGCTCTTACCCCTGGCACCATGGGTGGCAGGATGCCATGGAACTGCTCTGGTTCCCAGCCCTGAGCCCAGTTTTCTGCCAAAGGCTCGTTCCCAGCGAGACCCAGCCCGGCGCGTTGCCTCCCGCTGTCGTGCGATTCCCGCGCAGGTGCTGGAGCCCAGCCTGGCTGCTGCTATCTGATGGGACCACTCCTGCTGTGCTCTCCACCCTCCCAAGCCAGAACTGCAGCTACAAATGAGACTTCAATTCTCCGTGCCTGAGAAAGCTTTGTCTCAATTAACTCGGTGCTGAGCATCTTCAAAGGCAGCCGGGGCGGGCGCTGCGCTTCCCTCTGGGAGAGACGGGCACGGCTCCTCATTCCTCCACCTGCTCCTGGAGCAGGGAGCACGCCTGGGAACCAGCTCCTGGGGCGATGGGACAGTGCCAGGGTGGCACAGCAGTGCCCCTCTGCAGAGCAGGGGGTGGCATTTAACCAGAGTGCTCTTTTCTGCTTCCTCTCCTGCCTACAGGAAGGTGGCTGCTCCAAACATTGCTGCTCGCTGTGGAAGCAGATTTCTTTTTCAGGAACCAAATGCTTCAATATAAAGCTCGCAGGAGAGTTTCTGGTGTATGAAAGGAGTTGCTGCGTGCAAAAAAAAGGCACAAAATGGTGCTAAGATACAGCAGGCATGACCTGTGCAGCCCTGGCAGGGTCCACAGCAGCTCCTGAGACATTCCGTTCACCTCTGGGTGTTTTGGGTGACAAGGTTGATTGGTTTTATGTCACAGAAGGTGAGGGTGTCAGGAACTGGGCTGGGATTTACCATTAGGACACAGACTGCATTTAATGCTTTTTGGGTTTTGGTTTCTCTGATTACAGGAGCGGCTCGAGGCGAAGGAGGGAGGTACTTGATGAAATCAATTACCACTTTTATCTTTGGATATGGGTAAAAATCGAGCTCCCATTGCCTTCAGTGGCAGCTGAAGCAGTCCTGGAAGGCAGGTTGGTATGGGCAGGGACTGTACCTTCGGTGAGGAAGGGAAACCAAAGCCACCATGGACTCTGAGGGGTCTCCAGTCCCCTCTGACTTCTCCCTGAGGTGTTGTCAGCCAAGAGAACTCTGCAGGGAGGTGAGGGACTCAGGAGTGAGGTATTAGAGCTGCTGCTCTGAGTGCTGCTCCCTGGTCACAGGCTGGCTTGTGAGCTGGTGCTGCAGGCAGGAGCAGGGGTGTGAGCAGACCCTCCTGGCTGTGCATTTGCGACTTTGTCAGTGCAGTAATTCAGGAGATGGGGCCCTTGCTGCTCCCAGCAGTCCCCGTGATGTCACACAGGTGTTGCCCTCCAGGTGGTGAAGGCTGTGTTCAGTGCTGTGGGTTTGGCACAGTGCATCAGTGCCTGGGCTTTCCTGGCACAACCACCCCTGTTTCTCCTAGCCATGCTGATTTCCATCCCACATCCATCTCTGGAGTCCCTGTGGAGCTGGTTTTCCCTTCAGTGTCTGCCTGCATGCAGCATTTTGGCAAGGAGACAGCTTTAACTGGACAACTGCTTCCTCGAGGAGCTTAACATTCAACGGGCTCCTCTGGCAGGAGCTTTTATGAACTGTGGGAGGCAGCAAGGGGAAAAACAACTTTGAGACCCAATAAAGCCTTCTCCTGGTGTGCCCAGCCAGATGTGGGTGGGGCTGCCTTGTTCCCTGGCACAGCCCCGGGCACACCAACCCCTCTCTCAGTCCTGCCTGGCCCCTCTGATTTGTGCCCCAGCGCTGCTTTGTGTCCCAGAGCCGGGGGTGGCCCTGCCAGCACAGGGAGTGTGAGACACCTGGAGAGCCCCCAGGGCCCTGGTCTCGCTGCTTTCCAGCAGGATGCTCGGGCTTTCCCAGCGCATCCCATTAGATGGAAACACAGGCTGCTCCTCTGAGCGGCCCCGGGGATGGCGGCACTGAGAAAGGGGCTGCAGCCTCTGTGGGCTGGGCTGGGGTGGCCAAGGCTCTCTGGTGTGTGCAAAGGGCTCTCAGATCTGGACTTGTAACTCTATTTTGGCTGCTGACACTAAGAAGGACGCTGGCATTCCTGCTCTTCTGGCTTTGAGGTGCCCTGTATTGTGTAGTGGTGGCTGTGGCCATGCTTGGGCCAACTCTGTCCCTTGCCTGAGCTACACAGGTTCTGTTTGCAAGTGCTTTGTCCACCCTGATGTTTCCTAATCTTTATTCTGTGTCATTTCCAAGCAGGAGAAAGCACCCAAGTGCCATCATGGCAAGAGGGACACTTGGCATCTTCTCTGGGGTGACCAGCGAGCAGGACAACTCCTGCTCATCTGGCTGCCTGACAGAGGCTCCAGGCAGGACAAGGCTGCTGCTCCCCGTGCTCCCAGCAGCCTTTCCCAGGTCTGCAGAGGATGCAGACACCTGCACTGCCCTTGGCCACGGCGCTCCAGGAGCTCAGGAGCTGCATGAGTCAGGAGCTCACCTGGGCAGCGCTGGCCTGCAGCCAGGGGCTTCCCGAGCTGGGGTGGGGCCAGGCAGCAGCAGGGCTCAGGGGCACTGGGGTGCCCTGGGCATGGCTGGGGCAACAGCCCTGCCTCCCAAACTGAGCTTAGAGCATGGGGCTGGAGGCTCCATGAGCACCCTGTGTGGGTTAGGGATGCACTGAACAGCACTGTGCCTGCTGGGAGCCCCCAGGTGCAGCTCTGTGCCACATCCCCCTCCTCCTGAGCTGTGGAGGCCGTGCATCCCTCAGCCTGCCTCTCCTGGGTTTAACTGGGACAGGGATGTGCATCCCTCAGCCTGCCTCTCCCGGGTTTAACTGGGACAGGGATGTGCATCCCTCAGCCTGCCTCTCCCGGGTTTAACTGGGACAGGGATGTGCATCCCTCAGCCTGCCTCTCCCGGGTTTTACTGGGACAGGGATGTGCATCCCTCAGCCTGCCTCTCCCGGGTTTAACTGGGACAGGGATGTGCATCCCTCAGCCTGCCTCTCCCTGGTGTAACTGGGACAGGGATGTGCATCCCTCAGCCTGCCTCTCCCGGGTTTTACTGGGCCAGGGATGTGCATCCCACAGCCTCCCTCTCCCTGGCTTACCTGGGATGTCACCTGGAGAGGAGAGAGCGCTCGGGTCCGGATCTGGGGATGGAGCAGCGTTCCACGGCAGCCCAGCCATGGGGAATGAAGCAATATTAAAGTGCGATATTTCATTGCTCTGTAATTAACTTCAGCTGCTTTCAAGCTGCAACAAATTACCCTCAAAGCCCGTTTTTGTACCGAGGAGAACTTTGAACTGCGCTCGCAGCCCTTGTGCCTGGGAGGGAGGAGAGGCCGCTCCTGCTGTCTGTGGCTGCAGCTCCGTGTGTGGTTTGGGACCAGCCCTGGGCCGGCTGTGCCGGGCTGCCGTGTCAGCACAGGCAGGAGTGCTGGGGCTGGCATCAACCCTGCCAGGGACAGCCCAGGGCGTGGGAAACTGCTGCGGCATCCCGGAGAGCCCCTGGCTCCACCTGGAGAGTTTTCTCTGCTGGGATGGGCCCTGGTGCACCCAAGGCTTTAGATGCATGCTGCCATCCCAAGGTCTTCCCAAAATAACATGGGCAAATTAATCCAGGGTGTGGAACTTCAGCCAGCTCGTTGGAGAGAAAATTCAGCTTAGCTGCCTTCTAGCCTCCTTCAGCAAAGACCTGATGATCTGATGGCTTTTGGGAGCCACTGGTGTCCCTGAGTGGCTCAAAACACAGCTCTGCGTTTCCCATCAGGACCCCTCCTGCTCCAGCTCCCTAAATTCCTTGGAGAATAGGCTTGTTTGTGTTCACTTTCCATCTCCCATCTCTAGCAGGATCCATGGAGATAGGCCTGTGCAGCCCAGGCCTGGGAAGGGGGCACAGGCTCCCACTGCACATGGCCTGGCTGGCCTGGCAGATTTCCAGACAGAGGCTCTGCCTGGCCTGATGGTGCCAAGCCCTTCCCATTCTGCTCTGGAAAAGCAGGACTCCCAACAGCTTCTCTGGGATGCCTCAACCAGGAGGAGCTTAATTCCCTCTGATGAATTAATGAGCTCATGAAGCCAGAGGAAGATGGGAAGCATTCCACGGGAGCCGAGGGCTGGGGATCTGTGGCACTGCTGCCACATCTGCCATGATCAGAGGTCTCAGGGTGCTCCCGTGCTCTGGGGAAGGGCTGGCTGTCCTCTTGAATGCCCTCAGGAGAGGAGGAGGTAACTGTTGCTGCTCTGGACCTCTCTGCCCACCTATGTGCCCACAGAGGAGGTGGTCACAGGAGTTTGAAGAGCTGCTCAGTTTCTGTAAATGATGATGGTGATAGGGGATGTGAGTCATTACTCTGGATGTGTTGAAGCATGACGAGCAGACAAACCTTCAGCCCAAGTCTCCAGGGAGAAAGCCACTGGCCCAGACCCTGTTGTGGCACCCTGGGATGGCTCAGTGCCAGCCTGGGTCCCCAGCAGCCCTGTCACACCTGTGGGTACTGCCTGCAGTGGGCTTCCACCCCCTGGCTATGGCATGGGAGGAGGCACAAGGAGCTTGATCCATGGACGAGCCTTGAAAAAAGAGGGGGAAGCTTTCACCTCAGTTCCCAGTGATGCCCAAGGAGCACTGCTGGGGCTGCAGGAGGAGATGTGAAGCAGTGACACATGGCCAGACTTTAATTACCCTTAATTACCCAAACCCGTCCTCCTAGGTCCAAATCTGGAGCAGGTGCATCCCACTGGGACACGGGAGCAGGGAGACCTGGCACGGCTGTGATGGAGCTGCCCTTCCTGGGAAAGCCATTTGGTCTGGATTCCCCTGGGATGGCTGCAGCACCAGCCTTATCACCTTCAGCTGGGCCAATGGAGTAGGCTAATGATTAGATTTATCATAAAGTGATCTAATAAGCAGCAATAGAGCCAAGTGCTTTCCATTCAGTGACACACATCCAAATCTTAGTAAGAGCTGACAGCCTGACCCTGGGACCGTGCTCTGGCCAAAGGAAATCAGCCTGATGGTTCCCCAGAGAGAGCAGCCATGGCTTTAAAATGTCTTCTGAAAGCATTTATCTGACCATCTTAAAAAAAACCAAAAGACCAAAAAACCTGAGCTGCAGGGTTGGGTTATCTCACTCTCTTCCCCATCTCTGCAGCTTGAAAAGCCTCAGCTTGGGAATGTGCTGGGGTGGCTCAATCCAGTAAGGAAAGCTCCAAGAGCATCCCAAATCCTTCCCAGGCTGTGCTCTCACATCTGCATCACCGGTACCCAGGGGGAGAATTAACATGCTGTGAGTGCTAATGGGGAAACCTCACTAATTGAAGGTGTTTAGAGGCTTTTGTTGGCATATATTTGCTGGCATATTTTGGAGGTAACATTCTACTGTAGCAGCTCTTCCCCTTCTCTAAACCTTTCCCTCCCTCTGCAGTTTAGAAGGGAAGCAACCTGCTTTATTCCAAGTTCCCAGGGCAAGTCTCTGTGCACAGAGAGGTTGTGGAATCTCCATTCCTGGAAGTGTCCAGGGCAGGTTGGACAGGGCTTGGAGCATGCCAGGACAGTGGAGAGTGTTCCTGCCTAATGCAGGGGGTGGGATGAGGTGAGTTTTAAGGTCCCTTCCAACCCAACCCATATTCCATGATTCCATGGTCTGAGCAGCGCATGCAGCTCCTTGCATGGCAGAGATGAAGAGAAGGGTCAAGCCAGGTATAAGGAAAATCTCCCAGGAGCGGCTGGAAGGAGAGAATCTTTGTGGTGAGAGGGCTGTTTGCCACTGTGGCTAGCAAAGGGTTTTATTGGCTCAGCAGCTGCTGCCAGGAACCTCAGGGAAAGCTGCAGGGTGTCCTGTAACCTTCATCCAGGCTTCTCCCAAGGACCTGTTCCCAGCGAAGTCATTCTGTCCTTAGGAAGTCTTCTTTAGCGTAGTCCTTCAACAGCCTGAGTGATTTCTGCTGCTTCTACTCAGGGAGTTTTCCCCATCTTTAACATAATTTATTTTTCAGTTTGAACAATAGCAATACCCAGGGCTGGCTCAGCAGCTGTTTGATCCCACAAGTCTCTGCCCTTGGCCAGGTCATATGACAGGGAGTTCCTCGAGGCAAATGGTGTGAAAAGATGCTCTTTTTTTGTCCATCACTTCTGGGTTTACTGTCCCTTCATTGCCTCTGAATGGCCCGTTGTTTGCAGAGCCTGAATACGAGCTCTGTCTCAGAACAAGCATGGCCCCATCCACTGGGCACCAGAGGACCCCAAGGAGGCTTTTCCCGCAATGTGCTGATTTTCAGAGGAGCCCTCCAAGGCAGGGCCATTGCTCTTGCTTCGTGTGACACCCTTCCTCCAGGAGATGGCCCAAGAGGAAGGTGGTGATGATGGTAGTCAGCAGACCCTGGGAGCAGGGAGGGAAGCCAGCCAGTGGGAAGACCTCTGAACCCTTCTTTGTGCTGCTGGAGCAGTGACCCCATCCATCCTCTGCCCTTGCCTCAGTGCAAGTGTTGTTGAAGTGCTGGGAAGCCCTGGCAGAGCAGGGCCTGGGGATGGCGGGGCTGGAATTGTGCTCATTCCGTGCTCATTCCCTCCTCAGCTCTTCCCGGGGCTGCTCTCCGCCCTTTGTTTTTCTTCATGCTGGATCTGTTCCCCATCCCTGGAGTTGTCTGAGGGAGCAGAAGGGGCTTCCAGGTTTGGAGGTGTTTCTCACCTCGGTGAAAACAAACAGGGCTGATTTGTTCCCTAACTGCTTGTCCATGGGAGTGGAGTGGGAGTTGGGAATTGTGCTTCCTTTGGTGTTAGATCGAGTGCTCTCCTGCTCCAGCTTCAAAGCTCTCTTTGCTTTTCCACTCCCTTTTAAGTCCCATCTCTTGAAATTCCAGTCCTGCACGAAGGCACAAACCGAGGACAGCTGAAGGCTTCCAAATGCAATTATTTTCCAAAGCATTTCAATAAATTAGCAGCTCGTTCCTTTGCCAGACAGCACTTCCCTTCCCATTGACCCGTCTGTGCAGCCTGCCATGTGCCTTGGACCTTTCTCCTCTGGGATGTCAGCTCAGGAGGACGCAGCCAGGCCCTCTCAGCTGTGATTCAGACCTGGGCTGGGACTCTGGGGAGGTTGGCACGAGCATCTGCAGATATATATATATATTTTTTTTTATTAGCTTTTTATTTATGAAGCTACTTTGGAGTCTGATTCCCTTGCTTTGTTCGATATTTATTGGTGCTTCACCCGTCTTGAACTGGGAGCCGTAAGCACTTTGATAAATGGATTTGCCTTTCCTGGAAGCGTGTCCCAGCCTCAGCTCATCAGCATCCTCAGCCAAAGTGCCACTCCTGTAAATCAAGGATGGTGAGGAGAAAAGCCCCGAGCAGGGCAGGATGGCAATGCAAGCCCCAGCTCCTCTGTTCCAAGGGGTTCAGTGCTTGGATAAGGGATCACTCCAAGTGACTGAGCTCTCTGTTTAGTTCAGGGAGGAATTCCTTCCCAATATCCCATCTAACCCTGCCCTCTGGCAGTGGGAGGCCGTTCCCCCTTGTCCTGTCACTCCAGGCCCTTGCCCAAAATCTCTCTCCAGCTCTCCTGGAGCTCCTTTAGGTCTCTCTTTCCTGTCCTGTCACACCACAAGCTAAAAGGAGTTGGGTGCACAAGGGATAATGTCAGGGTAGGAAAGAGCCTGGAAATACCAGCTAAAGGTGAGTGGCTGTCATTGCATGATGAACCCCCCCAGGCTGGGATCAAGCCAGGACTTTCCCTGAAAATGCTTCTCTGGGGTAGGGAGACGTGGCATTTAGCAAAGGCAGTTTTGGGATCTATATTGAATGTCTTGATGTTGCTATGGAGAAGCTGGATGGAGGCCACAGGAGAAAAGGAGGCTCAGGGGGCCACTTCTGGCTCTCCACAGCTACTGACAGGAGAGGGCAGCTGGAGGGGGGTCAGACTCTGCTCCAGGGAACACGGACAGAAGGAGAGGGAATGGGCTCCAGCTGTGCCAGGGGAGGTTTAGATTGGAGATGAGGGAAATATTCCTTCACCAAAAGGGTGGTCAGGCACTGGATCAGGCTGGCCAGAGCTGTGGTGGAGTCCCCCTCCCTGGAAATGTCTGAAAGATGTGTAGATGTGGCACTTGGGGACACGATTTGATGGTGCTGGAGTTGGGCTCAAGGATCTTGGCTGCTCCTGCAGCCCTGATGATTCTGTGATTCCATGGAACAGCTGGAGAGGGGCCTTGGCCCCAGGGAGATGTTCCAGGGGAAGTTCCTGCTTCCTCAGGTGGCTGCTGCTGGACACCGGGATGGGCTGGATGCCCAGGGCAAGGCCATGTGGGTGGGGGGACCAGCACTGGCAAGGATCTGCATGCACAGCTGTCCCCTCTGCACAGGGAGCTTTTCTTTTAAAATAATGACCAGGAAAAAAAATCCCTGTCACTTAACACAAACGTTTCAGACCTTCTGGGTTTTTCCCTGTGACTAAGTCTAATGAGAAGAGACAGCAGAGGATTTATCAGTATCTGCTCCCTGATTTCCCTCTGTGCTGACCGGAGATCCAAGGCTGTTACTCCTGAGCAAGGACTTCATGCAATGTGACCACAGCCCTGATGGCAGAGCTGCACCCTGACCCTTCCTGAGGTGTGGAGAGTGGGGGGGAAATAAAGCAGCAGGATAAATTGGGATTCAGGAAAAGATGTGAACCTTGGCAGCATTGCCATGGTAACGGGGGACCTGCCAGTGCCTGCTGCAGCCTGGCACAGGCAGCATGGCACCGTGGGCACGCGGTGATCCAGGATGGAGAGGGCTGGTGCCATGGAGAGGGCTGTGCTTTCCCTTCTGGAAGTCAGCAGAGGCCTTGGGAAGATGCTCTGGAAGCTGGCAGCAGGGGGAGAGAGAGGCAGCAGTGGGACACGAGAGTCTCCTGAGCAGGATCCAGCCTCCCGTGCGTCCCTTTGCCCTCTGTGCCCGCAGTGCAGGGCTGCCCCAGCTGGGCTGCTGCTGGGTGGAGCACACAAGCCCTGGGGCAGGTTAGTCCTGCTGCTGGAAGCAGGAATTCCCCTCTGAGGAAAACCACTGAGGCTCGGGCTGTGTTAATTCCCCTGAAGAGTGAAACCCTTTGTACATCACTGATCCCAACCAAACACATTCAATGTCCTGCAGCCTCCTCTGGGCCAGCACCCAGAGCCTTCTCCCTGGCCACAGCAGCTCCTGAGTGTCCCAACCCCCTTTTCCCAGCTGCCTGCCTGCCAGGCTTTCCTCTGAAGGCAGGGCCAGACACACAAAACTCTGTCCCAGAGGGGCCGGGCAGTGCCCCAGCTCCTGCCCTGCTGGTGGCTGTCCCAGGTTTGGCTCCCAGGCAGCTCCCAGGGCTTCCTGCTTGCTCCAGCCCCCATTGCCTTCCTGTGGCCGAGCTGAGCCCAGCAGAGAGGGACAGCAGGAACTGGGTCCCTTGGGGCAGCACCAGCGGGAAGGGGACGTGTTTGGGCGGGGATATCTCTGGCGCTGGGGGCAGCGTGGCCAGCAGTGTTGCTGCACCCAGCGAGCTTGCTGCACTCGGAGCGAGACTGGGAGCACTGATTGATTAACGAGGCTGTGCTGTAATTACTGCCGGCGTGTTTGCCCCCAGCCCTGCTGTGCTCTAGAGGGAGAACGTGTCCTTGCAGCCGCTGCCATCCCTCCCCGTGCAGCCATGTGAGAGGCAACGCAGGCAAGAGGAGCTAAAAATAAACCTGGGTAAAAATAGTCCCACGTGTGCTCGCTTTTGAGGGGAAATGAGGGGAATTTTCATCTGAAGGAAAAAAACAAAACCCTGAAATTTATTTTCCCAGCTCACCCTCTGGAGGAGGAGGAGCTGTGTCCAGGTGGGGGAGAAGTGGATCAGTGATGTCGGGGTCAGGACTCCATCTCAGCCTGTGCTCATCCAAAATGTGTCAGTGCACCTCTCCCCTCTGCCTTGCTGCCTCCCTCTCCTGCAATTTCTCTTAGCAGAGGGAGTTTCTCTCCTTTCTGCCCAGCTCAGCTCGTGGTGCTTCAGCAATGCCTCAGGGCTGACTTAACTACCAGGGAACAGAAGGATCCATCCTTATTGCACCTGTGGGGGAAAAGTGTTAATGGTATTACGATGGAAACCCAACTCCGCTGAAATTTGTCTATGCCCTGGGATGTGTGGGGCTTCTCCCGGGCTGCTGGGGCTGTGAGTGGGCATCCTTGGAGAGCTTCGTCCAGGGAGAGCTGCTCCCAGCCATGGCAGGAGGCAGGGACAGGCAGATCCAGACCCTGCCTGAAAAGGGAGGGCTCCTGGAGCTCCTTTGTCATAGAAACATGAAACCACAGAATGGTTTGGATTGGGAAGGACCTTAAAACTCATCTCATTCCACCCCTGCCACGGGCAGGGACACCTTCCACTGTCCCAGGCTGCTCCAAGCCCTGTCCAGCCTGGCCTTGGGCACTTCCAGGGATCCAGGGGCAGCCACAGCTGCTCTGGGTACCCTGTGCCCACACTCACAGGGAGGAATTTCTTCCCAAAGTCCATCGTGACTCCTAATTGCTGGGAAAGCTTCTGAGCTCGGTAAAAGCAATTGTTTAAGCTGAAACAGAAGAAAATAAATGGTCATTACAACACATTCCAGGCTGGCACGTGCTGGGGATGTTCTTAATTAGTGGCGTGGTGGCAAGGAAAAGGAAAGGGGGATGTTAAAGCAAGACCGTGGAGAGATGCAGAGGAGGAGCCCCGTCAGGGAAGATGCCCACCAAGTCTCTTCAGCCACACATCGTCCGAGCTGTTCCCGGGACAGGACGGTGGAGCCAGAGCTGGCTTAGCCCCTGCGCTGCTCCGAGCTGCGGCAGGACGGGATGGATGCTTTGGTGCCAGCCTGGGAACGCGGGGTGAGGACAGGACGGCAGCGGGCAGCCGGATGGAAATGGAGCACTGATGGATCTGCCGGCTCCCCTGCCGAAGGAGAGGTGTGTTTGAGCTCTTGGCCAAACCTCGGTGTGCCGGGGCAACCCCGAGTTTCCGGGCTTGGAAGGTGCTCCGCAGCTGTGCTTTATCTCCCGTGAGCAAATGAAGGAGGAGAAACGGGGAAGAGAGCCTTTGACACCTCATCCCTCACCTTTTGTGAGGATAATCTTCCTTTTCAATGCCAAACGCGGGCTCTTTGCAGTGTCTCTTTGCTTTGTTTGCTTGGAGAGAGCACTGGCACACACTCCAGGAAATCAGCTCTTAACTAAAAGCATTTATGTAATTGGGGAGGGAGGGAGGGGGAGGTGAGTGCGCGCTGACTTTGGGGAAGTTCAGTCTACAAAAACAAACCTCGCTAACTACGCTTGGTTCTGATTAAGGAAGATAAATCTGTCAGTGAGGGGCTAAATTTACCGAGAGCGTAACCCCCTGCCCCTCGCTCCACCAGCGATGGTCAGGCTGCGTTTATTTCTGTTGGGCGCGCTCCAGAAAGCGCTGGGAGGTGAAAAACAATCCCCAGAAATGTGAAAAATGTGGAATGAAGTGGGGGCGGCGGGAGGAAAAGTGGGGGGAGCGCGGAGAGAGCGACCAATGGCAGCACGGTGGGTGCGATCTCAGCTCCGCTGCTGAAATAAGAAATCCCGAGATGCTCAAAGCTGATGGGGAGCGGCTGGGAAAGGGGCTCAGCCTGGAGAAGAGGAGGCTCAGGGGGGCCCTCGTGGCTCTGCACAACTCCCTGACAGGAGGGGACAGCCGGGGGGCTCAGCTCTGCCCCCAGGGAACAGGGACAGGAGGAGAGGAAATGACCTCAGGTGGCATCAGGGAAGGTTCAGGTCCCTCCCAATGCAAAGCATCCTGTGATCCATTATCCTGCTGAGGATGACACCTTTAGGATGCCATCGCTGATGGCTCATGGGCTGTAGACATCCCTCTCTGGTCTGCAGGATGCAAATGTGCTTCCGATGTGGTTATCAACCCAAATCCCTCATTGTACTGCTTAATCACGGAGTCACTGTCACCCACTGCCCATGAACCAGGAGAGAGACCCCCTTAGTTCTGGTTTTAGCCCTCTAAACCCACGTTTTTGTGGAAGAAGTGCCAGGAGAGGGGAAAAACTCGCTTGCATGGTTGTTGACAGACAGAGACCTCTCACTTCCCAGTTTTTGCTCTTGGAACTGTTTGAACTGCCTGACCCCTCCTGAGTTTTGGGGGTATCCAAGCTGAGGAAGCCATCCTGAAGGTACAAGGTACAAGCCATCCTTAAAGTCTGGCTTCAGGAGAACCCATCACACCTTGCTGAAGTGCTGCAGGACATGCTTTGATGACAGCCATGTGGCACTGTGGCATCTAAACCCCACCATTCTGGAGATTCAGCAGGAGAAGCCCCAAGGAGATGTGAAACAAACAAACAAACACACAAACCAACAAACAGCTGGGTCCAGATGCTCTGTTGGTGTGAATGGATTGGCTGGAGCCAGGTGGATTCCTGCCAGGTGAGGCTCAGGTTCTGCTGCTGGAGCATCCCTGTGCTGCCCTGCTCAGCAGCCTTGGCTCTCTCTGCCGGTCTGTGCAGCAAGGACATGTTTTTATATCAGGCTTTGCAGCTGCCAAAACAAACCCAGTCTCAGATGCAGCCCCAAAAGGCATTAACAATACTGGCATGTGCTCTGGCGGCTGCATTTCCTCCCAAAGCCCGAGCTGGACCTTGATAAGCCTGATTGCTTTGTCACTTAACTCTGCCTCCTCCTCCTTAATGAGCCTTCCACTGAAACCCGGGCTGGCTTCCCGGCTCAGGGAGGGCAGGGCAGCTGTGCTAGTGGGCATCCTTGGAGAACTTTGTCCAGGGAAAGCTGCTCCCAGCCATGGCAGGAGGCAGGGACAGGCAGATCCAGACCCTGCCTAAAAAGTGAGGGCTCCTGGAGCTCCTTTGTCATAGAAACATGAAACCACAGAATGGTTTGGGTTGGGAGGGACTTCGAAGTCCATCTCGCTCCACCCCTGCCACGGGCAGGGACACCTTCCACTATCCCAGGGTGCTCTGAGCCCCAATATCCCACCTGGCCCTGGGCACTTCCAGGGATCCAGGGGCAGCCACAGCAGCTCTGGGCAGTGCCAGTAACTTACCACCCTCACAGGGAGGAATTTCTTCCCAAAATCCAATTTAAGTTACTCCCTTTTGATCTGAAGCCATTATACAGCATTTAAAGACACGATATATATACTCCCTTATTTCCCCTTTTCCCTGGCAAAACCAATTGGATTAACACATGAAGATTATTTACAATCCAACCTTTGCACTGCTGTCCTCTGCAGGCAAGGCCAAGAGGTGTGAAGGTGCTGCTGCTGCCATTCCCTGAGTGGATGGCTCTTCATTTCCCAGACTGGCAGGATGGCGTGTGTGACAAAACAGGATCTCATCACTAACCAGACCAATGCCTGCCCTCCTGTGGGCTGCAAGGGCTCCTCGGGGCCACTCCGTGGTGTCCAGGTCTCCAGGAGCAGTTCAGAGCTCTGCAGTGCTGAGGGCTGGACAAGGCCACTGTGACCCAAGCTGGCTGGGAGGCTGTCAGGGTCTCTAGCTTGTCAGAGTGACCCCAAGAAAAGCTGGTAAGTCTCTTTTCTCAGCCCGGCGCTTGAAGAAGGAGTCAGGGCTCTTAATTTCTCGGTCTCGAGGTTGTTTATTGTTCCTTATCTATAAAATATTTTCTCCTGTCCAGCTGAGGTCCGCTCAGCATGACAGTCATAGGCAATCCGCCTGCCCCCGGGGCGGTGTTATGTCTTTATACTAAAAACTACGTATAACATGTTTACAATTACTTTCCAATACTTATCACCTATGTTAGACAGTGAGCTTCTACTTTAAACCAATCTAAAAGTGCCAACATCACAGCAGAAGATGGAGGCCAAGAAGAAGAAGGAGAAAGGCAGGACATACCCAAATCCCTCCATCTTGCCCCCTGAATCTCCCTTCTAAAAAACCCCAAAATCCACTTTTTCACCCTGTGATAAATTCACTATCATCCTACTTAATTTGTCGTGGCTTGCAGATCTTCATCTAAGGTTGGTAACTTGCTCCATGGGTCATAATCTAAACCACAGGCATTTTGGGCTCAGTGCCAGGGTCTCTGAGACCCCTGGCAGGGGTCTTGGCTGCTCAGGACAGCCAGAGGGACGTCCTGGTCCTGACAGGAGGAATCCCACGGGGAGCAGCCTCTCTTCGGGGACAGCCAACCCTGAGATGCCCTAAATGGCAGGGAGCGGAGGGGAGCTGTGCTGCCATCCCTTGTGCCAGGGCAGCGAGGAAACTCTGCCGATTGACCCTGTCACCCTCTGCAGCCTGCGGGGTGGCTTGTGCCGGCACCGTGCTCCGCCCAGAGCATCCCTCCTGTCCCCCTCTGTCAGGGGCACTCTGTCCCCGCGGCCTGCACGGCCTCCATGGGGCCCGTGGGGCCATGGCGCCGGGTGAGGCTGCCGGGAGCACAGCTGTGCTCCAGCTCTGCCACCTCCCGGCTGCTGCTGGCCCCTCTCCTGACAAACGAGCTGCTGCCGCCCCGGGGAGCGGCCTGGGGGAGAGGGGGGTGCCGGGCCAGCCCCATTAGCCACGACCGGGCCCCTCCGTGTGGGGAGAGGGGGGTGCCTGGCCAGCCCCATTAGCCGCGGCCGGGCCCCTGAGTGTGGGGAGAAGAGAGCGTCGGCCATCCCCATTAGCCGCGGCCGAGCCCTTGAGTGTGAGGAGAGGGCAGTGCCTGGCCAGCCCCATTAGCCGCGGCCGGGCCCCTCAGTGTGGGGAGAGGGGAGCACCGGGCCAGCCCCATTAGCCGCGGCCGGGACCTCAGTGTGGGGAGAGGGGAGCGCCGGGCCAGCCCCAGCAGCCGCGGCCGGGCCCCTCACTGTGGGGAGAAGGGAGCGCCGGGCCAGCCCCAGCAGCCGCGGCCGGGCCCCTCAGTGTGGGGAGAGGGGAGCGCCGGCCATCCCCATTAGCCACGGCCGGGCCCCTCAGTGTGGGGAGAGGGGAGCGCCGGCCATCCCCAGCAGCCGCAGCCGGGCCCCTCCGTGTGGGGAGAGGGCAGTGCCTGGCCAGCCCCATTAGCCGCGGCCGGGCCCCTGAGTGTGGGGAGAAGAGAGCGTCGGCCATCCCCATTAGCCGCGGCCGAGCCCTTGAGTGTGAGGAGAGGGCAGTGCCTGGCCAGCCCCATTAGCCGCGGCCGGGCCCCTCAGTGTGGGGAGAGGGGAGCGCCGGGCCAGCCCCATTAGCCGCGGCCGGGCCCCTCAGTGTGGGGAGAAGGGAGCGCCGGCCAGCCCCATTAGCCGCGGCCGGGTCCCTCCGTGTGGGGAGCAGGCCCCGCTGGCAGGGCAGGGCCCGGCTCCGGCCCGGGCTGCTCTCCTGCAGAGCCCGGCTCCGGCAGCACCTCCTGGGATCCTTCTGCAGCTCCCTGCCGGCCTTGCCCTGGGCTGCTCTGCAGTGCCAGGAGCTTCGCTCCCGGCAAAAGGGTGTGAGGGACAGTGTCGTGTTCCCAGGGCTCAGGGATTGTCCCAGGTACCTGCTGAGAGAGATGGGCAGGTGGTTTTCTATGTCTGCCCTGACGGCGTGTGGATAAAATTAGAGAAGAGGGGAGGCTGGAAGGGAAACAGTGCATTTTGGCAGGGATAAATGAGTGCACTGAAAGGGAAGGGGAGGGAGGAGCAGCTCAGCCCTTCTCGCAGCTCCCTTGCAGATGGAATAAGATGTCCAGTGCCCCCCAGTACCAAATGGTCTCAATTTGCTCCTGCGTCAGAGGGAGCTGGTTCTGCCTTGGCTGGGGCCTCAGCGGGGCCGTGAGGATGCGTTTCATAACTGCAGCTCTTGTCAGGAACAACAACAACAACAACAGCTTCAAAAACCTGTTGAAACTGTGCTATGCCCTGAACAGAAAACACATGGCAAGAGGGAAAACTCCCTTCACAGAAAAGCCAACGTAATTAGCCCTGACAGGATCTGCAGTCCAGCGGCAGCAGCCGAGAGGCGGGAGGGGAGGGACAAACAACCCAACATGGTTTTATAGGCAAATGTAAATGGGTCATTAGCTGTCTTCGAACAAAATGTTCCTTCCTGTGGAAGGCAGGGGACAGGCCTGGCTGGAGGAAATGTTGCAGAAGGCCTGGCGAGGCTTCCTGTGAAAGCAGCTTTGCTGGGATGCCAGATGAAAAGGTTCTTGCTCTCGCTGGAAGCAGAGCTCCTGGGATTTTTGCCTTCCAGCAGGGTTAGGGTGGCAGGACACAGGTACCTGTGCTACCTAAAGTCAGCTCTGAGCCTCTCAAGGTCACCTGCTCCATCAGCAGAGGCATCACCCTGCTCCTGGGTCTCTGAACAGTTCCAAGCAGAAGGTTTTCCAGCTTAGGGAAAGTGCTGTGCCAGGTGCTGCACAGTCATTGGGGAAGGAGAGGGTCCGCTCCAGGTGTCAGAGCTGAGCTGCAGGAGTGAGGGCACTGGGACGAAGAGGAGCATTGCCTGCACACCTTGTCCAGAATCAAATCCCAAATGAGAATGGTTTGGGTTGGAAGGGACCTCAGAGCTCATCCTGTGCCATTCCCTGCCACGGGCAGGGACACCTTCCACTGTCCCAGGCTTCTCCGAGCCCCAGTGTCCAACCTGGCCTTGGACGCTGCCAGGGATCCAGGGGCAGCCCCAGCTTCTCTGGGCAACCTCTGCAGGGAAGAATTTCTGCCTGAGAGAACTGAATTCTTTGCAGTGCCAAGGGTTTCCCCTGAAGCTCCCTGCATGTTGCATTTGCCACTTTAAATGTTTTTGATCCAACCCAAGCAGCAAAAATCAAAAGATTTTCCTGTCTGGGCTCCATCAGAGGTCTCAGATGATTTACAGCCTGGTCCTGGCAGCTGATTTCTATTACTCACACCTCGGCTTCAGCCAGTTCAGGTCTTGGGTGACCCCTTTAGAATGACCACAGACTGCAATGAGCTTTTGTGCATGGGATGTGCTTAGCAGCAAAGGATGGGATGCGCTTGAGGGGCTGGAGCACAGCTGGCAGGGAGAGGAGTTTTGTGAGACAAAAATCCTCCTGTTTGATTGGAGTGTTTGTTCCTGGTCTCCCTGTGGAAGGTCTGAAAGCTCCAGGTGATTTCTTCCCCCAGAAGGGTGCAACAGCTGGATCCAGGTCAGTACCTCCTGCAGACTCTCTTAAAAAATTCTGAATTTACTCCTAATACCCTGTATGTTACTCAGCAGTGTTGTCACCAGGCTGCTTGCAAACCACTGCCTCTGACAGCCTGGGGAGAGGGAGGGGGCAGAGCTGCCCTTTGTCATTGTGCAGGAATGCTGAGGGATCATTTTATCCCTACTCTGAATTTCAAACGCCTGTGACAAACAGCAGAGTGGCAGAGTGGCAGATGCCAAGCCTGGATCTCTCTGTTTGACAGGCCAGACTGGACCTGCAGAAGAACCAAATCCAGAACAGGATGAAAAGTTTCCTGGGCAGCTGTGTTAGCATCCTGGAACTCAGGGGAGAACCCAAATGCTTCCTCACATCTGAAACTTTCTGGGAAGTCTTCTGTGCTCTCCTGGAAGTGTCCAAGGCCAGGTTGGATGGGGTTTGGAGCAAGCTGGAATAGTGGGAGGTGTCCCAGCCCAGGGCACGGGGCTGGAATCTTAAGGTCCCTTCCCCAGCCTTTCTGGGAACATGAGGTTGGAGAAGAGGTGACTCAGAGCAATGTGCCTTCAGGGAAATCTTGAGGTGGGGGTATTGCTATGCTGGATGGAGAGATCCTGCTGCTGAGCTTGGAGTCCTTAATGCAGGGCTGGGAGTTTCTCAGGGCTCTCTGGGAATCGGGGACTGGGATCCAGTGGCAGTGGAGAGGTATTTGATGCGTAACTCAGGTAAGGTCTGCTGTGAATGCCATGAAACGTCCCCTCTGTGTGTCCTCTGCAGAAAGGAGATTAATGTGGGCACAAAAGCCTGCTGGGGGCTACAAGTGTACAAGTCTCAGGCAGCCTTTGAAACCTTCCTTCGCCTGCTTTCCTGAATCCTTGATGCCTGAAGATCTGATTTTGAGCAGAGTGGTTTAGTCCTCCCTCAGCTCTTTCCTCATCTCTGTTTTTTGCCTGGGGTGAGGCTCTCTTGGACTGGGCTGCTCCTTCTTCCTGACAGTGTCCCTTGGTGAAGGCTTCGTTTGAAGGCAGTGCTTCAGAGACATCTCTGAGCTTTTAAACTCAGAGAAAACTTTCATGGCATTATTTCCCATGGGCCAGCTCTGTGCCTGGGGAATCAGAGGGAACAGCAGCACACACTTGCAGCTGTGGGTGTCAAGAGAAGCTTCATTTTCCAGAGCCCAGAAAAAGGGATCCTCAGAGCCACCCCCAGTGCACAATGCACCCTCCAAGTCTTCCCCTCATTTTCAGGAGGGACAAGAGCTGTGAGCTCCTTGCAAAGAGTAGCACTCAGCTTCTTCTCCTGTGCTTGACACATCCAGGGACTGAGCTGCTGCTTCCAGACACCGTGGTGTGACAAACCTACTGTAGCCTCTTTGTACTAACTGCACCTCATTGTGAGCAAAATTCAATTTTAAAACACAATGGTGATGTTGGGCTCCAAGCAGGATCCTGCCCCTCCTGATTTGAGGATTAGCCTGCTGATATTTTTCACTTGGAGGAGAAGTTTCCAGGATGCTATCCCTCTGAGCCTGCCCACTTGAATCGGTGGTGTTTTGCTCTTTGGGCTGCAAACTTCCAGGAATTTGTAGGTGGAAATCTGACTTTTGCTGGTGTTCTCCGAGCCTGGTGCTGGTGCTGCTCCAGCTGTGCTCCTCTAGCACGGGAACCTCGAGTTTAATAACAGCTCTGGAGTCAACTGGGGAGCAGCTATTGTTCTCAGGGCTTCTCACATATGTATCACTTCAAGGTTTCCCCCTCCTTGCATTCAAAGTGTTTGGGGATAGAGGAATGAGGGAAGCAAGCTGCCAGTGCCTAAAGCATGTCTCTTGGAGCAAAATGTATTGGTTTATTTTGTTTTAAACAACTTATTGCAAATGGGGAGCAGCTGTGGATTTTGTGAGGACTTTTTTTTGTTTTAGGTTTTGGAAATGTGGGGTCATCTCCCTAGTATTCCATAGCATGCTTGCTATAGAGAAAAAAATAATCTAATTTTGAATAATTTCAAAGCATTATTTAGACTTAACCAAATCTTCATTCCCTGATCTGTTAAAGCCTATTCAGTAATCAGCCTGATGAGAAGGAATGTGGAGTTTCCTCAGGGCTCCCTCTTGCCTTGCCCTTTTGAGGCTGAAATTAAGGCAGCCCAGAGTCCCAGGCAGCAGATCTGTGATGGGGTTTGGGTGTCCCAGTCCCAAACACAGCATTCTCAGGCACAGGGTGGGATTCTGGACTCCATGATCCTGGTGGGTTCCTTCCACCCAATATGTTGTGATTCTGTGAGATAGGCTGGGAGACTCCATCCCCAGAGGCATTCCATTGTCCCAGTGTCCTGTTTGGGCCTTCAGCCACACCTGAGTGTTCCCACGGTGCCTGAAAATACCTGTGCATTTTCTCCAAAGAACCTGGCCAGGGAGGATTTGGGGAGATATTTAATAGTGCTGTGATTTGGGTTTAAGCACTTTTCTCCTTAAGAGCAGATGGAAGGATTGCTCCTGTTTGGATCTCCTGAGTGTGCTGTACAGCCTTGGTCGAGGAGGGAGCACAATTCCAGGGGAAACATGAGGTCAGTGAAGCTTTAGCTCCAGCCTGGGAATTAATTTCACAGAATCCCAGGGTGGTTTGGGTTGGAAGGGGCCTTAAAGCTCATCTCATCCCACCCCCTGCCACGGGCAGGGACACCTTCTACTAGCCCAGCATGTTTCAACCTGGCCTTGGACACTGCCAGGGATCCAGGGGCAGCCACAGCTTCTCTGGGCACCCTGTACCAGGGCCTCCCCACCCTCCCAGGGGACAACTTCTTCCCAAAATCCATCCTTATTGCTGTCAGAGTGGCTGAGTTCCCTGTGTCTGTGTGTACAGGTGCCCCCGAGGCACATGGATTTCAGCACAGCTCCATGGATACAGACATCCCAGAACAAAGGAGCAGGCCCTGAGTATTTTGGGGAAGGGAGATAATAATAAGCCAGTTTGGCACAGCTCTTTCCTAAGCCTGGCAAGTCAACCCTGACAATGTAAACAGCTCTTTTGGGGTGAAATGTTGCTTTTCAGTTTCACAAATCTGCTGGCCGAGCTCTCTGCCAAGGCGTGGTGTGAATGAGGTGCCCTATATTTTCTTGCTCGCCTGTCCTGCCCTTTTCCTGCAAAAAGGAGATAACTGCTGGCTCTGCAGGGCTGGCCTGCAGCCTGGGCAGCAGCAGTGGTGCTGTGCTCCGCTGTCGGAGCTGCCCTGAGCACCGAGGTGCGGGAGCATCTCCAGATCCCTCCTGCCAGGATCCTCCGGGACTTGCGCAAGTTCTGCTGGGGAGGAGGGGGAGCGGGGCAGTTTCCTTCCCGGGGTTAATGTCAGCCCTCAGGAATCCTCTGCCCCCTTCAGCTCCGCCCTGCACACCCCAGCTCCCGGCTCTGAAGTTTGGGAATGCCGACTTCTAACTCCTGACCTCCCACACGACTCCAGTTCCAAGAAACGATGCCCTAAATCTGCTGGCAGTGACAGCTCGCTGATTCCTCCAGCATGGCTTGTTAAAAGATCTGAATCTACTAATAGGAATTGGCCTGATAAAAGGGATTTTTTTTAAAATTTTTTTTTTACCTCCTCACTTAGCGGCTACACGCAGCCCGGGGAATCTAGAAATTAAATTGGCTTTTTGTCAAGCCTCTTCTATGCAACAGCAGTGGGACCCCTGCAGTGCAGTGCAGTGTTTCCAATTACATTTTGGGGTATGTTGCTAATTTTTGGCACAAGGAGAGAAGCAGGCCAGGCAAATGGCAGGTGGCAGGCTGTTTTCATATTTCACCAGGAGCATGGGGGAAGGGAGAGGGGAGAAGGAGCCGAGCTCTCTGCCAATAAATGTGACCTCGCAGAGTGTGAGCAGAAGAGTTTTGGCACATGGCGGAGGATGGAGGGCTGGGCAGGCACGGCTGAGCCAGTTTACATCCCCTCCTGCTGGGAACACCCACCAGGGAAGCAGGGCTAAAATAAACACTGCTCCAGCAGCCACAGCCTGCAGGTCTGGATCTGGGCACCTCTGGGTGGTGTGTGGCTGCACCCAGGCTGGTCTGTCACGCTGGGGACAGCGGTGTCACCGTGCTCCGCCTCTCTGCCGCTCCACTCCGCGCTCCTCTGCCCCCAGCACAAAACCAAAGCTGGCTTTGGTTCATTCATTTGTTCCCAGCACAGCTAATGCATTCAGCATGGCACCAGCTCTGCAGGGCCTGGGTGGCTTCTCAGAGCTGTTGCACAATCTGCAGCTCTGTGTGTGTAGTGCAGCGAGCAGAAGCTGCTTCCCGGGATCTGCATCTGTCCCAGGGTGGCTTTGCCCACCAGGATAGAGGTCTGTGAACTTTAGGGGTCAGATCACAGAATGGTTTGGTTGGAAGGAACCTTAAAGCTCATCTCATCCCACCCCCTGCCATGGCAGGGACACCTTCCACTGTCCCAGGCTGCTCCAAGCCCCAATGTCCAGCCTGGCCTTCGGCACTTCCAGGGATCCAGGGGCAGCCACAGCTGCTCTGGGCACCCTGTGCCAGGGCCTGCCCACCCTGCCAGGGAAGAATTTCTTCCCAATATCCCATCTAATACTTGCCCTCCTTCAGCTCAAACCCATTTGCCCTCGTGCCCAGAAATGCTGCTGTGTTTGACAAGAGCAGTCAGAGCTGGTCTGTGCACACATGGACCAGGAGCAGAGCATCCACCTCGACCCAAGGGTATGTCAGCCAGGAGAGCTTTGGGGGAAAAAGCCCCAGGGTTCAGCATGGAGGCCTCTAAATGCTCAATTTAGACATCAAATCCAAAAATAAAATGGTGATCGCTGTGAAAGAGGGTTGTGAGAGATCTTATTCCAGGTCCATCTGGAGCTGGGTTTGCACTGAGGCTCACAGGTATGGTTCTTGTTACAATTGCTGAATGTTGTTCTGATTGCTAAATGTTGTTCTGATTACTGAATTTTGTTCCACAGCAATGATTTCACTGGTAAACCCCAAAGTCCCTCATTTTGAAAAGACTGTAAGGCGAGACTGGAGACTGCAAACAAAATTTCCAGTAGAGGAAAACCACTGGTGAGCTGGGCATGATGTCAGCAAGCACTTTTGTAGTGCCTTTTGTAGGGGACTGGGCATGCTGAGGGTTTATTTTGAGTTGGCTTTGCTGCTGTGTGCTGAGATCTATTGCCAGAGGTAAATGTGGAATCATTAAGGTGGGAAAAGACCTCTAAGATCCTGGAGTTCAGCTATGAACCATGGGGTCATCATGGTGACAGAGTTAGTTCTGGCTGACAGGAGACTTTAAAACTCTTTTGTTTACTCTTCCCAGTGGTGGAGGCACCCCAAAAAAACACCCCCCAAACATCTCCACTCCCCCATCCCTCTGCCTGTTCAGACACTGCCATTACATCCCATCCTCCTCCTTCTCCTTCCCCTGCCACTGTTTTGCTGCAGGGATGAGCCCAGATATTTCTGGCACCAGTGCTAATGTTCTTGAAATGCCTTTGAGCTGATAGCAAGCCAGCCAGCCAGGGACTTGTGAGATCCTCAGCGACCTTGTTTCAGAAGAAAATTGTCAGGGTTTCAACCTGTTAATTTGCTTTCTTGCAACCTGCCTGAAGGGCTTGGGAAGCAGGGCCCTGGCCAGCTGAAATGCTGGCAGTGCTTGCAGGAGGAGGTGCTGCCTGAGGACACGGGGTGGATGTTGGTGCTGGGCTGTGCTGCTGCTGCTGGCAGCGTGGGGAGTGCAGCACCACTTCTGTGTAGCACTTGCTGGTCACACGGCTGCAATCAGGTGACAAGCAATTTGCCATCAGACCTTCTACATTGGGATGGGCTAAATCTGTGCTGGTGGCAGCAGAGGTGCTCTTTTGACTCCACCTGAGGGATGCTGGAGGAGAAGATGGGTTTGACATTTTTTTAAGGCATCGTCTCTTGGTGTGGTGTTGCTTTTCCCACTAAAGGTTTTTCCTGAGTGTGTTGTCTGGATTCTCCTTGCTGTCATTGTGTGGAGACACAGAGTGTTTAGTGATTAGGTCTGAATTAGCCCCAGGACAAGGTGCCTCTCACCTGGAAACAATTGTGCATGATGGAAGGGGGAATGGCTTTGGATTGAAAGGGACCTCAAAGTTCATCCTGTGCCACCCCCTGCCATGGGCAGGGACACCTTCCACTCTCCCAGGGTGCTCCAAGCTCCATTCCACCTGGCCTTGGGCACTGCCAAGGATCCAGGGGCAGCCACAGCTTCCCTGGGCAGATATTTCCTCTCTCTGACAGTGAGCAGGATTAGGTTAGTTAAGACTATCCACCCCAAGAAAGCCAGATCCTTATTCCTACTGAAGGTTGTTCTAAACCCTGGAGCAAAGATGAGAAAAGAAGTTCAGTGAACACTTAGGGAAGTGTGAAGAGCATTGTTAGCCCCCAGCACAGCTTCAAGTGTGCCTTGGGCTGAGACACATCCTTTGCTCTCCTGCCTCTCTCCTGCCTCACTCCGACCTGCAGAGAGAGATCTGACACCTTGTTATCTTCTCCAAGCTGTCCCAGCATGGTCTGAGCTCTTGGGGCCGCTGGAATTCACCCAGGGCCCTCTGAATGGGAAGATGCTTTAAATGGGAAGTGTTTAAATGTGGCTTTCCAGCATCTCTATGCCCAAGCCCTTGTGTATTCCTGGAACAAATCCAAATAGCCCCCAGTCCTCCCCCAGAGCCTGTGGCATGACCCGGAGCCTTGTGGCACAGTGGAGATTCAGTCACACATTTTCCTAGGGCTCATAATATCCATTTAAAATAAAGGCTGGGCACTTGGAAATTATTTTGGGAGAGACAGTTTGTACCCCCCATTCCTCCTCCTGATGAAGATACTCACGGAGCTGTTAGGATAGGATGGAAAATATTTCTCTCCCCTCACCCGTGACTTGCAAACCTTTAACAATTTCGCAAAGCAAAGTGAAAATTGGGTAACTTCCCTACACACAGCCTCCTTTTCTCGGTTTTGTTTTGTTGTTTGTTTTTCAAACTGTGATTGAAAATACGAAATCTCCGGCTCGGCTGTCTGTAAATGGTGTTCCGATGTTTATGTTGGCATTTGAACCAGATTCGTCTTTCTTGGGAACCCCAGCGAGCTGCGGAGAGGAATACACCCCTGGAATGATAAAAGCTAAGCACTTGCCCACTTATACATTTAGGTGTTAATGCCTTGTTTTTGTGCTGTTTGGTTGCCATAGAGACGGGGCCGCCTGAACTAATGAGTTTGTTGTGTGAAGTTCAATACACATTTGCCAAATGCTCCGTTTCTCTTGCTACCTCTGCTTTTTTCTTCTTCTTTTTTTTTTTTTTTCTTTTTCTTTTTTTTTTTTTTTCTTTCTGTCCCATGGAGCAACTGAGTTTGGAGTCAAAGCCATTGCAGGGTCCCAGGAAAGGAAGCTCGCTGCAGGCTTTGCAGGGCTGCTGAGAGAGATGCAGGACGTGGTTTCAAAGAGGTTGTTACCCTGTTCTGTACACCAAGGGATAACAGGGGCACTGGCTCCAGGCTGTGGGCTCTGGGGACCTGTTTGCCCAGGCCTTTGTGGCACAGGCACCCATTTCATTCCTGCACAAAGAGTTTCCGTTGCTGAGCCCAGCTGATGGACAGGATGTCTCACTGGGAGCCCCTGTTTGTGCACAGAACACTCACCAGGAACATCTCTCCTTGCATGGACTGAAAATAAAACTTCAAGAATAGGTGGTTGTTGTTTGAACAATGAATTCCCTTACACCCCCAAACAGGCTGCCCCTGCATCCCTGGGAGTGTTCCAGGCCAGGCTAGACAGGGTTTGGAGCAACCTGGTTCAGTGGAAGGTGTCCCTGCCCATGGCAGAGAGGAGAATGGGAAGAGTTTTAAGGTCCTTTCCAAACCATTCCATCATTCCAACACCCTTCAATGCTACCTGGGAGCTGTCATTTGGGGGAAATCACTCCATGAATCCATGTGTGGTCCTCCTGGGAATTTGGACTTGGATTCAGACCTTTTTATGCAGAGATCACTGGAAATCCTTGAGGGTTGAGGGTTGAGGGTTTGGGTTTTTTTTTGCGTGTGTGCGTCAGAACCTCCCCACTCATAGCCCCAACCTGCACTTTGATTTAGAAAGGCCAAAAGAATATCAAAACCCCAAAGCTCTGAACAAATTTTTATTTTTCAAAGCTTAAATGCTTGGTGCCTGCCAAGCACTAAGCTGAAAGGTTTGTTGCCAAAATATCCTTTTCCAAAACCCTTTTTTTTAAAGTTCCTGCTTGCTAAAGAAAGGAAAGAAAGAAAGAAAGAAAGAAAGAAAGAAAGAAAGAAAGAAAGAAAGAAAGAAAGAAAGAAAGAAAGAAAGAAAGAAAGAAAGAAAGAAAGAAAGAAAGAAAGAAAGAAAGAAAGAAAGAAAGAAAGAGAAAGAAAGAAAGGAAGGAAGGAAGGAAGGAGGGAGCCTTGCTCAAGCAATTTTAGAGGAACAGCTCTAAAATAAGTGGCTTTCCCAGGATCAAAGGCAGAGCCATTTTGCTGAAGGTGAGAATGGAGTGAACCATGCAAGAGGACAATTCTGAGCCCCAACAGTCTGATTGCTGATCCTTGAAGGGTGCAAGTGCAGCTGGCTTTTGCTTTCCCAGCTGATCCTGCTGAAATTAGGGAAAAGCAGTGCTGGGTTTACAGTTGGACTCGAAGATCTTCAAGGTCTTTTCCAGCTTTAAGGATTCTGAGAATCTTTTGAGCTGAGGAGAGCACCAGGATCTGTTTTAATCCCCAGTGGTAAATGCAGCCCTGGCTGCTGAGGGGAATGTGACACCCATGCTCCAGGTGTCACAAGGAACTCCTGATGCTGCCTCTCCCTCCCTTCCTAAGCTTGTGGCAGCACCTTTCCTGGGATGTGAGGGAATTTATTTTGGAGGCAGAGAGGAGAGGAAAACTGACTTGTCAGGAAACTTGGCTGCAGTTGTTTGAGTGAGGCTGACTGGAAAACAGCTGTGTGTGCACAGAGCAGGGACTGCACCCCTGCACTGCCAGGGTGGGCTGGCAGGGAAGCCCTTTTGCTTTTTTGTTTTTTTTCTTAAGAAACAGAAATACAAGACCTGATTGGCAGCCTGGGAGGAGAAACCTGAGGTACCTGAGGACCTGGATTCACGGGAGCATCCCGAAACACTCATCAGTCCCTTGAGGTCTCTGTTACCCCAACAAGTGCCAGTCCCTGTGAAGCTGGTTCAGAACAAAGCTGCAGAGCAGGTGCTGGAAGGGTCAGGTGAGTAGGGCAGAAGTGACCTGCACTTAAAACCCCTCCCCTTTGTTATGAATGTATAAATAAAATGATGTAAACCCAAACTGCCCGGCCACGCCAAGACCTTTGCTTGGCAAAGCCTTTGCCTTACTTTTGATGTTAGATGAACATCTAGTAAGCTTAATTAAGGTTTAATTAGTGTAAGTAGGGTAAATGTGGTAGGTCAGCAGGCACAGCAGATGTTAAAATACTGTTGGCAATAATCAACCTGACCATAAAAAAAAGGGAAAATTCCCTTCTTAAAAAAATAAATACCTCTAAGTGACTGGTTTAGACATGTCATCTCTCAAGGGTGTTTTTTTTTTTTTTAACTTTCTTTCCCCAGGCAATACTGACCAATCAGTTGAGAGCAAATCCTGTTTCTTCACATCAGTGAAAAGAAAAGAAATCAGTTTTTGTCCTTTACTGTGCTCTGGAATTTCGCCCCAAACATTTTCTGGAGTCTGGGCATATGCCACAGGGAGGTGTCTCACTGCTTTCTCTCTTCTCTTCAGTTGAGAGCCACATGGTGAGGGCTGTGGTTGCACAGCCCAGCTGAGTTTATATTAAAGATCTGATAATAGTTTTTAAGGGCTTTCAGTGAAATTCAGCAGTGCATCACTGGTCTGGCTGGCCACTATTGCTTAGAATGTCCTTGGCAGCTATGGGTGATATTTCCTCAACTTTGAAAGGAAATTTGGATGTGATTTGGGTATTTTGGCATGCAGGTATCTGTGTTTATCTGTGATGATCTCTGTTTTTTGTCCTGTTGGGTGCTGGTGGGAGCACAACTGGGCCATCAAGCCCTGTGGATGACCTGTTCTGGGATGTGCTCTTGGATCAGGAACCCCACTCTGGCCACGAGGCTCTGGTAAGCCACAGCATCTCACAGTCAGCTCCAGCAAAGATTCTCCAGCTCCTTTCTTATTTTTATCAGTCTCAATTGGATCATCCCTAAAAATAATCTGCAATGCAAGATACTGCAGTGCTGATTTCCCCAGCGGAGCCAGGGGAATGTGTCCAGAGTCTTCTTTGGATCAAAGCCTCAGAGAAGGGCCAGGGGCAAAAGCCAGGCTAAAGTTCAGGGGTATCCTTCAGATCCAGAGGGTAGCAGCACAAAAAAAAAGCTGCTGTTCTCCTGAGGCTTTGTGGGGAACTGGAAGAAGCTGCAGGGAATGTGGAATTCCCCCCGGGATCGGATTGTGGCTGGGAAAATGGAGAGGAGCAGCAGGAATTTAGGGCAATGGTCTCAGACACAGCAGGCTCAGGTGCTGTGTGTCAGACAAGAATTGCACTGCCCAGAGCCTGCTCCTGGAGCTGCCATGGCTCAGACAAGAATTGCACTGCCCAGAGCCTGCTCCTGGAGCCTACTGGAGCTTCTGTGCGGAGCTGCTGGCACCGAGCACTGAAAGGCTGGAAAAATACACCAGCAAACTGCTAATGAGGGTGAATATGAGTTTTTGGTTTGTTAGAGAAGCCTCAAATGAAGGGAGATCTCAGTTCTCAGATGCAGAGAAGGAAAGACACTGTCCAAGTTTAGTGGTTCTGTGATTGCATTAAATGGATGGGGGACAGGCTCTGGGCTTTTCCAAAGTGTTCCCAAACTCAAGCACAATGAGCTCCTCCTGTCAGCTGGATCTACAGGGGGATTATGCTCACTCACACAGCAATTTCTGAGGAATACCATGGACAGGGAATGGTGGGAAGCAATGAGCTGGCCTCTGGGGTGCTGCAAGGGCTTCAGAGCAGAATGCAGAGGGGGATATGAAGCAGAGCCACAATGCAGAGGCTTCTCCTGAAAAAACAGGTCTGGCTCTCCCCTCTGGGTCAGAGCTGCTGTGACTGCAGTGCAGGCCTCAGTGTGAGCTCCCAGGGGCCACAGCAGCCACTCTGTGGTGCAGGGCAAGAGCAGGACATGGGATCTGGCCCTCCCTCATCAGGACACTTCAGCAGTCCTGGCTGGGACACTTGGCTCCATTTCCTGCCCAGGCATCACCCCCTCTTTCCATTTGGCTGAAGGACCATTTTAGTATTATTATTTTTACACAGGGCAGTTTTGACAACATGAACTGATGCATCCCTGTGGGCACGTGGGCGAGCTGAGGCATTTTCTGTGAACACAGACCACTGCTCTTTTATCACTGCTTATTGTTGTCACCTGCCTCAAACCCTGATGGGAAGAGTGCTTTATTTTTTTCCTTTATAAAAATGAGCTGTTTAGTCCTCTTATTTCTAAGATTTTAAGAAACTTTAAGCAAAGTTAAAGCTTTTAGGTCAAATTAAACATTTGACTTTGAGCCAAAAAACTTTGTTTTTTGAAATCTAACTAAGGAATTGAAACTTTCAGTTTAGGATTAGCCTAAACCAATATTTTTTCTTTTTTTCTTTTTTTTTTTTCCCCAGGTGTTTTTTTTTCTTCCTTTGTAAAAATGAAGGGGAAAAGCTTTGCCCTGGGGTAGTGCAGCTCTCTTTCTGTTGTTCCATCCTGTTGTTGGGATGAGTGTCCTGAGAAGGGAACAGAGCTGGGCAAGGCTCTGGAGCTCAAGGGATAGGACAAGAGGGAATGGCCCCATGTTGTGCCTGGTGAGGCTTGGAGTGGAAAGTGGGGGAAATCTCCCCACTGGAAAGTTGGTCAGGTATTGGGCTAGGCTGCCCAGAGGCACCAATGCTGGAAATGTTCAAAAGGATTGTGGCTGTGGTGCTCAGAGAAATGCTTCTGTGCTCTTGAATTCACAGTTAGACTTGATGATCTTGGAGGTCGTTCCCAACCTTAATGATTCTGTGATCCTTTTGGTTAAAAGGAGGTGGAAACACAAATAACAAAGGATTAATCTGATATTTGCAGTGCTGGGTGTGCTCTGCTTTGGGGACAGCTTCCCCCTCCCCTCCTTCCCCAAATGAAAACTCCAATCTGTACTTGCCACATTTTAGTTTTGCTCCATTTTCACCCTAAAAAAGTGTGTTAATAAGCATTTCTTTGCAGCTAGGGAGCCACTTCCAGATGTGTTTATCCTGAATGTCGTTATCCTGTGTGCCATTTGGTCAGGCTGAGCTCAAGAGGGAGCTTGCCCTGGACCCAGCTCAGAGGATATTGCTGCAGGAGCCACTGCTCTGAGCAAAATGCTGTGGAAACATCCAGGAGATGTCTATTCCTGCCCTAATCCCTGAAATGTGTCCCTCATAAACACAGCCAAATAATTTGGGTGCTTTTTCTGTGCAGAGTGGAGGGAGCTGCTGTGGGAACTTCGAGAGCTTGAGTGTTTTGTTTTGCATGTAAGTTCTCAGCACTGAAGTGCATAAATAGAGGGCTTTGCATCTCATAATTTATAATTCAGCCCAAGAAATGCACTAATACCTTTATCAGAATTGGGAATGTCGCTCAAAGCACAAAAGCACAAATCACTGAGGAACAGGCAGACATTAAGGGCTGCTGTTCTCCCTGTGTCTGGAATAACAGCCAAGAATCAGTGAGATTTTCTCCTAAACAAATGTTTCACTATTGTGTGTGGATAAATACAATTTCTCTCCCTCTTTTTTTTTTTAAATAGGCCAAGGAAGGAAAGGAAAAGCCGAAGTGCCTGAGGTGCGGGGAAGCATTTTGCTCTATTCCCTGCCTTTGCTTAGTGCCACCTGTGTTTCCCCACTGCAGGGTAAGAGCAGGAGGGCTGAGGATTTGGGATGGGCACGCCTGGAATAGGGGAGGAATTTCTTCACAGCTGTCCCTGGTCGTGGGACCTCTTGTTCTGGTGTAGGTTTGGTGGCCAGGCAGTGAAGTCAGGAGGCTTGGGGAGACAAACCCACCTCATCCTGCTGGGAAGGGGCTGGCAGCAATCCGGGCTAGTTGGAGCTGGATGGCCTTTAGGGTCCCTTGCAATCCCTGAGATTCAATGTTCCTGTGGCAGGGAAATAGGTGGTGGAGAAGCTTCTCTGTGAGCAGCACAGGATGGTTTTGAGTGCCCCCTGAAGCGCTTCAGCTCAGAGTAGAAAAGAAAAAAACCCACTTAGGAATGCTGAGGCATTTGCCAGCATTTCTGTAGCCACAATATATCCTGGGAAGCATGGGCACCCACCCATGATTCATTTACAAGCCCTGGGTGGTGCAGAAAACAGGAACTGCCCTTCAGAACCCCACTAATGGAGCTTCTCCTCCAGTGCCCTAGTGCTGACACAGCCCAGCTTCATGGGGGAAACTGTAAAGCTGCTGCCATGATCCCCCTGCCATGATCCCCCTGTAAAGCTGCAGCCAAAGGCAATGGAGAGGCTCTCAGTGACCCCAGGGTGCTGTGAAGTGGGGGTTCAGACCATTAAACCTCCATGGGGACAGGCAAGGGAGGGAAAATGTGTGGGAGTAGGACTGCAAGTCCTCACTGAAATTGTTTGTTCTCTTATTCTTAATCTCCAGCATCACTGGACGTGATCCCTCTGGAGGTGCTGCCAGACCATTGAGTGCTCCATCCCTGCCCTCCAGACACCCTCTTCCTGGAGGAAAGTCGGCAGCTTTGGGTTTATTCCTTTTTTTCACCCATGCCAAAGCCTATTTAATATCAGGTTTGCTGTGGGTTTGTTTGGGTTTGGTCCCACAAACGCCTCTGGGGCAGGTCAGTGCGTCTCCCAAGCCACCCCTTGGCTGTGCCTCTGGAGTTTGCAAAATCTCTGTTGTTCTGCTTGAATGTCCCTCTCCACCTCAGTCCCAAATGGTGGGAAGCATCAGGGAATGGTATTGATAAACAATAGATGTCTGGTGGAGACACTGGTGATTTTCCTGGTACAAAAGGCTGCTCCATCCTCTGTGATAATTCCCCTTTTTTCCCCTCCTTGTTGGCTTTGTGGTTTTGTGATTTATTTGTGGGCTGGCAGGCGTCCACACAGCCCTGCAGGAAATGGATGTCTGCTCTTGTGTTTGGGGGGGCCATATAAACGTGTAATTTTCCCACTACATTAATTACAGACGTTTCTCCCTGGCTGGAGCAGCTCCATGGTTTCTGTGCCCTTTTGGTTTGTTCTCCCCAGCCCAGGCTGAGAGTATTTATAGGGAACCCCAGCTTTGACATCCTCAGCTGAGCTGGGGCAAAGTTAAAGAACTTGGCCACAAGAACTGTAGAGGGGAAACTCTGGCCTTTTTTTACTTGATAGTAACTCCAGGACAGCAGCACGGCTGAGTTTTCCCTGGCTATTCCTCCTGCTGACATTTTCCTCAAGGATAAAAGTGGTTTGCCCTAAGAAAACAACCCTCTTGCTATGGAAAAGAAACTGTAGGGCAATTTACTTTGGAATAGCCGTGCTACCTAATTCCTGGCTCCTGGAGAGAGACCCAGCTAGACTTGGAGCAAAGAAAGGAAACCCGAGGCAAAATTCAGTGTGGTTGAATCAGGTTTTGTTGGAGGAAAGGCTGGACAAGCCTCTGTGAGGCCCTGGCCCAGGGTGCCCAGAGAAGCTGTGGCTGCCCCTGGGTCCCTGCAAGTGTCCAAGGCCAGGCTGGATGGGGCCTTGGAGCACCCTGGGATAGTACAAGGTGTCCCTGGAGTGTCAGGGGGTGAAACTGGACGAGCTTTAAGGCCCTTTCAACTCAAACCAGTCTGGGATTCTATGGTCTGGGACAGCAGTGGAGTCAAAAATCATAATTTCCAGCAGATTGAATGTACCTATGGTGTCCTTTGGCTTGTAATATGGGTTCTCCATGGATTCCTGATGAAACAGGAATGTCCTGCTACAATTTTTCTTGTTTTTATCCTGCCAGAAGTGAGGGTGAAGGATGATGGATGTCTGCAAGGACAGGACAAAAACCTGAGCCAGCCTGGTGGCATGAAACCAGGAGGGAGGTGAGAATCTGTGATGGGGACATCCAGGGATGCAGAATTCTGGGATGTCACCTCCCATTTGGAGCCAAGGCCTGGCTGTGCTGCTGCTCTGGCTCTGCTGTGATGCGTCTCATCCTTTCTGGGGCCGGGAATGTTCCGCCTACAGAGTTTCTCCCGGGGGTCCCAGCAAACCTTTGCGGTAAATCCATCCAGATCCACATAAGATTAAGCATTTTACTGTGTTTGTCCTGCCTCATCCTCTGTAAGCCTTGAGCACCTTCCATGACCTCTCTCACATTTCACTTTCAGAGCGCAGCCCACGTGTGGGCCACGAGCTCCACGGGTCGGCGTGGGCTTGTGCAGGGCTGTTGTTGCATTCCTGTGGCTGAGGCAGCGGCTTGGGGCCAGGACAGAGCCCTCAGGAGCTGGCTTTCCTTGGGAAAGCACCCACCTGACCATGAGCACAGTGTGGCTGGGCCTGGACATGCAGGCTGCTGTTACCTCTGCACCTGGTCTGGCCTTACTGATGGTGGAAGCTCTCCTGGTGAGGGAAGGATGCCCTGGTGAAATCTATTTCATAGAATCCCAGAATGGGATTGGGGTGGAAGGGACCTTAAACTCATCCAGTTCCACCCCCTGCCATGGGCAGGGACACCTTCCCAGGTTGCTCCAAGCCCCATCCAGCCTGGCCTTGGTCACTTTCAGGGACCCAGGTGTAGCCACATCTTCTCTGGGCACCCTGGGCTAGGGCCTCACTGCCCTTAGACTAAAGAATTTCCTTCTAAATCATCTTCCCATCATCTGAGTTTAGGCTCTAAACACAAACACCATTAGCAGCAACAGGCTGTGTGCACTTCACTCCCTGCCCTGCTCTAAAAGCAGCAGCCCCAGCAGCAAACATCCCTCCCTCCATGCTCCCAGTGCTGAGCCAGAGCAGCTGCACCCCCTGCCCTCACAGAGTGTAAATCTGATCCACTCCCTTTTCCATGTGGCCAGTGTGGGAGTTTATTCACCATTAAAGCCTTTCCTTTCACAGGGTTTCACGAGGGTAGGGGTTTATCTGGGCACGAATTCACTGCCCTTGTCGGTGACAAGGAGGTGCTGCTGTGATGCTGACACAGCCAAACACCTTTCCGGGCACTGCAGGGGGGAAGGGGATTCAGGGCAGGTGTAAAAGTGGGCCAGGCATGGCACAAAATAGAGGAGGACAAGTGTGCTCTGCTTCCAGAGGATGGGGGAAGGTGCTGAGCAGGAACTGCAGCAGGACATCACGGGTGGTGGAGGGAGCCAGAGGAACATCCCGTGTTTTGTCCTCTCTGCAGGGAGCTCAGGGCCAGCAGGGATTGGCCAGGAACTGGGTCAGGATGAAGAGGGATGAAGCAAACAGACCTGAAGTCCTCCAGTGAGACCCTTCACCCCCTGCCAAGCCTGTGCTGATGCTCTCGGGCTCTTCCCTGCTCCTGCAGCCTCCCTGGTGAGGGCACACAGGGGTGTGTATGGCACAGCAGCATGCTCTGGGCACATGGTGTGTGTGTATGGCACAGCAGCATGCTCTGGGCACATGGTGTGTGTGTATGGCACAGCAGCACGCTCTGGGCACTTCCCAGCTGAGTGCCCCGCAGCAGCATCTCCATCCCGGCTGGGCTGTGCTCCTGTGCCCCTCCAGTGTCCTTGGCACACCCCTTGGCACGGCTGGTGGAGGGGAGGCAATGTCCACCTCGGCTGGGAGATGAGTCAAGAGAGCCCCAGCTGCTGCTGGTGTTCGGTCACAGCTGCTCTGGGCACCCTGTGCCAGGGCCTGCCCACCCTCACAGGGAACAATTCCTTATTCCCAATATCCCATCCAGCCCTGCCCTCTGGCAGTGGGAGCCATTCCCTGTGTCCTGTCTCTCCATCCCTAGTCCCCAGTCCCTCTCCAGCTCTCCTGTAGCCCCTTCAGGCCCTGGCAGGGGCTCTGAGCTCTGCCTGGAGCTTTCTCCTCTCCAGGTGAGCCCCCCTGAGCTCTCCCAGCCTGGCTCCCTGAGCATCCTCATGGCCTCCTCTGGACCCTGCTCCAAAGGTTGGTGGTACCAACCACAAAATAGAGGAAATAGATTGCCCTAGGCTCCCATCAGGTCTGGCAATCTGTTTTTTCTTACGTGGGGGGAAGAAAAAGAAAGAACACTCACGCACACACGCACACTGAGAGCTACAACAAGCTGAAGTGTTTTCCTCCTGAAGAGCCCTTCCTCCCGGGAGCAGAGCAGGAGTCAAGCAGTGCTGTGCCTCCTCCAGCAGGCACTCAGCCCTCCACCTCCATGCTCAAGGGTTCCTGGAAGCCAGGGCTGCTCGGGGAGAGCGTGGGGAGGGCACTGCCATCCTCCCAGCCGGGATCGGGGCTGGGCAGCAGCGCCGGGGAGCTGCGGTCTGTCAGGGGCACGCCCTCCACTCGGTGAGAAATGCCAAGGAGAATTAGGGAGATGGCTGGAGGCTTGGAGCGCAATGGGAAGGAACTGCTGTTCCTAGGCAGGCTGTGACTAACCAACCTTGCTAATCAGATTTTGGGGGATGCTCAGCTGCTCTTGCTGTAGGGAGCTCGGGGTGTTTTTTGGTGACAGGGTCTGTGTTCCAGTGGGGGAGGAGGACGCTCCTGATTCAATGCCCAGAGAACTGGTTTTGTTGGTGGAACAGGGAAAAAGGCCATTTGGAAAGCTGTGCATCCCCATCCCGGCTCTCTGCAGGTCATTTGAAGCACTCCAGGTAAGGCTGGGTGCCCGCTGAGGGTGCCCAAAGCCAGCCTTACCCTGGCAGCTCTGCTGGCTGGGGTGACCCTGCTGCCAGAGCCGTGGGCGCTTGGGCACTGTGAGCCTCAGCGTGTCAGTGCCAGCAGGAAAACCAACCACATCCAGCACCATCCCTCCATCTTCACCCAGCTGGCTCCAGCCCTGCCCCCCGTTCCCAAAGCACCCTTTTGATGCCAGGAACTGCAGTTCAGGGATCAGTCCCTGAGCCAAGGGAAGTGGGGATCCTTCCAACAAGGCTTTAATTAGCAAAGGCTGGTGTGATTTTTGTTTTTTTTTTTCAGGGTTTGCTCCGTGGCGATTCCAGCGAGGAATAAAAGTTTACTTCCATTCCCCAGCGCTCGGGGAAAGCAGCTTCCGTCAGCACTGCCTGTGCTCTCGGCTGTGCTGGATATGGCAGGTCTATTTTTAGAAGCCAGGGTTGCCATGGCAACCCAGTGTATTTTTTCTGTTAAATATAGCAGCTGTTGCAGGGAACTCTTGTCCTTCTGGATGTAAAGGCTGTGTTTCTGCCCTCTGACAGAGCTCAGGGTATTAGAGGCAGATGAGAAAGGATGATTAAATAAGTGGAGGCCCAGAAGAAACCGTGGATCTGTAATTACACGGAGGGGTTTGGGATGCAGCCGTGTGTGTCTGCAGCTTCTGCATTGAAAATGGTGTGGGGAGAGGGATAGGGGAGCTTTTCCATGTGGGGCTCCATGAAAGCACCCTGCCCCTCTCTCTCCAGCTGCCCAGCCTGCCTGGCTTTGGCTGTTCTGGTCTCTGCCCCTTCCAGGAGCCAGCCTGGTCCTGGCTGGGAGGAGATGTGGGGGTCCCAAACAGGCCATGCCATCCGACGGGAGGAAGGAGCCTTTTTTGGGGAAAAAACCAGTTTTATTCCTACCTGCACCTCAGGAGCCTAAAGCAGAGGTGTGAGGTGCAGGGTTAGGGCCTGGAGCTGCCTCCATCTCCTGCTGGTGATGGACACCTCAGTGGAAGCAGTGGGAGAGGTGCAGGTCCCATCTCCTGCAGGGCTGGGCCGGGGCTGCAGTGTGGGAATGCTGTGGGACTGGGTTGCATCCTAAAGCAGTAACATTCCCCAGCTTTGGGGTTCAGTAGGGAGCAAACTGACTCTGCTTCTTTATTTTTTAAAAAAAAATATCCTGGATCCCTGTGAGGTGCCAACACATCCCATCAAAGGGCTGGTTTCCATCTCCTGGGGGAAGGGAGAAGGAGAGGGGTGGGGAGCACGATTGGTCAGCCAAGGGCAGCCTGTCAGCTGGGAGATGGAGATCTTTTTTTTTAATTAACTAGTCTTTGCCCCATTAAATGAAGAAAGAAACCAGAGCACAGCAGATATGAGCAGGGCTTAGGATCACTGAAAGTTTCCTTAAAAAGTGGAGGCAATGACAAAGAACCAAATTTAAACCAGCTTGAGTTTAAAGTATCTGCGGAGGTCACTGTGACCAAGGCTTTGAACAGGAATAACATATTTCTGGGAGCCTTATCTGCTCCCTGAGCTATCGTGAGTGGCATCTATTGCTGGGGATGTTATTGCTTTTCTGAATTTAATAGCAGAAGCAGTGCTTAAGCAAGCAGAAAGCTGCAGGGGAAGAGCTGCCTCTGTGGCCGTCAGGGGCTGGAGTTCACCCTGGGCCTGGTCCCCTGCAGGGTGGTTTGGAGAAAGGAGGCATTTTGAAGAGTCAGGGATTTAGGAGGATGGAGGATGGAGTCAGATGCTGCCTGTCCCCCTGGAGCTGGAGCCTGCTTGAGCATCCTCTAGCCGAGGGCATAAATACAGGGCTCATCCCTCAGGAGGTGCTGCCCGTAACAAAGGGAGGAAAGGCTGCCACATCACATTTGAAGATTTCCTTGCATCCTTCAGGGAATGGGTTGACAGGGGCTTGTGGCCCAGAAAATGTAGCTGGCAGCTGGGAGGGAGGTTCAGGGCAATCATTTCAGATGCTGCTTTGGTTTAAATCCAGCACAGGGTGGAGGGAGGGCAGTGGGGTGGGCACAGCTCCAAAAGCTCTTTGTACATGGAATGGTTTGGGTTGGAAGGGCCTCTAAAGACCACACAGTTCCACCCCCTGGCATGGGCAGGGATACCTTCCTCTATCCCAGGTGCTCCAAGTCACATTAGCCACATCCCCAGTGCCAGGCAGGTGGGTCACAGGCTCCATCTCCTCTCTGTGCCAATGGGACACCAGTCATCCCACTGGTCCCACTGTGCTGGTGCCAGAGGCTGACTTTCCCCAGGAATGGGTATTTATTAAAACTCCTGCCTCTGCTCATAAGCCTGCTTCCCTGTGTATTCAGGGATGATAGGGGTGTTTATGCTCCCTGCTTTCCCTGGACTGATTGATGGGTTTATTGTAATCCCTGCATTGTGTGGCTGCCCCTCTCCAGGCACCATAGGGCAGGCAGCAGTCCTGGGAGGGGTTCCCTTTCTCCCTGAGCATTGGCTGCTCCATCCCTCAGCCTTTTGCAGGGACTTGTGTGAGGGAGGACCGTGGCAGCATCACATTCCACCTGGGACAGTGGAAGGGGATTGCAATGAGATGGGATTTAAGGTCTCTTCCAAGCCAAACCATTCTGGGATTCTGGGATTCTCTGATCCTGAGATCCAGCCCTGAAGCACTGAAGGCTGCAGCCAGACACAAAGCTCATCTGTGACGATGAGGAAGGGAGCTTGGAGCAGCCAGCGTAGCAAAGAGATGCATCAGCACCTGCTCCCAGCTGCAGGAGAAGGAAGGAGTGCTGAGAGTTCCCTCCCAAGTGCAGAGGTAAGAGGAGACAGGACCCCCAAAACCTCCAGAAATGTGACCCAGATCCCCTTGTCACCAGGTCTGTACCTAACTGGGAGGAATGTTGTGAGGATGATGCTCCCACCCACCATCCCTGCCAGAGCCACTGCAAGGGCTGTTCTGGAAGTTCTGTTCTGACATGGGGTGTTTTCAATACCATTTTTTCTCTTAAGGAACATGTGAATACCAGAGGAATCTCTGTTTGTTGTACCCTGGAAGCCGACAGTTCTGCTCTCCCCTTTCCAGGCTCAGCCTGTGTTTTCCAAGCTCGGGGTGTTTGCCAGTCCAGCCTCAGCACTTTCTGCAGCAGTGGCAGATCTGGGGAAATTCTCTGAGAGAGGAGTATCCATGGTAGTGCTGATTCAAGGGGAAAGTCCACACTTTCTGAGAGAGAATTTCTGGGCACCAAGAAAGCAGGCAGCAACTCCAGGCTGTGGACTCTCCATCCCTGGCCAGGTTGGATGGGGTTGGAGCCACCTGAGATAATGGAAGGTGTGCCTCCCCATGGCAGGGAGTTGGACAACATGAGGTCTTAAGATCCTTTCCAACCTAAACTACTAAACTATGCCATGATTTTATGATTTCCAGTTAGTCCCAAAGGTGCCCACTGTCCCCACATGACTGTGAGTTTGACCCAGAGCTGTGGCAGGAGCTGAGGAAGCAGCAGGATGAGTTTCCTGTAGGATTGTAGCCCTGTTGGCTTACAATCCACCCTAAACCCCAGGCATGGAGACCCTCTTGTCTGTTGTGCTGCTGCCTCCAGCTTAATTAGGGGTTCCACTTATTTTTACTTTTTACTTTTAGCCCCCCAAACCCTTCCCTGAGTTCCTTCTACGGGGAGATGCAGGAAATGCATGTTTGCCTTTGCTGAGTGTCAGCAGCCCCACCAGCCCAGAAAGTGCAGGGGCCAAATGGCAAAACCTCTCCTCCTCCAACCCAGAGCTCCTCCAAGGCAGCTGCACCTCTGGGGGAGAGGCAGGAGCAGCTGGAGCAGAGGCAAGGCCAGCTGAGATGATGCCATGAGGATTATTTCATGTTCCTGTTGAGCAGGAGCCCAGAGCAGCCCCTTCTTCCCTTGAGGGGCAGCAGCTCCAAACACCTGCCAGGCCCGGACAGCCCAAGGAAGGACGAGATGTCCCCAAGGAATGGCCCAAGGAGATAAAGCCAGGGGGGTTGGACATGCACAGATTTGGCCAAGGGTAAGTGCTACCCCTGGATGGTTTGTTGGGAAGCTCAGGATGGATGTGGATGGCAGCATCTCCCTTCCCTGCAGAGAGTTTTCCATGTTCAAAGCAAAACCTGTTGTTTTGTCAGGGTGTTGAAGGTTTTTCTGTTTGTTTTGGTGGTTTTTTTTTTTGGGGGGGGGAGGGGGTTCTGAAGGAGGTTTTTTATTTTTGAGAGGGTTTTGGGGTGGGTTTGGTTTCATTTTGCATTTGTTTGTTTGTTTCTAGGGATTTGGGGGGTTTTTGTGTTTTATTTTGGGGTGGGTTTTGGGGTTGTGTTTTTTGTTTCATTTTTTGGGGGGGTTTTTTGAGGATGGGGTTTTTTTTTGAGGTGTTGGGTTTTTAAATTTTTTTTTTGGGGAGGGCTGGGTTTCTTCGGGGCTTGTCTGTTTGATTGTTTTTTATTTCTTTTTTTCTTTTTTTTGCTTGTTTCTTTGCAAGTACTGTATTTTGAGGGGACTAGAGGTTTGGGTTTTTTTCATGGGGGGAGAATTGGGGTTTTTAAAATTATTTGTTTTGTCTGGAGGAGCAGGCTTTTTGTCTGTTTGTTTGCTTTGGTTGGTTGGTTGTTTTGGGTTTGTTTCTCTCCTGATAAATGCCAGGATGCAGCTCTGGCCCTTCAGGGAGTGGGGATTGGCAGGGACGCAGTGATGGGATATCTCACCCTCTCTCCCTGTGTCTCCAGAGCTCTCATCCTTGCTGGATCCTTCCCATCCTGCTCTGTGTTGGCTCCATGTGTAAAGGGCTGGAGAGAGGAGGATACCAGGCAGAGGTAATTATTAACTCTAATTATAACGGTGAGAGTGACCCTCTTTGGGCTGGACTGGAAAGGCCCCCAAAACCATCCCCCTTTTTTCCTTCTCCTCCCTGGAATTCAAATCAAGAACCCCTTTCTGTGGTCAGGATGTGCCTCCTCCATGCCATCTTTGGAGGGCCAGGTGCTGTGTGAGCTCCTGCACTACCTCACGCCTGCATCCCTGTCCATGGGGGACACGGAGAGTGCTCGGCACAAAACTCAGCCAGGGCAGCATGTGCCTGGGCCATTTCCTTTCTGGCAGCAGTGGGAGAAAAGAGAGCCTCCAAAATCTATAAGTCAACCCTCTCTCAAATGGTGTGGGACTAAGGAAAAGGTGCAGAATACAAATTATTTCCTTGGGGGGAAGAAGCAGATAATTTCATTTGCCCAGGAAAATGATGTCTCCATCGGTTGTCTTCAGGAGACTCAAAAGAGAATTAAAGGAGGGCTCAGAGTGTGCAATTATTGTGGAATTTTGGAATCCCACACTGGTTTGGGTGGGAAGGGACCTCAAAGCCCATCCCATTCCACCTGCTGCCACAGGCAGGGACACCTTCCACTATGCCAGGTTGCTCCAAGCCCCATCCAGCCTGGCCAGGGATCCAGGGACATCAAGGACCACGTTGGCTTCTCTGGGGTCAGTGTGGGTGGAAGAAAGGTCCCAGCGCTGCCACGAAGGGATCTTTTACTTATCAACAAAGCCATGGGATGTGAATTTCTCCCGTGTCTTCACTGAGTTGTCACAAGGAAATTGAGCTGCTATTAAGCAGCTTTGGGCTGCAGCCAGTTCATTACAGCAAACTTTCATCCAATTATCATTACTGTTATTATTTTTATTATGATGCCTCCTGCTCTGATGTAAATTGGAGGGTTTTTTTTTTCTGGGCCTCCTGTTGGACTTTTTTTGAGTTTTCTGAAAACTGAATGGCAAATTTCTGTGAGCTCTGAAACGAGGCTGACCTGGACATGTCCAAAAGCAGGTTTTGGCCAAATCTCCAGCACCATGGAGAAACAAGGATGACCATCTCCCTGCACCCTGCACCCTCCCACCTGTGCCCTCCTTCACCCACTGTTTCTTCCTTCTTCATCCCTATTTTCTTCCATGCCTGACTTCACTCCCAGCCCTGATGATTTTTCCTGTAAAACCCCAAAACTCTAATTTGAAGAGTGGGAGAAGGGAAGGCGCTGCCATCCAGCAGAGCTGCAACGAGTTAGTGCTAAATCGAGCTCTAATTGCTCATTTAAACTAATTAATTTACCAAACCCGAGGAATTTTGAAAGGGTGCTTAGGAGCCTTGCCCTCCCTTCTCGAAGGCACGCAGGCAGGGGTGGGGAGCCCCACAAGCGCTTTTGGTGCAGCCTCCTCCGAGGTGCTGATGGCAATTCCCCGGGCTGGGAGCATCCCTCTCCCCCCAGCTCGTGGAAAAGCCGCGCGTTCAGCGCTGCAGGGCTCGGGCTCCAGGAGAGAGTAAACATCCCTGGTGCTGACACGGCAATAAAACCGGTGCGTCTGCAGGAGAGGAGAGGAGAGGAGTCAGCAGCAGATGCGCCCCTGCAGAACTGCTGCCGTGATGAATGCTCTGCCCAGAGTCTGCTAAACCCTTTTTCTCTGGCTCCGAGGCCTCCTTAATTGTTCTGCCTGTGATTAAGTAACTCTTTGAAGGCAGCGCTGGGAGTTGTTTGGTCCACGTGGGAGCAGCTGGCCCTTTGGCTCTCGGCATGCAGAGCGTGTTTCACAAAGGACCTGGGGACAGAGGTGTCCGGGGTGCTCTGGTGACCCCAAAAAGGTCCTGGGGAGACCCCCAGGAGGGCCAGCGGGCTTGGTGGAGATCCACCTGGGTGATCCCAAGACAGACAAATTCCCAGGGAGCTGCTGCTCTCCCCAGCCCCCCGGGAAGCACTGGACGTGGGGAGGAGAGTGCTGTGCCTGGGTGAGCTGTTACATCTGACATCTCCCCCTGGGCTCAGGGCAGGTGGGTGCGGGCTTCCAGCCCCCATGAGCTGCCCTCAAACGCTTTCTGAAGGATGCTGAAGCCTTGGTCTGCAGGAGGGATGCAGAAACAGCCCCAAGAGGACTGTGAGAGTGCCCGAGGGACTTTGCCAAAATGCAGATTAGAAAGGGATTTAGAATCATGGAATTACAGACTGGTTTGGGATGGGAGAGACCTTAAAGCCCATCTGGTTCCACCCCTTGCCATGGGCAGGGACACTCAGAGCAGGTTGCTCCAAGCCCTGTCCAGCCAAGGGCAGGATCCTAGCCCCAGGCTGACAGTCTGTCCCATCCCTGCCCACCCTGGAGCTCGTTCCCAGGTTCCTGGAGGTGGAGGAGCAGGTCCTGTAGATGGAGTGCAGCGATTGCCTGAATATTCATGGATCGGCGGGCAAGCTGCAGCGGGCCCTTGTTACAAACTGCTACCCAAACTGCTTACATCCATCAATGAGGGAAATAAATAAACAGATGCTTGTTAATTGACTTAATTACCCACCAGCAAACAGGAGACTGGGAGCACATCAATTAAAAAAAATGTTTTAAGAAGCGTCTCATAGTAATTCTTTTCCATGTGCAAACCACACTGGTCTCCTCTCCCTATAATGAGCCACCCCCCAAGACAAGGGATGGATTTTCATTTTGCAGGAAGGAGGAGTCACATTCTGAAAATGAGGGTTGTGGCTTGAAATGAGCCCTAAATTCATGCCCTCTTCCCAAAACCAGGGCTTTAGCACAAAGCCATGCAAATAACTGTCCTTGAGCAAGAGAAATCCAGCAGCTAAGGTAATCCTTGTTTTCCAGCTGGGAGCAAGCATGAAGGAGGAGGAGGTAGGGCTGGGAAACTCTTAAAGATTTTTTTTCCCCCCTTCTCTTTTATAAAGATCTCTGAGAAGAAGGGAAAATTGAAAAGCTGAAGACTTGTTCCTCTCACTGCCATGTGGATGTGGGATGGCTCTGATGTCTCCTGACAGGGCTGATGCTCAGTATCCACAGCCGAGTGTCGAGCCAGCAGGATGGGATGGATAAACAAGAAGGACTGCCCGAGCCAGAGGCCTGTGGCCAAATCCATTACTTTTTTTGTCCCAGGGTGGATGCAGAAGGTCCTGTGCCAACCCTGGAGCAATCACAGAGGAGTTTGGGCTGGAAGGGACCTTAAAGCTCATCCCATTCCCTGCCCCTGCCATGGACAGGGACACCTTCCACTGGGCCGGGGTTCTCCAAGCCCAGTGCTGCCACGGTGCACACACCTGGAGTCCCTCCAGCCCTGAACCTGCCCTTTTCCAGCCTCCTTTCCCAGCACTTTGCCCTGTTCCCCCTCTGCCAGGGCGCCTGTTGGGAAAAACCAGTGTGGGCTCCCTTGGGACTGCTGGCAGTCGTTCTGCAGGGCTGTTATCTGTGGATCTTGATTAATGAGAGCCCCCAGGGCAGGCAGGTTGTGAAAGAAGCCCCATGATCGTGGCCCTGGCTGCCTCCCTGACGTCAGTGTGACGCAGGGCACCCAGGGCAGCAGGGGCCCTTGGGTGCAACCAAAAAGAAAATAAAGAATGAAGGGGTGGAGTGAGAGGCAATAAGAGATGAAAGGAGATTGTCTTATCAGCCAGAGCTGGCAGCTGGAGTGAATTTCCTCTCCCCAGTGCAGACTCTGCAGCGTGGGTGATGTTCCCCTGCATCCAGCCCTCGCCCTGGGCTCTGCGGTGGCTGCAGGAGAAGGGGGCACTGGGCAGGTGCTGCACCAGCTGTGGGGTTCCCCTTGCTCAGATCTGATGGCATGTGGATTTTAAATCCTTCAGGGATGGTGCTATGCCCTGGACCTTTTATCACAGCCTCCTGATGTGTCTGGTGGGTTTTTACCCTCTGTGCTCACAGCCACTGCTGAACGCAGGTGACACTGGGGACAAGGCCTCTGAGCAACACTGCCAAGGTCTCCAAGCAGGATGGGTGGATTTGGGATCAGCCCCTGCATTAGGCAGCACAGGCAGGGATTTACAGGCAGGCTGGATGCTCTTGGCAGGTTGGAGTTGGAGGCTACACTGCAGTTCTTGAGGTGTCCTTCCTTCTCCCACAGCCCTTTGCAGCCACAGTGTCCACAGCAAGAAGGGAGGGCTGGTGCTCCCCCACCTTCAGCAAAAAAAGGTAACATCTTTTAGATCCCTCGGCGATGTTGTGCTCCTCTTGCTGCCCATTTACTTGTGCCTCTTTCCAGAATTAAAAAAAAAATCTTGAAAAAATTAAAAACTCACCAATTTTCGACCGTGCTGCTTTGCAGAAGAGAGGAGGGGAGGGCTGGGAGGGGGAGATGGGACGGAGCTATTTTAGTGCAAACCCATCTGCGTTGCTAATTCTCCATCCAGCCCCAATCATTACTGGATGTGCCAGGTGGCCTGGCCAAGAGAGCCCCTGCCATGATCTTCCAGCTCCCATTCCAGCTCCCCTGCCCGCGGTGGGGTGGCTCAGCAGAGCCAGCAGCAGAGCTGCACTCGGGGCCCCGGGGGAGCACACGCACGTCCCCCTCCCCGCGGGCAGCTCCGCGTCTCGGGAAGAGCGGCGCCGGCACCGCCGGGCCCTCGGCACGTTCCGGAAAGTTCCACGCAATCTGTTTACTTTGGGACATATGCTGTGTTGATGCTGCCTGCAGTCTTGCTGCCTCTAATAACTTTGGGTGTAATTTTCTGCGCTTTGGCGCCTGGGGCGGGCGGTTATGGACAGCTGTGGGGAGGGGGGCGCAGATGGCCGCGGCTGCCGCGGAACCGCTCCGGTGCCGCTGGGAAAGGCAGGGACACGGCACCGCTGCTCCCGCTCTCAGGTGAGCTGCTTGGGCTGAGATGTTCCGTGTGAGCCAGGTAGGGCTGCCTCCCACAGAAGTGGCTTCTCAGTGTACACATTAGAGAGTGTTTATGATGTAAATTAATAAGTGCCATCTGCTTACCTCTGGTGTTATGGGAATGTTGTCTTGTGACTGGCTACAAACAAGACAACATTGGAGAGGTAACACCTGCTGGGACATATTTCTGCCGTTTATTTCCAAACATTGGGAGATTGTTTTGGATGGGAGGAATAGGTACCGGCTCCTCTCGCTGTGTATTAAGTGCTAATGAGTTGTGGGGATTGCCAGGGGACATCCTGGAGGAATTGGTGAGGATAGAGGAAGTTGCATCCAAGGGCAGAGGGAGCTTGGCAAGGACCCTGCACCTCTGCACCTCTGCACCTTGGCCTCCACTGACCAAGATTTAAGGGGATGTTTGCTGGTGAAAAGTTGCTGCTTGTCAAATGCAGAGCTCACTACAGGGATATAGTGATTCCAGGCAAAAGGGCCCTAGAGGTAAAAAAAAAAAAGGAAAAAAAAGGAAAGGTCTGTCAAAACATCCCACTTCAGCCTTTGGGAATGGGACGGTCTCAATGTTCATTTCAAAATCACAGCCCACTTTTGAAATGGAAATTATTCTAATGCTGAGGCAGAGATGAAATCCTTCCCTTTTAGCAAAAGAAAATGTTTTGTTTGACTTCAGATACATTCCCCCCCCAGTTTTCCTGGAACAGAAATAAAATCTAACGAAACAGATAACAGAAAAAGAACTGGGATCCTCAGTGACTGCCAGCTCTCATTTCCACTCAGATGTTCCTGAGCTGACATCCATCCTCCCCTCACCCGTCTTCATTTCTCTCATCCCCTTCTTTTCCTGCAGAACAGCAGCTCACAGGCCTGGGTGTGCAGGATGGGGAGTTCCAATGCAGAGCAAGGATGCTGGTAGGGAAGGAGATCTCCTGCCCAAACCTGCAGTGTTGGAGGAGCTCCTCTGGAGATGGAGTCAGGGATTTTTGAGTCTGGGATTTTCCAGAGGAGAGGGCTTTTCTAATAAAAGGCCAGGTGGGAAAAGGAGAATCTGGGTGCAGAAGGGCAGGGGACTCACTGCTGGGGCTGCCAGAGCAAACTGGGGATGGGAAATGTCCAAAAATTTTGTGAAGGCAACCAAAGAGAGGAATGAGTGAGTCTGGAGAGGCTTCTGCAGAGAGAGGTCAAGGCAGGAATGAGTGTCCTGTTCTCCACAGTAAGAGCTTTCCAAGTGACCCTGAAGAGGGGGGTTTGGAGCATGGAGCAGGCTCCAGGTGCATCCTTGGAGAGGATGGAAAAGCCTAAACAAGCAAGCCACAAGCAGCCTCAGGAGCATTTCTGCTGGGACACGTTTTCTAACAAGTTATTTTTGAGGGTGTCCTTACCAGCTTTGCTAAGCCAGCCTGGCAGCCCCCCTTCCTCAGCCCCAGACCTGCAGGGAGCAGTTTTAACAGGATCTTCTCTCCCTGGATGCAGGATGGATCACAAGCAGCCTTGGCTTGGTAGCAGGGCTTTCATACTTTATTCTGCATTTCCAGAAGAATTTTTACAATGAAAAAACATAGATGGAAATTTTTGCCCCACCTGGCTGACTTCTGTGTCCTTGTAAGCACAGGGGCAATGGTGGGCTGGGCTGGGGATACCCTTCAGTGTGGGGCTCCTGTGTTCCTGGGACAGGGCAGAGGAGGCTGGAGCCCTCTAAATGATCCTGCTGCTCTTCAGCTGCCTCTCTGCCCCTTGGCTGCTTTCCACCTCTCCCCAAAATCTGGGGTGCCACGCTCAAGTCCCAACGAGACATCCCGGGTGACTCAGGCTGTTGTCAGTGGCACAGGGCCCAGGGCAGAGCTGCCACCGTGGGTGTTTGCAGTGGGATGGGCAGGGACAGCAGCTCCGGGAGCAGCCGCTGGCACGTCCCTGCCCCGTGGGACGCCCTGCAGGGATGCTGATGTGGGGGATGTGGGGGCAGAGGGACGGTACCCGGCAGGGAGGTCAGCACGGGGTGGGGTGCTGGAACAGTGGGTTTTGGTGCTCTTCACCCCCAGGGCTGGGCAGCTGCCAGAAGAGCTCTGACCACAGCTGGGTTTCCTGGTAAAAATAACTCCACGGCATAAACTTTCGCAGCAGGAAGAGCGGAGAGCAGCTGGGGCTTCACTCCCTCCCTCCGTCCCGCCACCACACCAGCAAACATCTGCCCCGGCCATCGCAGCAGGGAGGGAGCGGCTCTGGTTGGCACTGCTAAAACCCAGGGGCAGTTCTGGGGGGCACGGAGTACAATAAATACCGGCCGAACTGATCCCCAGAGCCAAGAGCACCAATTGCAGAAGGGGGGAAAAAGGGGAAGAGGCGAGAAGCCTTTCCCGAGAGGAGCGGGGAAGCCGGCCGGCTGCGCCCTGGGCAGTGATGCTGTTTGAGTTCGTGGTATTTCCTTTGTTTACCCCGTGTCCCCGCAGGATGGGCCGGGCTGCCTGAGCCGGCTCGCTCTCAGCCCGTTCGCTCGGCCAGGGCGTGCCGGGGCCGCTTTCCCGGCCCGGCTGCGGCGCTGCCCCGCGGGAGCTGCTCCCGGCGCACCGAGGCACCGCCAGCCCCGGCCTGGGAAAGGAGGAGCCGCCCGTGCCCTGCTGGCGCTTCCACCTTCCCAGCAGGACTTCTCCTGGGTGCTGCTGGCAGTGCTTCATCTCCCCGTGCTCTCCCAGCTGGAGGATGGAGCCGGGGCGCTGCAGAGGATGCTCTCGGTGAGGAGGTGACCGTGGAGCCGCCTTGCCAAGCCAGGAGGAGCCGTGCCCACCCTGCCGAGCCGAGGGCACACCCTGGGCACAGCCCGGTGCCCGCCCCGCACACCGCGGGACGCGGTGGCAGTGCCGGTCGCTCTCGGTGCTCACCGGGCCGTGCCAGGCTTGGTTCCTTGGCCCTGGCAAGGCCGGTGTGGCAGCCCTGGCAGGAGAAGCCGGTAATTTTCCACGATCCCGGCACGGGGAGGCTCGGAGCAGGCACTGCAAACCTGGCCGGGCTCCACGGCGGGTTCACACCTCTCGCTTTCGCAAGACGCGCGCTGATAAAACCCCGAAAGGCAAAGAAAGGCCATTGCTCTGATTCACTCGGCATGCTGCAAGCTGTCCTGCTTTGTTCCCTCTCCTCTTTCCTGCCTCGCTGCCCCCATCCCGGGACAGGAGAGGGGGGTAGTTCACCTTCCCAGGCTATTCCAGGCTCGGGTAGCCCGGCGCTGCCGCCCTGCTCCTCTGCCAGCGAGCCCAGGAGCTGCGCATTGGCTGTGACACCTCCAAACTGCTCCAGATAGATCACTTCAGAAAGAGTCTTCCATATGGTCCTCGGGATTTAATTTTTTTTTTAAAACGTATTTTTTTCTCCCCCTTGCTTCTACAACTGTTACAGGGAGAGATATTTTCCCCCCTGTTTGACATAGATATAATCTTCTTCTGATACACAAATGCCAGATGGCATGGCAAAAAAAGATAATAAATGTGTCTGCAGCCTCGACAGTTAAGTCTGGGAACCTGGGAAATGGCTGTGGAGGAGCTGGGAGTGGCTGGGCTCAGGGCTGGATTTTTTGAGGGGGAGGAGGGGAAGGGGAGGTGGAGCATTTCATGGAAGGTGGTTTGAGGAACCCGGGAATGCTCTGTGACCATCCCATGCCCAGTCCCTGCCGGGCATCCTGGTCTGGGGTTTGAGCTGCTGCCAGTGATGAGCAAACCCAAGGACACCTGGGTGGTGGAGGGAGGTTGTTCTTAAATTTACCTCTGGGAAGACACTCTGGCATGAGATGAGAAGCAGGGAAGGCAAATTCCATAAACCTGGTGGCCTGATGCAGGACTTTGAGCACAGTCCTGCCTGCTGCAAGGTGCTGAGAAGGGTGACAGAGAAAGCCCTTAATTTGGTGAGGAGCACCTCACAGCATGTAAACGTCCCTTGATGCCCATCTGCCAACGTGCTCTCCCCAGTTATGGGGATGAGAAATGGCTCTTGTCCTGCCTTGTGCTCCAGGATAACCCTGGAAACACAGCCTGTCACCACAGCGAGGCATTTCCTCCCCAGACCTGTGTTTAATAAACAAATACAAGAGCAGTCAGGTCGGAAAAGTGCAGATGTTTTTTTTTTCCTCTGCTCCAGCTGCTTGGATTTCTCCACACTGGGCTTTGCCTCTTCCCTGCTGTCCATGGGGGATGCACGCAGGGATCATGCAGGACCTGGAATGGAGTCACCTTTCCTTGGAGGAGTTCAGAAAAGGAGTAGATGTGGCACTGGGGACGTGGTTTATTGGTGAACGTGGCGGTGATCATTCATGGTGCGACTCAAGGCCTTTTCCAACATCAGTGATTCCATGATTCTGTGGAAGCACACCCACCATGAACCTGCAGTGTGCGCAAACTGGGGACCTCTGAGCCAAAATATCCCCACTGGTGACCCCAAATCCATCGTGGAGGGTGGCTCCAGGAATTGTCCACAGCCTCTGTACAGGTAACCAGCCACGCCACCCCCAAGGCAGCTGGGGGCCCATGCTTGAGGTTGTGCAACTGTTTTATTTTAAAAGCTTTACCATAAAAATCTGAGGGAGGCCAAAGGGCAGGGGAAACCTGCTCATGCACGAGGAAATAGAGCTGGAATTGCTTTTATGGTGCCTGGTCTGGAATAACTGCCCGTGCTGGCACATCTCCTACAGAGCAAGGGCTCGGCCCACGTGTCCCACGGGATGGCTGTGATGGGGACCTGTCCTTGCACCCCCGTGCTGGATTTCAGCCTGGGAGGGTCTTGCCCAACAAATGTGAGGGGAAATGGAAAGGGGAGTGGAGCACCAGAAGGGCACTGCCTGCTTCCCTCCACATTCCTGGTGCCAGTGCTTTCCTGATGGTTTTCCACAAAGCCCTGGGCAGCGCTCAAGCTTTATTTTTAACAGAAAAGGTGGGAGATGGCCACAAATAGCATTTTTTCAAGCCTCTGGGCACATAAGCCAGGGAGAAAATATTTTCTGGCTGACCCACAGCGGACAGTGTCTGAGCTTTTCCAGAGGCAGCCGCCGAGGTTTGCCAAGGAGACCTTGGGCAGATGTGCTGCTGACTCAGGACACGTCGGAGCGTGGGTGTTTTATGGGAGCTCTCACAGGCCTAAAGAACAGTGGACATGCAGTGAAAAATGAGTGGCTCTTCTATCAGCTAAGGAGCTGTTGAGACAGCCAAGTGATTATTAGATTCCCCCCCAAGGTTTATTAAGTTTCTGTGTCTCTGAGATGTTCCTGCTGCTCCTCGCCGTATCTCCGGACATGTCAGCTCTACCAGGGCACTTCCAATTATCCCCTCACCTGCCAGATAAGGGGGTCTCTAACAGGACTTTTAATTTCTTGGGAGAAAAAAAAGCAAAAGGAGAAAAGAAGCAGCTCAGCCATTCTGTGTTTTAAATGGCCTTTAGATAGCAAAGTGCCCAGGAGAGCACATTCATTCCCACAGGGACAAGTGATGTTCCTTCACACCTCACTGCTCTATCCCAGACATTTCCTCCTGCAGGAAAACAGGAATCAGGAATGCTTGGGACCCTTTCAGGGCTGGGTTTTTTCAGCAATTCTGACAATCTGGAGAAGTTCCCTTCAGAATACACAGGCAGTGGCTCAACAAGGGGGCACCAGCAGTGGGGTTTTGGGGGGAATGCCACTGGAATTTCTCCAGCGTGTGCCCTCCATGCTTCCCTGTGCTTGGAGGCTCTGCCACGTGCAGAAGTGAGCACAGGAAGGTGTGTGCAGCTCTGCTTCACCGACCTGTGTCCAGGGTGACCTGGGCTTCCAGGAGGAGCTCAGAAGTGCCCGAGGCTGGATTTCACAGGCATCTCATTCCTCACAGGCATGCGGATTGGGTGCTTAACTTCCAGGGAGATCTCCCCAACTGGCCTTGAGTGCCTTTGCAGCCTCTCTGAGCAATCTGGGGGAAAATGTGGCTTTTAACAGCGTGAAGGTTTGCTGTGAGCAGCTGTGGCTGCTGAGGGGCCCAGACAGATCCAGGTGACTTCAGACAGGCACCTGGGGCCAGCCCTGGCAGCCTGTCCTGCTCCCACAGCATCAGAGAGCAACACACCGAGGCATCCAAAGGGTTCCCAGCTGGCCTCGGGCTGTGAAACACAAAGGATTGATTTCCCAGAGTTTCCTTTGGTTTGCCCTCCTGGTGAATGGGAGCTGGGATGGACTCAGTGGATGTGCAGTGCCATGGGGGGTGGAGGGAGCTGGGAGCTGCTGGAGACAAATATCCAGCTGACCACGCATGACCAGGATGAGAGGGGTTAAATTACAGCAGGAAGGGGTTTGGGCAGACCCCAGGAGGGGTTTTTCCCTGGCAGGAAAAGTGAAGCACCAGCTACGGCTTGGAGCACACTGCTGAAACCAGCAGGCTCTGGAAGGGATGGAGAGGGAGGGGAGGAAGGAGATGGGATGGACGAGGATGGACACGGGGATGGGGATAGGGATGGAGGGAAGTGTGGGGATGGAGACAGGGGTGGAGATGGGAAGAGAAAGGGCATGGGGATGGAGATAGGGATGGATGGGGAAGTGGATGAGGATGAAGAATGGGGATGGAGATGAGTTTGGGGATGGAGATAGGGATGGAGAGGGGAAGTGAATGGGAATGGGGATGAAGATGGAGTTGCGATGGGTGGGGAAGGGGATGAGGATGGAGATAGGGATGGATGGGGATGGGGTTGGGGATAGGGATGGAAATGGGGAAGGAAATGAGGATGGAGATGGGGTTGGGGATGGAAATGGGGAAGGAGACGAGGATGGAGATGGGGCTGGTATGGAAATGGGGATGGATGGGGATGGGGTTGGGGGTAGGGATGGAAATGGGGATGGAGATGAGGATGGAGATGGGGTTGGGGATGGAAATGGGGATGGAGATGAGGATGGAGATGAGGATGGAGATGGGGTTGGGGATGGAAATGGGGATGGAGATGAGGATGGAGATGAGGATGGAGATGGGGTTGGGGATGGAAATGGGGATGGAGATGAGGATGGAGATGAGGATGGAGATGGGGTTGGGGATGGAAATGGGGATGGAGATGAGGATGGAGATGGGGTTGGGGCTTGATACAGGGCTGGTGGTGGAGATGGGAATAGCTGGAGAATAGGGATGTGTGGGCCTGGAGCTAGAACTGGGCTGGCCATGGGACACAGAGGGGTGGCTGTTGGCCCTGGGGGGAGCCCAGCTCTGCTCCAGCCCCACTGCTCTTCCCGCAGGGCCCAAGGCAGCCCCTTCCCTGGCTGGCCAGCCTGGGCCAGCCCCGCAGTGACGCTGGCAGCACTGCCCTCCCCTACAGGGCTGAGTGCTCAGAGCCTGGAGCAAACAAGCCTTACAGAGATATTTGCTATTATTCCTGATTGCGTGGACTCCGGGGCGAGCGATTATCATATTTCCCTGTGATCAAAATGTTAGTGATTATCATAAAGGATGCTTTAGGCTTTGAGACAGATACAGACTCTTTCAACAGCATTTATTTCTGAAGAACCTTCATCTTTACTCTCTCTCATGACAGCTGGGTTTTGAGTCATGAGCTGGTTGCAATTACTTCGCCTCTGTAATTCCATCTTTCCCACACTCTTCCTGGCTTCAGAGCCGTTGGAGGACGGTCACCTGTGTGGAGCTGTGCATGAAAATTGAATCCCAGCTGCAGGCAAGGCTAGGAGGAAGTGAACGTGGAATATTTCAATTTAAAGTGTGTTTATTGTGCATTCTGTCACTGATTTGATGTAAAAAAAATTTGCATGCAAATGACAGCAGATTTGCATCTCTCCTTTCACTGACTGCAGATGTTGAAAAAAAATATATTTGAGGGTTTTGGGGTTTTTTTTTTTAGTTTTTTTTTTAAGCTTTCAAAACATCTTAGAGGAGATTTTGGCGGCTGCTCTATTGAAGCATCTATGTAAATGTGCTGACCTCTCCTGAAAAGAGCAGGCTGGTGCCAGGGCATGTGCACAGAGACATTTGCTGCAGCACTCTGCGGGCTCAGCCTTTCCAAGATTTCCAGCAGCATTTTGGAGAGATGTGGTGCTGGCACCCTTGGACACGGCACCGTGTCTCTCATGAAAAGGGAATTTTTGCATGGAAACGTGTGGAAGGATTTTCCTGAGTGGTGTGAGGATTCTGGTTGGGTTTTAGAACAGCTGTAATGGGCTGGAGAAAACTCTGAGCCAGGGTCCAAGGAACGAGGAAGCATCCAGAGAGCCTGGGAGGCTTCTTCTTCTGTCAGCTGGAGAGGGCACCAAGATCAGGGCAGCCTTGGGCAGCTTTGAGTGAAATTGTTCATTTTCCCCTTGAACTAGGGAGGTGCTCGAGCACATCTTTGGCAGGACAGGGTGGGGTGGGATGGATGGGATGGGATGGGATGGTTTAGGATGGGATGGGATGGGATGGGATGGGATGGGATGGGATGGGATGGGATGGGATGGGACCTGCCCACAGCAGGGACCCCAGCTCTGCAGAGCTCCCCTGCCTAGAGCAAATGTGCAGCCCCAGCAGGTGAACAGGGCACGATGTGGGTCCTGAAAATCATCCAAGCAGGAGCTGGTTCCGTCTCATGATCTCCTGAGAGATGAGAGGAGAATTCAGCCTCTTGCTTGACTTGATTTATTCCACTCCTTCCTCTGTGCTCCACGGCATCAAGGACTTGCTTTTTTCCCTTGTCGAGGTATTTTCTGGACTACAAAAGCCAGAAAAATGACCTAAGGAAAGAGAAACAAACAACACAAGCAGCAAACTCAAACAGGAATCAGGCAGCTAATGAACCAAGCTCTGCTGAGGTTGCTGCAGCTCCACAAAAAATTGGCAAAAAAGTTGCTCTTCCAAAGCTGCCAGATTTAAATAAGATGCTATCTCTGCCTAGGGATTTTTTTTTCTTTCTTAAACATTAGCTCTGCATCTGCCTTCAGCTGAGGGCTATAAATAGATTTATACCTCTGTGTGTGTATGTGTATGGTGTTTTATATAGGTGTGAGTGCCTGGTGAGTGTCTGCACGTGTGTGTGTGTGTGTATAAAATATGCACACGGGCTGGATGGAGCCATCCATCTATCAAGTTATTGGCCTGTCTGGTGCTCATTCGGGAGAGGGTTTAAAAGGAATTGCCTAAATACATAATACATGCTGGCTTTTTTTCCTTTTTAAGAGACGAGTCAAGTCAAATGCTATGATATAAATTTTTAATACCCCTATGACCTGATTTTTTTCCCGTCTTGTGCGAGGAAGTTAACAATATGAAATGTCTTTCTGTTGTCTCTAATCATGGGCTGATTTGATAAGCTGTAATTATTATTCATGTTCGAGATCTGCAGCTAGGGAGATGCAGGAGGTGTGGGGACCATTGGGATGTTTAGGTTTATTATTATTTATTACTGCTATGAATAAAAGAATAATGATTTCAGAGATTCTGCCAAGTAGTTCAGGCTGCAAATTTAACTCCTTTAAAAACCGTTGCAATCCATTTGCATCGATGAGAGCCTCTTTAGCAGGTTTTTTTTTTTGGTTCCTTGCTCCACTGGAGGGGTTGGAAAGCCAGAAAAAATGGAAGGAATCATTTCTGTAGGCCCTACCAAAATGGATTGTGTGTGATGTTTGACCTTAGGCATCCCCCTGCCATCCTGCTGACCTCGGCTGGACCCCTTTTGGAATCCCAGCTCAGGAATAGAGACTGAGTGCTGGGCACTGGTTTGGACATAAGGGTGTGGGGACAGGTTCTCCTGCACATCCTCAATGTAAAATGGGATTTAGCTTGGGGAGGGAAGAGCACTGTGCAGAGAGCTTTGCTGCTTTCAGCCCCAGAACCAGCATGGCACTGTCCAGAGAATAAAGCAAACATGTCTGTGGGCTCCTGATTCATCTTTCCAGTGAGGTGAGGGCTTTGGGCCTTTGGCATCCGTGGGTGGATGGGAGAAAATGCATTGCTTGTTTGTTCCTATTTCCCTCCTGGAACCTGAATTGCCTTCAGCCATTACTCTTGCTGCTGTCTCCATAAGTATAGTCTGCCCTTGAAGGAGGAGTGAACACATTTAAGTAACATCCCTTCAGAAAAAAAAAAAAAATTAAAAAGTGGATGTAGGTTCCAGGAAAAGATGCTTTCAAAAAGCTCAGAATTGTAGGAGCCTCAGCCATGTGATGGCCAGAAACCCCAGAAGGAAGAGTTCTGGAGGCCATGGCTTGAAGAAAACCAAATCAGGAGCCTGGAATGTCAGGGGGTGAAGGGAGAAGGTCAGGAGCAGCTGCCCACGGCTCCCTGCTGGAACAAACTGCTGAGCACAGCCCTGGGGCTGGGTCCTTTGCAGAAACCCTGGTAGCCACGTCCTATCCAGAGGCTGGTGGGAATTTTGAAGGTGGGAATAAGGGGCTGGGAGGGGCAGTGAGGCTTTGGGGAGTGGTGTTGCAGGGGGTGGGGACAGTGGTGGCCTTTCAGTGCCATTTTCCCTGCTCTCTGTTCCCATTAAAGTGCCCATTTCACTGCCATTTCCAGTGGTGGTGTTTCAGGGCCATTTTCTCTGCTCTCTGTTTCCTGGAGTTGCATCTTCTTCGTAACGTGCTCAGAGGCAAGGAATGAACCTGAGAACATAAAATACACAGATCCCTTCCAAACATCCAAACAGCCACACAGAGCCCCTGATGCTGCAGCTTTACATCTCGCTGCCTTCAGCCCCTTTGCACAATGAGGGAGGACTGGAATTTGAGGTTGTCCACACCAGCACCACGGCGTGGCCTGGATCTCCCCTCTCCAGGGACACCAGTGCCAGATTTCACATCTGCCAGCTCTCCAGGCCTCACACATTTTGCCATCCACCTTCTTCTCTGTAACCAGGGCAGAAGTTTGAAGACATGAGCCACAACATATGCCATTGTCTCTTCCCAGAGATGAACAAAGTATATTGTTATGCTCCAAATGTGATGGTTTTTTCCCCCGTTAAATGTTTTCTAGCTGCATAGACCAACCATCTGTTTCTCTTTCTCCCTTCCATCATTCAATTCTTTGCACATTATTCAAATTAATTATCAATTAAGAACCAGAACGTCTGGATAATCAAATTACAGAATGGTAAGATGGTCAGAGCAACGCAGCACCTTATTAAAAGCCTCCAGACAGTTAACAAGACAATAAATTCCTGATCTTTTGTTCTGGAGATGAACCTTCAGCCCAGTAAATGAAAACAAAGTGACACGTATCTCTTCTTGGTCATTTATTTATGAATGCAGGGAAGGACTAACCCCCTTCTCATTGCGGATTTCAGATCACAATCTTCTCCTCTCAGATGTCAAACTAACCCAGATAATAAAACAGCTCCAGCCTCGAGACATTCCCCAGGGAGATAAGAAACTTCTCTGTTATTTTTCTTTTTGCGCCAAAGGGAATTTGGTGTAAAAGGCATGAAATTAGCTGTCCTTTAGGTCTGTGCTCCCCCCCCGGGGAGGGGTGCAGTTCTGGGGGCGCAGGAGGAGCAGCAGTGTGGCTGCAGTGCCCTTGGGCAGCTGCAGGAGCAGTTGGGCCGCGGTTCCCCACCCTCCGCCGAGCGGTGCTCGCGGAGCTGCGGGATAATTTATGAGCCTTGGCAGCAGGGTTGGCACGCAGGGCGAGCGGGGGGAAGAGGAGGGCGGGGGAGAGCTGATTGTGCCCTGTGTGATACCTGAGAGACTCTGGCTCTGGCCATCTGTACAGTCTGATGTGCCGAAGCCTTTCCCGCAGAAATCCCTGCGGCTGCTGGGCCTCCTCTGGCAGGATGGACCGCGCCGCAAAGGGAGCGGCGCGTCCTTAGCCAGGAGAGCAGGGATTGCCTGGAATTTAGGCCTGGAAAGCACTGGGAGAAGCTGGCTAAGAGTCCCGGGGGATGAAGCCCACCTACCCCACCCCTGGTGACCGGGCTGCCCCCTCCAGTCGTTGGGCACCTTTCGTTTTCAGCTGTGGTTTCACTCCAGGGCGGGTGCCAAGGGCACAGATGCCCCATCAGCTCCCATTCCTCTGGAGGAGCATCCTCAGGGGGCTGCAGCCTTTCTCCCTGAGGCTCTTGATGAACCTCAAGAATTGGAAATTCTTGGCTCAGTGAAGATGGATTTCTGTATGATATCTACTCTTCCTGGGTCAAAACAAAATAAGGACAAAATAGCAGACGTAGCCCCAAATCACATTACATACAGAAATGCGACACCTCGGTGCAATTTCACAGCAGGGATGACCACACTGTCCAACAGGGTTCCATTGCAATTACTGCAAGGAGTCCTTTTTGTTTGTGGGGACAGAATTTCGTTGGGCCCCTGGGGTTGCAGCAGCCCAAAGTTGTGCCCTCAACACGAACGGGACGGCGCAGCTCCTGCAGTGACAACTCGCTTTCCTCAGCGCCGTCCCCTTCCTGCTCTCTCCTCCCTCCTCCACAGTCCCTCTGGGCCCCGTGGCCCCTGCAGAGCGTCGTCCCCACGTTGTCCTCGCACGGTCACACGTAGAGAGGAGGCACACTTCCATGTCAGACCAAACCCCAGTGCCCAAGCTGCTGCACCCAGGGAGGGATGCAGATCGCGGCGTCGAAAACATATTCCGAGTGGCACGCGAGATCTGTGCCCGCTTTGCCCATTGTGTCAGGAAAACAGAAATGCTTGTCAAAATACCAGCTCGAGTCGGAGCTCGCGGCTTCTGGAGGAATAAAAGAACCATGTTGGCAAGCACAGGACGAGACAGGCAGATGTCCTCCTCTCCACCCACTAGAATTTTATTGGCAATTGAGTTAACAACCTCTTTGCATATGAAAGTAGCGGAGAGGCGCTGCTGCGGCCTCAGCCTCGCTGGCAGGAGACTTGGCTGCAAAACCAGTGAGACATTTGACAAGGAAGCAATATGTTAGCAACATCCCTCCATCCATGCTATCGGGGCCAAATTGCCATGGCACTTGCAGCCATGTGGAGGCATTAGATGCAAAGTGTTAGACGCCCTGCCATTCTTCCCCGTCATTTTCTCCTTTCTCTTCTCCCTTTTTTCAGAGCAGCCTGGTCCTGACACTCCCCTTCGAGTGGCTCTGGAGCCAATCCTGCCTTGTGCTGCTGTATATCCTTGGAAAATAGGCTGCCAGGTGCTGAGCACCCACATTTTGAAGGGATGGCTCATGGTAATAAATGGTTCAGTGGGTTTTTTGTTTGATTTCTCTTTGGATTTTTTCTTCTTCCATCCCCCCCCCCCCCCCTCCAACCCCCCACTTTTTATTTTCCTCCCCTTTTTTAAAATGTAGAAGCAACTGCATTTCTGAGTTTTCCTTTCAGAGGTCATGTTTCTGAGATGATGAATGGGAGGAATATACAGACTGGCAAATCTCCTGCCCACACTGAACACTTGGAATCTGTACCCCACGGCAGTTGTCCCTGCTCTCTTTAGATTTACAGGCTCCCAGTCTATCCACAGTGGAAAAACCCTGAGTGTTATGAATCTCTGGTAAAAGGTGCCACCACAATTCCACATTTTCCCTGCTCTGTGCAGTACCCAGCAGAGCACATAGGTATTCACGTATTTGCTGCTGTGTTTGTCTTGTGTTGTCATGGGCATTTCCAGCCTGGGATCCAGGAGCACAGGACCAGATATGCACATCTTGATCCTTCCTTCCTCTGCTGTATAAACTGCAGGCATTGCCTGGGATCCTCTGTCACCCCTCAGCAAGGGGACACCGAGTAGCTCACTGGCAGGTTTCACACCTGGAGGACCTGGCCTAGAGTGTTGTGTCTGCTGTCTCCATGTGTTGGTTGTTTAAAAGGCTTTTGGAAGCCAGATTGCAGCTCCAAAGTCACATCGGTGGTTTTCAATGCAGCACCTTCCCACCCTGCCCGTGGTTTGGAGGAGCTGTGTTGAGACAAGCTCACTGTCACTCCACCGAGGGGCTTAAACAGTGAGCAACCAATTTCTGGGAATACCAAAAGGTCACTTGGAGCATGTCTGGTCTGGGAAAAGGATCACCCAGCAGCTGTGGTGCCTCCTGTCACGGCTCAGTTGTCTGCCTCTCCCAGCACGGAGCACATAAAACACTTGAGCCTTGGGGAGTTTGTGACTTGCCATGACCAGACAAACCTCAGACAAGTCAGGGAACCTCATTTCCCACTTCCCAACCCTGCATCACAAGCCTGCACACCTCCTCAGGGCCTGCATTCAACCAGAGCCTCCCAGCTTCTCCTGGCAAGGGAGCGGCAGCTCTTGGAGGGCTCGGCGTGGCTGTGCCCAGCCGTGAAAAAAGCATTCTGCTCCTTGCTCTGCCCGAGCTCCTCTGCATTCCATTTTCTGCCTTTTCTCCATTTATTCCGAGTATCCACAGCTCAAGCCTCTCCTGGTAATTCCTCCTGGCCAGGGAATGGGCATCTGCTGCCTTTGCTTGCGGGTCGCTCCTCGCCTGCGATGCTCTGTTGGGATGCGCACACCAAGGCCAGAAATGAGGCTGAGCTCGTCATGTTCACCTGAAAAAAGCAGCAAGCAGCAGAAAAAGAGATAACAACCTGCCTTTGACATGTACAGGGTAATGTGCCTTTTGTAGTGAGTGATTTGATGCAAAGAAGAGTCAACTGCAGCTTTCCAATGAGTGCTAATTGCTCATTAGTCGTGAGGATGAGACATTTTTGGGGGGAAGGGGATGGAGATACTTGAGGGGAAAAGGGCTTATTTGGAAGGGTGGGAAGATTAAAGGTGTGGAAAGAGAAGGGTGAATATGGCGTGATTGGAGCACCAAAAGAGATCATTCCACCCAAAATAAAGCCCCTGATTATCTACAGGCTTTGCGTAGATCGTTGCTGGAGAAGAGCTTTGCGAAAACATCTGCTGCCTTCAAAAGGCTCTGAGGTGACACAGCAAAGTCCTGTGGTTTTTAGGGGATGCAAACCTGAAGAATCATTGGCAAACCATTCCACAGCAGTTTCCAACGCCTGGAGAAGCACAGGCCAGGCTTCTTTTTCTGTGTCACATCAGCAGGAAACCTCCCGGGGAAACAATTCCCTCCGTGACATTTGTGAAGGGGAATTCTGCCTGGCAGGAAGGGCTGGCAGGGTGAGCTCTGCATGGCCCAGAGCAGGGAGCTGTTCAAACAAAATCTCCAGCCATCCCAGCCTGGAGATCCAGCCCACCCCAGCCTGGAGATCCAGCCCATCCTGGAGATCCAGCCCACCCCAGCCTGGAGATCCAGCCCATCCTGGAGATCCAGCCCATCCCAGCCCATCCCAGCAGGGCAGGGGGAGAAGGCATTTCTGGAATAATCCTCTTTTGGTGAAAAACGCCAATCACTTGCTTTTAAAATTTTACGAGTTTAATAGTAATAAAGTGGTTATAAAAATAGCAATATAATTAGAGTAATAAAAATTTTGCACAATTTGAATTAGGACAATATGAGAAAATAGAAACAAAGAGTTAAGGACAGTCTGGGTACCTTTTCTGGGCAAAATAAGCCCGAAAAAGGACCCCTGTTAACAGAGGATTCACCCTTAAAAGCAACAGCCTGTTGCATATTCACGCACCTCATCCATGGTGCATCAATTCCATTCCAACACAGGATTCTGTCTGGGCAGTGTCAGCTTCTTCCTCTGAATCCTGACATCGCTGTCCTGCCCAAGTGAGGTGGGAAGAAGTTTATTTCTTCTGATAATGGAGAAATAAATTCTTTTTCTCTGAAAGATTCAGGTGTCCTGTGGCTGCTGCCTCGCTGTGAGTCCTTTCTTTAAAAAAAAAGTATCCCACACAGCATAGTTTCTACTTTAACATTTTGTTATAACCCAAAACTATATTTTACACACTACTTAAGAGAATCAATGCAGCATAACTATCTAACACAACACATATAATACTCATTTTAATATTTGCCAAAAGCCAATCATAAACCACACATTTTTCACACTTTTCAGTGCCCTTTCCCTCTTTTCCTCACGCGAAACGAGGGCTCTGATGGACTCTGAGCAGAGAGGGGCTGAGCTCTGTCCCCTTCCATGGGGATCCTGCAGGCAATGTGGGGAGCACACACCCAGCCCAGCAGCTGCCCCAGTGCTTCCCTTCTCCTTCCTGACCGACACTGGAGCCTCCATCTCCCTGTCCCAGCCAAGATTCCAGAGGAAGAAGAGGCCAAGTCCTGCACTGGTGTCTCCCACGTACAGAGAATTGCCCAGGGGTTTGGGGCAATCCCTGGGCTCAGTAGGATTTGGGGGAGGAAGGGATTGAGAGCAGCCCTGCCAGGAAGGGCAGGATGGGAGGCTGGACATGCCCTGGTCACAAGGGCTGATCCCACAGCCTGGGCAGCAGGGGAGCCAGGCTGGGAGAGCTGGGGGTGCTCACCTGGAGAGGAGAAGGCTCCAGGGAGAGCTCAGAGCCCCTGCCAGGGCCTGAAGGGGCTCCAGGAGAGCTGGAGAGGGACTGGGGACTAGGGATGGACACAGGGAATGGCTCCCACTGCCAGAGGGCAGGGATGGATGGGAGATTGGGAAGGGATTGGTCCCTATGAGGCTGGGCAGGCCCTGGCTCAGGGTGCCCAGAGCAGCTGTGGCTGCCCCTGGATCCCTGGCAGTGCCCAAGGCCAGGCTGGACACTGGGGCTTGGAGCACCCTGGGATAGTGGGAGGTGTCCCTGCCATGGCAGGGCTGGCCCTGGATGGGCTTTGAGGTCCCTTCCAACCCAAACCATTCTGTGTTTCTGTGGCTCAGCCTCCATCCATGCTTGTGGTCCCCAAACCCTTTTAAGGCTGAAGCAAACTCTGGCTTGTGAAGTCAGCTTTGCATGTCCTGGATGCTGCAGGGGTGAGGAAGGAGAAAACTCCTCCTCAGATTGTGTCCCCCCAGCTCTGGGGCAGCAGCCAGCTGCAGAGACAGGTAACAGATCCTCTCTGCTCCAGCAGGGTGAAACATGAAATGCATTTTTCATCAGGGGAGCACTGCAGGCTGCTGGGGAGGGGCTGCCCTGCACCCCCAGCCCTGGGATCCCCCCGTGGAAGCAGAGGCACCCCAGAGCATCTCCAGGCTGCAGAGCTGCCACTGCCACCCATCCCTGGGGCAGATCTGCTGCTGCTTTGATCTCCCCCTGTTGCAGCTGGGAGAGCTGGTCCTATCGATTGGACGTGGGTTATGATTTTCTCTAGATTGCCCCAAAAGCTGCTAATTGTGCACACAGCTATTTATAGCATCCCAGAGCAGGAGTCAGAAGGCTTTGATGGCCTGGTGAGAGGTTATCTGCACACCCAGCCACGGAGCTGACACTTCAGCATTTTCTTTTAAGTGATGGCAAGAGGCATTTCAAAGCAGACGTTTTCTGCTGGCTTTGAAAGGCCTCTGAAATGTCCCAGCTCCTCTCAAAAGGAAAGGCCTCATTTGCTGCTGACCTTCTGGAATTTCTTGCTGTGTGTTTGGGGGCTGGAGGATAATTTGGGGTCAGACCTGCTCCTGGCTGGGGCTCAGGACACGGCGTGTTCTGTCCCTCTCCTCATCTCGGGCAGGGAGGAGGAGGTGCCAGGTCTGAGAGGGGAGGCTTGGCAGCTGCTGTGTGACCAATCCCACCCTCCTGCATCCCCAGCCAGCTTTGGGATGCCTGTGTCTGCAGCAGGGGGTGAAGCAGTTGGGGATCAGGGCAGGATGCTCCTGCAGCCCGGGTTCAGGGGTGGCACAGCCCCACCATCTCTGCTGGCTGCCAGCAGTGGGGTGGAATGCAGGTGCTAAACCAACCAGCTAACGCTGCATCTTCTGCTAGAAAAGCCATTTGTGCCTCTGCATTTCTGCCTTGCTTGTCCTCTCCGGGGTCCTGTGTCTCCCTGGGAGAGGAAGTCTGTGATTTTAGCTGCTTGGAAAAATAAAAATCAGCGTTTATTTGAGCTACTGCTGCAGGATTCTGTGCCTCCCCGCTCTGGCCCTGGCTGCTTCTGAGCTATTTGTTCCTTTCCTGGCCCTTTTCCTGCCCCTGCTGCAGGTGGAATTAAAAAGGAGCATCATCTCCCCGTGCAGTGTCAGTGGATGCTGCTCCAGCAGCACCAACCCCTCGTGCTGAGCCCCCTGGTTCCAGCCCAGGGGCTGTGCAGGATCAGCTCCTGCTCATCACAGGTGCAGCCCACTGACTCCTTCAGTCAAAAGAGAGATTTATTTTTTTCCCCGTGCATTGTATCGAGTGCTTGCTCGCAACAGCCTGGAGCAGTCATTCAGAATATTTTAAGAGTGTCTTTCATGCTGTCTGAAATACCTGGCAGTGCACAAAGGCCCAAAGTGGGAGTAATTGACTGCAGGATTATTCTCTGCTGCCTGAAATAAAAGCGCAGTGTCTGCGAGTGTGACACGGAGTCAGAGCCACGCTGAGAGGCTCGTGCTGTAATTAGACCCAATTTTCCACCAGGTGCCTCTTGCAGGGATCCCACCTTGGCTGGGACTGCAGGGGCCAGCAGACAGCAGCCAGGGGCTGGGAGCCTGGGAGATTCATGGCAGCATGGGAGATGGATCTCAGAGGAGTTCCCAGGGACTTCAGAGGCTGCTCTGCAGCTGGGGAGCTGTCCTTTGGGACAGTCACCTGGGATCTTCCTGACCCCTGGGATATGGATCCCAGAGCCCTGGAGGTGTGTCAGGCCAGGCCAGTGTCTTGAGGGTGCTCAGCCCAGCTTCTCAAACAGCCAGGAGCTGTTTTACAGGACTTTTTCCTCTCCCAGCCAGATGTGTGTCTCCCTCCCTCAGTCATCTCTGAGAATCCTGTTAAATCAGCCCAGGCTCGTAAAGGATCACAAAACCCCGCTGAAAGCCAGAGCTCCTTGTAAAATGGGGAAAGGTTCGTGAAAAGGGGTGGGTGTGGTGAGGAAATGAAGAGAGGAGCGTCTGGAGGGGAGAAACCAACACCTCCTCACCAGCAGAGGTGTATCCCTGACCAGGAATCACGGACTGGGTTGGGTTGGAAGGGACAAAAAAGCTCCTCTTGTCCCACGGGCAGGGACACCTTGCCCTGGGATGCTCCAAGCCCTGCCCAGTGTGAGCAAAGGCTCAGAGCTGGAGCTGGGGCAGCTGGGCATCCGTGGGCTCTGCCATTCCACAGCCTCCCAGCCGCGCTTTCTGGGCTCTGCCAGGTGGACTGACAGATCCAAGGACAATATCCACCAGCACTAATGCCATCAGGACAAGGAAAGAGTGGGGTGAGGGTAAAGAGGGGGGACAATACGGAAGCAGGCATGCAAACCATCCGTGGAGGTGTTTCCAAGGTCAACTCCTTGGGAACAATCTCCACAAGGCAGTCTGGAGTTAAAAGTGCATCTGCCAGGTAGCACACCCTTCAGCTTTCTCCTCTTTTCAGGATTATGCTTTTATTACGTGACTTTAGGGGCAGAAAAATGTGTGAATAAGCCAGAAGTGACTTGTGTGGCTGGGAAGGAGCCAATACTTGACCCTGTCACTTCATCAAAATGCTTTCACTGGTTTTTATTCTGTCCTGGAGGTAGGCACTGATTGGTGCTGCTGACAGATGTGCACAGAAGCTTTCAGCTTTCCTCAGAGCTCCGAGCTCTCCTGAAGGCAGCCCATGAATTATTAAGCAGGAGATTACCTTAACTGGAATGGATGTGGCTCTTTCCTCCACGCTGAGCTCGGGGCTCACTCCGAGGGCCAGGCAGGCTCCCTGTGGAGGGCTGGAAACCCAAAATGGGAAAGGCTCTCCTTGCTTTTACAGGAAGTTTGCAGCAGCTTTCAGGAGCTTTGGCTCCAGAGTGGATCTGGAGTCTTCGCGTTGCACGTTTCCATTTTTGTGTTTTAAAAAGTTCCTCCTTGTTGCTGCTTTTGCTCATTTATTTATTTCACTTTTCTTTTTGATTCAGAGGTAAAAGGTTCTGGAGTGCCTGTTGATGGACTCCTCCTGGCCCTGGCTTTGGGGCTCCTGGGGCAGCACAGCCCCAAGCACTGGGGCTGAGTCACAACCCCCTGATCAGAGCAGGGCTGGGCTCCTTCTGGCCTCCCTGCTGGACCCCTGGAAGGAAAGGAATGAGGGTGGGCAGGGAGGATGGGAGAGCAGCAAACCCTGCCAGGGCAGGGTCCAGGATGCATCTCAGAGCCCTCCCTGGTGGGGCAGGCAGGGCTCAGCCCAGCCCTGCAGTACGGACACCCCTGTGGCTCCCAGGGGTTCCTCACACCCTGCTGCCCCTTCCCCAGCTCCCCTGGCCAGGGCTGGGGGGCATTCAGGGTCTGCTGGGGAAATCAGAGCCTGCTCTGTGCTCCTGGGAGCTCCCTGCTCACCTTCCCAAGCCAAATCCATCACTGGGACAAACAGCCGGCTGCATTAGGGCAAAGCTGTCCCCTGGGCCTCGTAGGTGGTGATGGGAACATCTCAGCTCCGAGTTTATACTCTCATAAATCCTGAGGAAGGTGATTTTTCTGGTGGTTTTCTTTTCTTTTTTTTTTTTTAATCTTCTCTCTCGTTCCCTGCTTTAATTACCAGCCGCAGGCACCGAGCTAACGAGCAGGGCACACTCTCCTTGCCACGGAGCTGCCAGCAGAGCCCAGGCTCAGGGAACTGCTGGAATTCCTGAGATTCCACTGCAAAGCTTCCCTAGCACCCTGCTTCTGAGCTGCAGGGAGATGCTGGGCACACCTGGGTGCTGTGAATTTGTGCAAACCCAGGGCACTGGGAATATTTCTCTGCCTGCTCTGGGGTGCCCTGACCCCCAGGGGAGCACTGACTGTGACCCTCATCCATGGAGAAAGTTTCCTAGAGTTCAAGATAGATTGGAATCCACCAAAGTGTGCAATAGATTCTAGAGAGCAGTGTGGGTGTGCCACTTGGTGAGAAATTGAGGGTTTGGGATTTTTAGTGTGTTGTGGATGGAAGCAAGATGGAGGGCACAGGATGTCATCCTGGGTTTCTTCTTCATGCTGCTTATTCCTCCTTCTCCATGGGTTTGGGTGGCATTTTGTAATTGGGCAGAAAAGTCCTCATTGTGGGCACTTTGGGATCAGTTATTGGGTTAAAAGGGAAAATAATCTGGGTGTCAGCTCTTAACTGGATGGTTTAGCCTTAAAAGACCTTGTAACAAGAGATTGTTGGCCATTTTGTGCCTTCTAATGAAAAGCTGCCCAACTCACAGCAGTGAGACTGTTTTACTGATAAGGAATAGCAAACACCTGAGTCCAAATATGAATTACTGCCTCAAGTGCCTTCAACCCAGACCCAGAGAAACCCACAACTGGGACCCCTACATGAACTCAGCCTTTTTCTGGGCTGTTCCCTTCCTGCCCATTCCCAGAGGATTTTTGGGATGTGCAGGGCCAGCAGCTGGGCTGGATGCTCCCTGTGGGGCCCTTCCAGCCCAGGATATTCTGTGATTCTGTGGTTTTACCTCCCCTGCTGCAGGTGCCTCCTGGGAGTCAGCCTCTGGATGCTCCCAGGGATGCAGCTGCTTCCCAAAGCCTGCTGAGGATTTGCCCTGCTTGGGGAGCACTGACAGGCTGAGAAGCACTCTGGGCTGCTTTGCTCTCCATTTAGAGAGGGGGATGTTTGATTGCAAACCCATTTAGGATTTGTTTTCATGGTTTCAGGCTCTTCCTTGGCATTAAAGTGCTCCGAGACTGCAGCCAACCACTAAAATGCAAAACCACCCATAAGAAAATATACATTAAATGGAGCAAAACAAAAAAAACCCTAAACCCACGACTTGGATAAATTAAGTGAAACACACCATAAAACAATAGGAACTATTATAAATCACACCTAACCAACAAAATCAACATACCAATATCTGGTTTGCCAGCACATACTCCTCTGATAAAAATAAACTGTTCTTGGAATGAACCCTGCTTTGATTTATATCTCACAGTCCAAGTACACACAAGGAGGATGTAAAATCTGCTAATATAAATACCACTGGTCTCAGGCTTTTATCAGATGCCTTCTACCAGGAAAAAAAGGGCTCTTTTCTTTTCCTGCTCAGGCAATTAGTGTGTTCCTTTGAGCCAAGCTCCCGTGTTTCCTCCTTTTTCAAAGCCATAATCCTGGGTGTGGGCCCCACTGAAAATTACCCCAGCTCCCCGTGCCAGGGAACATCTCTGAGCCCTGAGCCCAGCCCGCCTCACAGACAGGGTGGGCAGCTCCTGGGGCAATGAAACAGCCACAACCAGAGGTGCAGAGCAGCTGCAGAGACCCCAGAGTGGGCTTAGACCCCTCCTGAACAGGCTGAACCCCCCAGGGCTGCGCTCAGTGAGTCCAGCTGGGGTTTGGGGAGATGCTTGGGAGGCACCTGCTCTGCACAGCCATGCTGTGACCGTGCTGCTCAGCATGGAATGGTCTGGGAAAGGACATCAAACCCATCCAGGGCCAGCTCTGCCATGGGCAGGGACACCTCCCACTGTGCCAGGCTGCTCCAGCCCCAGTGTCCAGCCTGGCCTTGGACACTGCCAGGGATCCAGGGGCAGCCACAGCTGCCAGGGAAGGATTTCTTCCCAATATCCAGCCTTAACCTCCCTTCAGCCTAAAGCCATTCCTGTCCCTCCATCCCTTGTCATCTGGGCAGGTGAGCACATTGCACCTGCAGGAGATCTCTCTCCATCCCAGCTTTACCCCAGGGCAGGGAATGAGGGGAGCATCCTGGAGCTGAGGGTGCCTGTGCTTGCACCTGCCCCTTTGGTGCTGCAGCTTTCAGAATGCTCCCTCCTTTCCCACTGATCCCGGGCAAACAACCTGGGATTAACAATTTATTGTGTGGGTTTTACCTCTGTGGTGCAAATCTAATTATCCCAGCTGTGGACTGGCAAGGATTTGGAAGCAGCACACGGAATGAGCAGGGTTTGATCCCAGAGTTGCCATTTTCCCTTTGGCATTTTCCTTGGAGAGGCAGCTGGGCTGGTGGGGCTCTCACCTGCACTGCACAGAGCCCTGCTCCAGCTTCCATCCTCTCTCTGCGTTCACAGCTCTGAACTGTTCCTGGAGGGGCTTCAGGGAATAATCTGTGTCTGCTCCCAGATGGGAGTTCAGGGCTCAGGAGGGGCTTTGGAGCAGTGCTGGAGACCAGAGAGCCTCGTCCCGCAGAAACCTCCAGGTGGGATAATTCAGTCTGCTGGGATGTGCAGAGGGCTGCACCCAGCATGGGGTGGTGGGTCTGGGAAATAACCACAGCCCAAGAGCTGGGGAGCCGACAGAAAACCCAGCTTTGCCTTCCACTGCCTGGTTGTGCCTTCGGAGGCTGCACTGCCGGGACATTTGGCATTCCTGTGTCTCCCGAGCTTTCCTCATCCTCCTGCAATTTTGCTGGAGGTGCAGCTTTCCTCTGAAACAAACCAAAAAGACGAATCTTGTTCCCTTCCAGCAAATATATTCATTATTCCTACCTATTCTAACCAACACGGGCAACCCGGGCTGCACAGGCTTCGTTTCCCTTTCCCCCCTCGCTTACTGCTGCTGCTTCCCCATGGATGGATGGCCACGATCCAGCTGTGGCTGGGTCAGGAGGAGCCATGTCCCAGTGAAGGACAAACTCAGGAGCAGCAGGGAGGAGGATGAGGATGATGATGATGATGATGGTCTCTGGGACAGGGGGGGTGCCCCTTGTTTGGGGATGTTTTGGGGCCCTGTGCCCAGGTTTGCCAGTGCCAGAGGAGAGGCAAAGCGCTGGGGCTGTGTCCAAAAGGAGCACACAAACCCAAACTTCCTGCCACTGCAAAGCTATCAAGAGCCCTTGACTGCTTTGAATCCTGTCCTGATTAGTAATGATGTTTTTAATTGAAATTTCAAGGTTCATTACTGAATGCAGATTAATTAAATTGCGAGGAGAGATAATGAGAAATGTTCCCTTTGGAGCCATAAAGGAGCACACGTGTCCTAGCAGGACTTTCCCAGCCCAGCCTGCTGCCTGTCTTCCCAGAGAGCCTCTCCTGGGGGAGGAAGCTGCTGGTGGAGAGGGGCTCCATCCATCCACCCATCCATCCATCCATCCATCCATCCATCCATCCATCCATCCATCCATCATCCATCCACCCACCCATCCATCCATCCATCCATCCATCCATCCCTCCATCATCCATTCTATCCATCCATCCATCATCCATCCATCCATCCATCCATCCATCCATCATCCATCCATCCATCCATCCATCCATCCATCCATCCATCCACCCATCCATCATCCATCCATCCATCATCCATCCATCATCCATCCATCCATCCATCCATCCATCCATCCATCATCCATCCATCCATCATCCATCCATCCATCCATCATCCATCCATCATCCATCCATCCATCCATCCATCCATCCATCCATCCATCCATCCATCCATCCATCCATCCATCCATCCATCCCCCCAGGCACCCTCTGAAACCAGGCCAGCTTAAGTCACTCAGGCTGGCCAGGTTTTTTCCCCAGTCCCTGCTGGGGGAGAAGCTGGAAACCTCTGGGTTTCCCTGTGGGAAGGTCAATTGGAAGCTGGGAGATGCCCTGCTCTGGTGTCAGGGGACTGGGTGATGTGCTGGGATGGCCCCCAGAACCCCTGGGGGGAACCAGGACTGTGGGTGCTTGCAGCCCCTGGGTCACCAGGGGGGTGACTCTGCCCCCAGTTCCCTGGAGGGAGCTTTCTTTTGGGTTTTCCCTTCTGCCTCCTTGATGGAAAAGTCTTGATGAGCTCTACATGTCCGTGGTGTTCTTGCTTTTCCAGCCAAACAGGGTCAGTCCCAGCCTCCCTGCTCTGAAACCTGGCAGGAAAGGTCTGCTGTCCCTCCCTGAAGAGCTGGGGGGTCTCTTGCAGGTGTTGGATGGTCTGCTGGACACCCCCATGCTCCTGAGGGCAAGGTGGGACCTGGAACAAACCCCAAATGTCAGCCAGGCTCGTCAGCCTCGCCAGAGGAGGGAGTGAGCACCAGCAGAGTCCCCACGAGGTCTCCGTGACTCCTGCACACCACAGATCTTCTGGAGAGGGCTGGGAAAGCTAGGAAGCTTTAATTGGGCTCATCTGGACCCTGCTGAAATCATTCTCCCGACTGCAGGGTGATGGAGCAGATAAAACAGCGCTGAAGATATGATTTCCTGGAAGCTTTTCTATTTCTGTCAGCTCTTACTTGCTAGCTCTGCCCTCCCTGGGGGATGAGCTCTGCTTTCATACACCAGTGGGTTTTTATTTTGGCAAAAAAAAAAAAAAAGAAAAAAAGTGGGTTTTGGCAGAAAAAAGAGACAGTGCATCAATGAAAAGGGGAAACCATTTTTTTCCCCCAAATGCTTCAAAGCTCCCAGTTAAGGGTTTCCAAAAAGCTTTGGCGTGGAGAGTGAGTGGATGCTAAAAGAGATGGGAATTGGCTCCTGTCCTGCACAACTTTCACGATTGCTTGAAAAAGCACTCGAGTTTTGCCAGTGTGTTTGTGCAGACCACTCTGCTGGAGACTCCCTGCTGAGGGACAGGGCTGTTTTATCTGGATTTTAACCCAGCAGCTCCTCAGCACTCCTGGGTGGGTGAGCAGCAGGGTGACCCTATCAGACCCACAGGTTTTAGGGGAGCTCCACACCCAGCCAGTGATGTGCCAGGCATTATCTGGCCAAAAAGATTTCCCTCCTTCATTCCACATTTTGATTTATTTTTCTGCAGGCTGACTGAGCTCGGGATGCCACGGTGGGTGAACTCATCCCCTGTGCCAGGCAAAGCCAGGGGTGCTGGAGAACCAAAATCCCAATGGATCCTGGGTTTTCCAGCCCCCTCCAAGCAGCATTTCTTACCTTGCAGGGTTCTGCAGCTCCTTAGTCGGTGCTCCAGTGGGAGGGGAATTGGGCAGGGCTGGGGTTTGCCAGCCTGCAGGGGGAGGTGATGCCTGCCCTGGGAAACCTCGGTGTAAGGCTCCACCTCCCCCATCCAGAAGGAAATCAGGATGGCACAGGTGCCAAGGTGTTTTTATTCTGTGTGTGTTGCCTGCAAAGCTGCAGAGCATCCCTGAACCCTGGGATGCTGGAATGCAGGAACAGCAGGGGCACAGCCTGGGCAGGCACTGTGCAAACAGCCAGCCCAGTCCACACCACTTCAGCTGAACAGGAGACTAAATAAGGATGAGCTGGAGCCTAAATAAAGATGAGCTGGAGACTAAATAAAGATGAGCTGGAGGCTGATGCTCCCGTTTGCATCAGGAAAGGTCTCGAGTCTCTTTTAGCTGCCTCATTCAGGATAAATCCTGGGCGAAGGCGCTGCCTCACCAAACCCTGGGCAGCTTTTATCCCCAGGTTTGCCTTGTTTCCAGTAGACCTCCTAATTACAGGGAATTAAAAGTGAAATGAGAGGATGGCAGCAAGCATTGGGTTGGATTTGTCAGCAGCTGGCCTCAGGGCATTGCTCCAGAAATCCTATTTACACGGAAATAAGGACAGGTACAAACTGGGGATAGGGCAAAGCCCTACCTAGCTTGTGTATCCTTAACCCCAAATTTATCAGCCAAGTCTTTTGCTGTTTAAGCAGAATGGAGTCTTTTCCTGGGGAGGAATTATTGGGATGAAATCCTGCTTTATTGGCAAACAGAGTGAAACGCCACAGTCCTTCCTTCCACGGGAATTTGGGGTTTGCTTTCTTTAGAAACCCCTGACCTAAATGGTAATTACAGAATTTTGAGAATTGGCTGGAACAAAAAAAAAAAAAAAAAAAAAAAAAAAAAAAAAAAAAAAAAAAAAAAAAGAGGGGAACGTTCTTGCTTGTCCCAGCACATTTTATTTTCCTCCTGAATGCAAGGAAAATGAACGTGGAAAGCCCAAGTCTGGGGTTTGCCTTTCCCCTGGAACAGATATTGGGGAGAAATCCTTCCCTGGAGGGTGGGCAGGCCCTGGCACAGGGTGCCCATGGAAGCTGGGGCTGCCCCTGGATCCCTGGCAGTGCCCAAGGCCAGGCTGGAGCAGCCTGGGACAGTGGGAGGTGTCCCTGCCATGGCAGGGGTGGGATGGTTTGGGATGGTTTGGGATGGGATGGGATGGGATGGGATGGTTTGGAATGGTTTGGGATGGGATGGTTTCCAAGGTCTCTTCCCACCCAAAGCACGCTGTGATTCCATGGTTCTATGGAAGCTGCTTTGTGATAAGCCAAACACGCCAGGAGGGCAGCCTGGAGACTCCAGCTGGCAGGGAGTAGCTGTGGCTATAAAGATAAAAGCTTTTTGGAAGCAACCAATCTTCCTTTCCATGAACGTTTGGGGCAGCCACATCTCATTCCACCACCATTCCCAGGAGCTGGGAGCTGCAGGGGGCGGGCCAGGACACAGCCCCAGCTCCAGGCTGGCGATTCGCGCTTTTCACCCAATTTTTTCGCTGCTGCCTCCGTGATTTTTGAGCCGCGCCGTTCGCAGTGTTGTTCTCCTGCCATTAGATGTCCCTGTGTCCTGCAGGGAGCTCGGGCGGGAGGTCACTCCTGGCACAAAAAGGTCACGGAGCCGGAGCAGGGCAGAGATCTGCTCTAATTGGGGTTTGCAGCTCTTGCCGGCGAGGAAAAGGCGGCGGAGGAGCGGGGGCACGGATCCTTCGGGTGGCTCCGCATCCCGGGCACAGCCAGCGGCAGGAGGGATGGGTATCCCGAGCTTTCGGTTGTCTGGGCTTGAAATGGCTCCCAAGGTATCAGAAAGTCTCTTTTCCCAGCCCCACAACCGAAGAAGTCGAGGTTCCTCAGCTCTGCTTTCCAAGGCTGGTTATTTTCTCTTATCTATTCCATTCTTTCTCTCACCTGCTGAGGTCTGTCCAGCAGGTCGGGTTGTGGCACAGTCCCTGCCCTTGGGGTGGGGTTGGCTTTTTATACTAAGAACTACACGTTATTTATATAATAATTTTCCAATACCTGTCACCCATGTCAGACAGTCTGTCTCTAAACCAATCCAGCAGTGTCACCATCTCAGCAGGAGGAGGACAAGAAAGGAGAAGGAGAAGAAGGAGAAGGAGAAGGAGAAGAAGAAGAAGACAGCCTTTTGAACCCCCATTCTAAAACCCCAAAATTCTACTTTTCCACCCTGTGACAAATTCCCTGTCATTCTACTCAAACCTTCGTGGCTTGTAAACCTTCACACACACAAAGTTGGTAATTGTTTCCATGGGTTAAAATCGAAGGCACAGGTGTCTTTGACTCCCTGCCAAGGTCTCTGAGCCTTTTGTGACGGTCTCAAGTCCTGCAGGGCAGGCAGAGGGATGTCCTGGGATCTGACACGGAGCTGCAGGTCTGTGCTCTGACAGCTCCAGGGCGCGCTGGAACAGCGCTCGCCTCTCTGGAGCCGCGCAGGGCTTTTTCCCCCCCACGTTTGTAATTGCAGATTTTTCCCCTTTTGCTTGTATTAATGTTGTTCGTTTCCTCAAAAATTGCATCTGTTTAGATGTTAATTGAGTTAATTGTTAGCATTCAGCAGCTGGAGCGGCAATTTAGCACCTGCTGATAAAGATGCGGGGTTTGGAGCTGGGTGCCCGTGACCGCGCCGGAGGGCGGCGGCTGTGCCAGGAGCGAGGGAATGGGGCTGGGATGGGGATGGGATGGAGCTGGGATGGGCTGGGATAGGCAGGGATGGGGCTGGGATGGGCTGGGATGGGGCTGGGATGGACAGGGATGGGGCTGGGATGGACAGGGATGGGGCAGGGATGGGGCTGGGATGGGGTTGGGATGAGGCAGGGATGGGCTGGGATGGGCTGGGATAGGCAGGGATGGGGCTGGGATGGGGATGGGATGGGGCTGGGATGGGCAGGGATGGGGCAGCTTTGGCACTCAGGGATCGCTGGAATCACGGGAAAAACCTGCTGGAGAGAAAATGCAGGTGGGCATCAGTGAGTGGACAATAAACCCCATGCCTCCCTTAGGGGAGGGAACCCAGCAGCTTCCCTGTGTGGGGCTGATCGGGTGGAATCAAAAACCTGTCTTGGTTTGGAAAGACTGGTGTCTGCTCAGGAAGGCAGGAGCCTCTCCTGAAATGGAAAATGTGACCCCCTCCCACTCCAAATTGCTATGAATTTTAAATTAAGGGGCTCTCAGGGAAAAACTATGGGAGCAGGAAATAACAGTTCTTTAATAGGGAAGAAAATAAAAGGATAAAATGAACAATGCAGTGAACTACAACAACACTGACAGAGTCAGAACACAGCCTGACACCCTGTGGGTCAGGGTGTTGGGGGCAGTCCCATTGGAATTGTGGCTGCAGCCCTCCTGCAGTGTCAGGTGTGGTTCTGTTGGAGCAGGGATCCTGTAGAAAAGGGTGTGTTCTGCCTCTGAAGATCCAGGGGAAGAAGAGGCAGCTGCTGTTCCTCTGGGGAATCCAGTGGAGAAGCAGGAATGGAGTACAGATGGACTGACAGCACACAGGGGCAGACCTGTACCAAGGGTTTTCCTGTGAGGACTTTTCCACAGGTGAAGTTCCCAGGGAATGGAGAGGATGGTGCTGGAGCAGAGCAGCTTGGGGATGAGCGATGGTGACCACAGTGAGCAGCATGGCCTGGCTGCAGATTCCCAGGTGCTTTTTCCTTCTTTTCACTCTAAAACTGTGCCCTGCCATGGGGCACACGGGCTCTGGCAGCCGTGGCACCACTCCCTGGAGTTCTGCACCCATCCCAGCCGCTCTGGTGGCCCCAGAGCCGCCCAGCAGCTGCCAGAGCACGGTGGGGCTGCTCTGTTGGCAGAGATGGATTTGCAAGAGGGCAGGGAAATCCCTCTCACCCCCACCAGGAGGGTGAGCACATCCCACCCCACTCCTTCCTGGAAGGGGTTAATCAGGTGCCTCATTACTGACCCAGGCTGTAATCAAGTGCCAATGAAAAACTGTGGAATAAAGGTTTAAAAGCAGGGCTGCAGCAAGGCTTTGGGGAGTGTTTTGGGCTGTTAATGCTCCTGGAGCTGCATGAGCCAGGGGTGAGGAGCCCTGCTGGGCTTTTTGGGATGGTATGAGGGGAGCAGCTCCCTGGGAAAGATGGGACCTGCTGGGGAGGGAGGTGGAGATGGGCTGGGACAGTGAGGTGGGGGGAGTGATGTTTGCTGCTTGGTGTCTCACAGGGTGTTCGCCTGGATGATGTGACTGGGAATATCCTGCAGTGCTTCTGGGTTGTTTTTGTTTATCTGGTTGGTTTGGTTTTGGTGTTTGTTTTTTTTCTTTTTTGGTTTTTTTTTTGCAGTCCAAATAGCTTAATTCTTGGGGATCTGGATCCCTGTGCTGTTGGCTGCTGGTAGGTGTGGTGAAATGTGACTTCCAGGAGAGCCAAAGACTAAGCTCAGCCCTGGGCCACCATGGTACAACCTCAGCAGGCTCAGGGGTTTTTTTGGTGCACTTTTCAAAGTACTCCACTCTCCTGACTGCTCAGCACTCGCTTCTGGGGAAGACCTGAACGCTTGATGAGATTCAAGGTCACATCACAGGGACATAATAACGCTGTATGTCGCTGTGTGACCAGTGTGGTACTCACACTAACAAAGGGAGGCGCTTCTCCTTTGAAGGGTTTGCAAGATGTGTGCACTTATTGAAAGGACTGATCTTCTGGTGGGCCAGTGGCCCTACAGCCCAGTGCCACCAGGGGTTTGGGTTTTGCCCCCAGGGGCAGGCTGGGCTGCCACCTCTGTGTTTCCCCTCCGAGGGGGAGGCGCTGGGCTCCATCCCGGGGCGGGCAGAGCGACGGCTCCTCCGTGGTTCTGTTTCTGGGGCTGGCACCGGGCAGGCTGAGGAGAAGATGGTGGATTTTAATGCTCTGCAACCCGGCATGAAATCCCTGCTTGTGTTTGAGTAATCTCTGTGTTTGAGGGAGGGATTATGAGTCAGTGGAGGAGGCAGCGCTTTCTGTGTTTCCTGCAGGGAGATGCAGAAGGGAGTCCTTGGGAAAAGCAGCTTGCTGGAGAGCAGGAAGGGCAATCCAGGGATGCTTCCAGCAAGCTCCAAATGTGAGAGAGAGCCAGGAGACAGCTGCTCACAGAGGCAGGGGAAGCAATAATAGCGAGAAATAACATTTAATTACTTCTCATTCCCACCAGTCTGGAGAGGAGAGCTCTGATGCCTGCTGGAGAAGCGCTCTGGCTGGGGCTGGGTGCTCTCACCAGGTGCAGAGCCAGCCCGAGGAGCGAGGGCTGGAGCATCCCTGGGGCTGCAGGGTGGTCACTGGGGTCCTGCTGCTGGCCTTGGTGCCTGAGGGCAAAGGTGGGGCAAGGGGGAGGCTGAGCCCGAGCTGAGCTCCTGCCCTCCCTGCCGTGGTGGCTCTGCAGCCAAGCCCCACAGTGCCAGCTCCCACTGCCCTGGGTGGAAGTTTGCCGTGTAATTACCAGCTGGTAATCGCTCTGACATTAAGTGGTCAGAGCAAAGAGGGCTTCAGCGACATCCCTGTCCTGGGGCTTAAATATTCCCGTGTGGTAAAGGCAGGGAGGGGGGAAATGGAGATGGGAAAGTATTGATGGAAGTGTGACTGATGTAACATCTCTGGCTCCCCTGAGAGACAGGAGGAAACACCTGGTTTGTTGGTGCCACCCTGCAGGGCAAGGGGCTGGTGTTTAGCTCCAAAACAGAGATTTTAAACTCCAGGCAGGCAGGATTGATGTGGAACCAAGGAATATAGTGGGCTGGGGAGGACACAGAAGGAGCAGGGAATATCCTGGGCTGGGGAGGACACAGAAGGAGCACGGGCAGGACATGCACGTCCCTTGTCCCTGCTCACAGAGCTCCATCAGTGTGTGAGCCTGTGGATGCTGCTCCTCGGGCATCCCGCACGGCTCAGCGCAGTTCCTGTCTGGGGGTCTGCAGAGGAGCCTTGGAAGGCTGAGGAGGAGCTTTGGAAGGCTCCTTCTCTGTGCCTTGTCCTCGCCTGACTCCTGCTCAGCTCATTAGCACCTTGACATTTGCGCAGCCGGGATGTTGGGGAGGAACAGAAGGCACATCTGTCTGCGTGCGCCGCTCCGAGGGGAGGAACGCGGCTCCGCGCTGTTTAGAGCAGGCAGATGGGGGAGGAATTAATTTACAAAATTTTTTGAATGAAAACAATTCCAATAGCTCGAGTGCCCTCTCCCTCCCACGTCAGCTGTTTACAAACTGTCGAGTGGAATCTGTCCCACATGTCCCTTGAACCTACCCAGTAACGCAGGGAAACAGAATTGAAATGCATGATGGAAAACCAATTTTGAAGGGGGGGGGTGGAGGGGAAGAAAGAGAGAAATAATCCTGCCCACGGAGTTCAAACAACTTGTCTTGCTTCAGCTTACACCAATTTTCATGTGCTTAGACAAATGTCACCCGTGGCAGACTTAATTGACTTCATTTGGATCTTTATCCTCATTAAAGAGGAGCGCTGCTGTCCCTCGCTGTTTCTGCACCCGCCCCGGGAAGGTGCTTGGTGTGAGGCAGCGATTTCCCCGATTTGTTAAAGACCTGCCGAGTCTGAGGCCATCCCAATGTCACGGTGGGGGTGGGGCTGGGGAATCTCCTCCTTCCCTGGGCAGCACCCTTGGGATCATGGAATGGTTTGGGTTGGGATGGGAGTGACCTCGCAGCTCCTCCAGTTCCATCCCCTGCCAGTTCCATCCACTACCCCAGGGTGCTCCAAGCCCCGTTCAGCTGCTGTGGAACACCCGTTTTCTTAGGCTTGCCTGGGATTTCTGATCCCTCATTCCTTCTTTTAAATGGAGGGAAGCTAATTGAAGGGAAAGGGCTGCAATTAATATGGTTTCTTGTATTTTTTTTTTTTTTTTAATCTTGAGGACATCTCTGGCTCATTAGGTTCGTGTAAGTGTCTCTTGCACGATGTCCCTTGAAGCTTTCCAGACTCAGAGTTAACTCTGCCCTCTGGAATTTGGAGATGTGCTGTAGCCAAGCCACATGGTGAAGCACGGGGGAAAAATTGACTTCCCCAGCCCTCCATGCAAGGAGGACAAAGGAAAGGCAAACCCCTATCCCTGCCCAAAAAATAAGTGGGCCAAACTGATGGAGAACCATTTTTACAGGGAGCTGAGGGATTGCATGAGAAGGGCACGAACCCTTCTGAGCATGGCAGCACCTGCAACATTCAATTTTGGGATGCTGGACAACCCTGAAGAGCCTTTGATGGGTTTTGAATGCATTTGAGGTGGAGCCCATGAAGGTCTCGTGGTAATGGCAGGTCAAGGCCACCCCACACGCAGAACAAGTCTCTGAAAGCAAACCCTGTCTGACAAAGCTGCTCCTGCATCCCTGGGGCGGCTGCAAAGTCCCCTTTCACCCCAGGCTGCTCCAGGGTCACGGGGAAAGCCCAGCTCTGGAGGTCTCCCCTGCATCCCAGGGATGGAGGCATGAGCAGGGCTGCTGGGGCTGATCAGGGATCGTTGCCGAGCTTCTCCCCCTCCTCTGCCCGGGCACTCCCCAGCACGGCTGCCGGCAGGGCTTGGCTGGGGAGAACGCTTTGGTCCGGGCTGAAAGATGCCCCGAAAGGAGCAGAGCTGAGGGCAGGAACAGCAGCACAGCGAGGAGCGGAATCTGGAAGGCTCTGGGATGCTCCTCTCCGCTCCCCGTCTTGCCGGCTGCTCCCAGGCAGTGCCCGCAGCAACTGGTGCGGGCCGGGCCGGAGAGACCCTGCGGGCATCCCCGCCGGGCAGGGCCGGGCATCCCCATCCCCGCGGGGCATCTCTATCCCTGCCGGGTCGGGCATCCCCATCCCCATCCCCGCCGGGCATCCCCATCCCCGCCGGGCATCTCTATCCCTGCCGGGTCGGGCATCCCCATCCCCGCTGGGCCGGGCTGGGCATCCCCATCCCCATCCCCGCCGGCCCGGGCCGGGCATCCCCATCCCTGCCGGGCATCTCCATCCCCGCCGGGCCGGGCATCCCCATCCCCATCCCCGCCGGGCATCCCTATCCGTGCAGGGCACCCGGATGGAGGCGCTGCCCCTCCTGCCTTCCCCCCAAATTTGTCTGAGCAGCGCTGGTGCCGAGCATCTCGCCCGGAGGAGGTGAGGGAATTTTCATCCAGCGGGGATGCTGAATGAGAGCCACACCTCTGCCGCCTGTGAATGCAGCAGATTTACAAACCTTCTCCCTTTTTTATTAGCAGCTTCTCCCCATGTAACCACGTTCCTGTGGGCCGGGGTTGAATGAAGAGAAGCTCCTGTTTTAATTTTTGCTGTCAGGAGTAACGGGTAAGTGTAGGAGGAGGAATATTAATCATCCCCAGCAGGCATTCTTCAAACTTAGAAACAGCATAAGGAAGGAGCCCAAATGGTTTAAACATTGCGGGGACCATTTGTATGGGAGTCTCATGCTTGGAAACGTGCAGGGCACTCTTTTCATTTTTTGCTTTCACCCTGATTTAGTTCAAAGGGGAAATTGTTGCTTTCCCACCTGCTTCCTGCAGCAGGGACCAGGGCCTGCTGTGCCTGCAGAGACCAGGGAGGTGTGCAGGGGTCATCAGTGCTGCTGTTAAATTCTCTGTGGCATCAATTAGCTGCTGCTGTTCCCAATTAATTCGCTATCTGGATGCAAAAAGAAAAGGAGAGGGAGTATTTTGTGTCTTGCTGTTCTGAATTTTTGCACCGGTGTTGCAGCAGGTGTAGCACTGCCATAGGAAAAATGGAGATTTTTCCTTCTTTGGGGTGATTTGAGGCAACACTGGAGGTTCAGAAGGGACCTGAGGTATGCACCATGTGTTTTTATGGGTCCATCACTTGAAGACAGGGTAGCTTTAATCCCCTTCTAGGCAGGACAGGAGGCTTTGTGCCTCACCTCACCTGCTTTGCTGTGTTTTGTTCATCCCTGCCAGGAGCCTCTCTGGGGTCAGCAGGAACGTCCCCCCACTGCTGTGCGAAATTGCTCCTCTCTCGCGCTGCTCTGCGGCCGAAATTGGTTAAGAGCCTCTGACTGGGAACCAAATTTCCTCTCTATCTCCTTGAGCCCACAGCAAAGATTGCCTGGCAGCCTTCAGCGTGCCTCAAACGTGGGTAAAGGAACGAGGCGTGAGCTGCTCACCTCAGGGTTGGGATCCTGTGATGAATTTTCTCAACCAGAGCGCGGCGGTGCCAGTGCTGAGCCGGCTTGTCTCGCCCAGGGGGCTCCCCCAGGATGCTGGGCTTTCCCAGCAAGGGGGTTCCTGCTCCTTGTGGGGGGTGTTCCAGATTGCAAGGCAAGATGTATTCCATTGCCATCTGTATGGCAGTTGTCTGGTGTCAAGTGGGCAATTCTCCTTATCTCTCTTCCTGAGTGATCATAATCAACAGGGGACATCTGCTGATAAGGGGCTATTGAATGTCACCACATGACTGATAAGAACTAGAGCATCCCATTGTGAGATGCTCCACCCAGAGGGAGGAGCCAAGCATTCCTACCGGGATATAACCTGGAGATTCTGACACACCAGCACAGCTCTTCCCCACTGGACTTCCCAGAGGAACAGCAGCTGCTTCTACTTCCACAGATTGGTGGAGGAAGAATACACCCCTTTCCTACAGGACTGCCCTGCTCCAACAGAACGCCTGACACTCCAGGAGGACTGCAGCCCCTTTTCCAACTGGACTGATACCAACACCCTGACCCACAGGGTGTCAGGTTGAGTTCTGACTCTGTCAATGTTGTTCTAGTGTATTGCATTGTTTATTTTATCCTTTTGTTTTTTCCCCTTCCCTATTAAAGAACCGTTATTTCCTGCTCCCATATTTTTGCCTGAGAGCCCCTTATTTAAAATTCACAGCAATTTGGAGGGGTGAGGAGGGTTTGCATTCTCCATTTCAGGGGAGGCTCCTGTCTCCTTTAGCAGGCACCTGTCCTTCCAAACCAAGACAGGGTTTGGGGCCAAGCTGCGCTCTCCCAGCCCAACCAGCTTCCCTGCAGCACTCCCGGCCCCTCCTGGTGAGGCATCCCGAGTGCGGTGCCTGCGGCAGGCTGCAGCATTCCTGGCCCCCAGAGGTTTGGGGCCAGGATGAGTGCAAAATGAGTTTATTCTTCTGCAGCAGCCCTTGTTCCCTCCCAGCCATACAGGATTTGTTTGGCTGGGGAGCATATCCACCGAGGATGCCGGGGTTGGAGAGCAGGGCAAAGGGAAGAACAAGCCCTTGTGTGACTGCGGTCAGGCACGGCCTGGCACTGAGAGCCGAAAGAATTGTGGCACCTGGAGCTGGCAAAAGTCCCAGATCCCGTTGTCTTGCCCCAAACCGCTCTGCAGGGGGTCGTGGGCCCCCCTGGCCCACGTTTGGTCCCCCCCTGACAGCATCATTCAGCGCAGCAGCACGAAGAGCAGCAAGCTGTAATTTGCCGCTGGGGCCGTGTCCCTCAATGAAAGCTTCCTACGTGTCTCTTGGAAGATTATCCTATCAAATCCCCTCCTGCTCTGAAAGGTACGCATTTAAAGCATGACTAACGCCCAGAGATGCTATTATTCCATTTTATTCCGCAGCTTGTGAGTAATGTCTCATTAGAGATGGGGATGCATTCAGAAAAACATCATCTGCCTGCCGGAGCGTGGGCTGCGCCGCACGGGCGCCTCGCGGCACGGGAGCCGGCACGTGGATGGCTGCGGGAGGGGTGGCAGCACCCTGGGAGCCCCGAGCCAGCCTCGGGCTCTGCCTGCTGCCAGGCTGGGCTGGGGCTCTGCTCTGGAGCACACAGCATCCCCGTTCCAGCCACGAGCCCAGGCTGCAGGGCCAGCGCTGCTGGCAGCGAGGGGCAGTGGCAAAGGCAGCAGCGTCTGGCTGCGGAGGGGTTTTGTGACCTCCACGGGGTCTGTGCTTCCCTGCTGAGTGCTGTTCTCAAAGCACAGCTCCTCCTGTGGCTGAATATCCCCAGATTCCGGGGAAGTTCATCCTAATGGGATGAACGGGCTCCTGCCAGCGGTCCTGGCTGCCCAGCTGGGGATGTGGGTCTGTGCTGCTCCTCTTGAGGCCACTCAGGTGGGAAAGCGCCTTGTCTAGGGATGGTCACCATTATCCTGCTCCAAAGGAATCCTGTGGATATGGGAGCTGGCATCCTCTCCTCCATCCCATGGGAAATGTCTGCTGTCCTCTACTCCCTGTATTCCCACTCCTGTGGTGCAAACCACTGGCATTTTTGGGATGTTCATCACAAGATCAATGGCTGGTTCCACTGCTGTGTGTTTCTGTGTGGCACACACGTGGAGTGTGGTGGCACTGACCTTCCTCCAGGACTGGTGCAGCCCAGTCCCCTTTTCCTGTGCTTCTGCTCGGCATCCCTGCTCCAGCATCCTCACCATCAACCATCCATCCTTAATAATTCTCTTTTTTAGGAAGAAATCCTTCCCTGTGAGGGGGTGAGGCCCTGGCATAGGTTGGCCCATCCCTGGCAGTGCCCAAGGCCAGGCTGGATGGGGCTTGGAGCACCCTGGGATAAGTGGAAGGCGTCCCTCCCCATGGCAGGGGGTGGAATGGGATGAGCTTTCAGATCCCTCCCGATCCAAACCATCCTGAGATTTATCTGCCTCATGCCAAAGAAAATGAGATTCAATTATTTATTGATGTATTTTTTCCCGGCGTTGTTTTTTCCTTCACCTCCTGCTGCGGAGGCTTTGGGGTGGGGCTTGTTGTTTTTTTCCCCCCCTTCCTTTTCAGTTTATATCAACGGATCATCCCTTTCCCTGCTGTTTTTCTCCGTGCCAGGGGAAGCAGCCCGCGCCCCCTGAGGTGTTGTTAAGTTGAAAGGCTGGGAATTGACTGAGGCACGCTTGCACCTCCCACAGCCCTGCAGCCGCTGACGCACGCCCGGCGATGGAGAGGGGATGGATAAACCTGGCTCTGCCATCCCCATGGAAAAAGGGGATGGATAAACCCAGCTCTGCCATCCCCATGGAGAAAGGGGATGGATAAACCCAGCTCTGCCATCCCCACAGGGAAAGGGATGGATAAACCCAGCTCTGCCATCCCTATGGAAAAAGGGGATGGATAAACCCAGCTCTGCCATCCCCACAGGGAAGGGGATGGATAAACCCAGCTCTGCCATCCCCTTGGAGAAAGGGGATGGATAAACCCAGCTCTGCCATCCCCATGGAAAAAGGGGATGGATAAACCCAGCTCTGCCATCCCCATGGAGAAAGGGGATGGATAAACCCAGCTCTGCCATCCCCTTGGACAAAGGGATGGATAAACCCAGCTCTGCCATCCCCATGGAAAAAGGGATGGATAAACCCAGCTCTGCCATCCCCATGGACAAAGGGATGGATAAACCCAGCTCTGCCATCCCCATGGAAAAAGGGATGGATAAACCCAGCTCTGCCATCCCCATGGACAAAGGGATGGATAAACCCAGCTCTGCCATCCCCATGGAAAAAGGGATGGATAAACCCAGCTCTGCCATCCCCATGGAGAGGGGATGGATAAACCCAGCTCTGCCATCCCCTTGGACAAAGGGATGGATAAACCCAGCTCTGCCATCCCCTTGGACAAAGGGATGGATAAACCCAGCTCTGCCATCCCCACAGGGAAGGGGATGGATAAACCCAGCTCTGCCATCCCTTGGAGAAGGGGATGGGGGAAGGATGCTGCTCTGGGCCTGCAGTTCTCAGAGCTGTTTTCTCTACATCCCCGGGGTACCAGAGCCCCCCCCTTCCCTTCTGGGTTCTCTGGCTCGTGGAGCTGCTGCAGGTGTGGCTTTGGTGTCCCTCATCCCCCCAGGCTGGGATTCCAAGCCATGCTGGTGGCTCCTGGTGGCTTGTGTCCCCTCCCCTGCTTGCAGAGGCTGGAAGGATGGGCAAGAGCCTTCCAGCTGCTGCACGGCTCCTGGTGGTTCCAGTTTAGGAAGCTGAGTTCAGGAACTCGTTTTCTGGCTGTAGTGGTGCTCAGCAGCATATCCCAGACTGGAGGATTCCCCCTCCCCACAGGGGCATGCCAGCTGAGCTGTGTGATCCTGCCCATGGAATGGGGATGTGCTTAGGCTCCACAGGCTGCAGGTGATGGTCACACTGGCCTGAGGGACAGGAGGTCAGGAATGCTGAGCCCCAGGACCTGTGCACCTCCTGCCTGCCTGAGAGCAGCCCCCAAGAGCAGAACAAGGGACAGGAACTCACCTGGGACCCTCCACACCTTGAAAGGGCTGAGCTGGAATCAGATGCTGAGCTCCAGAGGCTTCCCACAGCACTGAGAGGATCAGACCCTGCTCCTGCTCCTTGGAGTGTTCTCCAGCCCCAGGAATTCCTCTTTTCTGAGAGGGAAGTAGCTGAAACGCTGAACAATTAACCGCTGCCACTTAGTTTTGAATTTTTTTTTTTCATTTTGTTTTTTAATTCTTTTTCTGCCCTGCTCCTGCCCTCCTGCATGTGCAAGGTTTCCCTGTGGGACCTCGAGCCGATGTCCCACAGAGGGATGGGCCTGGAGCAGGAGGAGAGGGCAGGAGAGCTCCTGCTCCTGGGTCACACCATGCCATCCAGCTCCTCCTTTTGAAAGACATCAGTCCTTGCTCCCCCTCTCAAGTTCAGGGGGATCTGGGCCTAAGGAGGGACGGTGGGATCCTTCTCCAGCTGCCCTGCATCATGGGCAGGTGATCCAAGAGATCTCCATTGGCAGGAATTCTACCGCAAAGCCAACATTTCCAAAGGAATTGCTGCATCTTCAGGATTAACCTTGAGTGTTTCTGTCCTCCTGACCCCCTTCCCACATGGGCCTGGTAAAGCCCAGTCCCCCTGCAGCCCACTCCAGGCTGTTCTCACCATGTTGGCTGCTTCAGTGTCCAACCCTGGCAACAGCATCCCCTGCCAGCCCATTCCCTTTGGAAAACCCTGCTTTTCCACCCTCCTGCTGCTTGCAGCCAGTTCTGTGTCTGCTTTGTGCTCACCCCCTTCTGCAGCAAGAGCTTCTGTGGGAATTCTGTGGTGCTGGGAAGCTGAGCTCTCTCTGCTGCTCTTTTTTCCTGCTCCTTTAGCCCACAGAATTTACAGGTGTGGAAAAGAGGGGCAGAAACTTCACAGGCTTTGTAGAACCACAGAATGGCTGAGATTGGAAAAGGCTCCTGGAACCCAGTCCCACCATTAAACCCTGTGTGTTTTACAGCTAGCACTGGTGTGCTCTGGGAGAGAAGAGCATCCTGAAGATCTGTCTGGGACAGGGATGTCCCCAGGGACCTGTGGAGACAACCTTAGCTCGTGAGAAACCCTTCAGGCGAGCAGTAATCCTGATGGGGCTGATATGGAAATGTTTTGTGGGCACATCCTGGCCTCAAGGTTTCCCTGGATGCCCACCTGCTTCCTCCCTGCTTCTCTTCTCCTGGCTGCCTGCTGGGCAGAGAGGAGGGGATGTTCCCAGTGTGACTTGGCTGTCCACAAAGACCCATCCAGTTTCCACCACCCAGGGACAAGAAAACCCCCCTTGCCTGCGGTGCTCTGAGTGACTGAACTTGTTTTAAACCATTTCAGGTGGTTTAACCCCACGTGGTGCCCTAAATACCCCCTGAAATGTCAGCACCACCGATGGCAGCCCCATCTCCAGGATGGCTCCACGGCAGCCTCCTGGATGTGTTATTTTTCCGAGTGGTTTCAGGTAATAACAGTGTAGGAAGTGTTCTGCTGTCAGTGAAACATCAACACAGGCAGCTCTCAGCAGGTAGCTGGTAATAAAAGAATCAATTGCTGCTGGTTCTAACAATCTATGGATTCACTGCTGAACTGCTAAAACCAAAATGCTAATGTGAAATCGGATTTTTTTCCCCCCCTCATATTTTTAGACAGCACTGTATCTCGCTGTAGTTTTAATTAATTTTTGGGGGGAGGGAGTTTTCAGCAGTAAATTGAATCTTAGCAAATCCATCTCTTTATCCTTGAGAGGGAAATCCAAGTACCTGGGGCTCCACACAGGTTGTGTGTGTTTTCTGCTGCTGGAGTGATCTGGAAATGACTTCTGTTTTTTAGGTCACAAGTTTTTGTGGCCAGAAGCTCTGGTAGAAAATAGCCAGGGCCGGTGGCTGTGGGTTAGCCAGCTCTGCTGAGCAGGGGGACACTGCTCCCTGGGGACTGCCCTGATTTATCCCCCTGTCCCTCCCAGCTGCTGTGGCCAAGCTCCCCGTGCTGGCTGCCTGAGGAAGGAGCTGAGCAGCCCCAGCCTCTCCTGTGATCCCCTTGCCAGGGAAGGCTGTGCCCCAGCTCTGCTGCCTGGGACTGCTGGAGGAGCCTGGCTTCCCATGGAAGGCAGGGAACTGTCAAGGAATAACTGATCACAGGAGAATCCCTCTTGAAAAAAGCAGAAGCTGGAAATAAATTAACTGGGAGGGAAGTGCTGCTCTGCAGCTCTCAGCTTCTAAAGAGGTTTCTCTGCCTCAGAGCTCCTGGGAGAGCTGTGATTGCTGCAGCTCTGAGCAGGGATTATTTTCCAGCCTGGCCTTGGGCACTGCCAGGGATCCAGGGGCAGCCACAGCTGCTCTGGGCACCCTGTGCCAGGGCCTGCCCACCCTGCCAGGGAACAATTCCCAATTCCTAATATCCCATCCATCCCTGCCCTCTGGCAGTGGGAGCCATTCCCTGTGTCCTGTCCCTCCATCCCTTGTCCCCAGTCCCTCTCCAGTTCTCCTGGAGCCCCTTCAGGCCCTGGCAGGGGCTCTGAGCTCTGCCTGGAGCCTTCTCCTCTCCAGGTGAGCACCCCCAGCCCTCCCAGCCTGGCAAGTTAAAGCCTTGAAGCTCCTTGGTTTGGTCCCAATCCCATACAGGGGATTGATTTGACTCCTTGTCCCCAGATTCTCAAGCCCTCTCCCTTCCAGCATAATTTCCTGAATTCCCACAGGCAGTCAGCTGCAGCCACTCTGTGAGGGAATTCTGACTCGAATTAAATTTAGTTTGCTATCTTGTTGAGGGTAGAAAGGGAGCAATTCTCTCAAGGGTGGACAGCTTTATTTTTAATTCTCTGGCTCCTGTGGTGTGTCCAGCAGCATCTCACCCTGTGGGCAGGGATCACAGCAGTCATCCCAGCAGAGGGACAGGGGCTGGTTTTGGTGCTGCTGTGAGGGTACCACCTTTCCATCACCATGAAATACAGTCCTGGGCTTCCTGGATAGGAATAACCCAGCTGAGAGCAAACAAATCTACATCATGCTCCCCACCACGAGCCAGCTCTTCAAGCAGAACCCCAGGCACAGCATCAGCTCACCAAAATACACTGCAGGTATTGGAGCAGCTTCCCCAGGACTGAAGTCAGTTTTGGGGGCATTTGGCTCTCTTCAGGTCTCAAGGGAAGTGTTCCCCTGGCTGAGATAATTCCAGCTCTGTGGTCACTGCAGGCAAATGGAGAAATTGGGTTGTGTGGTAAAACACGGGAGGAAAAGAATCCAAACGTGCTCGGAGGGGGCAGAATACTGATCTCACTCCAGCTGTGGTACCCCAAAAAGGTTTTGGGGTACCACAAAACTACAGGGTCACTACCCTGTGACCCTGCAGAGACTGGAAATGTGTTTGGAAGTCCAGGAAGATCAGAACAACTCACCCAGGGGTCGACTCCCTCACGGAAGCACCCTGGCTCGGAGAGGCCAAACCTCCCTTTCCAGGAAGGATGCTGATTCTCCAGGGCTCTGTCCCTGCCCTCTCTTTTTGAATGCAAAATGTGAGAAAGGAGAACCAAGCTTAGGGTGACCACTTACAAGTTCAATAATTTCATCTCTAATTTCACAAATTACTTTGTTAATGAGAAGTAATTGATTCCAGTGACTTTATTGTTTGTTCTAGCTGTCTAAAAAAAAGTCTCTTTTCCAGAACACTTTAACACACAAGGTTCCCTCCCTGATTGTCCTCCAGCAAGAAAGTTGTGGGGGAAAAGAAAAAAATCCCCTTTTTTCACAGATTCCTTTTCCCTAGCCCAGCCCATGCCTTGGAGGTCCCAGATTGCCTGGGGATTCCCCTGGGATTCCCTCTGCTGTGAAAAAACCCACCATTTTATTCCTACCCGTCCCTTCCTGTTTCCCACCAGTTTGGAATTCACTTGAGAACTTTTCTTCTAATCCCAGGGGAGATTAATTTCCAAGGTGCCCCTGGTGAGGAAGCTTTTGAGGAACCAGAGTGGCTGGTACCCAGTAAATTGCCTCTATTCTGCACGCATTGATGGCCACAAAGGATTCCCCAGGAACCACGATTCCAGCTTCCAAAAGAGCAGCTCCCTTCCATCCCAGTTTTCTAATTATCTGTAATGTTGTTACACAGCCTCCACTGCTTTGCTTGGTGTTAAACTCAGCAATCAGGAGCTCAGTTAATTCCTCTTTGGAGTTTTTAAAATTTGATTTACTGGTTGTTTTTTTTTAATTTTATTTTTTTAAACTGTCCACTTCATTCTGAGGCTGACAGCCTCTGAGCTGTCTTCTTTTTCCTGGGTGATGAAAAAGGGGACACCTGGCTGTGAAATGATGCTTTCTGCAATACTGAGGGAGGATATTTGACCTGTGAATGCTTCAGGTTTATGAGAATCACAGGAAACAAGTGCTGTAGACACTTTGTGGCCTTCCAGTTTCTGGTGTGAGGAGCTGAGGGTGAGCACCACGCAGCCCTGTCCCTCTCTGTCTGCCTGATGCTGCCAGATAATTTTGGATTTTTGGGGCTGCCTTTGCAGAGAAGCTGCAGCCAGCTCTGTGCCCCGAGCTGCCCCTGCTTATTATTATTATTATTATTATGTTTTATTAAGCAAATAAAACATAAGGTGCTGTCCCAGGATCCTTCCTGGAGCTGCTCCTCTGCCACCAGGAATGGCTTTCAGAGCCCACTCTGGCCTGGCTCTGCACATCCAAACAGGCTGGCCCTGTTGAGAGGGGATTTTTTCCCAGGGCAGTGCAGGAATGCTGTTCAGGTTGCCGAGCTATCCCAGCTCGAGGAGCTGAGCTCTCCTTCAGCCCGCAGCAGGCAGCCTGCCAGGCATTTTTCTTATAAATATTTTCAGCATTTCTTTGAAGCCACATATTTTGGGGTGGTTTCCACCCCCCTCTCCTCATTCCCACTGTGTCCCCCCCACCTCTTTTTTTTCCTTTCCCCCCATGGAGGACATCTTTTGGTTTCAGGAGAGATCCCAGCGAGGGCTACAGCCCAGGAATTCCTGCAATCCTGAGCCACTCTCTGAGCGTTCCCAGGGCTGGATTCAATTGACAAGAGGCTCTGCAGCCAACCCCCTTGGACTGCACATGTGTTTATTTAAATGTCAGTGGCCCACACAAGCTGAATACCTATTAGCTGCAGCATGCCTCAAATCCAAAGCAGAGCTCCAGTTCGTATTTATTGTTCAAAGTACGGATCCCTTTATTGTTGTCATTTCAGTCCCCTCGTATTTATGGAATTATTCAGGCAGTTCTGAGAAGTTAACTAGCACTTTGCAGTGTTTCTTTACTGCCAGGGTATAATATCTGTCTGTAATAAATATATAGGTAAGGGATTTCAGAAACAAAACAAAACAGCAACAACATATTGCATGTGAAAACTTTACTAAGCAAATAAAACATTCCCTGCCAGAGATGCAGAAAAAACACCAGCTAGCTGTTTCCATCTGAAGTCAGTTAATGAGCAGGAGATGGGTAATTCCACTCTATTCTTTTAACTGTTGTTTTCTGCCATTCTCCAGGGTTCCTCTGCAAAGCACCCAGGCAGAATGGAAATAAATTGCTAAGGGTTGTAACAAGAGGGTTTTTTAAGGGCTGGTGGGAACTGAGGGTTCTCCAAATCCCTGACAGGAGGGAGCAGCCAGGTGGGAGTCAGGTTACAAGGGACAGGACAAGTGGGAACGACCTCAGGTTGTGCCAGAGGAGGTTTGGACTGGATAAAAGGGAATGTTTCTTCAGGGAAGGGTTGCAAAGAGCTGGCACAAGGCAGTGGTGGAGCCACCACTCTGGAAGCGTTCAGCAGCTGGGTGGATGTGTTCTAGTGGAGAACGTGATGCTGGGTGGAGAGCTGGACTCAATGATCCCAAATGGCTTTTACAACCAAAATGGTTCTTTTGTGACCTCAAGGCAGCCGGGCTGGGTGCAAGGGCTGCTCTTCTGCTCTTGGGACTTTCTGGGCATGAATGACCTTGGAAATGCCAGTACCTGGTATGAGCAGTGACAGGGAGGGCTTCTTACTGCCAGCAAAGCTCATGGTGGCCCTGGGAACAAGGGAGCAGCTGTGGATAACAAGTGTGCCCTGGGCATGGTCTCCCCTCCATGACACGAGGAGCTTCAGTATCCTCATTTCTCTAGGCTTGGTTTATCTCTTCTGAAGGAGGAGTGCAGACAGAAAACATCTTTTGCACTTGATAGTCTAAAAACCTGCCCCATTTCAGTTCTAACAGTTGGCTCAGTGAAGGGGCATCCAGTAAAAAAAAAAAAAAAAAAAAAAAGTACTCTCTGTTAAAAGCAAAGCTGTCTTAAATCAGTTTTTTTAACTTCACTGGCAGCATTCACCTGTGATCTTTCTTAGTCTGGAATGAGGAGAACGCTTACATTTGATTTGAGAGAATAACAGTTTAATTAAGGGGGAAGAAAAAAAAAAAAAAAGAACTTTCTGTTTGGCTGGGGCAGTTCTGCTGACGTGAATGTGAGTTACTCCAAGCGGGATTTTGGGCTCAAGTCCAGAAGAGCAAAAATGCTTCTTTAAACCCAACTGTAAGGCTGCTGTTCTGCGAGGGGCTGTCCTGCTGGCTCATTAAAAGCCAGGGAAGATGGGATGCCTCGGGAGCAGGGCTCAATCCCTGCTGGGCTCAGTCCTGTCCAGCCTGGCAGCGAGGGGAAGCTGCCGAGCTCCCGTGGCTCCCCGCTGGCCTGGCCCCTGCTCCGGCTGCTCAGGTGTGTGCATCCCAAATCCAGCCCTTCACCTGGCATCCTCAGTGCCAGCCCCAGCACACAGAGCCCTCTGACTCCAGGGAACAGCCCTACAAATCTGGGATTAAGCCTTGAAGCTGCTGCTGAGAAGGGCAGGCGAGGCAGGCAGCTTTGCCCTGAGGGGCAGCAGAGGAAATCCAACAGCCAGGGCTGTGGGCTTGGCACTTGGATGAGTGAGGGATTCAGGGCCTGGCAAGTCCATTTCCAAGGGAAAGGTGCCTTGCAGGCATGAGAGGGAGTGGTGGGATCACCATCCCTGGGAGGGTAAGACAACGTGCAGCTGTGGCACTTGGGGGACGTGGGCACTGCTGGGCTCAGGGCTGGACCCCATGATCCTGGAGCTCTTCTCCAACCTTCCTGACCCCATCATTCCAGGAGCTGCAGGTACATATCCTGCCAAAGGTGTGACCTCACACTCTCTACTGGTGCATGCTAAAGACTGAGGATGCCTTTGAAGAGGTTTCCAGGTCTGACTTTGGTTTCTGTATGAGGAGAAGCCTCAGGAGAGGTTTTTGGGGTGTGACTTCAGAGATGGATTTGTAGACAGTAGGTAACTGAGGCACCCAAACTGATGGATGCTCTGGGAATTCAGCTCATGGTGGCCCTGGGAACAAGGGAGCAGCTGTGGATAACAGGTGTGCCCTGGGCATGATCACCCCTCCATGGCACGAGGAGCTTCAGTATCTCCCTTTCTCTAGGCTTGGTTTATCTCTTCTGAGGGAGGAGTGCAGACAGAAAACATCTTTTGCACTTGATAGCCTAAAAACCTGCCCCACTTCAGTTCTAACAGTTGGCTCAGTGAAGGGGCACCCAGGAAAAAAAAAAAAAAGGTACTCTCTGTTAAAAACAAAGCTGCCAGTTTTTAATTTCCCTGGCAGCATTCACCTGTGATCTTTCTTAGTCTGGAATGAGAACGCGTACATTTGATTTGAGAAAATAACAGCTTTGGAAATATGTGAGAGATCTTCAGAAAACTTCTTCTTTCATGATGGCACAGGAGTCCACCTTCCAAAATCCTCAGTCTTGTGGCAAGGTCCCTATGGCCAAGTATGGGAGAATGTGTCACTGCAGATCCCAGTCACATCCAAACTATATTCTTGTACCTGTGTTGGACACAGCTCCTTCCTCTGCTCTGATAATTGCAGTTCCAGTAGCTTCCCAACCTCGTAAATTCTTCTTTTGTTGTGTTAAGGCTTATCCAGCTCCATTTTATTTTTGGCTGGCTGTAGAGCACCAGCCTCCAAGCCAAAACTCGATGGTAAATCTGTGACAGTCTCTATCAGGAAAAAGGATAATGATGGCACCCAGGAGTTTTATCAGCCACAGCTGTTGCACTGTTTGCTGGAGAAATTGTTCTTTGAAATATACAACCAAAATAAAGAGCCGAGCATCTGCAGCACTGTGGATAATTTAACAAGAAATCTCCCCTGAAAGACTTGTCTGGCTTTACCAACAGCAAGGTGATAAAAAGTGTTCTTTCCTATGGAGACAGGCTGGGAGAGTTCACCCTGGAGAGAAGGGAGAAGGTTCTGGAGAGAGCTTAGAGCCCATTTTAGCCTAAAGAGGCTCCAGGAGAGAGGGAGAGGGACTTGAGTTTCCATGCCATCCTTGTCAGTCCTGCCCTTGGATCTAGTCCAGGAAACCATGGGGTTTCTGTGATCTGCTCTTTTGCAGAATGGGAAGTCTGCCTTTTTTCTTTCTTTTTTTCCTTGCGGAAGAAAGCTAGAGGGACCTCCTGGTCTTTCACAGGCCTTGTGCCCCTGGAAGAGGGAAGTAGCTCTCCTTTCAGCCTGTGTTTTATAGTCACACAGGCATTTCTAAGGCTGCAGAGGTTTTGACTCCTCTGACCTCTCATCCTCATACATGCTAAACTTTATTTTTATCACTAATGGGCCAGCACTCACCTCTTGCATTTCTATCAAACAAGATATCAGGGCTGGATTCCAGAGTCCCACCCAGCTATTTAACAGGGGCTGAGTGTAACCCTTCAGACTTTTCAGACATTCCTCTCATTATTTTGATGCCACTGGTGCTATTCTGACACTGCTGCTGGCACATCTTGCTCTGCTCTGATGCTTTTTAAGAACTCGATGAAGGTGCTCGAAAGGAACGCAAATTTTTAAGATATCACATTTAAGGAGCTTGCATTAGGAAAAAATTCCTTGCTCCTTGATAAGAGGATAGAGAAAATTTGAGGTGTTTAAGTGCTTTAGCGGATTCCAATCCAAAACTGTGGTTTTGGTTTTGCCATAGGAAAAGGAAAACAGGTCAGCTGACGTTTTGTCAAATGCAAAGCACAGGTGCTTTTTAACAGATACTGGTATTCAGGAAATGCTGTGACCCACGTGAAATGAGATTAAACAATCCTTAGAGCAGCAAAACAGAGGAGGGAATAGTTGGGAATTTTAAAGGTCCATGCAATTTTGCCTGCACACATCATCTATCAGTGCTACTTTAGTGTCAAGGGCTTAAAATCCTGAGATCATCTTGGCACCTTATTATGAAGGCAGCAACCAAGTGGCTGCTGGACTGCTCTAAAACACCTTGGTGCCCTGCTGCTGGTTCTTTCCAAACCCATCGAAGCTCAGATCCTGGGAAGATGATTTAGAAGGAAGTTCCTTAGCATAAGGGCAGTGAGGCCCTGGCACAGGGTGCCCAGAGCAGCTGTGGCTGCCCCTGGATCCCAAGGCCAGGCTGGATGGGGCTGGGAGCAGCCTGGGAGGTCTCCCTGCCATGGAGGAGGTACCTGGCAGGCAGAGGAGGGATGTGCACTCGGATCACCTGTACACTGCTGCTCTGAACTCCAGGATGCTGCAGGCTCTGGGCATCTCCAGGAACACTCCAGGACTCCAATCCAGGGTCTGAACAGGAGAGTGAGCTGTGGGTCCCCGGTGGGTGGCAGAAGCTCCCTGCAGGCCATGGTGAGAAGCTGTGTTTAAGGCTTGCTCCTGTGCTCAGCGTTCCCAGTGGAGCAGCCCCAGGCAGCTGCATCCAGAGCACTCAGAGCTGAACCAAGGCCACTCCCTGCGCTGGATCCCATCCTGCCACATCCTGAACGTGTTTGCACGCTCCCAGAGAGCCCTGGGTTCCCTTCTGGGGGCTGCAGTCGTCAGCTTGGCTTTTTATTCCAGATCTGTCCCACAGTGGATTGGATCCACGACAGGAAAGACTCCAAGCACGAGCTCTGCCAGCTGCTCCTCGTCTGCAAAATCTAAAAGTTGCTGCTCCTGAAGCCAGGCATTTTTATTTGCATGAGAAAGCTGTAGCTGACTGTAAGATAGTCTGTGATCTGATTTTAAAAGAAAAGGATAAAAATAAGTCTAATTGTGTTCTTGTTCTGCCTCAATTTAGCTGCTGGCCGTTCTCTTTTGTGCTCCCCACATTTCTGGAAAGCTGGTTGACACTTATTTAGGTTGGCACAAACTAAATATAACCAAGTGTGTGTGAAAGAGCATGGACTGGGTCACAGCTTCCAGAGCAGCAGAAAGGAGCATTTTGCTTTAAAATACAAAAATCCAGCTCTTTCCGAGACAGCTCAATGAAACACACACAACCTGAACAAAAAGTGAGCACTCCATTCAAGTCCTGAATGCTGCTGAAATTTTTATTTTTTTAATTTTTTTTTGCCAGCTTTTACAGTCCACAGCCTTCTCATTCAATCCTGAATAATAGCTTTGAATCGGGCTGTAAAAGCTTCCGAAGTTTGAAGTCTTTTGACAAGTTAATTTAGCTGTATGGTAAAAAGTTTTTCCCCCAGATAGAATAAAGCCATCATCTCATGAATGTGGTAGTCAGCCAAGGGAAAGAAAACACCATTAGGATTAGAAATGATGGGCTTTCTGGAGATAGTTTGTGGTTTAGTGTAATCTACTATCAATATTTCAGCAGAAAAATATCCTACTCGTCATTCAGCTGCAAGTCAGCCTCTTCACGTAAAACCAACACCCAGGGGCCAGGCTGCAAATGTTTTTATTTCTACTTTTCTTCTTTTTTAAAAATTTTTTCCCCTTGTCATATTTTTCTTACATTTATTTAGATTTTAATTGTTTTTCACCCTGGACAATGCCTTTTTTTTTTTTTTTGCCTGGTTGAAAAAGACAGAATAGAAAAATGGATCAATATTTCCTTGAAGGTTCCCACTATAGAGAGACACACCCCACGTTTTTCTCTGAGCAGCTGCCATGGATGAAAATAATTATAATAAATGGATACATGTTTCCCTTATTTTTAATATTAAGAATGAGAATATGAGTGCTGATAAATTAAGCATATCCAACAGTTATTCTAGCCTCGATTTCACAAAGATTCCATACTCATTTTAGAATTATTTCTGCTTTTTATCTCAATTTAAGCCTTAATGTGCTACTAAAATTGACTGAACCAAAAAAAAAAAAAAACCAGTTGAGGGGGAAAAGAGATGTCTTTCATATTCTTAATTCTTTAGTTTAATTTGGAGGAATGATGACACTGTAAGAACTTTTGGGCAGTGGTTTGTAATGGCCACAGAATAATTTTTCTCTCTGCAGTAGGAATGATGATCCTTATGGATCCCTTCCAAGTCAGGATATTCCATAACATAGTTGAGAGCATAGCTGCTAAACAAATAGGAAGTAGATAGAAATCCAGAAGAATATCGAAAACAAACTTCAGCAAGCAGTTTTATTTTAAGGGTGTATTGTACTCAGTCCTTGTAAAACGACTGCCATAACAATCCAGTGTATCTGCATCCATCAGCAAAAATAAAGTGTAAATATGGAGAAGAAAGCAAATTTTACATTTGTGACCTCCATTTTGAACTTCACTTGCTTGTTTTCCCCCCCAGGCAGGGGACAGGGACTTGATTTTGCCCAAAACAACAACAATAACTTGTTTCTAAGAGTTTGGCTCTCACTGCTTGAGGATTTCAGCTCTTCAGGCCCTGAGTGCTGCAGACGTGATGAAGTGTGGGGTGTGCAGACAAGCTGGGAAGCAGCTCCTGCAGCCAAGCACAGGCGTGGGGGGCTCACAAGTGGAGGAGAACCACCTTGTTCTGGCTCCCAGTGAGCTGCGAGGAGAGGAGAGAACGAGGAGTTCCAGCCGAAGCAAAACTCACCGGGATTGAAAAAACCACTGACAACAGGACAAAACCCCACAATAAAAGGAATGCTGGAGGAAAGCACAGGAGGGGGCACGGCAATGTAACACTCCCTGTCCCATCTGAGCTGCGCTCTGAGCTGTAGGGGTTTGATGGGGTTTTCCTTTGGTGGCAAAAAGGACTAAAGCAGTGGGACAGGTGGAGAACAGGGACAGGAAAACCAAGGGAGGTCAGTGGTGGAGACTGAATGATCAGGAGGAAGAAGAGGCAGCCATCAGCGGGTTGGAAGTTGTGCCTAGGCTTGACTTTTCTCCATGGCACTGCCACTTGGAGGGGATCTTTGGTGTCTAGGCTCCAGAGGAAGTTCCTGCTGGCTCTCTTCCTAACTCTCCTTTTTTTTTAGCCTGTGGAGTGGCAGGGTTGGAGTGGAAAGCTGAAGCACCCTCTTTTACTTTCAGCAGCTCCCTGTGACTAGCGAGGGAAATTAGCTGGAGTGTTGTGATGGCTGTTTCCTGCTTGAGAACATAAAAAATGGAATCATTCCTGACAAACAAGGAGTTCAGCTAAAGATGAGGTGGAGGTAGGCGGGAAGTTCTGTAATTGCTTTTTATTTAAATCTTTATGAATTAGCTCTGCCAGGGTGTTGGTTTTTATTTTAGATTTTTATTTTTTGCTCCAACAGGCTTCTGAGTAAGTTTTTCAGCCGCAAATACAGTAAAAACAATCTATATACAGCTATAGCCAATATGTTGGATTTAACATATAGCAAGAAGCCTTTCCCTCGTGAATCTCCGAGGTCTAATTTCCACGAGCAACGACAAAGGTTTAATTTTCTGCCATTATGCACAGGTTAGCCTAGACTGGGTATTAATAGAGACACGTACTCACACCCACAGCCACAGGTACAGCATCAATCAAAACCTGAAGGTAGAACTTCCACTCCATGGCAACTTCCAGGGCACAGTTCTCTCCTCTCGCTTCCTGTTTCCAAACTGCTCCAGCAGTGAAGCGAGGGAAGGCAGCTGGGTTGGTTGTAAGCCATGTTTAAAGGGTTTGGGACCAAACCCCCCACGGCTGGAGCAGAAATGGGGACCACAGAGGAGGGCAGACGCTCACCTGGCTGCCACAGCCACCAGCAGCAGACATGTTGCCTTGGCAAATATTGTCCTGCCTTGGTAACCCTCTGGCCCTGAAGTCCTTGCACCCCCAGGTCTGCTGGCACCCAGAAACTGTTCGGGTGGTTACTGCTGCACAATTCCCCCATCCATCTGAGCGGCCCCAACACAGAGGGCAGAACAACTGTGTGGAACCTCAGCAGCCAAAGAGCAGCAAACAAGCCCAGGAGCCCCAAGAAGCTGCAAATGAAACAAAAAGGGCTTTGGCTCCAGGCAGAAGGGGTGTTCTTAATGCCAGTGGTGCTCTCAGGTGTGCATTCCAGGGAAATGTCACCATTTCCTGGGAGCCTGTCCACAGCGTGGGGAAAAAGTCCCAAAACTTTAAGGATCGGATCAATGTGCCGAGGGTTTTTGTAAGGGTGGCCTTTCCAAATGAAAACACAGGTGGCCAATATGTCCAAAAAGGTAAAAGAGAAAAGGAGCAGTGTTTATATACTACCATGTATATGCAGAATTTGAGAGAGGGACAAAGTTGTTAGCAATTCCCATCAGGTCCCAGAATTTATGTAAATCCAGATGGCTGAATGACAGGAGTTCATTTATTTTTTTAATTTTTTTTTTTTTTTGCTATAAGGGAAATCTGGAAGTTTTAAAAACAATTTAGCAAGAGCCAATTAATCAAACCCACCAGAAGCGTGCTGGGATGGCTGCCTGTGAATAAGGAATGTCATGTTTCAGCTTGCCTTGGGCAAGGATGGGAAAAAACTCCTTGGAAGCTTAGCAGGAAATCTCCTTTCCACCATCCCAGGGTGCTCCATGCCCTGTCCAGCCTGGCCTCGGACACTTGCAGGGATCCAGGGGCAGCCGCAGCTTCTCTGGGAATCAGAAATAATGGGATAACACATCACCGCTGGGATGTTCCCACCGGATTGCGTCCCACAGGATGAACTTCTTGCACCCAACACTGCAATATTTTCCTTCCCATCATCTGGCACGTTTGGAAGCAGGACTTGGGGAGCTTTGGGCACTGCGTGAATCAACAAAATACGAGTGAAGCGAGATGCGTCAGTTCAACGGGGTAACTCCACGTCCAACTCAAAAATCAATCAATCCCTGCGAAAACGGGGGTAGAGGGAAACATTGCCGGAAAACTCCTTTTTATTTTTTTATTTCCTCTCGGTAATTCAGGCAAATGTGTTGAGCCATGCCCTGCCCTTTCTGTCGCTCACCCCTCGCCTCAGCTGCTCGCCGTTACAGGCGGTACCTGACGGAAAACACAGAACGGCCCATGAGGGAGCGGGACCGCGGCTGCGGAAACACGGGCCGTAAAAACACCCCAAAGTTCCACGTTTTACCGCAATACCGTTTACACGGCACGGATCCCCCTTGCTCTGGCCTCTGGGGCCGGGGATTGAATCAGGAACCCGGTCCCCGATCCCGACCGCGATCCCCGACCCGGCGGGGCCGCGGGCTCGGGGCCAACATGGCGGCCCCTGCCCCGCCCCCCGGTCGCCATGGCGACGGGCCGCGCGCCACGGGGCGTGGCCGGGGGCGCGCGGGGCGGGGCCCGATTGGTCCCCTTCCCCCGCGCGGCTATAAATAACCCTCGCCCGCTGATTGGCCGCGGGGAAAAAATGGTCGCACCACGTGACTCCCCATCTAAAAAAATTTCCAAGATGGCGGAACCCGTCACGGGCTGAGTCCGTCGGTGGCGCGCTCCGCGCCGGGGGGGCCATCGCCGCGCAGCGTCCCCGCCTCGCCCGCCGCCCAGGTCAGTACGCGGCGCTCCGTCGCCGCCGAGCCGCGCCGCCCCCACCGCCGCGCCCGGGCTGCCCGCGGCGCGGGCCCTTTAAGGCCGCTCGCCTCCCCGCCCGGCGGGCTGGCGGCGCGGCGGGGCCGCTCCCGGGGGCCGCTGGTCGCCGCTGCGCCGCGGCCGTGGGAGGGGGAGGTGACGGGCAGCTGGCGCGGCCAATCGCAGGCGCCCGCGCGCTGGTGGCGGGCGGATTTGAGCGGCGCGGCGCCCCAGGCCGCGCGCTGATTGGGCGGCGCGCCGGGCGGGGCGGGGCCGCCGCGCGCCATCGGCCCGGCCCGGCCCTGGCGCGGCGGGCGGGGTGGGCGGGGCGCGGGGGGCGTGACGGGCAGCGCCACCGCCCACTCAGCGCGCGGGACCCGGTTTTTTGTGAATGGGGCGGGCGGGGCCGCCGCCGTCTGCAGCCCCGCCCCCCCGCGCGCTAGCCCCGCCCCTCCCGGGCGGCCGCGGCTCCGCCTCGTCCCCCCGGCGGCGGCGGCGGTGGCGCTCGGTCCGTGCGGGGCGAGGCGAGGCGAGGCGAGGCGATGCGGGCAGCGGTGAGTGACCGGCGGGGCGAGCGAGCGGCGGGCCGCGGGCAGCGCCGCACGGGGGCCCGGCCCCGCGGCTCGGCGGGGCGGGCGCGGCCCTGCGGCGGGGGCGACGCCCGCGGCGGGGCCCTGCGGCGCCGGGCGGGCCGCGGCCCGGGGTCGGTTCTTCCATCCTCTTCCCCCCGCGCCTCCTTCCCTCGTCCTTATCCTGGGAATAACGCGGGACTTGGGGAAAGTTTGCGTCCTCTCGCCCCGCTCCCCGGGGCTGCCGGGCTCGGGCTCGGGCCCCGCGGCACTCACCTCCTGCTGGAAGAAAAGCCCCAAAATGGCTTTTTTGTGCCCGGGAGGAGCAAACGGGGGGTGCTGCCCTCGGCAGCGCGGCGCTCTCGGGGAGCCCGGCGGTGGCAGTCACGGGTCCGAGGCCCAGGGCTGCAGCCTCGCCGGCAGAACTCCGTTTTTGGGGGTTCCGGGGGGGTACACCACGTGTGCCGCGGCGAAACCTCGAGGCTTGGCTTGCGCGGGGCGAAACGAAGCAGAAGAAGCCGAGCTTTGGGGCTGGCGGAGGAGCGCGGCGAGAGGGAGGTGTTGCCCGGCAGCCGCGTGTGGGTTTTGCTGCAGGGATTTATCAGGGGAAGATGCTGCGCGGTGCCCGCGCTGCCCCAAACGCTGCCCGCCGGGCCGGCTGTGCTCCTCCCCGGGGTGTCGGTGACAGCTCGGCGGAGCGGATGGATTTACATAACAATAATTGGACGCTGTCAGTGCTCGGCGCTGGGCAGCGGCTGGAGGGGAAGGGAACCTGCCCTTCGCTGGAAGCACTTGCGTAATTGTGTTGTGCGCCCACTCGGCGGCAGGGGAAGGTGCCGGTGTCGGTGTCGGGGGTTTCGCCTGTCGATGGGTTGTTTTGGCAGGTTTGCACAAATCGGGCTCGTCGCCGCTAACGCCCGTACGGGAGGATTTCGTGTTCCAGCCTTGCCTCATATTCCGGGCTGGATTGCAGCTCCGAAAACGCTCCCAAGGAGTGGGGATGTGTGTCGGGAAGGTGTGGGTGGATTCAGGGTGTGAAAATGCCTTGTAAAAGCCTGGGATGGATGGGGCGTGCGGCGAGGCTTTGGCTCTCCTCTCCCGCCTTGCCGCTTCTTTCCCAGCCGGCAGCTCAGCTCGGTGCCGCGCTCCTTCCCCACGGCCGCATCCCCTTGTCCTCGCCGCGCTGCTCGGAGGCCGGGGAGATGGAGCAAGCGCTGTTCTGGAGCCACAGCGAGGGAATAATCCCCTGGCCAACGCGGTTTGGTTCGCTGCTATTGTGCCCCGTCAATAAATGGGACTCGTGCTGCATTTATTCCCTGCCCTCAAAGTGCTCCGCTCGTTGCCAAATCTACCTGGAGTTAATTATCGGAATCGTGCTTTTTTTTCTTGTTTGTTGTTGTTGTCGTTGCAACGGCAACATTTTTAAAAGCTAAGGAGCTCTGAAGTTTATATAATAATCTGGTTCTTGGCCGGGTTTCCTGGTGGGGTTTTTTTTCTGTGTGTGTGTAATGCGGTCGGTCGCGGCGCTGAGTTTTAATCGTTTCTGATGTTTCCAGCACCGCTGTTGAGAGTTCTCAGCCTAAAAAGCTGCCGCCGTCGCTCCGCAGCCTCGCTGGAAGAGTTGAGGGCATTGAATTAAAGAAAGCTCAGCTGCTTGTATACAAATATACAGCAATTACAAGGCAACAAAGTTATTGCAGAACCCTGCTGTCGCCATGGCAACACGCTCACTCAATTACATTTGGAAATGTGAAATGCCACCCAGTTAGAGTAAGTTTTAGTGACTGCAGATTTTCTGGGTAATGGGAAATGTGGAAGATGCAGCTTTCCAGGATTCTCTGCTTTTCCCCTCCGTCCTTGGATGGCGTGTTTTAGCATGTGCATCTGACAGATTCTCGGTGTTGATATTAAGCTGTGCCCTTGGTGGTCTAAACTTAAGGAAAAAATATCTTTATATCTTTACAATTTTAACTTTGCCACCCTGGTTTTTTGTTTGTTTGTTTTGCTTCAGGACTTAGCTTTAGAAAGGAGACAGATTAGAGAAAGCATTTTGAAAATCAGCTCAGAACACCAGAAGAATTTGTCATTTGCTCAGCGGGATGGAGGTGTGGAAGGAAGGCACACGTGTGGCATGAAAAGCTTGTGTTCCCTTGGGAGGAGATGTCTGTGTGCTGCCACCTCCTAAAATCTCCTAAATGGACTATCCTAAAGCAGAGGAGAGCTGCCAGGTGTGAGTTACCAAGTTCTTGAGAAGCCCAGGGAGTTTCCAGGGTGGGAGACAACAGGTGAAGGAGACACAGTGTGGGGTAGGGTGCCAGTGGCCTCCATAGTGGAAATTAGTTTCACTCTCTTGCTTGCCTTTTGATGGTGAATCACCAGGAAAATAAAGAAAGGCCATGTTGGAGAGGGCTTGGAGTGTCCCTGCCCATAGCAGGGGGGTGGAACTGGATGGCCTTTAAGGTCCCTTTTCACCCAAACCATTCCAAGAGTAGATGATAACAGTAAGGATAGTTTCTTGCATAGTCTTTATGTTGGTGAAGATGCAACTCTCTGCTGTGCTTATGTTTCACAGGCAACATCCCAGTAATGCAGAAAAGATAAAACCAGCAGTGCAGTAACAGCAGGAAAGGGTCAATAGAAGAAAAGGTAAATACAAGAATGAGGAGTTTTTTCTTAAACTAGTAGTGATGTGTTTACATACACCTGGGGATTGATGAACTCCTGAAGAAATTGCCTGGTAGCAGGACCTGATAGGAGATATTTAGGTAGGTGCAGATGGCAGTGGGTTGTCTTGAAGAAACATGTTTTGCCCAAATCTTTAAGGGCTTGAACTCCAGACTGCCTACTGAGCCCTTGGAGTATCTGGACTGGGAAGGTTTGCACATCCCATGGACCTATGTTAGCTGAGGGATGATTTTTGGTGGAGGCTTTGCCCAACTTGTCAGGTTGTTCTGCTTTCAGCACCAGCCTGTGACGTGCCAGCCTTGTGGTTTGCCCACTCCTGGAGAGCAGCAGCTTGAGCAGAGTGACTGCAGCTCCCATGCTCAGTGCCTGTTCTTCTCCTGGCCGTGCAATCGTGGAATGGGTGGGGTTGGGAGGGACCTTAAAGCCCATCCCATCCCATCCCATCCCATCCCATCCCATCCCATCCCATCCCATCCCATCCCATCCCATCCCATCCCATCCCATCCCATCCCATCCCACCCCCTGCCGTGGTGGGAACACCTCCCACTGTCCCAGGCTGCTCCAAGCCCCAGTGTCCAGCCTGGCCTTGGGCAGTGCCAGGGATCCAGGGGCAGCCCCAGCTGCTCTGGGCAGTGCCAGGGCCTGCCCACCCTGCCAGAGGAGATTCCTTCCTCTCATGGGCAGAGGTGGAAGCACAGGAGATGCCTGTTTATAGCCTGCTGAAAAGCTGGAGTTGAGTCTTCAACCTTAAACCCCCTCCCTGCCCAGTGGGGCTGCAGGGGTGAGGAGCAGGACTCGTTCAAAACAAAGGTTAAAATTGCCTGTGGGTTTAGCTCAGTTTGCTCTCTTTATCTCTCTTTCAAATGCTTTGTGCTTTCTGGGGAACAGACTTTTTAAAGCCAGCCTAAGGTGTATCTGTGATCCAGAAACTTGCTGCAGTACCTGAAACTTGTCCTCGAGGTTCATTTGCAGGTTTCAGATCAGGGGAAGCTGCAGACTGTCTATACCTGGAGTGCCCAAACACCTTGCAGATGAGGTGTTGAGGCTAACTTGCCCATAAATACATGAGATGGGATAAATCAAATATTTCAGGAGTTTTCCTTCATCTTGCAGCGTTCCCCTCGTGCTGCTATGCCACGCTGTCCCTCTGTCAGGTCCCTGTGACCAGCTGTCCCCATGTGCTGTGGGGTTACCCTGGCTCAGTGTGGGCTCAGTGATGCTCCCTCCAGGGTTTGAGAACCTGAGTGCTCACTGCCCAGCTGTGCCAGCCTAACCTTGGGGTTAAAACACTTCTTTGGTGTCCTCTTCCAGCTAAGGAAGTGTTTGTGCACTCCTTGGCATTGTGTGTTTATATTTATATATATAAAAAAAAAAATCTGAGCCCCAGCTCTTGGGGCTGTATTTCACTCGTCTTGTACCCGTGGTTGAGTATACACAAAGGAGTTTATTTGCTCAGTGGGATCTGTTGCTGGCCTGTTTCAAATGGCAGAGCTTGTCCCAAACCACAAGGAAATATTAATTGAACATTTTATTGGGCCACTGGTAATGACATTTGTTAAATATTTGCCAAGTATTCTTCTTGCTGGCTTCTTCAGTGGTGTCACATTCTACTTCATTGCTCTGCCAGTTCACCTTTAGCTTGTTTCCAGTTTTCCCATCACTTTTCCATCCTCTTTTTCAATCCTGCTAACAAGTCTATGTGGGTTTAGATTTTATCAGAGTCCTGCTGGAACCCCTGAGTTTGTGCTCTTGTAAGGATGTGTTTCACTGGGCAGAGAAGCCAATGGGATTTGTCCTGTCACTGAATTCACAATTGCTTTTCAGTTTTGAGCCCCCTTCCCTCATGGACAGCTTCCCCCTTCCATTTACCTTTGCTTCCAGCTTTCCCATGTCCAAGCATGCCAATGCTCCACAGCCATGCAAGGAATCAGAGCAGTGCAAGGTTCCCCTCACTTGCTGAGCTTGGGGAAAAAAACCCCATAAAAATATGTGTGTTTGCTTCAAATAGCTGAAGCTGACAAACAGCTGTCTGCTTTAATGATTAGAAATGAGGCAATATTGGTAACCAGTAAAAGGGTAAACAGTCTTTTAAAATATTAAGGTAAAAGCTGTGTGTGGTGGGGGAGGAAATGGCTGTTAGCATTTTGGGTCGATGTAGGTTGTCTCAAATACATATATATATAAAAATATAAATATATATATGTATGTATATATGTAGCCTATATTGGATCCTTGGATGAGGGAACTCCTCGAAGCCCTCCTGTAATTAGTGCCACTTGCATTTTGATTGTGTTATGCACAAGGCCAAAGTGGGCCAGGTTTACTTTCTCCTGCAGTGGACCGTGTTGATAAGGCAATATGTAACAGATGATTCATGAAGTGCTGCTTGTCATTGCCAGGGCTGCTTGAATAGCGAGCAGATTTTGGGCAATGCTTCTTCACCGGAAAGATTTGGGCAGTTTAAACTGAGAGGAGGAGGAGGAGGAGAGAAAAATCTGCACTGTATTTCTGGCTGTCTTAAAGGAGCTGCCTCAGAGCATTTAGAAGAAGTTGGTGGGGGGAGAATGGGTGAAATAAAGGGGGGTAGAGAAGCAGGAAAGCGCACGGAGGTTGCATAATGATGTTGAAAAAAGGAACAATTAGAAAAGGACTGTAAAATCTCTTGGAAAGCTTCTGTGGTTTTCCCTTTGCAAGGAATTACAGCTTGGCCTTCCCCTCTGAAAATTCAGGCATTCATTACTGGGCACATCTCGATCAGCTCCATGTTTTTTAGCTCATTTTGTGCTGGATATCACCTCGGAGAAGTTTGATTAAAATGTGCCTCCAAGAGCCATCTCCCAGTGCAGAGGAATGTGTGTTGGCTTGTGGGCCTGGACACACTCAGCCCTCTGCCCCCCTCATCAGTGGCTGAACCTTTGTTCACCACATAAGAAGCATTTAAACCCCCAAAAAATTGCAGCTTGAAAACTGGATCTTTGGGTCATGAAGATCCTTTTTTTTTTTTTTTTTTTTAGTTTGGCCAAAATTAGGTTATCTTAATTTAGTTTGGTTTTCTAATAACAAGCCAGTTATTTAATCTATATGTGTATCTATCTGTCTGTATCTGCTGGAAGAAGAATTGTGTTTCAGGGGCTTTATTTTCTGCCATCACAGGATAAAATAACCTTCAGGGGCTGAGCATCCCAGCCTGGGTTTTGGCAGCACGGCAATGTGTTGTTTTAAATGTCTTTTTAAGCGTGTCACTCCTTCATTCCGGGGAGCAGTGACATCCAGCTGAACTGAACTCCATGTATCTTTCATGAGCAGTGAAAAACCCTGATATTTCACACGTAGGAAATAATTCACTTTATTAATTTTTCTGGAGAAGTGGCGCTTTAATGAGGTGTCTGTCAGTGAGACTTAATTACAGTTAAATTCTGGGAGCATTAGTACACTGTGTCTTGTTCCCTGTAAAATGAACTTCCATTTGTCACGTGGGCATTGGTTTGCTGATAGAATTTGTGTTAACTCCACTTGGAGGAATAGCAGTTACTCATAACTGGGCTGTCACATCCTTCTCCTGCCTGGGTTTTCCTGATGTGCTCCAACAGCTTATGTTGCATTTGCCCAGAGGAAATAATGCTCAGGTTGGTTTTGGGGTTGTGATGACAAAATTTGATCTCCAAGAAAAGGGTGCTCAATGTGAGCCTGAAATAAAGAATTAATCCTGGTGTGTGCTGTTCCCAAGAAATTCTCAGTGTTTTTCAAGGCATTTGGAAGGTTCCATTTCCCCCCCTGGGAGCTACAGTTACTTAGTTCTTGTTGCTGTTTGTGGTGGATTCTGGTAAAATCTCCATACAGGTGGTTCTCCTGGAGAGCCAAAAACATGGGCTGCCTTTTACTGCAGGTCCATGTGCATGTGGAGGGGTAAGGTTTGCTTCTCTGCTCAAATAATGTGCACAAGAGTGAGGAAAAATTGCATTTTTCACACCTTTATAGCAACGAGGGCCGTGCAAACTGGAAGAGTCTGTGAGTTTTGGCCTTGGGAGCTCAGGGCAGGGAGAAGTGGGCAGGTGATTGTGAGCACTGCTTTGGAAGCAGCTGGGGTGAGATGGAAGATGGGCTGCTGGCCTTGACTTTGGGTGCAGTGGGTCCAGCTGCAGACAGACAGGGATGCAAAGGTGATGGAATTCCCAGGGAGGCCTGGAAAGGGAAGAGCTGTGTGCAGCCTGTCCGTCAGGATGGCTCTGAAGGAAGAATTCATGGGGAAACCTGAGCTTTCCTGCAGGCTGGATTGTGCTTTACAGCACTGCAGATGTGGGACTCATCTCTTCCAGTGAAGGCAGTAATTTTCTCCAGCCAGTGGAGACTTGCAATAAAAGGAGTTGCTGTCCCCAGTGCTGTGGGTGAGCCAGGAGAGGGGACCTGTGCAGGAACAGCAGGAACGAGGTCAGCAGGACCGGGACACCGAGCTGGCCTGGTGCATCCTGCTGGGAACCTGCCTTATTTCTTCAGCCTGCTTGGGGAAAAAGGGGGCACAGAATGCTTCAGAATAACTCAGAGGATACTGGAGCAGGTTTCCTGTAGAGCTCTTGCTGGAGGGGATGAAGGCTGGCATGTTTTTAAAGCTGGAGAGGGCAAGAGCACAGTGAAGTGCAGCTTCCTGCTGCCGTCCCACGGAGATGGTGCAGCTTGAGTGTGGCTTGTGCTGCTGGAGCATCTTCAGGGGCAGGGAAGGAAACAGACCTGGCTGAATTAATGGCTGGACTCGATGGTCCTAGAGGTTTTTTTCCAACCTTAATCATCCCATGAATGTGGGCAGGGTCTCTGTTGGGTTGTTGCAAGCTCAGCCTGTCTTTGCTCTCTGTGCAAAGCAGTTCTTCCTCAGCAGCTGATGCTTGGGAAAAAAAATAAATAAAATAAATTACTCTCCATGTGGATTCTGTTGTGCATTTCTCCTACCCAAGAAGATCTCCTGTTTGAGTCAAATAGCAGGGCTTTGGTTGGAGGAAGTGCTCTTTACTTATTTATTTCCACAAGTGATACCTGCTGTCAGATCCTGGTGGAGGCTGGAGGATGTATTTCAGTCAGCACTGCCTCTCACAAGATATTGACCTGGAAGCATGATCAAAGGAGAAGGGAGAGGACTAGAAAGGAGTGTTTATTCTGATTGTTCATGGTAGGTACCTAATGCTTCCTTGGGGGCTGTGTTTGCTTCTCCTTGTCAGGCTTTTCTTCATCCCCTTGTTCATCCCTCCTCAGCCTCAGATGGAGGCTTTGAGGATGGGCTTAATCATAACAGTGAATGAAATATTTAGCATTAGGAAAAACACTTCCTGCTTGAAGCTTTGCAAAAACCACCAGCTTGTGATAGGGAAAAGCAGTCTGAGGTTCTGTGTTATAAATTATCAAACCTGCAGAAGAGCTGGAGACTTCTGGGTCAGTGGGCAAAAAGGCTTGATGTGATTTCAGGGCAAAGTGTGGCTCTGTCACTGGCTGCTTTATGCCTTGGAGAAGATGGCCTTGTCATTGCAGTCTTGTTCAGGAGGATGTTCTGTGAGCTGCTGAGAGTAGAAAAGACTTTTACTGTGCAATTTTCTGAGCCACCCCTGCAGATTTTGGGTGGATTTACACAGATTACGTGGTTTTGTTCATCTCATTTGCTGTGTCTGGATGTCTACACAAGAAAAAGGTGGTGTTGGTACCTGCTGGATCTGATTCTGTTGTTCTAAAATTGCACTGAAACAAGAAGCCATAGTCAAAAGAAGGCAAGGGTTAGTATTTAGAACATGAAAACCACCTCTAACCCCAGAAAGCTGATGATGAAGCTGGGCAGGAGCCTCACTTTGTACATTGGGGCACTTCTCCTTGTCTGTGTTGGTGGTGAAGCACCTGGTGAAGCCAGCAGGGATCTCCCCTTTGCCTTGAGCTGGCTGTGAGCAGCGACCCCAAACTGCAGACATTCATGGGCACCTGCAAGGGGCAAGCTCCGGGCTCTCCTGGGCCAGCACAGCTCTCTGTCCCAGCATCAGGGTGGACACCAGGAGGAATTTCTTCCCTGAGAGAGTTGTCAGGCTGTGGAAGGAGCTGCCCAGGGAGTGGCAGAGTCACCATCCCTTGTGGCAGCCCAGGGCCACTGGTGTGTGCAGCTGGCAGAGCCCACGGGGACCAGCAGTGGCCCTGGGTGGCAGCCACGGGGTGACACCAGCCTCGTGTGGCCACCAAAGCCAAGTGTCCTCCTTGTCAGCTGACAGCATCAGAGTCACAGCTGAATTCTGTTTGGCACTGAAAGTGTGCTGCTTCTGGGCTTTGCTCTAAAAATGCTGGGCTAAAAATAAACTGCTGTGCAGGGATGCTGGAAGCAGGGGAGCAAATGGAGAACTTGAGCACGGAACATAAGGCTTGGCTGACTGCAGGGATGGGGTGGTGGAGCAGCAGCCAGGCCAAGGCAGGACAGTTCTGCCCAGGGGAACGATTCCCTGGGAAGGGGAGGAGGAAGTAAAGGAACTGAGAGTGGCAGGTAGACATTGAACTCTTGTGACTGCCCCACTTCAAAGGGAGCAGGCCATAAAAGCCCCAACAGCAGTTGGGTGAGGAAAATTGCACCTCAGATATGAAATCCTGCCCTGTAACAGCCCAGCCAGGCTGGTCCTCTCAGAAACAGGAGTCTGGGCTGCTCAGACAGTGCAGCAAAAAAACCCCACTCACGTTTAATGGGGTGTTCAGCTCGTTCAAAATGGCAGCAAACCCCAGCACCCTGAGCTGGGCAGGAATGAGAGCATCTCCTTGCAGCTTGTCACCCTCCTGGGACAGGGATGGCCGTACACTTCCCATGCCTGGATCTTCCCAAGTGCCAGCATGAATGACATTCCCCACATTCTTTCCTTAGCTGGAAGGAGCTGATCAGGCCCTGAGGTTGGGAGTCCTGCTGGAAGCTTAGAGATAGCTCAGGATTTAGCTCTTGGCCTTTCTCTTCCCTCTTCCTGAGGGTACTCTTGGAGTGGGATGCCCCAGTCCAAGGAGCTGGATATGGACATCTGATCCTCCTTGCTGCCTTTTTGCTCCAGGAGGAAAAGTCTTCAGTATCTGCATTCACTGGCGGAATGTCTGAGGAGCAACTTAGACTGTATTTAAATAAATAAAAAAAAAGCAGCATATTTTTGGCAATAATTTAGACTTTTGCTGTAAACTGTCTACATTCCCTGGGGGATGAGGTCTCCTTTTGAGAAAATCTGTTCTGGATTCAGCATGTTTGACAATTTCTTTGTGTGACTACCTTCAGGTTTTTGTTTTGGTGGGGTAAATGAGCGCAATAATGTGTGTGCGCTTCTAAGTGCTCAGCTTGGGGGTTTATTTCTATTTTTTTTCTTTAAAATATCAAAACCCTCTCTTCAGGATACCAGGACTGACAAGGTTTGCGTTCCAGTATTGCAACACAAGGTGTTCTCTGTTTCAGACTGTAAATATTTATCTCTTGTCAAAGCAGAGCAGTTACTATTGGGAACTGATCTGGCATGTGAAAAGGTTTTCCTTAAGGAATTTGTTTCCTTTTATTTACAGTGTTATCGTATATTTAAATTCCAGGGCCTCAGCATATAGCTCTGAGGCTCCTTCCTAGCGCTGGCAGCTAAAATGGGAATGATGGCAGCCCGGGGATAGGGATAAGGGAGCTCTGAGCACAGGCTGGAGCAGAGCGTGGCTGTGAAACCCAGGCAAAGCCAGGCCAGGTCCTGGTGTTCCCCTGCAGGGCAGTGCTGGGGCTGTGTGATGGAAGGGGCACAGGTGAGCTCAGGTGTGCCCTGGGCTGGCACTGCCCGCCTGCTGGGCTGTTCCCTCCTGGAGCAGGCCCTCTCAGCCCTGCCCCTGCCAGCAGAGCTGCTTTGTCATAGCCTTCCTGCTGCACTGGGAGCCTGCTCCAGCCACCCCCTGTTGGATTGCTCTCAGGTCTGGGGATGGCTTCCTGCTCCTGGGAATTCCTGACGCCTCCCTGCTGCCTGCAGGTCCTGCTTTCATCTCCCTGCAGTGCCTGGCATTGCTGGGGAAATTGTTCCTGTTGTGTTGTGCCACACGTGGGAGGCTTATTCAGCCTGCAAAGGTCTGGGGTTTATTTTTTACATCTCCCTAGCTTCTGTACGTGCTTATTTTTTGATGCTGGTGGTTGCTTGAAGTTCTGGGTACTCTTGCCTGTGTGCTGGAGTCTCGGAAGAGCAGCCAAGGGCTGTCGAGGAGGGCTGCAGGCTGTACTGTTTTCCCTCTCTTAGGGAACAGGAATGGAATTAGTTGTTGAGGCTGAGCTCAGCCCCTGCCGTGGCAGGGCAGAGCTGCTTTTGCTTTTGTTTAGCAATGTGCAAAATGCATACCTCAGACTGGAGCCAGCACTGGCCTTTGAGCTCATCCCGCTGATTCAGAGGTGGTGGGCAGATAAAATGGAGTGAAAATAAGAAATGCTTTCTTTGCCTATGGTGTTTGAATATACATCTGTTTATTTCACACTTATATCCTTCATGGACATGAGAACAAATCACGTCTGTATTTCATCTTTTCATGCATCCGTGTTTCTGCCTGGTGTGTCTGTCCAGACCCCAAGGACAGCAGATGGATGTCCAGGGAATGCCTTTATCATCTCCTGAGTTTATCATCGCTATCAGGTCACATCAGCTTCAGTTCTTGCTCTGTAATCTGTCTCCAGGGATGCACACTCAGTGCACCCTTTCTTTTTCTCCTCTCTGACATCTCGTGTGAAATTTGCAGTGTGTGGCTTGGGGGCAGCAAGCCCTGTCCTGCTTTGGGGAAGGCTTTGTGACTGGCACGGGATGGATGCAGCTTCTCCAGGCTGGTTTATGGCTTTATGCAGAGTTTTCAATAGCACTTCCAAATCAGACTGCTAAAAGGTAAATGGCCAAAGTTACTCCTAAACGCTGATAGTCAGAGTGGAGACTCTGAATGGAAAGCTTTGTTCAGGATTTCCTGGAGTGAGAAGCGAAGCTGTCTTGGTCAAAAGGAGCTGCTCTGTGTGGATTCTGTGCCGGCCTTATCTCTCTTGTTTAATGCGATATATTTGAGCAGAATCGAAGTTGGTTCTGAGTGTTACTGGCAGAAATGGCAGCCTATTTGCATATTTACTGGCTTCTGGGAGTCTAGATATGTCAGCAGCCTCTGCTCCTTTTCACTCGATCTTATCTCCCCATTCCATTTCAGGAAAGAATTCCTGCAATCTCCTTCCCCCGCCCCAGCCCTGGAGTGTGCTTTGCATGCCGAATGCTCTGAGGTAATGCCACTGTTTGCTCTGCAGTGGCCCTGCCATGTGCTTCAATGTAAAGCCGGTGCTGAAATGTAAATTTTCAGCTGCCTGGCATCCCGAGGAGGTGTTTGTCTGTCAGGGTGTGCTGAGGCTGTGCGTGGTTTCCCTCAGGAAGGGGCTGGAGGTGGCTGCAGGCATTGGCTGTCAGGCCGTTTTTTCCCCTCTGCCATAATGTAACTATTAATCATTATGTTCATAGAAACACAGAATCATTTAGGTGGAAAAGTTCTGTGAGATCATCAAATCCAGCAGTTCCCCCAGCACTCCATTAAGCTGTGTCCCAAGTGCCACATGCACATGGCTTTTAAACCCCAGGGATGGAGGCTCTTGGCTGCCCAGGGACTGACAACTCTCTCCACGCAGAAATTTTTCTGAATATCCAACATTAAGCCCATTAACAACCTGAGGATGTTTCCTCCTGTCCTGTCACTTGTTACCAGGGGAAAAAGACCAACCCCAGCTCAGTAGAACCCCCTATCAGGTACCAGATGGATCCAGATGAAGGCTTACAGCAGAGTCTTTGCCTTGGTGTTGTTTTCACCTGGTATTCTTTCCCGGTCATTTATTTCAGAGTATCCCAAGCAGGAGGTGATAAGGTGGATAAGGTGAGAGGAGATCCTGCAGAGCAGAGCTTTGGTGACTAATGGCAGCTTATCTTGAAAGCCCAGCAATTCCTCCAGGTGCAGAAGCTGGAGCTGTTAGTCAGAAGTTACAGGAGGAGGTTTAGGAGCCTGCAAAGGTGCAAAATCCTGAGCTCCAGGAAAGCGAATAAAGACCCCGAAGGTTGGGCTTTGATGTTTTTAAAGGCTGAAGAGGGACAGAAGCAGGAGAAGCAGGTGTCAATTCCTTTGCTTCATTCCCACCCTGAAAGGGGAGGCAGTTGCAGGGAGGAGTGTTCTGTCTGTGCTGTTTAGTGGGAAAAGCCATAAGGGGCTTGCAGGTGTTGGTGCATGAGGAGCTCAGCATGACCCAGTGCTCTGCAGCCCAGAAATCCCAAACCCCCAAATCCTGGGCTGCATCCAAGGAGCTGGGACCAGCAGGGAAGGGGGGATTCTGCCCCAGCCAGGTGAGACCCCACCTGCAGAGCTGCCCCAGGGACACCTGGAGCTGCTGGAGAGATGCAGAGGAGGCCATGGAGCTGCTCCAGGGCTGGAGACAGGCTGGGAGAGCTGGGGGTGCTCACCTGGGGGAGCTCAGAGCTCCTTGCAGGGCCTGAAGGGAATCCAGGAGAGCTGGAGAGGGACAGGGGACAAGGCATGGTGGGACAGGACACAGGGAATGGCAGTTTTGATGGCGTTCTAAACCAGATAAATATATAATAAACAACCTGAAGTCTCCTGGAGCCTGAGAGGTGCCAGTTTCTCCTTCCTTGCCTTTCTTGATTGTCAGCTTTTAAGACTGAAATATTTGCCTGAAGATTCTAGTTTTCATTAAAGGGTGATGCTGGTCATGAGAAATGTAGCCATTTCTTCATGACCAGCAGAGGTACAGCAGAGGAACTCACTCATGTGCAGCAGAGGAACTCACGGGTTTGTGGTGACTTACTTGGCTTCCTGTCCTGGCTGTGTATGTGGCTGGAAGATGTTAATTGTGATTTTAAACTGGAAATGGTGGAACCCCCGTGAATATAAAACTGTGTGTTTATTTCAGCTTCCTCTGGGGATTCCTGCCCCTTCAGTTACCAGCAGTCTGGGGCTTGGAGTCTCAGTAGCTTTGGCAGAGGAGCCAGGACTGAGCAGAGTGCCCAGGACTGCCCTGGGAGCATCCCTGAGGGATGATCCCAGCAGCAGAGGGATGCTGTGAGGGGTTACAGGTTCTCCCAATAAATAAAAGTAAAATATATTGTACTTTAAAAGCAAAGTTGTGGGTTCTTGCTTTCTGCTTGCTGCATTATCCTTCATGCTTGAGTGTAAAATTTGGATTTAGGTAAAGATCCTTTGAGTAAGATACACAAGACATTTTTATTGGCTGTAGGAAAACAGGCCCTTTAAAAGGAGAAGTGGCAGAGTGGCACATTGGGGTTTGGATGAGATGCCCTTTCCAAGCCAGACCATTCTGGAGTCCATGATCCCCTGCAGTTCAGTGGCACTGGGGTCTGGCTGCTCGGGTGGCTGTGGGAAGGGGCAGTGTTTTGGTATCATTATTGGCATTCAGTGCCAGTGACACCAAATCACACCAATAAATATGATACCCAGTAATACCAATCATTCAGTGCCAGGCAGGAGGGATAAAACATGCAGAGATGTAAACTTTGGAGCCTGTGATGAGGTCCCAGAGCTTTTGTGGGTGAGGCTGGTGTGGGCACCAGCCAGGGTTAAGGTGCACACCTGAGCTCTGCCCACATTCCTGCAGGGTGGGTTGGGAAGCACAGCCTGGGAATGGGGGGCAGAGTTATGGGAGACAGGGGGACAGGAGTGACACGGGATGTCCTCAAACAAATAGTGTTTTGGAAGGGGCAGTGTTGGAGCCAGTAACTGAGGCATGGAAAAATGTGATAAACACTGAGCTGAAGTGGCTCCTCCAGAGAGAGTGCCTGGACGAGACTGAGCAGGGCTGGGGAGGGACCCCTCTGCTTGGCAGGAAGGTGAGCCCAGGCTGGGCCACCAGGTGATCCCAGGGAGCCTCTGGAGCAGGGGGACACTGCAGGGGAGCTGTGCATGGCACCAGGGTGCTGCAGGCAGGTTTGGTGTGCTGGCAGAGGCTGTGCCGCAGACGGGGGCGCGCGGGCTGCTGTGATCTGTGCCTGTGTCACTGTTTTACAGCACAGGGCTGAATGTCCACTCCACGGTGATGCAACGTGTTTGTGGAGACCTTGGGGCATGTTTCTTTCCCAGAGCGTGCCAAAGGTCAGCGCTGCCAAAGCCACGGGGGCAGTAGGTGGGAATGGCAGCCAGGTTAACGCGGGGCACGGGAGAGCAGCACGAAGCTTCTGGATCAAAGTGGCCCTTCCAGAAAGGGACTTGAGGAAATGGAAATGTCTCACCAGACAAAAGAACTGCACGAGCTGGGTGGCAGGCTTGCTTGAGTGTTCAGACCAAATTATTTTCTCTTGGTAATCAGATAGCATTCAATTTAAAAAAAAAAAAAAAAAGGAGAACTAGGCTGACCTTAAACAATGTTTGTTCTTTAAAAAAAGTCAATATTCTTTTTCCAAGTTAATGAAAGTAATTAACAGTGATTGATGACACATGTACTCAGCTATTTTATGCTGGGAGACCAGATGGGTTAGGCACAGCTAGTGACCAGTAATTCTGATTCTTTGTCAGAAGGAACAAGAAGTTCAGATGTGGCTGGAACAGCTCAAGTACGTGAAGAGAAAAGGTAAATGTTTTTCTCTCTGCCTTTACCTACCTGAGGAGCTGAAAAACAACCCCAGGTAAAGAATTGCTTTCAGCCAGTGAGGTGAGCTCCCTATCTGCTGGCCACACAGCCTCTTCTTGGCACTGCAAATGTTGTTGGGGGGATTCTGGTGAAAAATGACATGGAATTATGGAATTACAGAAGGGTTTGGGGCAGAAGGGACCTGAAAGACCATCTAGTTCCACCCCCCTGCCATGGGCAGGGCTGCCCCTCACTGGTTCAGGTCCCAGCCTGGCCTCGAATATTCCATTTTTAATCACTTCTCAGTCAGGCATGTAGAAGGAGTTTTGATTTTTCTGCTCCTGAGTGTGTGCAGTGAGGGTGATCTGCAAGGCAGGGATGAAGAAACGGGATAAACTCCCAGTCTGCATTCACCTTCTGTCTAGCACTACTTCCAGCTATCCGATTTGGACTCCTTCAAACGTGGAAACAGTAGGATGGAGGAAAGACACGGAACTGGGAGAGAAGAGGGCCTCAGAAAAAGCCAAGGCAGTCGATTTTTATAGGTGGCTCTGCCCAATTGGTGCCGACTCCTGCGAGGCTCCGGTAGCAGCTGGAACAGGCTCCCGAGGCAGACTTTTATCCTTTCTCCCTCCCACGCGGATCCATCTGTGAGACTGCTTGTTCTTGCTGCTCTTGCTGAGAAACTGGATTGAGCTCAGAAGCATCCTGCTCTTTCAGACCCTCTGCCAGAGTCTTGCTAGTCAAGGAGGGCTCTGTATTCCTGCAGATTCACACAGTCCCAGGTTTCACACAGGCGCTTCTGAATCTGCAGCTCTTCCTGCTCGACTCCGAAAAAAATCATTTCCAGGCTGTTGGCCGCTTGAACCTGGGGCTCCATGGAGTGAACACGAGGTGGCATTTCCAGATTTGCTCAGAGGGATCTTTTGTTCAGAGTTTTGTTCAGAGTTTTGGCTTGGGAAGATTTAGGTTCACTCCTCGTGCACTTGGTTTTGCTTCTCTGTGTGTTTGGGATACCTGCAGTGGTTTTGACATCAATTCTTATTGAGGTCTAAAAACTGCTGAGAGATGTGCCCAGTGGTATTGCTGGGAAACCTGTGGAAGCAGAAATCATGTGGATACTCCTGTGTGTTCCTAGCAAGGAAGGAGAAAGGGCACAAAACTTTGGTGGTTTTGGGTGGCCACCAGGTTATTTTTCTTTCTAGGCTGTGGAGGCACCTTCGGTTTTCAGAGCAGCTGTAAGTGCTGGTCAGGGTGGTGATTTGCAGAAGTGTCTGTGCAAGGAGGTACCACGAGGGATTTCCTCAGTTTGAAACTTGGTGAGGAAAATACTGCCAGGGCCAAGCTCATTAACGTCAGTATTGTGTTAATTTAACATAGAAATGGGCGAAGGGTGTTTTCACTTTCACTGAGATACCATGTTTTCAGTTTGGGCTGGTGTCTCAGCGCTTGGACTTCCACCAGAGATCAGTCTGAGCACCTGACTTTGAGACACAACTGAAAAGAGCCTGGGAAAAGCAGCTTCACTCAGGGAATCTCTGTGATTCTCTGGAAATCAGCTGTGGAGCGTTCCGTGACTAGGAGAAGCAAAAGGATGGAAACTGTAGAAAGCATTTTCCTTGGTTATTTCTGTAGACAATTTCTGTTACATGTAATTAGATTAATTATTTCCACCTAGGTTTTCCACCCTTCCATAGCTGTGGATTACTTCCACGTTAATAAAGCAGCTCATAATTAGTTAATAGTGTCTTGCCATTTGTGGCTGTTCATTTTGTTTCTGACAGTGACTACAGTGCATGTGTAGCACTGCTTATATTGCAGGGAGTTGCTTGTGGAATAATGGCAGGATTGCTCCCAGGGGCTGTCCAGGAAGGCACTGCAGCTCCTGGGTGAACTGGGGAAGTTTGGAGCAGGTGTTGGTTATCCTGGAATCTTGGTAAACACACCCTAAAATGGACCCTGCAGGAGCAGTGTGCCCAGAGATGGAATCCCTGCTGGTGTCACTGCACAGAACCTGCCGGGAGGTCGCAGGGTTTGGTGTGAGCAGCAGATCTTCACGGTGTGTGTCTGCTGGGGAGTGGAATTTCCAGGGAGAGGCAGGAGCACAATGTTTGTTCAGCTCTGGGCTGTCATGTGAGAGCCTCTTGTGATGGCTGGCTGGGAAAAGTCAGCATTTGCTAAACAAATGCACTGGGGCTGATCCTTGAAGTGCTGCCGTGTTCCTGAGCTGCTCTGGCTGTTTGAATCACCGTGCTGAGCTTTTGATCTCAGATGCAGGCACCTCTGGTGCTGCTGCTGCTGCAGGGAAACCGAGTGTTTGGCCAAGATGGGATGTCCTGGCAAAGAGGGCTGGACTGGTCAGTCTGGATCCTCCTTGCTGGGGCATGTTTGTACCTGGTGTTCCCTTGGAGAGCAGCTCCTCTCGGTTGGGTTTCCTGTGTAATTGTCATTTCCACAGCTTGAACTCTAGTGAAGGCTTCAGTGCTCACACTGCTTGTGCTCCCTGCCCCCCCTCCATGAGGATTCTTGAGTTTTGTGTCAGCACTTCCATTTGCCAGCATTTCCCTTCGCTTACTGAGTGCAGGTGTGGAAACTGGAAAGAGTCTGATCTGTGATTTCAGCAATACAGGAAGTTTTACAGAGCACAGTTTATATTTTGGGAGATGGGGCTGTCACGTCCGTGTGGGACAATGCAGAGCTGAGTTGCTTTGGTGACTTTAGGTTGGTGTTCAAATGAGATTTTAAGGTTTTTTAATGTCCTTAAAAGTTCTTCATTGCCCTGTTCTCCAGCAGCATCCAAGAGGATGTACTTTGGGAGGCCTTTCACAACAGGACATGCACATGGTGACACTTCTCAAGCAGTGACTTGTCTCATGGGTTTCCTGGCCTCCCGCACTTGGTGTTTGTCCTCTTTCATAAGAAATTTGTCCATTTGCTTTTGGAATTCAGGAAAACTTTCAGTTTTTCCAGCACCCTGAGTCAGTTTCTCAGTGCAGCTAAGGAGGAGCAGGTAATGCAGAGAGCACACTTCAAATTGTGTTTTTTTCCAAATTGTGGACCCTTGCCTTGCTCCTGGGTCCACTTCTCACCCAGCAAAAGTAGGGGAAAAAGTCCAGCTCTGACAGAAATAGATGGAAAGCTGAATGATCAGTGCTTTGTCTGTGTTAATCATGATTCTGCATCACTGTGATATCTTTAAGTAACCTCTGTTTGGGCTGCAGGTTTATTATCATCTGTTTCACCTGCATGAGAAATTTGTACCACACCTCTGATGGTCTTCTTGCCCTTCTGAAACTCTTACACTGCATACTTGGAAAAGGAAGGGGAGTGTCCAGATCTGACAAAACCAGTGTGGTTCTGGAGAAACTGAGCTAACACAGCAGCAAATTCGCCTCTTTATTTTGATTTTTCATTATTCCGTGGTAATCCAGTTGCTCTTCTGGCCACAGCTGAGCATTAAGCTGATAGTAGATTTTCCAGTGTCACCTGCTATTCTCACAGTGTGTGTTTAGAGACAGAAAACTGCTTAGAGACTCCAAGCTCTTTGAGGGGGGGTGTCTGATGGTGTTTGAAGTTTGCAAATATATTTCCTGGAAGAGGTGTATTGCTGGAAGTGTGGGAAAAGCAGCACTTGTGGGCAGTGCTTGTGAAACCTGCTCTCCTGGGGCAGATCCAGTGAAGCTGTATTCTGCTGGAGGAGCAGGGCTTGAGGGGATGTTGTCTCAGGGCTCTGGGGGTCCTGGGGACTGCTGCCATTCTCTTTGTCACCTTGCAAAGTGGTGGCTGGGAAATGGAGGTCCCTGGAGGGGAGGTGTGCTCAGGAGGCTGTTCCACACTGGCTCTGCTCTAAATAAAGCAGCCTGGCCTGGTGGAAGGTGTCCCTGCCCACGCCAGGGGTTGGGGGTGAGGTGGCCTTTGAGGTCCCTTCCATCACCCTGTATAAAGACATGGGAAATCTCCCTGTGGTCACGGTGAATTGCTTCCAGGCACTTCTCAGCCTCTTCCTTCCCTCCTCTTTCCGCGTGTGGATCCTGTATTGGCAGTATTTTATAAACAAACCCGGAGAAGCAGAGGCAGCTTTCCCCCACTCTGGTTAAAGTGCAGGCTCTGTTGTCAAAGGAGAGCTTGAATCGATCAAGCTCTGAGAGAGGCAGTGCCTCCCTTCAGCTCGGTGTGTTTGTGTAAACCCAGGGCTGTTTGCTTCCAAATGCAGCCAGGAAGGTAATTTGGGGGGAAAAGTAATGATCTCATTGGCATCTATGTGTGCCAGGCAGGAGGATTGGTGGTGGTGCTTCCATGGCTTTTGGAGAGCAAACCCCACGGTGTGGGGTGCTGCTGGGGCAGAGGCAGGATGTGGAAGGCCTTCCAGCATGCCTTTGTTCCACCAAGGGATGCTGGCAGCAGCGCTGCTGTGTCAGAGAGAGCCAGGGACCAGAGCTCCTGGTCCCGAGTAACCCGGCTGACTCAGCCTGAAAGCCCAGCCCCAGGCCAAGATTCTTATCGGGGCTGGAGAGCAATGAAAGCTCTGAAAAATGGAGCTCTGTAAATAAAGTTCTGTGGTGGCTGTCGTTAGTGGTTGCTGCACATCTGGGCTTGTGAGGGCACACAAGCACATCTGGAAGGGGCTGGGAGGAGGAAGGTGAACATTCATGCTGCCACAGAACCGCAGAACCATGAGGGGTTGGAAGGGACCTTAAAGATCACCTTGTTCCACCCCCCTGCACCTCCCACTATCCCAGGTTGCTCCAAGCCCAGACGGGTCTTGAACAGCGCCAGGGATGCATCCACAAGCTCCTTGGGCAACCTGTGCCAGTGTCTCACCACCCTCACAGTAAAACATTCTTCCTAATACCTAAACTCTCACTCTTTCCAGTGTGAGCCCATTGTTCCTTGTCCTCTCAGTGCAGTTCCTGAGGCAGAGTCTCTGTTCGGCTTCCTCAGAGCCCCTTCAGGTAATGGAACATTGCTTTGAGGTAACCAACCCCGCAACCTTCCCTTCTCCAGGCTGGACAGTCTGTAGGGGAGCTGCCCCAGGCCTCCTATCAACAAATCAGTCTTGGGGGAGAGCTGTAAAAAAAAAATAAAAGAAAAAAAACCTCTTTCTGTTGGGGTAGGAGAAGATCTGGAATTACTTTAAACCCAGGGAAGGCGCCTTGCCAGGCTTGGTGGTTTGCTGAGGCTCCGAAGCAGGGAGAAACGAGGTGCTTCGGCAGGGGCTGCAGCCCCTCAGTCTGTCCTGCAGGAACAGAGGCTCCTTTGGGGCTGTGACAAGGAGGTGACAGCGCTCTCAGACCGTGGACACCCTCTGATGCAGGGATGTGATGAGGGTACAGCTGCTGATGCACCAGCCCCTGTGGTTTTGGGGAGCCTGTGCTCTCAGGTGCACCCTGCTAGCAGCAGGCTGAAACAGACAGGCACGAAGTGGCTCCTTGTGCTCCTGTTCCTGAGATTTTTAAAAATCCACCAGTGAGCAGACTCTGAAAATTCTCCTGCAAGGCAGGAAGCTTGATGATGCCAGTGCTGGTTAAATAATGTTTGCCAAACCAGTTCTGCTGGGCACTTCCTGCGGTGCCACCCCTGCCCTGTCCGCGGCCGCTCTCCCGAGCCCTTCCTTTGCTCAGTGCCCAGGGATGTGCCAACCCTGGCACGGTCCCCGTGGCCCTGCCAACCCTGGCACGGTCCCCGTGGCTCTGCTTGCTGTCTGCCAGGCCAGTTCCTGGCCAGTTCCAGGCCAGCAGGTGATCCTGGGGCTCACGGCACGCTCTGCCTGGCTGTGCCCATCTCCGCTCCCGCCGCAGCCCAGCAGAGCCTGAGGTGCACCCCAAAATCCAGCTCGAAACCTTTTAGTGCGTGCCAAAATCCAGCAGGGAGCCTTGGTGTGCCCCACCTGGCCCAGGCACGGGCTCTGAGGTGCCTCCTGTGTGCGGGGTGGCAGCGGGAGGCGGCCCCGAGCCAGTCCCTGCCCGTGCCTCTGGCACGATGCTCGTGGTGGACTCGCTGTTCCTCTGCGCAGAGGTGATCGCCCTTGTCCTGGGAGGCACTGGAGCAGAAGTTAAACAAACTCGGGTTTGTTTTTCTTTTTAATCTTATTTTTTTTCCTAAACGAGATAATTTGCTTGGAAAAGCCTCTAGACCTCCCGATACCCGAGGCACAGGAGAGGCAGCGTTTCACTGACTTTAAGGGGTGTTTTCGTTGAGATGGTGGCAAAAGGACAAATGTACAGAATTTTTGCAGGTGGAGGCCTGGCATTGGTCTGCATGGAAATCTGTGCAAGGACTACCTGAAAATTACAGTTTGGGGGGAGGTAATTTAAGACAGGACTGCTGTGTCCTGGAGAGAATAATGGAATCACAGAGTGATTGGAAGGGACCTTAAAACCCATCTCATTGCACCCCCTGCCATGGGCAGGGGCACCTCCCACTGCCCCAGGCTGCTCCAAGCCCCTGGCCTTGAACCCTTCCAGGGGTGGGCTGAAGTAGGAATGGATTACAGTGGCAGTGCTGTTGAGTGGTTTTGGTGCTATTCATTCAGTCCAGTTTCTTTGGGAAACTTTCACTGTTCATGCTCATATTTTCATTCTTGTGCTGGGAGAATGTGGACCGGGAGATCTGGTAGCTCCACTCCAAATCCTTCTTGTCTACAGCTGAGATGGCTTATGCTACAACAGTACCTGCTGGTTTTAATGAAAATAAATTATGTTAGTATCTTGCTAATGCCTGGTCTAAGCTGACCCAGCTCTGTTTAACAGGATGTGCTGATTAATGGGACTGGAACATCTTGAACATTCGGGATGGCAGAGACCTGCAGGGATTGGAAATGACATTTAAGTGATTTTCTCTCGAATTTGACGCGTAACATGGAACGCGTTCCAGGTCTCTAAGAATGCAAGATGGGCAGAGAGGAACTTGGAGAGTGGTGATGCTGAGACACTTGGGCTGCAGAGAAACAGCCAATTAAAGGGGGTTTTTAATGAAGCACAGCAAGGCAGAGACTGTGTTCAGCAGTGCCTGCCCGGGCATTTTCCTGCACATCAGGGAAGCAACTTCAGAAAGCCCATCCTGAGCAACTGTGCCGGTGCTGGAAGTCTCAGACCTGGTTTTGCTTCTTGGAAAGGAGCACTCAAAAATCCCAGTGTGCTGAGAGCTCTTCCAGGAATAGCCAGCAGCGCCTGAAGTGCCGTGGCACAGTGGCCAGAGGGTCCTTGTGCAAGGCAGGAGCAGTTCCCATGGCAGCTCCCATGGCAGCTCCAGCTGCCATCCCCCACCCCAGCGGTGCTGCAGGGCACCACTCCTTGGGAGCTGCTGCCAGAGCAGCTCGGGGTGAGCAGAGTCAGCTGGATCCGTGGGGATGGGCTGGGGCTGGCTGCTGCCAGCAGGGTGACCTCACCCCAGCGCTGGGTGATGCCTGGCCGGGCAGGAGGAGCTCCCCTGGGTACCCAGGAGGGCTGGGCTGCTGGTTTGATGGTGTTCCGTGGTGCAAAGAAGGGAAATCACCCGTGGCAGTGGGATGCTCTGCATGGAGGAGGCAGCTGGGTTCAGTCTGGGTCAGGGGTGTTGGCTGGGAGCTCGTGCCAATGGCACAGCACAATCCCTGAGACAGCCTGCCTGTAAAACAGGGATGCTCAGGAATCCCAGAATGGTTTGGGTGGAAAGGAGCCTCAAAGCCTGTCCCATTCCACCCCCTGCCATGGGCAGGGACACCTTCCACCATCCCAGGTTTCTCCAAGGCTGGTGCAACCTGGCCTTGGACACTTCCAAGGATGGGAAATACTGGATGTCACTTGGTATAGTGCCAAAAACCCCCTGACCCCCCCAAAACTGAACCTGAGCAAGTTCTGTCGGTGTGAGGGTGCCTGGTTGGGTCAGCATGGTTCTCACTGGGGTTTCTCCAAATGAGGCTATTTATCTACTGCTTCTGTGCTTCCATATTTTGGGAGCTGGGGCCAGGGGTTGCTGACTCTGTGGGTGATTTCCCCTCTGTTCTCGCTCCTTCCCTCTACTACACAGCTTCAAAATAATTGGGAATGGTGGATTTTTTCCCCTGGGGCAGTATGGAGCTGCTTCTTAGTAATCTGCTGGAGGCTTGGGTAGAGTGGGAGTGGAATTGATTGTGTGGGTTTTTTTCCTTCCTGCTCCAAGACCACTTCTTGGCACTGAGGAATTTTTCTTTAGACTTCTTTGGGGAACAGATGCGTGAAGTACAGTTACCACTCATACATATGGCTTTTAAAATATGGAAGCTGTTGGACTGAAGTGGCTTCATATGGTGCTGTTGGAGGATGAGAATTAACACAGAATTTTGGGTTTCTGAGACGTGAATGTGTCGTTGGAAAGTTGTTTAATTGTTTTTTTAAAAATAATGTTAAGTATTAATTTGCATCTTTATGGTTATTAATCAAAGTAACATTTACAACTCTGAAAATTACTCTCTCTGCAGCCCTTAATGCCTAAAATAGCATTGTAGTTTAATCTCGGGGATAAATAGGTTATATAATGTACAATTTAAATGGCTGTTAATCTTCATTTGCTAACGCAGCCATCTTTTTCTTTAATTGCAGGTTCCCATTTTAAAAGCTATTGGAAGACACTCTGCCACCCTCTTGGATTACTTCCCATACGACTCAGCATGTCACTGTGCCCTGGATTTTACAAGGTGGCCATGATTTAATCCCCACTTCCCACTCCTATGTATTGGTGAAGCACTGGAGCTCTTTTGAGCTGCTGTTACTCCCGTGGGAACTGATCTGTCTCCAATCCCTTCTCCCAAGGACTCGACACTGCCAGCAATGAGCTCCCAAAGCCATCCAGGTAAGGGTCAGGCCACTTGGGAGTCCCAGCAGTGACCCCAAAGCACAGTTTGGTGCATGAACACACCTTTTATGGGGCTGAAATGGTCATCCAGACCCCCTCCCTGCCTTTCCTGCTCCGTCTGACACGTGGTGTGAAGGTGGAAAGTGCTGTTGGTGTAACCAAGAGTTCCAAGGAAGTTTTGCCGTTTCAGACTTCTGATTGTTCTAAAGTTTGGGTTTCTAATGGTTGCATCAGTGAAAATAGGTATTTTCTGAGTCATTAACTGGATATTTAATTTGTTAAATCTGTGCTGATGAGCCTGAACACAATATGGAGTGTACTTCCAAGGAAGGGGCATGGTTCTGCTGCTGCCTTTATTGATACTTGAGAAAACTGTTGGACTTTTTAACAGGAAGGAATAGTTTTGCTGGAACAAAAGTCAATTGATCCACCTCAATGCTGTCTGGGGGATTATCCCTAATGTGCCTTGTAATTTGAGGCATGATTCATCACTACCAAATTGTGCATTTCTGTCTGTCAGGAGAATCTGTAGCTGCTCAGTTACCTGCTTTCCAGCTTAAAGGTGCCTCACACATTTGTTTTCAGGGAGTCTGGGGCAACTTTTGTGTTAGTTAGAGCTTTCTAAGAGGAATTTTAATTGTGCTTGGGCTGTTTCAGTTTATGGTACAGAACTGGCTGCTGGGAAGCAAATAATCCAACAACAACAAGGCACGTGGAAGGACTTATTTCACTCTGCCTCTGAGAGATTACTCTGTGACTTCAGTTTAATCAGGTTGAGGTTAACAATTAAGGCTGAAGTGCTAAAAGCCAGAGAACAGCTCCTAAGATTTAAGGAACTGCTTGTTTGTGGGGGAAGAAATCCTGCAATAAATAGGGGTGCTGGAGTCTGCAGGCAGCAGGGGGAGACCTGACCTTCTCCTCACAACTGAAATGAGTTTATGAGTCGCTAAAATCATCAGAATGATCAAAAAGAAAAGAACAAACCTGGCCTCTGCTTCCATAATTTTAGATTTTGAAGTGTGTTGGTACTCTGAGGAGTTGAGAAATGTGTGTTTGTATGAATGCAGGTGTTTACTGGAGACGCAAATGCAAAATGATGTTTTTCAGGAGCTCTCTTCTTCAGATAACAGCTAATTGTTGTTTCAGTGTTTCCATGACTCAGGAGTGAGGCTGGGCAGCTGTGGCCACCTGCTTTTCTCTCCTTGTGGTGGTGGGATACCTTAAACACCCACCTGCAGTCCAAACCCAGCCGTGGGTATGTCTTGGCTTCTCAAGGAGCTGCTCTCCGGAGGTCTGGGAAGTGGTGATGTCCTTCCTGGTTGGGCTGTTATGCAGTGCAAGCCTGATGCTGGTTTGCCTTGCTTCCTTTCATAATTCATCACTGACCACTTGTTTCTCCTGCCTCTTTCTGCTGCTTTGGCTCAGCGTTCCTGTAGATCCAGAAATGAGCTTGAGCTTTGTTTTTCGAAGGACCCTTTCTAGAATGGTGCTGAGAAGGGTGGTCTGATCAAAACCCAGGGTGTGGCAGCTGGGCAGGATATCCACCTTGTGCCCTTCCTGGGTGCTGGGTTCTTACTCTGGTTGTACTTGGGTTGGAATTCTGCAGCTTTTCGTGGTGGCTTTTCACCCCCGGTGTTCTTGCTGCTCATTTCTCTCTCAAGAGTCAGTTGTATAATAAGGAGCAGAAATATTTCTCAAGCCTTGCCAAAGATGACATCTGGACTTCTCATGTCAGTTATCATAGCCATGTTGATTATACAGCTACAGGTAATTATTCCTAATGATGGGCATTGTTTAAGGGAAGGCTCTGGCTTAACTCAAGGGCCCATTAAGCTTTGCTTCAGTGGCTTCAAGCTTTCTTCTCTAATCTTCTCCAAGGCCAGCGCTAATGGGATGTTTTAGGAGCTGTGCCATGAAACTCTTGCGGCATAGATGAATGGAAGTGGTTTGGGTTGGTTTTTTTTCTGTGCTTTTTTGATTTTTCATTTCACTCTGCAAAGCTTTTGTGAGAAGTGTCGGGCACTGAGAGATTCTCGCCGAAGAAGGTGGAAAAATACGGAGAAGATTTAAGCTGGCTAAGAAAAGTGTGACTCCTTCCCCCACCACTGCCTCTTCTTTTGTCGTGTTTTGGACTAAGATTCTGTAGGGAATAAGAAATAGCTTTTGGAGAAGAAGAATACCCAGGTGGCAGAAAACTTCCTGGGAGGCATCACGTGGCCTTTGGCTTTTGGCAGAGGAGTCGCTGCCTCTTCCAGCGCTGGAACAAAGCTGGAAGAAAAGACGCTGGAATTGTGCTGCGAAGGCTCAAGTTGCTGCGAAGTATAATTAAGACAATTAGGCTAATTAAGATAACATTTAGGATTATGACAAAGCTTGGGGGGGCGGGGGAAAGCATGTTTAGTTTCACTCCTTAACCTGTTCACGTTGGCCACAATTTAAGCTCGCCTTACATAACCCGTGGTGCTCACCTTACCCAGGCTGACTGGGTTGTGAGTAGGTGTGGGGTATTTTTATAGGGTTTTTAAAATGTTTTAGGGTTTTTCCCCTCCTCTCTTATTTACCTTAAATGATTCCTCGCAGTTGCCTTCTACCTCCCCCCTTAATTTTCAGTGGCTTGAGTTTCACTATCGTTCTCTTCTTTAATCAGTAAAGATTGTTCTGCTGATACTAGTTATACATAAAGATTAGTTTTAAAAAACCAAAACACTTAAAGTTAATCACTCAACTGATTTGTATTTGTTTAAAGTTCACTTTCCTTTGTAAAAGCTGAAAATCTCCATGTTCAATGAAGCATTTTGTTTATGAAATGTTATCCTGCAGGAATTAACCAGTCTGAATGCAAATGCTCCATCCTTTCTTCAGAGCCACTCTTGCAGAGATGCAAATTTCAGCTACATTTTGCAGCGCTGAATGTTTGATAATTAGGAATATTGAAGTTTTGAGAATGAGCTGCCTGGCTGATAGGGTACAATCTGCAGCAGGGATCATTAGGGCTGAGAGGAGCTCCGGGATCACATGGCACCGGGAGAACGAGTTGGGGAGTCACGTACTGTGATTTGCTGGGCAGATAAAGACTTCTGTACGGGGCTTTATCTGCAGCCAGCCACTCTGCTGCCCTGCTCCACAGCTCAGTGAGGCATGGAAAGCCATTTCATGCAGCACACACACAAGAGCTCTCCCCACGAGCATCTCCCAACGTTTTGCACCGCGTGATAAATATTTGATGCGTTCTCTTTTTAAAGATTAAGAAGTTTCTGTGGAGATGCATTTCAAGGCGGCTTTAAATGACACTGACCTACTTTCTGGCAGCAATGAGGCTGTCTGGGGAAGTTATCTGGGGGCAAGAGCATCATTTCAAATAAACACAAGGACTGTGGGGCCGAGCTCCAGTCCTTCTCTAGCAGGGCTGGGCTGTGGTGGGTACTTGGTGGCTGTGGAAGAACATCTGGACATGGTGTATGATGGAGTCATGGAATGGTTTGGGTGGGAAGGGGCTGTAGAGCCCACTCCATCCATGGGCAGGGACACTTTCCACTATCCCAGGTTGCTCCAAGCCCCCTCCAACCTGGCCTTGGACACTTCCAGAGAGCCCTGCTTCCCCTTACCAGTGGTGCTCTGGTTTGACTGGGTTATTCTAGACTGGGAATTCAGGGACTGTTCCCCTGAACAGCCTGGTGCCCCAGTTTTGGGGGGGACTTTGGGGTTGGCTGTGGGGTAAACTCAGCAACAAGCTCTGGTAAGAAGAGCTGGAAACTCCAGCAGATGGAACTGGCCATGTCTCCGTTCACTCTTCTTTCTCTAGCCCACGACAGAACACCTTTTCCGCCTTCATTCCTGTTCTTACCCATGTGGGAGCTGAGCCTGTCCTGGATTTCCTCTAGGAACGGTGTCATATTGAGGTCCTTGAAAGTTTTAAGTCTGCTCCCACAAAACCTGTGAAGTTTTCACTTTCTGGAGCTTCAAACAGTCGGGACTTTCTGTGCAAGGGTTTGATTGTGCCCTCAAAAGAGAAGAATAGTTTTGTGCTTCAACTTGGGGTTCAAGCTGAAGTTCCTGCTAGGTCAGTGTCCCTGCCAAGTACATTCCTCTCATTTCTGCCTTTTCTTTAAATGCAGTTCTTGCACTTAGGAATTCTTTAAAGGCCTGTTTCTAAAGTAAGTTTTTTAGCCTGTGATGTTTCCTGCAGTGCAAAGATGAGAAGCAGGTACTTGTGATGAGAGGCTGAGAACTCTGGATTATTTTGAATGAAGTACAGGGTAGGGGAAGGATATAAAAAAGGTTGTGCTTTTAAAGTTGTGTGATTCTATAATAATGTTTGAGATAGTCCTTGGGATCTTGTGTCCCACTTGGAAAGGAGACAAACCTTTTTATACGAGGTTACTGCATTTTTGGTACTCACTTTTGGTCAGCCCCAGTTTGCCCTGTATCTCATGCTTCCTAAATTCAATTTGTTACCAGAAGAGTGGATAAACAATTGCAATGAGGTTTCTTCTTTCAGTGTAGTGTTTAGTATATCTTTTTCATCCTCTGACATCTGCAGAAACTGCCTTTACAGTCAGAGGATAGGTGGGAGTGAGTGAACGTGGAGTAGCAGGTGCCTGACTGGAGAATGAACAATTGTGGAATTGGTAATTCTCCCATCTTTCAGTAAAGGTTTTGCCATTTCCTTTCTCCTCACAGCTTGCCATGTACCAGGAATCCCCCCCAACACTTTTATTTCTGTATTTTATTATTTCTATTTAGGCCATTAAGCAGGGAAAGCCTTGACTCCTGCCCCGTTTGAGCTGCCAGGTGGACTGGTCAAACCGCTGAGAAATGGGGCACACAATTTATTCTTCTGCTAAGAAAACTAAAATTAATACATCAGCAGGTCTTTTAAAGGTTTTGTTTCCATAACCAAAATCAAATTAGTGTTGTTTCATCAGTTACTGGGAAAATCCAAAGATGCTTTACCTGCAGTGCCCTGGCTTGCTTTGAGGTGCTCAGCAGCTCTTGGTGTTCCCCCTGGGGACTGCTGTCACCCTTTGGCTTGACTGACTGATTTGCTCAGGTGTGGAAGCAGGTTTTTAGCCTTTCAGAAGGATGAGGCTGATATTAAACTTCATACCTATTGAAAAGTGAATTCCATACGGGAGTAATCCCAAGTGGGCTTTTCTGAGACCCTCCTGTCTCAGCTGGAAGCCGCCCCTTGTGGCAGCAGTGCTTGTGGGAGTTTCCAGGAGCTCCTGAGGGTGTTTGGGGTTCAGTGGGGCATTGCTGGTCCTGCTTTGAACCCTGGCAGCACAAGCTTTGCCAGGGAATCCACAGGCCAGACTTAATCTTCTCCATGTTTGTAGCTGCCCTGCTCCACTTTGATGTTGCAAGAAATGTTTTGGAAGCTTGAGTTGCCAAGCGTGAGGAGGTTCTGCCAGGATGGCTGGGCAGGCTCAGCCCGGGGAGACAGGAGCCTGACCACAGCTCCCTGTGGATACCTGGGGGAGGGGGGAGGACAGCTAGCATTGTGACAACAGCCATTAAATACACTCTCTCAAGCTCTGCTCCTGTGTGATGTGGATTTTTGGGGGGGGCTGATAGAGTAAATTTACTTTTGTTGTTTCTTGGGGTTTCTTTTCTGTCATTTTGGTTTTACCAAGGGCTGAATAATCCCAGCACTGAAAACAACTTCTTTTGCTGACTTACCTGCGAACAGAGGAGAAGCAGAGTGCCTCTCCTCCAGGAGAATCTCCCCACCAGTGCAGAGCTGCTTGCAGTGGAGGGGACTGCTGGAAACCCCCATTGCTCTGTGTGAGGGCTGGGATCAGCATGTTGGAGAAATTGCAGCCGAATTCAAAGAAATCACTTGTTGTTTAAAAAAAAAAAAAAAATCAATCCTGACCCTTTGGCTATTCTGGAAGCCGTGTGCTCGTGCTGTTTGTAGCCCTTGTGCTGCCAAACCACATAAATAGCTTTATGGGGCAAATGGTGATGGGAGTGAGGGCTGCTTTGGGAGCTCTGAGCTGCCAGCCCTGCCCTCAGGTGCTGTTCTGTCCTCCAGGGCAGCTGAGGGGCCCTGTCACCCCACCAGGACAAACCACAGAGCGAGGGGCCGTGGGCTCCGTGTGCCCCTGGGGGCTCTGCTGGCTGTGCCGGGGATGTTCAGTTCCCCTGGCAGCTGCTGCTGTCCTTGAACTCCCGTGTGCCGGCTCTGTGTCCCGTGTGGTCACTCTGTGTCCCCTGTGCCGGCTCTGTGTCCTGTGTGGTCGCTCTGTGTCCCCTGTGCCGGCTCTGTGTCCCCTGTGCCGGCTCTGTGTCCCCTGTGCCGGCTCTGTGTCCCCTGTGCTGGCTTTATGTCCCGTGTGGTCACTCTGTGTCCCGTGTGCCAGCTCTGTGTCCTGTATGGTCACTCTGTGTCCCCTGTGCCGGCTCTGTGTCCCCTGTGCCAGCTCTGTGTCCCGTGTGCCGGCTTTATGTCCCGTGTGCCGGCTCTGTGTCCCCTGTGCCGGCTCTGTGTCCCCTGTGCTGGCTTTATGTCCCGTGTGCTGGCTCTGTGTCCCGTGTGGTCACTCTGTGTCCCGTGTTTCTCCCAGGATCAATGGCCCCGGATCGATGCGGGGGCTCGGCCGTGCAGCAAACAGGAGCAGCCGGAGATGGGAAACGCGGCCCCGGCTGGGTGATCTGCTCAGAGATCTGAGGGCAGCTGGATTTTTGTCTGCTGCTGGAGAGGTGGTTAGGCAGTTATGATCAATTGGTAATTCTTCAGGCAGGGAGCCCTTAAAGCCTGGTGGGGATGTTAAAATAATCCATTGAGAATTGTATTTTGCTCTTCTGTTTCGGCATTCAAAACTTGCACTTTCTACTCAAGCAAGGCTTAACCCTCTCTGTTAACTGTGACCTTTATTTTATGCTGCCTATAAAGAGAAACAGTTTTAAACGTTTTTTTCCACTCCTGATCTAGAAAATGCTTGAGCTGCTCCTGTGGGAATGCATAAAAGCCTGAACCAGACCAACCCTCTCTTTTCTGATCATAAAATCATCCAAAACAGTATAAAAGATCATACACCAAACTCCACAAGTCCATCCAAGTACTGAATCCTTGACGTCTGTCGCTTCAGGAAAAATCTCTGAAACTTCCCAGAACTTGCTTTATTCTAACTAAGATGCCAGTGGTCTCACAGAACCTCTGCCAGGGGAAAGCATGTGATCCTCACAGCTCCCCAGCCCAGGAGAAGGGCTCTGGCATCTCTTCCCTGCCAGCAGCAAGAATCTGATTGGCATTAGATGGCTTTTTCCCTTCCTTTTTTTCCTTTCCAGCAGGTGCAAGGCCTGTTCTGCAGGCTCGTAACTCTTGACAGGTTTATCGTGATGTCTTCTTGGCAGGTAGGGCTGATGCTATTCCTTCAGCCTGCATTAAAGATTCTTTTCTTTTTCACTTTTTCCCTTCAGAGTGGAGCTCTGTGCAGTAGCTCTTTCAAGGAGGTGATGGGACTGTTGCCCCTGGTTTCCTTCTTTTCATCTTAACTGCAGCAGGTAGAGCCAACCTGAAGGGTCACTACACCTTCACCACCACTTCCACCACCCCCAAATAAACTTGAGACAGATTGATCTGAACAAACACAGCACCAAGTCGTGTTGACAGAGGTTTGGGAAAGCTCTGATTTATTCCTCTCACGTATTTTCTTTTTCACAAGGAAAGTTATGCAGGCAGGTTCTGCTCAGGGGCTGCCTGATTCCTGAATCCTTCTGAAGAAGCTGCTCTGTGGAAGTTGCCCTTTTAATTTTTTTCTTCCTTTCCTCTCTTTTCAGTGGTGTTTGTCATGGGAGACCTCAGCCTGTTGTTTTTAGCAGCTCACCAAAGCGCTTAAGGAGAATTCCTCCTCCTCCACTGATTAATTTCTGGCATGGAGCACAAAATAGCTCTTGCGTCAATAAATCGTCACAGCCCTGCTTGTGTCTGTCAGCGTAAATACACTTGGACTCCAGCGTGCCCCCAGGCAGGCCAGAGGTCCCGGTTTTGCAGCTGCAGGGTGGTCGAGTCCAAGAGTGCAAGGCTGGGGTGGCAGAGCTGCTGCTGCTGCTGCAGTTTGTGTTGCCAGCCCCTTCGCCCCCCACCCCTCCTTAACTTCCCAGCTTCTGGAATTCTGTTCTAGTTACAAAGATATGTATTGTTCTGCAGCTTAGAACATAATGGTTCTGGGTGCATCTGTTTGATTTACTGGGAAACAGGAGCGTGTTTGTGGCTGTGAGCAAGGCTTCTGCTCGGTGACTCCCAGCCCTGGTTTCACTGCTTCACCTCCCATCACTTGGGAGGCTCCTTCTCAAGCTGCTTGCTCAGACTCTGTTTTGTTTTTTTTTTTTTAATTTTACTTTTTAAATTTTATCTTTTTTTACTGGTACTTCTGGTGTTTGCTTTTGTTGGGGAAACGGTGGATAGCAGTTGCACAAAAGAACGTGATGTTTTGGGAGCGATTGCCCAAATCATTGGGCAACAGGGACTTGATCTTTAGATGTTCCAGGCATCAGATGAAAGAGACTTTCTGCAAAGCCATTTGCTGGAACAGCTGTTGTGCAAACTGGGTGCTGAATGCTGCTGGAAATGGGGAGGGGGGTGAGAAACCTGGAAAGTGGGTCATTCTCCTGCACTTGGGATTCTTGCAGGGAAGCTTGAGGGAGCTGCTGGAGTGGCTGGGACCATCCACTGGCAGCTAGAGAGTGGGATGGAAAGTGCTGGCTGTCTGCAGAAGCTTCTCCTTGCAGAGTGCCCTGATGGAACTGCTCTCTGGGCTTTCCTGGAGCACCTTCCTCCTCCTCCCACTGGCAAGGCTGCCCTGACAGCTGCCCTACCTCTAAATGGAGCAGTTGAGCAGACTTGAGAATAAGAATGATCGAGAAGTGTTTCTAAAATTTAGATTTTTTTTTTTTGTTATTCTCTAATCTACATCTAAATACAAACACAAACTGCTGGTGGAGGGGCGGGGGAAAATTCCTCAGTATCCCACCTGTGGATGGAAACTCTTGCAGGTATTTTTGCCAGTTTTGAGAGCCCAGCTGTAGCTGCTCTAAACCAAACTGTTCCATTGTAAACTTCTATAAACGTATTCCTTCTGTCCTTTGAAAAACAACCAGCCCGTGGATGCCAATGGATCAGCACTGGAAGGGGGGCCTTGATGGGATTTGGGTTTGGAAGAAATTCCAGAGGTAGAACACCTATTTTGGGGAGAACACTGTCTGCTCAAAGGTGACTTGCATTGCCAGAAATGAGATTTGATAAACTCTGTATTTTCTAGGATTTCTCATCTTGTTCCCTTGGCCTTCCTCTCTGGAGCTGCAAACTAATATTCACTGAGAGATTTATGTGTTTTGGCCAAAATGCAGAATGTGTGCAAAAATATCCCTGCTGCCTTTTTCCCCCATAACAGCTCGAGGTTTGAGAGTGAAAATGCAGGTTTAAAAGTGTTTTCCTGATCAGTTTGTTTATTCCTTGGTCTGTGATGTGTGGGGTGGTGCTGGGGGAGCCACAAGGGGTTGAGGTTGCAGGAAAAGGCAGCAGGGGTTGTGTCACTGGGGCTCTCTGGCAGCTGCCTGTGTCGGGGTGCAGGCTGCATGGGCTTTTCCTGCTTTTCTCTCTCTTGTTGATGCCAGAGTGGTGTTTTGGCTCTGCAGTGGGCACAGAGCAGCTCCCCTGATGGGGCTGCTGTGTGTCTGTCCAGGCTCCTTCTGTCTGAACCAGCCAGAGTTTATTCCTTAGGGCCGTGCTGGGCTGGGGCTGGGCTTTGCCACAGCCTGGTGTTGGGTCAGGGTGTTGGAGTCTGCTGATCACACACACTCTCTCATTTTCCCATCTCAGGTGTCTGGTGTGCCTCTGAGCAGAGCATCACGTGGCATGCTGTGGGCAATGAGTGATGCTGGGGTAAACACAGAGCTGCAGTTTGCTGAGTGAAGCTGTGGCAGCTCAGGGCGTGCTTGGCTTTTCCTCCTCCCCAGGACCTGGGTGCTGGAGATCCACTGTTCCCACTGATCAGGCTGGGACCTGGGGTGGTTGCTGGTTCTGGGAGCTCTCTGGGATGCCCATCCCACACTGAGGAGTCTCTGACTTCTTTGTGCCTGAGGTCAATTCTTTTTTCTTGTAAAGCGCTGGAACAGGCTGCTTGGTGCAGCGGTGGAGTTGCCATCCCTGGAAGTGTTAAAAAGCCCCACGTGGACTCTAAAATTAAATATTTCCTTCCTATTGCAGCTTGTGTTTCACAGTTGGGGCTGCTTTGTTGAGGAGAGGCAGGCAGGAGAGGCCCTTCAGGAGCCACCAATCCCCAGAGCTGGGTTCTGTAGTCGCATCAGCTCAGCTCTGCCGGGGGATGAGCCCTCCCTCCTGGGGAAGGTGAGCTGGGATAAAGGGGTCTGCTTGTGCGGTCTTGTTTGGCTTTTCAGGCTCCTGGAAGCCAGAGAGCTCTGCAGAAGGAGCTTGTTTTTATTCAGAAATAATGATGCAGTAGTTGGTTTAGGCACATAAACATTTGTGGCTTGAGCAGGCAGAGGTACGATGCACACTTGTGTTGGGAGATGAGTTCTGTCTCGCTGGGAGCTCCTTTTTCCTCTTGCAAGAAACAACTGTGGGACTATTTCCTTTGAACATCAGTGGGTTTTTCACCTCCCAAAATCTTCACCTGGTTTTATTTTGCAGTAAGAAGCAGTAGGTAGTGTTTAGGAACTGTTGTTGGTGAGATTTTATCTGGCAAAGACACTATCTCACCAACAGCTTTCAAAGATTTTGAAAAAGGCAGAATGCTCAGTATTCTCTCCTTTAATATTTTTGCTTACTGTTTCCCACCAAGCCTGTGTTTCCATCATGTCTGTGAGCTTCACTGGCTTTGTCACATTTGCAAGTTGTTAATAACATCTTGGTTTGTTGGTATATTCTCGGTATTGGCAAATTTTACGTGATTTATCTGCTTAGATCTGTGTTATTTACCGCTCTGCCTCTTCCAAGTTAATAATTTCCCTGACTAAGGATACCTTTGTGCACAGGGAAAGAAAGATGCAGGGAGGGAAAATCTGCCTGGGATGGTTCTCCTCCCTCCTCCTCCTCCTCCCAAACTGGAACTAGTGGAGGCTGCTGGCCACTTTCACTGGTCATCTGCTGAGTCCTTTAATTGGAATGCTTCTGACTCGGAGCTTCCACATCTCTGGCTCAGGCCTTGGATGCAGGCAGAAGAGGCATTTGGGCTGCGCTGTCTCTGGTCCCCAAATTGTAAATTCAGCTCAAGCCCTTTCTTAGATGTTGGGTCAATGAATTGAAGTGTGTGGGGTGTTTCACCCCTCAGCATGGGGGGGCTCATGAAACGCTGCTGTGGGTGCAGGATGACAAATGCTGCCACACCTAATGAGGGATCACTCCGAGCATCCCATGCCTTGCTGTGTGAGCCGCTGGCCTCTGCCTGGTGCCCTTGGCCGTGCCAGCCCAGCCACGTGCTGGCAGCTGGGAGATGTTTTGTCTGGCAGCAGGGAAAGCTCGGTGCTGGTGGGAAGAGCTGAGAGGGCAGAAGGTGCGGGGTGTGCCGGGTTTGGGATGGCCAGCAGTGCCTGGCACGGCCGTGGCTGCTCTTCCCTGGTTGCCAGAGGTGCCACGAGTGCCAAAAGCTCGGGAGTGCAGCCCAGAAGGGACCGGGGCTCGCTGGGCACGAGTGGCTGTGGATGAATTGTCCCGTGCTCCAAGTGAGTGGCTGTACCCAGAGCAGGCACGTGGCACAGCTCTGCTCTCAGCAGGTGAAGCTGCAGCGGGAAAACACCTCCGGCTCGGCAAGACACAATAGCAGAGCGCAGGGAGCTGGGCTGAGGCTGTGAAGGATGTGGGATCTGTGCTACCCGAGGCTCAAAGGCAAAAATAGCATCATTTATAATAGCACAGGGGAAGGCTCCTGCGCGACGCCTTTGCATTCTGCCAGTCTGTAGTGAATGGAGGAGTAGTTTGCTTACAGAGGACAAGCAGGGATGAATAAGCACTTAAAATTTTTGGTGCTGGAGAAACAGCTTTTCCATCTTGGCCCCTGAGCTAGTCAGTCTTGCAGTCCCTTTCCTCAGAGTGTCGATTGCTGTTTGAAACACATGTGTTGGGAAGCATGGAATTAAAACTCTCTCCACATCCCTTGGCCTCCCTTTGGGGTTTCCTGTTCTGCCCTTGGCATGCTCCAGGACGTGTTTTGACTGGGCTGTGTGCTGATTTTGGAGAGGACCCCTTTGCTGCCTGGTTTGCCCCCAGCAGCAATAGGAGGTATCCAAAGCACAATCCATGAACTCCTTCACCAGCTATAAACATGCCATCACCACAGACCAAATCCCTGATGGATTTTAGTGGATGGATGCCTGAGGATGGATGCCTGAGGATCTCCTGGAGGTGAAATGGAAGAGTAAACGCATTAATTTGGATGCTTGAAGAAGAGCAGTGAAATGTGGATAGGTGTAAAGTTATGTCCTGGAGTAAGGAACTGCTGTCCCTTGAGGTCTCAGTGCTGGGGCTGTTGGCTACAGCAGCGCTGCCTCTGCCCCTTGCTCTTGTCCTCTGTGCTTAATTTCCATGGAATTTCTGTGGGACACCTGAAGTATTTTACCTGTTGGAGTTTTGTAATGGGACATAACATTGTTTGGATGGGTTTTTTAAAAAATTGTTTTGTTTTCCCCTTCTTTCTTCCCCTAAACTGCTGCTTTGTGGGCTTTCTAAGGACCTAGTCCGGGGTGGAAACAGAGGGAAAAACACCTCATGGTAAGGAGTGGAATGCACCTAGTGCTGTGTGTTTCTTCAAAGTCAATACCATTAATTGCTTTCTTGCTGCTTAATGATAAACTTGTTAAGATGTGGCCAGAAGTGGTTCTCTGGCTAGGAAAATGTCCTTTTTGCATTTTTGTTTGCCTGAGCTAGCAGTGGAGAGATATCTGTAGTACCTGAGAAACAGGCCTCCTGAAAACTGGTATTTTGGAGCATTTTTCCACTTGCCTGCCCATGCCTAATGCCTGCACCATTCCTGGTGTCACCCTGGCCCCATGGCACGTGGGTGTGTGCAGATTTGTGTGAGGGCAGTGTGAGGAGAAAAGCCAGCCACGGCCTTTGGAAACCAGCAGGCGTTGCAGCAATGGCCAGCAGGGCTTTTATTATTTTCATATTTGGCTCCAGCTGAAATGTCAGTGACCTCCTGCTCGGAGAGGTCCCATCCACAGGGAGCCCTGGCAGGCGTTTCCCAAACACAGCACGGGGATCTTGTACCCTCTTACAGGACACAGTTTGCACCCTTGCATTGCAATTGAGAGAGGGTCCCAGCTTCCAGGCTTACTTCCTTCAAACATAACTTGTGGTGGTGGGGTTGGCAAATCCTCGTGGGAATTGGCCTCTCCTGAAGGTATGAATCCAGCCTTAGGATGGGTTGTACTTTGGGAAGATGAATGTTACTCTGAACAAGTGTCCTGCCTGACAGTGAGAAGCACAAGGTGTTTTGGCCTCTAAGAAGCAAAACAGAGAGCCCAAAATGGGAACAGAATATAGAATCATGTATGAGATGAATTTATAATTCTGGCTATTTTGGTGCTTGCTAATCTGGCACTTTTGCTCTGGCCCAAAAGGTGAAGGTAAGGAAGGCCAGGCTGGCAATTGAATGTGCAGTGAGAAGCTTGGGGGAGACTTAAAGTTTGGGGCTACTTGCTGCTTGTGTGAACCGTGGAAAATATTTTGTGAAAAAAAATTTCCATTAATATGGGGTTTGTGAATAATTCAAGATTATTGCAGATCAAATTTCAGAGAGAAGCACCGGAGCAGTATGAACTCCACGATTTTCCAGCTCTTGGTGCATTCATTCCTGCGTGCCGGTGTTTTGGGGAGAGAAGGGGGATTCTCTGGGACCTGTGCTCAGCTGAGTCAGCTTTATTAGCACTGCACGACTTCCTGAATTGCTGCCGAGGAAGGATGTGCTGTTGACTCAGAAGAAAGTCTGTGATGTCTGGGGACAGGGTCAGTGAAGTGGATGCCTGAGTTCCAGCGTGCTCTTGAGGCTGTGAATCACTGTGACAGCTCAAGTGAGTGAAAAGTGACATTTTCTTTGAAAAAAAGAAAACACCAAATGAGAAGGTGGAGGAAGGCCCCAGAGGTCGTGCTTGGTTAGATAACAGGGCAGGATGGAATTTGTGGTTTGCATCATTAAATTTGGCACTGGCTTCACCCGAGTGTTTCGCCCGGCTGTAAACTCGTGCGTTCCCTGTGGCTCGCTCCTGTGAACGCCGTCTGCACAGCTGCGAGCGCCGTCGTGTGCAGACTCAATTCCTGAACTGGATTGGGACAGCGGAGGATTTTCTGTACGGAATCTTCTATTAAAAACACGCCCACACTCCCCAATCAGCCTTCCTTTTCCTCTGCAAACTGCTCATTTGTCTCCGCGCGCTCTGTCTGCCTCGAACATGCCTGTGTGTGTGGCATAGCTTGAATTTTTATGCCGAGGAATGTAAACACCAAATCCGCACAAGACTTGCTGAAGAACTCCGGGGCTCTGGTGCATCATCTGTTTGTTATGTAACCTGATAGAATGGGAGCGAAATAGAAACCAGATGTCAAGGCAGAGCAATTACAATTTTTCATCTGCGAGTGTTACAGTAAATGCACTTTGTGTTCCTTCCCCCCCTCCCCGAATGTGGGGTTTTATTTGGGAAAGTGCTGCGGGGGACCTTGGAGCTCTCAGCATGGCTCTTGCTTAAAGACTTTCTTATTCTGTACTGGTGTTCCTTAATGTAATTAGAGTCTGTGTGCTACTCCAGATCCATGAGCCAGTGTATTCCCAACTGGAAATGAGTGGACACAAGTGCTGAGTCCCGGGAGAGCCCCTCCGCATGTCCAGCTCTGTGGGTTACGCGGTCAAGCCGCACTAAATTTAGCATTCCAAGGGAAGCTGCTTTGCTTGTCATGTTTAAATTTGGCAAGAGAATCCCCTCAGAACAGGTTTGGTGCGGGCTCTGCCGGGGATTCCGGAGCTGGAGGAACATCTGGGAGGGGAGCAGATGGGAGCTGCAGTTAGCTCGTTTGCTCCAATTCACCCTACGAGGAGGAGGATAAAAGGGAAAATGGATAATCATTGATTCTCTCTGGTGGGGAAATGGATTCTTCCACCGCTAGTTTATCCCAGAGGTCTATCTCTGCTGTCTTCCATTAAATAAGGCAAGCCCTCGCTTGAGAGAGGCATTGATGCACGTCTGTCTTGGTCTTCATGCGCATCCTCACGAGTCGATGTGTGATCTCACCGAGTAGGAGCTGATGGGAATTTTCCTCTTCCCTTCCCTCGTGTTTTTCATCCTCCTGCGCTGATATTTGTTCTCTTGCTGCTGAAGATTTATTTCCTTCTGTCCAGCTAAGCTTGGAAGCCTTGGGCAGCAGGTCCTTGCCCGTGGAGTTTGGGCTTGAGTAAGGCCGCAGGGGCTGGAGATCCAGTTTTTCTGTGGGAGCAGAACCCGTTTTGGGTATCCCTCTGTTAATTCAAGAAACCCTGAAATGAGCTGTACTTTCCAGATGAAGGAAGAATTAAAGGTTCTTGCTTCTCCTAAAAAGCAAGTTTCTTCCCTTAAAAGCAGCAATTAAGAAGAGATGAATGTGAGCACTTGCTGCCAGCCATTCCCAACAGCATCCAATCCGTGCCACCTCTCCTTTGAAGGACAGCACGGAAAGAGGACTTGGGTGCATGACAGGTGGTCACTGCTCAACTCTGCCAACACCCAGTACTGACTTCTGCACGTTGTCCATGGAGTCTGAGCTGAAATTGAAGATTTACCTGTTGGAGACACTTTCCCCCCCATGAAGCATTTACAGAATTGCAAGGAAGCAGCAGAGCCTCTTGCACCTGTGAAGTCCAGAATCAGGTGTTCCCAGTTGGAATTTCTTCCTTTCCAGCTCTCCTTCTGGAGAAGAGGAGACTCAGGGGGGACCTCATCACTCTCTACAAGTACCTGACAAGAGGTTGTGATGAAGTAGGGGTTAGAGCAGAGCTCTTCTGCTGTGCCTCAAGTGCAAGGACGAGAGGAGGTGGCTTCTCAGGGGAGGTTCAGATTGGATATTGAATATTGGATACAGAAAAAACCAAATCACTGGAAGGGTGGTCAGGCATTGCAGTTAGTTGCCCAGGAAGCTAGTGCAATTGCTGGAAACATTCCAGAGGCACCTGGGGGTATCACTAAGGGCAGTGATGGTGGTGCTCTGTTGGTGTTTGGACTGGATGATCTTGAGGGCCTCTCCAACCTTGAGGATTCTGTGATTTTTTTCCTAAATGGAGACCATGGAGAGCCCAGATGTGGCCACCACGGAGAGCATCCCCTCGGGCTGGTCACGGTGGATGTTTGACCAGCTCTCTTGCACAGGTGCTGATGCTCTTCTCACTGAGCTCTGCAAGGCCTGGAGCTTGGGGAGCTGTGTGCCGAGCTCGGTGCAAACACCGCCGTGTCACTGACACCGGCGCTTGAAGCCACCGGAGTGCAGAACGGGAATGTTGGCCAGCGGACAGGAACGACTCCCTTCAGCGTCAGTCACAGAGGGCTGGGTTTGAGAAGGAAAACAGGTCCCTCAAGGAAGCTTTGGGCTCAGCTCCTCTGCTGTGTTGGTCCTGGGCAGGCTCTGTGACCGTGAGCCTGGGGATCCCGGCGTGTGCCGGGGACACAAGTGCTGGCAGGGGCGGTCACATGTCCCCGGCAGCTCCTACTATAAAAACAGCAGCTCCGCCGACAGCGACCTTCAGCATGGCTCCCAATGTTCCTCGGGTTATTTTTAACCTGTCTGGGTAAATTTCCAATACAAAGGCCAGTGCCAATCTGATGTGCTCGCTTTTCCAAATCCTTATCTTTTGCTTTCTAGTGCACTGACGCATCAGATGGAACAGCAAGTTTCGGGCTTGGGTAAAGCTTTTATTGTATGGACACAGCACCAGAGAGAAATAAATATTTCAGCTCTGTTTTACTGCTAAATACATTTATTTTTCAAGAGGGGTTTTTGTTGTTTTTTTTTTAAAGATGGGTTTTAATTTTTTTTTTTCTTTTTAAAGAAAAATACTTGAACTGTGGTTTAAAAATAGCTGAAGGCTGTACTTTGATTAGGTTGCTGTGGCACTGACGTCAGTGGGTGACATTTATCTCTGTATGGATTTGTCACCCTGTTGACTAAGGCTGTATTTACACAAATGGGGATATTTCTGTCCGCTGTGGGGGGAACCAGCAACAGCTCTGCCCCAGTTGTGTCCTTGCCCTCCGTATTCCTGAACTCTGCCTCTCTCCTGTGCTGCTTCATTCTGTGCTGCAGTGGGGATTTTTTTTAAGCATTGGAGGCTGGTTTTAGGTATTCAGGTTGCCAGGAAGGTCCAGGCATGATGACGATGTTGGCTCGGAGGAGAAGGACACTGACAGAGAGATGTTGAACTAGACTTGGCCTTGGTAAAACATCAGGTATGAGCCTGGCTGGGTCCTGGCTGGATAGCTCCATGAATAGCCAGGTAATGGATGTTCTCCAAATAGGAATTATAGAAAATAGGTCCTGAACAAGTGAACTAAATGTGAAAAAGGAAGGAGAAGAAGTCAGCAGTTTGAGCCCAGCATGGCTTTGAGTGCAGTGTATTTCTCTGTCGCTTATTGAATGTTTTCATCCAGCGTAGTTGCTGTAGTTTTTTGTAGTTTTTTTTTTTAAGCTTTAATTATTGCTCTTGGGGTTTCCTTGGCCCCAAATCTCACTGTTCCCACTGCAGCAGGAAGCACCAAGTTTCCTATAAGCAGTCTTTGTAGATCCAGTTCCTGGAGCATAAGGTTTCCCAAAAGGAAGTTTCCATAGAACACCAGAATGGCTTGGGCTGGAAAGGTCCTTAAAGCCCATCCAGTTCCATGGGCAGGCACACTTTCCACTATCCCAGGCTGCTCCAAGCCCTGTCCAACCTGGCTTTGGACACTTCAGGGATCCAGGGGCAGCCACAGCTGCTCTGGTCAAGTTTTCTCAAAGCTGTGCCTGTTTTGGGGAGACGCACTTGGAACAACTTTTAATTTAACCCTGACACCAAGACAATAATAACGGGAAACAAACCTCTAGAAACACACTTAATTAAAGGCTGATACAAATTAACTTGCAGACTTTCTCAATTTGTCACACTATTCCAGTCTGTTTTCCAAGGAATCGTGGGTTTAAATCCGTGAGCCTTGTCAGCTCTGCAGGGAGGAGGCAGCTGATGCCGGCTGGCTTCAGGAAGGCATGAAATGTGTTTGTGTCTTCTGGAGCTGTGAATTAACTGTGGGACTCCTACGTGATGGGCAGCCAATCACGGATTTGGCAGATTAATCACACTGACTTGTGCAGAGCTTTTACCTGGCCCTCATCCCGTGGCAGGAGGGAAAGGAGCACTAATTAACATCCTGGACACAGAGCCTGCTGACACAGGAGTACATTTTGGTGCTGGCTTCAGGCAGCTGGTAATGTATGTGTGGAATAGATTTTCCCCAGGTTTCATAGTGGATGAAGCCTGTGGAGTGAAATGCCGTTTTCTCTGCTGCTAACCCGTCTGTATTTGGGACTTTTTTCTAAAATAGCAATTCTGTGTGCTGCACTCACCTGCAGGCTCGCTGCCACTGCTGCAAACGATGTTTTCTCTGTGAGCTAGAGCATGGCACAGAGTAAGCTGATTGTTTCACATCTCAGCCCAAGGCAGCTGCTGCTTTCTAAACCTCTGTAATCTTCCCTTAAAAAGACAAGGGAGCTGGGAGGAGCTGCTGTCTGGTGGCATTCATGCTGGGAGGGAGGCCTTGCTGTCATCCCCTGCCACTGTCCCCAAATTCCAGCTTTTCCAGTGTTTTGCCTCATAAGTGTCTGGATGAAGACTGTAAGGTCAGTCAATAGTACAGGAGTTAGATAAATGGGAATTTCTACTGGCATTAGATATGCTTGTATGTCCAAAACACATATTGAATATGGATATTTATGCACAAATGTACCAATGCATGCGTGCATTTCCCGTGCAGAAGGCAGCGTCTGGGTGACATCCCTGTCTGTTACAGGGGGTTTGGAATGAGATGATCCTAAAGTCCTTTTCAACCCACACCTTTCTGTGATTCCATGAGCTTGTCTCCATCCCCAGACAGGGACAGCAGCCAGCAGCGAGGACAGTACTGGTTAAACACAATATTTTGCATTCACTTGGCCAGGGCTGACTTGAGCTTGCCTTTTTTGTATCTAAAGGAATGAAAAAAGGTCTCCTGTGCACTTCTTGTTAAGATGTGAGGTGGAAAATGCCTTCTCACCTGCTGAGGCTGCAGCAGGATGTGTGTGGAGTGTGTTAGCCTGGAGGTCGAAGGGTTTGACTCTTGGGGAAGGCTCTTGCAGGCTCAGAGGGTGTAGTAATGGGTATGGAGGGATTTCTGCTGGGGTAGGTCTGCTGTTTTGGTGCTGGCTGAACTCCTCTGGGTCTCAAAGCAGCTGCTCAGGTGAAACCTTGGGATCCCTAATGCGATACACTGCTGCCTCAACTGGAAGAGACGAGCTTTCTCTAGCAATGCTCAGCATTAACTTCTGCAGTTGCGACAGAGGTCGGAGCATTGCTCAACAGCCGGGCAGCCCTTTAGGTGAGTGCTGCTTTTGCAATGCACAGCCAGCAGAATTAACCTGGGTACATCACTGGGGGGAAAACAAAGGCTTGCTGTTGGTTTTCCCCCTCTTTTCCAGTGGCTTCTGCTGTAGATGAAAGCGAGTTTCAGGGCCCCGAGCTCCGAGTGTACAGTAAGCAGGCTGCAGCCTTGGCTCTCTCCTCCAGTTTGTCATTAAATTTTAAAATGGAAAAGCGATAAGGGATCTCTGTGCAGGGAACATTCCTCATACCGTAGAGTTAAACTGCAGCTTTTGGGTCCTGCTCTGAAAATCTGATTAACCTGAAAGAGATGAGGTGTGCCCTGGATGATGCCAGATAAAGGAAAGTGCTCACACGTGTGGTTATTGCTTCTCTACCTGTTTATAGCAGCTTCCCAGTCTTTATTTGCTCTGATAGAATCGTTGGAGAATGCTGTGGGGCAGGAGCAAATAACTACTGAAGTAGAAGGAATAGCCTTCAGAGAAATTGGATTTTCCCAAAACAGGAGCTGGATACAGAGCTTCCCATAGAAATCATCCGAAAGGCTCGTGCAGATGGGCTTAAACAAGGATTTATGGTGAATGAAACTGAGAGAATTGGCTTTAGGCTTTTTTAAACAGCAGAAGAATAGCGTGGAAGGAGATTATGGCTCTCCTCTGCCTGCATCCAGCTGCATGTGACGGCTTTTGCAGCTGTATTTTTGGAACATCTTTCCCGAGCTCACCTAGAATCCCCAGCTCGAGGCATCGCAGCTGCTGCCAGCTCTGCTGCCTGCGAGCAGCTGCTGTATTGACAGGCACGTTTTTACCCCGGGAGATGCCGGCGGTGTGGAAATGAGCGAGAAACAACTGTTTATATAATCCGCCTGTACAGATCAATTCCTGGGAAAACAAGCTGCTCCCTGTCTGCAACAGCAGCGGCAGCACACACCTTGAGCTGCTATAAATAGCTCCAGTGCCTCTTCCAAGGGCCAGCTCCAGGGCCTTTGTGTTCTGCTGGGGTGGAAAACTGCTCAGTGAACTGGCAGTGATTCCCACTGCAGGGAAAATGGGCTGAGGGTCTCCCTGCTCCTCAGGGACTTTTATGGGAAAGTGCCCCTTCCCTACCTGGATCTTTGATGGACTGAATTTCAGGGAATTATGGAATAGTCTGGGTGGAAAGGGACATTAAAACTTATCCCATTCCTCACCCTGCCATGGGCAGGGACACCTTCCACTGTCCCAGGGTGCTCCAAGCCCCATCCAACCCGGCCTTGGACACTTGCAGGGATCCAGGGGCAGGCACAGTTTCTCTGGACACCCTGTGCCAGGGCCTGCCCCCCCTCCCAGGGAAGGATTTCTCCCCAGTGTCTCATCAAAACCGGCCCTCCTTCAGCTTAGCCATTCCCTGTGTCCTGTCCCTCCATCCCTTGTCGCCAGTCTCCCTCCAGCTCTCCTGGAGCCCCTTTAGGCCATGGAAGGGGCTCTGAGCTCTCCCTGGAGCCTTCTCCTCTCCAGGTGAGCACCCCCAGCTCTCTCCTTCCCCTAAATGCCAAACTGGTATCCAAGTGATGTAAGTGATTGATCAGCCAAAGCTCTTCAGGAATCATATCCCTGATGTATCTGGAAAGTTCTGTGCAGTTTTACAGTAACTATCTGGGCTTGGTGAAGTCCCAGTCAAAGCCCTGTGTACCAGGAACATGACTGGGGTCAGCTCTGCAGACAGTTCCTCTGTGATGGCAATATTTGCTTTATTTGGGTGAACGACATGTTTTTAATCAGCCAGAGCAGCACAAGATGAACAAACAAACCGGTACAGAGTGTTTCAGGCACACACAGCAGAGCAGAGCCGAGGCGCTGCAGCCTTGAGCCACGGCATTTGTGGTGATCCCTGGCTTTTAATGGCCTCATCCCATGTTTCTCTCGTGGTCTGGTCACTCATTACACAGGCTGTGAAGTTCTGTTCCTTGATCTTGCCATGAGCTGGAGTTCCAGGAGAAGCTCCTTGGAGCCAGGGGAAAACTCTGCTCACTGTGTCAAGGACTCTGCTTTTGCTGACCTCCTGTAAATGAGGATTTGTGTTTTTTACCGTAGTGGAGGTTTTTACATGAGTGTTTCCATTGGCGGTGGATGGGGGAGTCCTGGGAGGGGTTTGCTGTGCTGCAGGGTCACTTCTCTCTGCAGCAGCACTCTGAGGGTTTAGCAAAACCAAATTTTCTTTCTGCAAACATAATTCCTTACTCTTTCTTCCCTCTCCTTTCTCTTCTCTAATGCTGGACAGAGCGGCTCAAGCAAAATCTTTTAGGGGTTTTGCATTTTTTGTTTTTTTTTTTTTTCCTGAAGCTTTTCAACCATTGCTCCTGCTTAAAATTTCTAAAAGGAAGCAAAAAGCCAACCCATATTTCTGCTGCAGACTGGATAACTGGAAATCACCCCCATGAGCTCTTCCAGAAGTGTGAGCACAGTTAATGTTCTGTACCTTGAATAGGCTTCTCATATTTACAGAGGACACGATTTATTGTCTGTAATTTTAAAATGTGGCTGTTACATGGACCGGTCCCATGGAATCCCAGAGTGGTTTGGGTTGGGAGGGACCTTAAAGCTCATCCCCTTCCACCCCCTGCCATGGGCAGGGACACCTTCCACTGGCCCAGGGTGCTCCAAATCCCATCCAGCCTGGCCTTGGACACTGCCAGAGATCCAGGGGCAGCCACAGTTTCCCTGGGAAGCCTGTGCCAGTGCTTCACCACTCAATCCCATTGGGCAGCATGGATCCTGAATTAGCTCGATATTTTTAGGATTTCACACAATCCAAGTCCTATCATTAGAAGAAGCATCTGAATAGATGAAAGTTTCTTATAAAAACATTTCTTTAGGGAACATTGTGTGCAGGAAGATTTTAAAAACCATACCAGGTTGAAGGGAAGCCTGGCAGGATGAAGCATTTGGGAGCTGCTGCTTCCAATTGGAAAATTATGGAAGGATTACTGGGTAGCAAACAGCAAACTAGTTCAATGGCCTAAAGCCATTTAACTTTTAAAACTTTTGGTTTTTCAAAATTCTTTTTAAATGACTTAATTCTTTTTTTTAGCAGCATGTAATTTGAGGTGATTCTTCATCAATTTGAAGTTTTTGAACGCTTACATCACAAAGTTTAACACTGTTGAAGAATACAGAATATGTAAAATACTGATAGGACAAGGGGTATGGGGTTTAAGCTAAAAGAGATTTGATTTAGATCAGATATAAAAAAGAAGGGTTTTTACTTTGAGGGTGGGCAGGCCCTGGCACAGGGTGCCCAGAGCAGCTGGGGCTGCCCCTGGATCCCTGCCAGTGTCCAAGGCCAGGTTGGACACTGGGGCTTGGAGCAGTCTGGGATAGTGGAAGGTGTCCCTGCCCTGGAATGAGATGAGCTTTAAGGTCCCTTCCAGCCCAACCATTCTGGGATTCCATGCAAACAAGCTGGACGGTGGTTATTCTTGATGATGAAAAATCTGTGGCTGTGGTTGTGCAAAGTGTGAAAATTCTGATGTAAAATGCTAGGAAAAGCTGAAATACAAAGAGGTGATGGAATTGTTTTGAAATAATTTTTTTGGTCTCTTTTCTTGAGGTGTGAGTGTGTGCATTAAGCATTCTGTGCAGCTGGGAAAAATGTTTTGTTTTTAATTTTAGCCCTGCTAATAAAGTCTTGTCATGTATGTCAATGAAGCAGAAAGAAAATTACTCCAAAGCTAGCTGTAGGTTGTCATTAAAGCTGATTTCCTGCATTAAGCCTAAAACAAGGCAAGATCTCATTTCTGGACTTCCTAAAGATGTTTGTCACGTTGACAGTTTCCTAAGCCCCAAACCCTGAGAGCTATAGAAATTTATCCTGTATATGAAAGTACTTGCTCTTGTCTGTCACCTTGTCCTCATCTTCACATGTTGGTCTCCTGCTGCCCTCTCTATTTTTAAAATAATTTGCTTCAGTTTCCAGCTGTTGACTCTTGCAGGCAGCTGCTTGTAGGGTCCTGCCTGCAGAATCCCTTCCTGAAATAAGAATAAGAAGTGATCTGTTGTTTGGAGAGCACAGCTGAAGGCACATCCTGCCAGATTCCTGGGCAGCAGTGCCGGGGGGAAAACTCCTTCCATGGCTGCATGGGCACTTCTAAACTTCAGGAGGGTTTTGTCTTTGAGTCGTATTTGGGGTTTTTTTTCAATGATGACTAAGCCAGAACCTGAGGAGGGGTGACAACTGCAGTGCTGTGGGATTACACTTTGTGTGCTTCACTCTTTCGTGGTAATGTGTTTCTGAGAAATCTCTCCTTGTGTTCTGCTCCCCCTCCCTCTCTATTTTCACCCTCAGGAGTTAGTTCTGAAATGCTGGAGCTGGTGGAATGACTTCTGCTTAGGCTGCTCCAGCTGCAGCAGTGCAGAGATGCTGAAGGCATTTTTGAACCAGGTGAAAGGGCTGTGTGGCACTGAAAGCTCTTTTAGGCTTTGCCCTTCATTTAAAATCTCTTCTCCACAGTGGAGTAGCACTGTTTCCTTCCTAGAAGCACAGGATCTCCAGAGCTGGGAGGGACCCCCAAGGGTCATCCAGCCCAAGGCCTGAGACACAAAGCTGTAGGGGCAGTGTCCCAGGAGGGCAGTCTGGAGTGCACTGAACCGAAATGTTCGGTTGGGTGTGGATCTGCTCAGCCTCTGGTTCTCTCTGCTTGGAGTCTGCTTTCTCCCAGGGTCCTGGAGGCTGCTGCCAGCTTGGGTTAGGGTTTATCTCCAGCTAACAACAAGGCAGAGGTGGATGGAGGTGAGCCTTGTGGAGCTGGGAGGGAGGACACTTCCATTGCTCATCCTGAATGGAGCAGCTTTCCCTGGGTCACTGTGAGGCAGCTGGCCCAGATTCCAGCTGGGATAAGAGGTGAGGGGCTGGAAAATCCTGGTGGTGCTGGGAGAGGCTTCAAAACACCAGGAGCCAGAGGGCTGTGAGTGATGCACGGATCAGGGCAGCTCTTTGGGAAGCTCAGGTGGAAACATGAACTTGTTCCAGCAAAGCCAGCTCAGGATCCAGAGGCTTTGGTTTGGATTGCTGTGCTAGCAGAGCTGAAGGCTGAGGAGCAGAGGTTTGGTGCAAGCCACTGGGCAGATCTTGATACCCTTTTCCACCCCTAATCCACTGAAATCCACTTTTCCACCCTAAGGTGTTCCTTGGATTGATGAGTGACCTCAGAAGTCATGGATGTTAGAATTTTCTACAGTCACGTTTGCCTTGAAATGGTTTATGAGAAAATGAGTATGAAACAATGTCTTCAGTTTGTTTTGTGGTGTTGGCAGGATCTTTGTACATTCTCTTTTGTCTCCTAATTGTTTGCAGGAACGTAATGGTGTCATTTTCATGAGTTAATTATGGTAGAAGTTTGTTTGCTGTCTTTGTGTGTGGTGTGAGAGCTGCAGCAGCGTAGCACCAGCCTGCTGCTGGTGGCAGGGACCCTCCTGTGGCCCAGCAGCTCTTCCCCCAGTCCCCATCCCCACTCTTTTCCAGCTAGGAGAGCTAGGTGTTTGTGATCCGTGCTGTGTCTCTTTGTGAAAAACACCAATCACTTGGTTTTGAAATTTTAAAAGTTTAATGGTTATAAAAGTAGTAATATAATTAGAGTAATAAAGGTTTGGACAATTAGGAGTTAGGACAATATGAGACAATAGAAGCAAAGAGTTAAGGACAGTCTGGGTACCTTTTTATTGGCAAAATAAGCCCGAAGAAGGACCCGCTTCAACCAAGGATTAACCCTTAAAAGCAACAGCCTGTTGCATATTCATACACCTCATCCATGGTGCATCAATTCCATTCAAACACAGGATTCTGTCTGAGCAGTGTCAGCTTCTTCCTCTGAATCCTCTTCAGGGCTGAGCCAGGTGGGAAGAAGTTCGTTTGTTCTGATAAGGGAGCAAGAAATTCTCTTTCTCTGAAAGATTGAGGTGTCCTGTGGCTGCTGTCTCGCTGTGAGTCCTTTCTTTAAAAAAGTATCTTCTGCATAGCATAGTTTCTATTTTAACGTTATGTTATAACCTAAAACTATATTTAACACACTACTAAAAAAATTAACACAGCATAACTTTTTGACACAACACATATAATATTCATTTTAATATTTGCGAAAAGCCAATCTTAAAGTATGCATTTTTCACATCTTGAATTCTTAAATCTTTTAGGTCAGTTGGACTGAGATGCACAGAGTATGGCAGGATCCTTGCAGTGTGCTCCAGGATGACCTGTTCTGTGACCCCAGCTGTGTCCCCACCCATGGCTGCCCTGTGCAGAGCTTCGTGAAGGGCAAGGGGCCAGCACTAGAGCTGCAGTTCGGGGCTCTTTCTCAAAGCCCCCTTTAAAATGGGGGGAAACTTTTTTGTTCCAGCCCCAAGCCAGCCTGGCCCTGCTCTTGAGAAGCTCAGGGGATAGGAAAAGAGGAGGGAAAGTGAAGAGAGAGGGAGTAGGCTGGGGTTGGCCATGGAAAGGTTAGAGCCCGTAGGAGTGGGGTGGGCTGTGGCCATGGGTTATCCCTCAGCCCTAATCTTCCCTGCCGAGCTCTGGGGAGGTACAGCTAGCTGCTAACTACACATTCGTGTCCCAAGATTTATCACAACCTGGGAAAACCCAGAATGTCTTTGGTGGGAGGGGGGAAAGAGGGGGAATGATCCCTCCTTTCCCTGAGGGGCCCGGTTTGAGTGTGGCCCCGCGGCGCTGAGGGCGGGAGCGCATCGGTGGGTTCGGCCGTGCTGGTTCTGTGCTCTGAGGGTCGGAACACATCGGTGAGTTCGGCCCATGCTGGTTCTGTGCTCTGAGGGTCGGAGCACATCGGCCGTGCAGGTTCTGTGCTCTGAGGGTGGGAGCACATCGGCCCTGCTGGTTCTGTGCTCTGAGGGTGGGAGCACATCGGCCCTGCTGGTTCTGTGCTCTGAGGGTGGGAGCGCATCGGTGAGTTCGGCCGTGCTGGTTCTGTGCTCTGAGGGTGGTGGGAGCACATCGACCTTTGCTGGTTCTGTGCTCTGAGGGTGGTGGGAGCACATCGGCCCTGCTGGTTCTGTGCTCTGAGGGTTGGAGCACATCGGCTGTTCTCGTTCTGTCCTCTGAGGGTGGTGGGAGCACATCAGCCAGTTCGGCTGTGCTGGTTCTGTGCTCTGATGGTGGGAGCACACTAGCCTGTGCTGGTTCTGTGCTCTGAGGGTCGGAGCACATCGGCCTTTGCTGGTTCTGTGCTCTGAGGGTGGGAGCACATCGGCCATGCTGGTTCTGTGCTCTGAGGGTGGGAGCACATCGGCCATGCTGGTTCTGTGCTCTGAGGGTGGGAGCACATCGGCCGTGCTGGTTCTGTGCTCTGAGGGTCGGAGCACATCGGCCATGCTGGTTCTGTGCTCTGAGGGTCGGAGCACATCGGTCGGTTCGGCCCATGCTGGTTCTGTGCTATGAGGGTTGGGAGCACATCGGTTTGTGCTGGTTCTTGTGGTTCTGTGCTCTGAGGGTCGGAGCACATCGGCCGTGCTGGTTCTGTGCTCTGAGGGTGGTGGGAGCACATCAGCCAGTTCGGCTGTGCTGGTTCTGTGCTCTGAGGGTTGGAGCACATCGGGCTGTGCTGGTTCTGTGCTCTGAGGGTGGGAGCACATCGGCCGTGCTGGTTCTGTGCTCTGAAGGTCGGAGCACATCGGCCTGTGCTGGTTCTGTGCTCTGAGGGTGGGAGCACATCGGCCGTGCTGGTTCTGTGCTCTGAGGGTCGGAGCACACCGGCCTGTGCAGGTTCTGTGCTGTGAGGGCGGGAGCACATCAGCCATGCTGGTTCTGTGCTCTGAGGGTTGGAGCACATCGGGCTGTGCTGGTTCTGTGCTCTGAGGGTGGGAGCACATCGGCCGTGCTGGTTCTGTGCTCTGAAGGTCGGAGCACATCGGCCGTGCTGGTTCTGTGCTCTGAGGGTGGTGGGAGCACATCGGCCGTGCTGGTTCTGTGCTCTGAGGGTGGTGGGAGCACATCGGCCATGCTGGTTCTGTGCTCTGAAGGTCGGAGCACATCGGTCGGTTCGGCCAGTGCTGGTTTTGTGCTCTGACAGCGATGAATCACCCGCTCGCCTCCTGATTTGCGTCAATCAAACCACACTTAAGGGCGCCTTTGTTCGCAGCCTGGAACACCAGGCCGGGGCAGCGCTGCTTCCAGCGGCTCCTCTCCGGCAGCCCGGGCTCAGCTCTGGGGACAGAGCTTTAAGGGAGAGGTGGGGACTTGCTGTTCCTTCCCTTCCAGCCCTCTCTGGCTGGATGCTGGGTGCATAAATTCACCTTGGAATGCATCTTCTCTTCGAGAGGCTGATCCGTGAGGTCTCGCTGTGGAAGCACGGGGCTTCTGCCCAAGTTTGCTGTGATGAGTGTTTTTCTGTGAAGGGGATGCAGGTTTATCTTTGCATTTCATTGCTTGTGGGTTTCAGTTTCTTGTTTTTTCTTAATAAGAAGTTCAGTCAAAATTTCTCCAGGAGTGTTTGGATGATGCTCTCAGGCACCGAGTGGGATTCTTGGGGTTGTCCTGTGCAGGGTCAGGTGCCAGACTGGATGATCCCTGCAGGTGTCTTCCAACTCAATAAATTCTGGGATTGTTACAGAATCCTCTTTCTGACCTAGAAACTGTGACTGCCATGGGATCACGAGCCAGGCAGAGGCAGTGCTGAAATGCAGCTCCCAGCTCCAGGGGGATTGCAAGCCCCAAAATAAATCCCATTGGCAGACTCAGCCCTGGGGTGGGACATGGCTTGATGCTGCTGCTGCTGTGCAGGAAGGCTTTTGGAGAGGTGCTAAAAACCCCAAAAACAGCCAAACCCTGCAAGAGCCTTATCTGCTCTTCACTTCAAATCTCTGGTACCTTAGAGAGGTCTCCAAGCTGGATACAGAGCTGTTCTTGGGAGCTGGCTGAGGTGTTCTGGGTTCCCTTTGAGCCTGCGTGCTGAGGGCTGCCTTGGGCAGATGGTGCTTCTCTTGTGGTGTGCAAAGTCCACTGGAAATCCTTCTCCTTTCTTTTCCACTTCTAGGGATCCTCTTTCACCTGTAGGCGAGGGTGACCACATTGCCTCCTCTCCTCTTTCCTCCCAGCTTTCAGAGCTGGTAGCTGAGGTCCTGCCCAGCTCCCATGTCCCTGTCCAGGCATTCCCTGCTCTCCCTTGTCCTAAATGCACCCCTGACCCAGTTCATTCCCAAACCATTTCCCTGCCTCTTCCTCTCTCTGTGCTTTCAGCCCATTGAAGTCTCTTCTCCTGCTTCCCGTCCCCCTCTGGCACAAGTCCTTGTGCTCATCAAAACATTGATCTCATGGGCTGTAGCCTTGCCAGCATAATAAGGCCACTGCTCTTCCAAGCACTTTTTTTTTCCCCCTCCTCTTACAAACACAGAAACAATTTTTATTTTTATGTTCTTCATTGGGCTTGCTCTCACTATTTTTCAGGCTGAAATTAGAGGATTAATTCCTGCTTTCCTGCTGACAGTTGTGAAAACGAGCTAATTTCCAAGTGTCAGGATACTGATCCTTCTCTCATTCAGTTCCCAAAGAAGGTAATAAAAGAACTATAAGAATAAATCGCTGTAGCAGATGCAGCACATGGGCATATGGTGGTCTATTAATTCCCCATGTTCCGCCCAGCTTTTAAAATAAATCAATAAATGTTGATAAAACACTAGAGAACATGCAGGGTTTTTCCCCTCCACCCATCTTTTCCTGCTCTGGACTCTCTGATCGTTAATTTTGGCAGGTTTTGGACAACCTCAGAGTTTCCCCATGGAAATGAACACTCACAGGCCTGCCTCCCTCATTCTCCACACTTGGGGATCTTGTTCCCAGCTGGTTTTACTCCTTGGAGGCAGTCCCTGGCACAGGCTGTCCACAGGGCACTGGTGGAGTCCCCATGCCTGGAGGGATTTAAAAGACAAGTGGATGTGGCACCTGGGGACATGATTTAGTGGTGGCCTTGGCAATGCTGAGGGAACAGTTGGATTTGATGATCACAGAGGGCTTTTGTTGATTTTATGGTTTTATCAAATAGGTCTTTTCTCTGTTTGGAATTTTGTACTGTTCCTTGTCCCTGTTGAAAGGTGTGTCAGAGGTGTTTAGGAGCCCCTCAGAGAGCTGTCCTTCCTCAGCCTGGCTGAGGTGGGAGACAGGACAGGAAAGCCCTCTGGAGTCAGGTGGATCCCTAGGGCAGAAGTTCTGCTTGGCTTTGTGGGTTTTAACAAGTTCTAGTTGCTTTATGAAGCACCTCAGTGGATTTCTGGCATCTTCTGACCCACCTTGTCATGCAGGACAAGTGGCTGCTTAATGCCCCAGTGTTGTCATGGATCCTTGGCCACCTAATGCTGCTTTCCAGGCTAGCCAAGGCTCAGGAGCACAGCCCAGGACCTGAGGGGAGCTGGGCACCTGCCCAGACTGCTGCTGCTGCTCCCCTGCCCAGCAGGTAGCTCAGCAGTCACAGCTGCAGGACTGGATTGTTGTGGAGCCCCTGCTGGCCTTTGATTTATGAGCAGCTGCAGTTGGAAATTGGGGATGGCTGCAGTTAAGGCTCAGGAGTGAGGGAGAGGGCAGCCTGCACAAGAAGGCAGGGACACCTCCCACTGTCCCAGGCTGCTCCAAGCCCCAGTGTCCAGCCTGGCCTTGGGCACTGCCAAGGATCCAGGGGCAGCCCCAGCTACTCTGGGCACCCTGTGCCAGGGCCTGCCCACCCTGCCAGGGAACAATTCCCAATTCCCAATATCCCACCCAGCCCTGCCCTCCTCCAGCTTAAGGCTTTTCCCCCTTGTCCTGTCACTCTGCCCCTGTAAAAATCTCCTTTCCTTGCTGTGTATCCTGAACAAGCCAAAAAGGCAGGAGGAAGAATGCTTTTTCCATCCTCAGCTGAAGGAAAGCTTTTGGCAGTAATTCAGTGGAAATTAAAGTTCAATCTTTCTATTAGCTTGACTTAAGTGGAAATTGTTAAATACTCTGGAATGCTGTCATTGTCAAACTTAGGACTACACTTGGAAGTTTTCTGCAGACATTTCTGCTGGTTTTCACCATTTTCTGGGTCCTTGATTTGCTCCTCAACTTTTTTAAGCTCTTCACAACAAAAAGTCTTCATGTTGGGTTTTTCATTATTCTTTCACTCTTCTAAGTGCTACTTGTGAGCTCCAACCTGTCAATATTAACACAGAATCCATAGGCCAGGACCTTCTGTTTTATGCCGGTTTAGTGAGTGATGTTCCCTTTTATTTGAGAACTGCAGATGCTTCAAGAAGCCTTTTACCCTTTGGCAGCAGAGCTGCTGGAGTGCTCTTGGTGGGCAGGCTGGAGCCTGGCTCCTTGCTCTTCCCAGGGATTAGACAGACAAAAACTGGTGAAAAATGGCATGATAAAATCTCAGGATATCCTGAGTTGGAGGGAGCCACAAGGATCGTCCTGGCTCTGCACGGGACACCCGAACAATCCCACCCTGTGCCTGAGGGTGTTTCCCAAATGCTCCTTGAACTCTGGATAAGGTATGTATGACTAGAATTTCCAGCTGGGTTTTTGACTTGAAATGAAAATGGTTTATTTTTGAGCCTCTATGCAAAGGCTCTCTGTCCTTTGGAAATATAAAGTCAGCTTTGACTGACTTGTTCCTGGTACTTCAAAATATGGGTTTTAATTTGTATTAGATTGTATTACATTATGTGGAGGGGCTTATTTATTATTATTTTGTTTTAATTAATCCTTTTGCTGATCTGCAGGCACAGTTGTTTTGCTTCAATCAAAAAGTTATCACAGAGGCAGAAATGAGATGCAGGAGCAAGATGGGGAAAGGAAGGCTTCTGACAAGAAAGCTGGAGAGGGACTTTTCACAAAGCCATGGAGTGATGGGATGAGGAGGACTGGCCTTAAGCTGTAGGAGAGCAGGTTTTCATGAGATACTGGGGAGAAGTCCTTCCCTGTGAGGGTGGGCAGGCCCTGGCACAGGGTGCCCAGAGCAGCTGTGGCTGCCCCTGGATCCCTGGCAGTGTCCAAGGCCAGTTAGATGGGGCTTGGAGCAGCCTGGGATAGTGGAAGGTGTCCCTGCCCATGGCAGGGGGAGGAACACCAGCTCCACGCTGGTGCTGTGTCTCCTTAAGAGGGAAGATCCCTAAACTGTGGATAAACAAGAGCCCCTTGCATCTGTGTGTTTCCAAACTGCAGGTTCAAAGTCCTTTGTGGTGGTTTTTATACAGAGCATCTACTTCTGAGGGGAGATGATGATTTTGTGTGTGCAGAATAAAACCCACAAGCTTGTGTTTCTAATGGTGTCCACGTAAAACCGGCTTTGCCTCAGGTGGTTCTGTTCATGGGTTTTGATGTGTGTTTAGGGAACCTGGCCTAAGGTGCTGCCCCAGGTGGGGGCTGGCTCAGCTCCCCCTCTCTGGGAGCCACACTGGAATCCTGGGGTCACTTCTGAACCCCTCATGACAAGAGGGACACTGAGGGGCTGGAGCATGTCCAGGGCAGGGAACAGAGCTGGGAAGGGTCAGGAGCCCCAGGAGGGGCTGAGGGAGCTGGGAAGGGGCTCAGCCTGGAGAAAAGGAGGCTCAGGGGGCCCTTGTGGCTCTGCACAGCTGCTGCCAGGAGGGGACAGCCAGGGGGGTCAGGCTCTGCTCCAGGGAACAGGGACAGGAGGAGAGGGAATGGCCTCAGGCTGAGCCAGGGGAGATTTAGGATATTGGATATTAGCAGAAATTTCTTCCCTGAAGGGGTGATCAGGCATTGCACCAGGTTTCCCAGGGCAGTGATAGAGTCACCGTGCCTGGAAGTGAGAAGGTGTGTGGATGTGGCACTTGGGGGCATGGTTTGGGGCCTGTTCTGAAAACCCCCATTTCTGTGCCCCTGTCCTGGTGCCATTTTTGTTCTGCCCTTCCCCCATTAGCTGAGGCACAGTGCAGGGCTGGTGTCCCCAGCACTTGTGGCCGTGGAGCTGCCTGTGTGGTCACAGCTCCACGTCCTGCAAAGCCCATCCTACCCATGAACAGCCAGGGTTTGTTTGAGTAGAAATGAAGTGAATCAAGGAGAGACCAGGCTGGAGGACACCAAAGAAACTCAAAACAGCACCCCCCCTCCCCCCAAACTCCCCTCTCTTCTACATCTCCTTCCAAGCATGGAGGGAATAATTCAAACTGTCTGAACTAATCTCTAATCCCACACATCTCTTTGGAGCTCCACTTAGCCCCAGATGATCGAATTTATGGTGGTAATCACAATTTAAGAAGCAGTACAATAACCTGGAAGCCTGTTGATAGTTGGTTCTCTTCCTGACACACTACAGTTTTTAATTTCTTGGGGTGAAAAAATCGGCCATCCTTTCAAGACTTCAAGGTGCTGCTTCTGCTTCTTGCTGTGTTTTTTCAGGACATGGTACTCGGAACTCAGACTGAGAGAACTGTGTGCACAGCATGTCCCAAACTGCTGGAGAACCCCCATGTCCTGTTCTGCTGCCTGGTTTTTGGAAGGACAGGGGAGAGCAGGGGCAGCTGGTCCCTGGTGACCCCCCCTCTGGTGGGACAAAGCTCTGCTGATGGCTCTCACTTCTTTGGCTGCTTTGCTCAAAGCCTATGGGTACTGTGAAGTCTGCCTTTCACAGGCAGAGCTTCCCAAGCAAAGCTGAAATGCAGCTCTTAGCCCCAAGCAGGACTAGGAAGGTGTTGTTTTAACCAGCTGTGTCTTGTTTTCTTACTTTTTTTCACCTTTCCTAAAGTTTGTGCTGCCCATCTCCCTTCTCACAGTAATTCCACATCCTCTGCCCTGGGAGCTGCCTCCTTTGCAGTCAGCTCTCAATTCCTTATCCTCTTTTTACCTTTCTGCTGGGTTTTGGTGGCTGACACTGATCAATGGATTTTATTGATGGTGGACAAGACAGATGGAGTGTGCGTAGCAGGAGTATTCTAGGAAATAAAACTGCTAAAAGCAGAGGCAGATGCTTCTGATCTGTAACAGTGTTGTACAAGCACATTGGTGTCTTGTGCTGGAAATATCAAAAGGTGATTAAATATAAAATATTTTGGATCTCGCCCATTCATTATAAATGGCAGATGAATTTGTTTTGACGCAAAGTTATTCCAGACTCTGCATGTGGCACTTGGGGACGTGGTTTAGTGGTGGAGTTGGCAGTGTTAGGGGAATGGTTGGGCTTGGTCTTAGAGGTTTTTCCCAGCTTTAATGATTCCATGATTTGGCAGGAGACCAGTGACTGGCAGGGTGGCAGGTCTGGGGTTGGAGGTCTGGAAAAGTGGATTGGGGAACGTTGCCATTCCTTGAACTCAGCCTTTCCTCTTTGTGCCCATTATTTGCCATGTTAAAAATGAGACACATCAGAAGGGGGAATTTGGGCACTGGTGTTCTGTAGCACTGAAGGGCATTTAGGGCTGAGGAAGCCAAAGTTTGTGGTACCTTCACGAGCCAAGGAATACAAATGTCTGAGGAGGATCATTGTTATCCAGACCTGGTCATCCTTATCCAAGAGCCTGTTTCTGCTCTCATATGGTCTCACAGGATGGGAGTGCTGGCAAATCACAGAATCGTGGAATAGTTTTGGTTGGGAGGGACCTTAAAACTCATCCAGGTCCACCATCTTCCACTATCCCAGGCTGCTCCCAGCCCCAGTGTCCAGCCTGGCCTTGGACACTGGCAGGGATCCAGGGGCAGCCACAGCTGCTCTGGGCACCCTGTGCCAGGGCCTGCCCACCCTCCCAGGGAACAATTCCTTCCCAGTATCCCATCCATCCCCGCCCTCTGGCTGTGGGGACCATTCCCTGTGTCCTGTCCCTCCATGCCTTGTTAAAATCCAGAACTTTGGGGTTTGTGCCTGTGTTGTAAGTGGTGGATGTGGTAGGAAAAGTGTGCCTGCCTCCCTCTGGGGGCTGGATGGGAGAGGAAGATCTGCTCCAGCCTGGGGTTCCCACAGCCTGGGAACACACTGAGGCTCTGTGTGGTGCTGAGACAGCTGGGTGGAAGGGATCCACATAAATCAAGGATACCAGGAAAACAAGCACAGCATCTGTAGCACAAAGGAAAGGGAGAAGCATGAGGCTGGATATGTGGTGGGACACTTTTGGAAGCGCCTGCCTTTCCTTCCTTCAGTTGGAAATCCAGCTGCTGGGCTGCATTTTTTTTCCTGCTGCATTCTTCATTTGGAGCATTGTTTGTGCTACCCTTGAACAGTGACTGCTGAAGCTTCTTCACTTGTGTGGGCAGCCCTGGAAGTCTGTTTTCCATCTTTCAGAAGATTCCAGCTAGTTAGGGTTCCTTTGTCAATCAATTTTCTCTTGTTTACCAGTGTATTAGGAAGCTGGAATAGAAGCAGTGTGTGTTTTGCCTTAGGAAACATCAGCAGCCCAGTCACCATTCCAGAAATTCCTCTCAACTCGTTTTTTTTTCCCCATCTGTAGCAAAGCTCACAAGGATTGTGAACGCTGTAAATGTAAATCTGAAAAGGTCAAACCTCATGTATGCTGGAGACAGGAGTAGAGGATGACAGCGATGCAGGGGTACAGTGGATTTCAAACTGTGGCTCGAGAACAAGATGTTCAAAAAAACCTGTCCAAGGACATGCCTTGGGTATCGAGGAGGAGTTTGAGGGAAAGCAGTGAGGATTTATTTGTGTTACTTGGTGACTTCTTAACATGCAGCAGAGAGGGATCCAACCACAGGGTGAGGCTGGATATCAGGAAAAGGTTCTTCCTCCAGAGGGTGCTGGCACTGCCCAGGCTCCCAGGGAATGGGCACAGCCCCGAGGCTGTCAGAGCTCTAGGAGCATTTGGACAGTGCTCTCAGAGATGCACAGGGTGAGATTGTTGGGTGTCTGTGCAGGGCCAGGGGTTGGACTCTGTGGTCCTTGTGGGCTCCTTTCAGGATGTCCTCTGGCTCTTTGGATTGGAGAGTCCTTGTGCAGAGCTGCAGTGATGCTGGGACCGGCTCTGCCTTGATGCATTTCCAACACCAGGAGTGAACACCCGTACCCAGCGTCGAGGGAATCTTATCTGCATTGACAAATGTCAAGTGTTTTCAGCTGCTCCTTTGCTCGTGGTGCACAAAGGATGAACGATTCCTGCTGGCTGCGTGTTGGGGGGTGGGGGGGGATTGAAATGTGGGCCAGGATTGATTTTTTTGGGGGAGGCCATTGATTGGCACTGCTGGCTTGATGGGAATGTCAGCACGGCAGTGCCTCTGGCCAGCAAAAGGCAGGGGATGGATTCTCCATCAGTGGCTGGAGGAAGGCAACCCAGAAGTAGCTGTTGGTGTAAAACATTGGAGGAATGCAGCCAAAACTAATGGAGGTATTTGCTATTTAGCAAATTTGTAGTCACTGTGGTTTCTTATTTTAACCAACATCCAGGTAGGATATGTTCAGGCTCACAATGTGCACTGGTTCTACGGAATGAGAAAACCGAGCCTCCTTTTCTCCAGGTCCAGCACATTTGGGTTTATTATGTGGAGACCACTTCCCTATTTGCTGATCATGTTTTCAATATTTTTCCCCCCTCTCATGATAAGCAGGTACCTCTTGGCAGCAGAAGCGCTAAAGGAATTCTGATGGATTTCTGGGAGGTGCCAGCTGAATTTTGGTTGGGGCACACAGAGGGCTATGGAAGGCATGGCTTTAAGGCAAGAAATGGGAGATAAATAACTCCAGATTAAGAAAAAAAGCCCTGAAAACAAACCCCAAAATTATCCCTTTTTTGCCTGACTACTTCTGAGTAAACGGTCCCTTAAGGAGTAACTGAAGTAGTAAACCTTTGTATCTTAATTTACACTTTTCTACTTGCAATGATGAAGCAAAACCCAACATAATGACACAGAAATGAGTTCAAATGAACTGGAGCAAGCTGGGCTAGTGGAAGGTGTCCCTGCCCATGGCAGGGAGGTTGGAACTGGATGAGCTTTCATATTCCTCCCAGCCCAAACCACCTACTCACAATTATGTCTGGAGACCTCTGCTGAGTACTTTTTAGAACATCTATTTCCTTTTGTAACACACAAAAAGTATTTCATCATGCCGATTGTTCACTCAGAGGGATCCTCAGGGACTCAGAGGTCCCCTGGGTGTTGCAGCTCCTGAGATTCCAGATGCCCTGTAGGGGAAGGCTGTCTCCAGACAGACCTGGAGCGACCCACTTATGAAGTGCAGCCCATGAGGTGGTTTGGTGCTGTTCAGCCCCCTGTGAAGGCTGCACCTTGGGGGTAAAAGTTCTATGCCCTAAAGGAACAGGCAACAATACTCATTAAAATGCTTTTTAGTTTGTTTTCTCCTCTTTGTCTTGTTATTTTGAACATAAAGTCCAGCATTGAGGCTGCACTTGGGGACGAGGTTTAGCAGTGGTGCTGTGTTGATGGTTGGACTCAATGATCTTCGAGGGCCTTTTCAACCTTTTCTGCAATTCCATGATTTTGGGTTGGCCTTGTGTTAAGACAGACTTGCTTCTCCTTGGCTTGGAAGCAGGAGTTGCTCCTCTATACACCAGGAATTAGAAATACCCATTTTCAAAATGTGCTGTTCTCGTGTTACTGTGTTTAATGCAATTTAAAATGCTTTTACTAAAGCAAATCCATATTACTGGTATTATCTACTATTACTAGATTAGATCGCCATGGAATAATGATCCATTGTGGCAAGGAAAACCCATTATGCATTGCAGGAGCATTTCAGCTGCTGTGAACCCCTTATGTGCCATAGAACCTGAATAAAGGGAATTTCTGAGTGCGAGGGAGTTGGGGATTGGGCCTTTCTGGTGGCAGTGCTGAGATTTTCCTCTGTTGGAGCTTTCTGCTGCTTTTCATCATCAGGATGAGTCAAAGGAGGTGCTGAGGGTGGGTGCTGGGAGCTGTCCTCTGGGTTGGGATTTGGTGGTTTCCATCCAGAGTTCTCTGTAGAAGGTGTCCAGTTTCTTCATGGCTCTAGTTTAAGGGCAGTAATTCCCACAGAAATACTTAGTTTGTGTATTTACAGTAAAACAGTCCTTTTGATGAATTACTCCACGTTCTTATCTTTAGTTAAAAGTCACTCTTGGTGCTTGGAAATTGTGGGGGGTTGTTTCTTTTGAGGGTGAAGAGCCAATGGTGAAGTTTGGATTATGGTTGCTCTGGGCATGACTGGTTTTAACTGCATTATCAGTACTTCCAGGATTGTTGAACTGATGATTTTGATTTTGACCAAGCACCATCTTCAGTTTTGTTTTGAGCACCCTGAATTAACATGTTGGGACAGGATTTTGATTTCTGGGCGCCAGTACTTTTTGGTCCAAACTTTGTGCATAAACTTACTCAATATTTATGTGCACCTGCTTGAAATCTGAGGAAAGCAAGGAGAAAACTTGTCCTCCTCCCTTTTTGAGAGTGAGAGTGGCACTCAAACATGTCATTATTGTCTCTAGCAGGTGTGGGGTGACTTGCAGTTCAGGCTGCTCGTCATGTGGTATTTTCTGGGGTCCCCCATGGTAGGAAAGAATGAATTTGACTCTATGTTCTTAGAAGGCTAATATGATATGATATGATATGGTATGATATGATATGATATGATATGATATGATATGATATGATATGATATGATATGATATGAAAGAATACTATACTAAAACTATACTAAAGAATAAAGAAAGGATACTTACAGAAGGCTACAAAGAATGATAATGAATCTCGTGACTGTCTCCAGAGTCTGACACAGCTTGACTGTGATTGGTCATTAAGTTAAAACAATTCACATGAAACCAATCAAACAACCACCTATTGTATAAACCATCTCCAAACTACATTCCAAAGCAGCAAAACACAGGAGAAGCAAATGAGATTATATTGTTTTCCTTTGTCTCTGAGGCCTCTCAGCTTCCCAGGAGAAGAGTCCTGGGCAAAGAGGATGTTTCAGAAAATATGATGGTGACATGGTCAGCTGCTCTGTGATCCTTAAACGTTGGACCAAAAGGATTTTTCTCTATGAGCCATAGATGTTATGCTGTTACAGGCTTGGATGTGATATTGTATGTAAAGATGAGTTTTCCATCGTGAAGGATGGTGGGTGTAGCAGAAAGGGTGATGGAGCACTGGGAAAGGTTGGGGCTGAAAGCTTTGGAGCCTGACAGCCACTGCTCCATCAAACCCAAGGCCTGATCTGTTTGCTGACCATCCTGTTTCCATGTTTCCATATTTATTTTCCTCAATGAAAAATCCCCCCATTTTTTTCCCGCTGCTCTTTCCAATTCTGCCAGGTGCTCAGGCAGCTCCCAAGGCCAGAAGGCATCTGCTCAGTCCTGAAATCCTGCATGGTTCCCCTTGCCAGCAGTGTCCAGGGAGGGCTCCAAGCCTCAGTTTCCTTTGCCTCAGTTCTCCCTGCAGTCTCTGCTGCATGCAAGAATTTTTCCTGAGTTAGCATGAGTGTAGTGGGTTGTTGAGTAAGTGTCCTTATGTCCCTTTTCTGCACTGGAAAGGATTAGAACCTTTGGATGCAGCCTGCATTTGAAATAGTTCATGGAATCACAAATCTCCAGAGCTGGAAGGGACCCCCAGGGATCACAAAGTCCAACCCCACAGACACCAACAATCCCAGCTTGGGCATCCCTGGGAGTGGTGTTCAAACACTCCTGGAGCTCTGGTAGCCTTGGGGCTGTCTGTGCCTATTCCCTGGGGAGCCTGGGCAGTGCCAGCACCCTCTGGGGGAAGAACCTTTCCCTGAGATCCATCCTAAGCCTCCCCAGAATCATCACTTGTGTGGAACAGCCTTATTTAGCTCGTGTGCTAGCCAAGCATGGGGCTGAAAGGCAATCCATGCTCTTTGCTTCCCATCACATATAGTTTGTTCCCTTCTGGAAGGAGGGAAGCCTTTTCTTCCCATGGCATCTCATTAGCTTGAACATCATGTCCTGTGAGCGTGTGGGCAGGAGCTGGAGCCTCGTTTGAAGCTGTGGAAGAGCCAGGCTATCTTTCAGCTGGATTTCTTCCTGACAGTTTATTCATCCAGAGAGAAGGGAAAATGAAGCAGGCTACTGAACCTTCTCTCCTGCCTTGAAAATGTGCTTCGCCTCTCTCCCACTGCTGACAATTGCAGATAATTTCAAGGTGTTTTTCCCAGCCCCCCCTTCCCTTGCTTCATTCTTGTATCAGCAATCAGTTTTGAAAAACCTGCTGGAACATTTGGATCAAAGGGGCATTCTGTCTGTGGGTTTGTGGCTCTCCAGTGGGGATCCGTGTGTGCTGAATAGTGGGTGATTGGGGAGTGGCTGGGTGCCAGCAGCACCGCTCCTGCTGAATGCTGGGGGAGTCTTGGGGAGTTGGCTTTTTTTACTGTGCTCAAGTTCACAGGACCTGTCTCAGCAGATTAAACACCTCACTTTGATAACGCTGATCTCCTGGAGAAACATTTAACTGGGAGGGTGGAATCCTGCCTTTGTCCTGTTCGCCTCCAAAGATGGATGGAAAATTTTATCCACTTTTGTTAAAGGCTGCATTACAACTTAAAACCAAAAGATCCCAGCACCACACAGGGAACAGGAACATTTTGCAGAATGGCTCTGGAAAGAGCCTGTTGGTTGAACATAATATTCCAGAGTGAAGTTAAATGCTTGGACTATGCTAATTTCTTGAGGACAGTCACCTTTTCAGATGGATTGCACCCTGCAGATGGTGGCAGATTGTGCCCTCCTCCACTCCTGCCAGGAGCGTGTGCTCACTGACAGAATCAAAGCAGCAAAAGGATGAAGCTCTCCAGAAGAGTTGATGAATCTCTTGCCTTTAAAATTGAAGTGCTTTGTGCCAGGGAAAATATCTATGAATATATTTATAGTCATGAACAGCGGAGTCTGGGCTCCTTCGTTGCAAGTGGGAAAATTGCTGTTCCACCAAGTCTGTGAAAGTGGAATCTACTTTTAGATGCTTTGAAATGGGAGTCTGTTTTTTTAAATCCAGGATTTAAAAATATCTGAAGTCCAAATTTTAGAAATCTGTACATAATTGACATGAAGATGATATATGCAGACAATCTAAGCTGGCGGATAACGGCAGGTGTTATGGAATCACAGAATCCCAGAGGGGTGTGGGTGGGAAGGGACCTCAAAGCTCATCCCATCCCACCCCCTGCCATGGCAGGGACACCTCCCACTGTCCCAGGCTGCTTCAAGCCCCAGTGTCTAACCCGGCCTTGGACAATGCCAGGGATCCAGGAGAGCCACAGCTGCTCTGGGAATTCCATCCCAGCCCCTCCCCACCCTCTCAGGAAAAAATTCCTTCCCAATCTCCCATCCATCCCTGCCCTCTGGCAGTGGGAGCCATTCCCTGTGTCCTGTCCCTCCATCCCTTGTCCCCAGTGCCTCTCCAGCTCTCCTGGAGCCCCTTCAGGCCCTGGAAGGGGCTCTGAGCTCTCCCTGGAGCCTTTTCTTCCTCAGCTCTCCCAGCCTGGCTTCAGAGCAGAGGGGCTCCAGCCCTTGTGATAAGGAAATTATGCCAGGAGCAGGTAGATAGGGATGTTTCTCCTGCTTCTTGGTGTGATCTGGTGGCTCTCTGTGGGATAAGGCTGGGATAAGGGGGACATGCTGTGCACAGTGCCGGGCTGATCCTGCAGACAGCACCTCGCCCGGCGCTGTGACACCAGGACACGGTGGCTCCTGCAGATCCCACCTGGAGCCTGGCAGTGCCCCGGGGAGCCCTGAGCTGTGCGTTGGGGTTTGCTCTGCGCTGGGCAGGGCGAGGTGTTGGGTGGCCACCAGCAGAGGCTCTCTGTCATCGTGCACGGGAGGGAGCCTGAAATAGAGACACGGCCCCACGCTGGGAATTGCACCGGGGGCGGTGCCTGCCCGGGGAAACCGGAGCTCAGCCTTTGCTGCCCAAACGGGCTGGGGCTGGCCCGGCAGAGAGCCGGGGGCTGGAGCAGAGCAGGCAGGGCTGGAGCAGAGCAGGCAGGGCTGGAGTGCGGCTCTGTCCCTCGGGCATGGTCAGGACGCTGCGCTGCCCCGGGAGCCCCCGCAGCGCTGCGGGACGCGGTGTGCCAGGTGCGTGTGCGCTGCTGCGGGGAGCAGGGGCGCTCCCTGGGTTCCCTTCCCTCCTCCTCCCCTCCAAGGAGCCACAGGTCATCTGGATGTTGGTACCTTTAGGGGGGTGCTTGAGCTTAGCCCTAATTTTACTTGGTTTTCCATAGTTACTTCCTATGGACCAAATGAGCTGATTCGAAACCAGCTACAGTAAATGGAATGAAAACCCACATTAAATACGTGGTTTTTTTTTTTTCACTTGGAAGAAAAAATAGGCATAAAAAATGTTGCATACATTCTCTTCCTTTAAGGTGTTTTATTTTTTTCCTTCCTGCATTCTTTGTTGGGGGGCTGGGGGGGGTTCTGGCTTTCCTTACTCGAAGGGAAAGGAAGCAAATCTCCTGTAATGGGCAGCTCCTCCTTCTTGCTGTAATGATGCCAGGGAGCCTTAACCTCTTTGATGCAGCGGGTGGGTTACTCCGAGCCTCTGCTCACTTGCATTTGCATGTCAAGGATTATTTTATTCCCCTGGATTTCCAAAGTGACACATCTCCTCAGTTTTGTGCGGATGAAGTCATCGGAGTCTGCTGAGGAGGCTGAAGATTGTCATGTTTAGGAGGAGTTGCTTTATCCTCCCACTGCAAAGAATTAAGGAAAATAATGGCATAGGAAGTGCAACACAATGCTTCCAGGGTTTAGCATTTGAGAAATGGTGTCTTGTCATTTGGATATCAGTCTGTCAACGCCTTGAGGACCACAGCTTCCTGTTTAAACACTTCTTAGGTATTTTGGCTTCTAGGATAACTTCCTAGTAATAAATTAAATGTTGCTTTTTGTGTTAACAGCTGCTGAGCATTAGAGTCCCAAGAGGGTTTGGGTTGGAAGGGACCTTCAAGACCATGCAGTTCCAAGCCTCTGCCATGGCCAGGGTGCCACTCACTGGATCAGGTTGCTTAGAGCTCCATCCAGCCTGGCCTTGAACTTTTTTATTTTTTCTTTTATGCTTTTACGTTGATGTTAACCAAATTGTGACCTGCTGGATTTATCTTTGCAAGGTCAAGGCTAAGAGAGCAGTACCAAACTCTTGTAAATGTTGTGCCTGGGTCTCTTCAGCTTCTTGTGAGGTATTTGTATGGATTCTAATGGAAAAGAAAGCTTGAACCCCATCCTGGTTCTCTCTTGTGAGGTGCTGGGTGCTGGGGTGGGCTCCTGGCTTTGGTGGAACGCCCCCACTGATATCTGGACTCTGGGATGTCTCTGGAGCAATCAGGATTGTCAAGGGCATGAGGAGAGTTTGCTATTCCACATGTGCCAGCCTCTTCCAGAACTGAGGAAGCCACCAGCCTGACCTACTTCCTACTGCATCCAAAGCAAGGAGTCAGAATGAAGGCAAATTAAAAATATATAAATATATACACCAGACCATCCTGGTGATGGTGATGCGTGATGTCGCCCACTGGCTAGGCAAGGTGGCTGACTTCAATAATAATCCTAATAATTAAAGAATTACCCCATATGAACGGGATTGGACTAACTTCCCTCTAAGTGGGTGTTTTGATAACTCAAGCAGATCCGTCCCTTTTTCACTTGTCTCCCCTCCTCCTGTCCCCTGTTCTGCCCCTGTGTGGCTGCAGCATTTTTGTTTTCACCATCCACCTTTAAAGCAGGAGTAAATAGTGCTTAAAGCCTGATTTGCTGTTTGGAGTTCCAGGGGCCGGGCGAGGCGCTGGGTTTTTACAGCGCTCGCAGTCGGTTCCAGCTGAAGCCATAATTGGTATTTCGGCCTGAGAGCTGCTGTAAATCTCCGAGAAGGAAAGAGAAGGATGCTCTCATTTTGTTAGGCTGCCTCTCTTTCGGATGCAGAGTGCATCTTCCAGCTCTCTGGGCTAATTAAAATGCCATTACAGTACATGTGGTGCTACAATACAGTCTAGGGAGACTTCCAAAAATAGATCCTTGAGTGCAGACAAATTAGAGAGGAAATATGCACTGAGCATTTTCTCATAGGTTTAAAGAGAAATAATCCATTTGCTGTCCTAATTGCTTTCTTGTAAATGTTGAAAGATATTCCCCCCCCCCCCGTAAATTTCGAGTGAGCAGACAAATAAATAACGCATCCATGATAATTAGTGTTCTCATTACTAATATTGTAACTTGTCACACACGCTTGATATGCAAGTCAGGATGTTCCAGTGGCCTGTGCTTAACGGTCAGGGGTGGAGGTTTTTTATTCCTCAGCCAGCCTGTTTGAGCTGCCTGGTATCCCAAGGCTCCAAGGGCAGTGCATGATCTGGTTTTTAAATTCAGCCAAACACTCGAGCAGAGCCACCCACGGACCCTCCCCAGATCCTGCCAGGAAGTAAGGCAGAGAAATCCTGTTTGCACATTGTCCTTCCCCCAGCCCAGCTCGGGTACAGAATGCAGGGTGCTTTTTATAGCATGCTGTACTGTGGGTACTGAGAGCAGGGGGAAAGAAACCCCACGTTCCTGTGCCTGGGAGAGATCCATGGAATTGCTGTGGGCTGACACGTGTAGCAGGGACAGCACAGAGCTGCTGGGCACTGCCAGCACCAGCCAGGAGCTCCTCTGTCCTACAGCCTGCCCCTCTGTCAGCAGCCTGATGGAAAGGGATGAGGCTTGTGCTGGCTTGTAGAATCCCAGAGCGATTTGGGGCCTCAAAGCTCATCCCATTCCACCCCCTGCCGCTGTCCCAGGTGGCTCCAAGCCCCATCCAGCCTGGACATGGATACTTTCAGGGGTCCAGGGGCAGCCACAGCTTCTCTGAGCACCCTGTGCCCGGGCCTGCCCACCCTCTGGGTAAATTCCCTGTCTGCTCAGAAGCCCCTGGTTGCTGTTGTGCAGTGAGGTGCTGTCCAGAATATTTATGAGCAAAGGAAACAGAAGTTGGTCCAGTGGTCTCAAACTCACAGCGTTAGCAGAAAACTGCTCATCCTGAGAAATACCTCTGGGCCACTCTGTTGTCTTCCCTCCGTGGAGAACAGGCTAATGCCGGCAAAACGAAGTTCTGCAGTCCCTCAGTCTCATTTTAAAAAATCTTCTCTCTGAGGTTTCTCCTTGGTTGCCCACAGTTCATCTTCAGGTGTTGAAGCTAAAGCTGTGGCCACTGAGGCTGCCGTGTCCCTGAGGGATGACCTTGCACGTGCCCCTGCTGGCACATCCAGGAGGGAACTGGGATCCTCTGCATCCTCACTGAATGCAGAGTGCTTGGTTTTGGAAAATCCTTTGGCTTTTCCTTCCCCTGCCCTTGCTTGGCCAGGTGTTTCCCATTTGTAGTTGTACTTTTTTTTCTGTCATTATCACAGCGGAGAGGTTTTACTCCTTTGTCACTGCATCTCCCATCCTTTTTTTTTTTTTTTTTTCGTTTTAATTCTGCATTTCAAGCTCCAAAGGGACAAATCTGAGTCAGTAATGCTGATTTTCTCTACCTCTTGGTCCTGCCTTCCTCCCTATCTCTCCTAAAGTTTTACTTCTACACCTCTGTAGAACTTCTCCTCTACTCTGGGTGTCCTTTAAAGATAATTTTTAGTTGCTCATTGCCTTGCTCCAGGAATTCAGGTAGGTCGGGGTGATTTGCATCAGGTTGAAAGATCTGAATAAATGGAAAAGTATTTAAATAACCTCTTCGTTCCCAGTTCTGCCCTGCATTTTTTAAGCTCATCAGAGTTAATTATAGTCAGGCTGCTTGTAGTTTTCTTTAAGACCTCGTTGAATGTTTCATCCTTCCATTTCTCTTCGTTTCTTGTCTTTTCTAAGTGGAGAAGTTGTATTTCCCTGTCTTCATCTGGTTTGGTTTCTCCCTGGATGGACTTGATGATCTCAGAGGTCTTTTACAATCTTGACATTTCTCTGGTTCTGCTGCTTCATCTTTTCTGAGGGTTTTTATCTGTCATGTTTCTGGTTTATTCTGGACTGAATTTATAAATATTTTGCCTTTGTTTTGCTATTTTCAGCTTCTTTAAAACCTGCAAACTCAGCTACTTCCAAACCTGTCCTGGCTATATTTTCTGAATAACTCAACTCTTTGGAACAGCTTAAGATAAAAACCAAAGTGTTCAAGTTTCCATCAATGAATTATGGCTTCATCTTGTTAATTAATGAGTAGAAATGCCCATCTGGAAACGAAGCTACACAAAATGTTCCCATGAATCAGCCAGGCTGGTGTCTGCTTCCCTCCAGGCTCCATGGACAGAGCACTTGGTTGCAGAGTTTTGGGGAAATCATCAGACTGATTCACAGAGAACCAATTGGAGAGGATGTTTCCTTGCCAGTTCTGTTTAGTAGCTCAGGACCAATTTGGCCAGCAGAGAGCTGGGGAATATTTTGTAGCTTGTCTGGGCTGTCTCAGTACTCAAACCAGGGTTTGTGGCTTGTGTGGAGAGTCAAACCCTGATTGCATGGCTTCACCTCTTTGCTGTGCTCCAGCAGCTCCACATCCTTGTGCTGAGGGAGGACTCCAGAGATTCAGAGCTTTATTTTTTGTATTTTATTTTATTTTATTTTATTTTATTTTATTTTATTGAGCTTTATTTGCACAGCAAAGACAGAACCTTGGTCTTGGATAGCTTGGTTTTGCTTCAAGTGTTTCAGGTGTCAGTGCTTTAAAAGATGTTCCTGTGTGTTCTGCAGTGATTAATCTAATCCTCATTTTGGAACAAAGATTGCAAAGCATTGGTTTGTGGGTATGGGGTTTTTTTTATGATTGGAAAAATTCATGTACTTTATTTCTTACAATTAAACAAGTCTTAAAAATCCCCCAAATTGACATGGATTTGTTTCACAGAGCACCTGGCTGCTGCTACAGGGCTCTGTTTTGTCCATGGGTTCTCCTCCCAAGAAGGAACATCTTTATCTGAAAATGCCTAGCAGAGAAGCTGCGAATACTCTGCTCCCCAGGAAAACTGGGAATTTTCCTGGGCTGTGCTCTCCACTGACTCTGGAGTGCCTGATGGCTCCATTGTATTTTAAATAGTGATGTTTTTCTCTTCCCCTTCTGTCTGGGTATGGTCACTGGAGGGGAACCCAGGCAAAACATGGAGGATCCCTAGCTGTGCTTTCTCTCCAGAAAAACAGAGAAAGCAGGGAGAAGAAAACCAATATTAACATTTTTCTAACACTGTCCTTTGCCTGAGAGAGATGGGGTGGCTTCTTTGATGTCTCCAGACAGGGTTTGGCTTGATCCTATCAGAGCTGCAGCACAGAAAGGGGTTGGAGGGGAGAAGTGAGACAGACTGGCAAAGGTGGAACAAATAGGTTTGAGATAAATTTTCTGTATCCCAGGGTTCGTAATTACACTGAAAACATAATTTAGCATTTTTTGCTTTGGCTTTTCTGGGAGGGGAATGGGTGACTAGAAACTCAGGTGTGGCAGTCTCCAGCGCTGGTTGTTCTGTTTAACTCTACCTGGATGCAAGATACAATCTTGGAAATATTTTAAATAGGGAACTGCTTCAGCAAGATGGATTTGTGCATCTCATTTACAAAGTATGTTTTTAATGCCTTTCTGAAATCTAAACTTATGCAAAATGGGGCTTGTTATGCATGTCTCTGCATTTTAATCTCCTGCAGTGATTTGTCAGTTTCCCTTAACATCTCCCTGGCATATTCCAGCCATTCCTCAACTTTGCTCCGTGGGGCTGTGTGTCTGTCTTAGCTCAGTTCCCCCAGCACGGAAGGAGTCACACTTTTCTCTGGTAAGGTCTGTGGGCTGACGTGCCTATTTCCTCAGCCTGGGATCAGCACCAGTTGTGGACTTAAAGACCAGGAAGCCCTGAGTGTCATTTGGGATCGAGTCTCTTTTATTTCTGCTCTAGCTGTCCTGGGAATGTTCTCATTTCCATTGATTTGTGCTCCTTGTGTTTCTGCTCTGCATCGATAATTGGTTGCTGATTTTTTTTTTTTTTTCTGCTTGGAATGGCTAAAAATAGCTCAGCTACCCAAAGTGTTGATGTGATTTTATTTTCTTTTTCCCTCCTCTTTCCAGATGGGCTTTCTGGCAGAGACCAGCCAGTGGAGCTGTTGAATCCACCTCGAGTGAACCACATGCCCAGCTCTGGTAAGGAAAAAACCTCCTATTAAACCTCATTCTGTTCTGGGGGGTGCAGGAAAAGGCTCTGCAGCTCTGCCTTGTGAGTAGGAGAGCAGAATGCAAATGCAGAGTGCTGGAACAGAGTCTGTTAGGACTTGCACACCTCTGCTTTCCCAGGCTGGGAGAGTGGGATTTGGGATTGGAGCACAGCAGCCCTGGGAGTTTTGCAGGGGGCTGAGGGGAGCCCAGCCTGGTGGGAGATGCTTGGTTTGACTTAGAAAGGAGAGGAGAACAAAGCAGCATCTGAAGGAGTCCCTTCCCAGCCCAGAAGGAGGTTTTGGAGCTGCTGCTCTCATTAGGGAGAAGGAACAGGGAGCCAAGGCCAGGCTGATCAAAGGGTGTCACGCTGGGCTCTGGGCTGTTTGCTGTTCTGCCTCTCCTAATGATCCTCTCCTGGGGCTTGTCCTCCTGCTCCTCATCCTGGCTGCTCCTTGCCCAGCTGGGAGAGCTCTGAGAGCTCAGGGCTACAGCTCTACAAGTGATGGAAACCAAAGTTCTGCTCCCAGTATGTGGAATTCTGGGGGAAACAATCTGCTGCTGGCTTTTGTGTTTCCCCCTTCTCTCTCCCTGGTACAAGCAGATATTTTTACAGGGGTGATAGGATATAGCAAACATTATCTACTCTTGCAGGGAGCAGCTCAGATCTTCCAAACCCCCAACTTTCCCTTCTCTGTTGCCTTCCAAAATGCCCTCAGGCCCTTTTCTATTAAGGATGAGATCCTGCAGAAGATCTGAGCGCTTCTGGTAATGCCAGTTGGAAAGATGTAAACGAAGTTTATTCAAAACAACCTTGGTACACTGGGAGGGGGAGGAAAAAAGTGGGCTGCAACCTAACCTAGATTTTTGTGGACTTGAATGCCTGTTTGGAGAAAGAAACCTTCAAGGAGGTAGAGGTGTTGCATTGGGGGTAAAAAGGAAGAGATGGTTGTTTAACAGGCACGGGCGTTTGGCTTTGGGTTCTGGGCAGTCCCTCTCCCCTCCGTGTGCTCCCAAACGTGTCTGTCAGGTAAGGGAGGTTCTATTTTCCTAACCCTCCGAGGGATTCTCATTTTAAAGTCACTGTGCTAGCACAGGTCAACTTACAGGTTTTGCTGTGCGCCTCAGTCGTGAGCCGGGCTGGGTTTTGTGGCTCTGTGGATCACGAGCCGGGATTGTGGAGGGGATGGGTTTGAATCTTCCATCCCTTTATTTTGGGGCTGATTTTCTTTGCTGGTTAAGTTTAATGTTTCCTTTGGAGGTCTTTCAGGCCAAAGGCTGGTGCTGGTTGAGAGCTTGGGGAACTTGATGGTAGAGTCTGTTCTGGCTGCTTTTCCCCAGGTGAAATGAGGCTGTTTGATGGAGCCAAGCAGGATTTAGGGAGATCTTGTTGTTTGGACTCCATTTTGAGTATTTTTAATAACTCACCTCTGTGCTTTTGGGAAAACAATGAGGCAGAGATTCCTGGGGAGCTGTGCTGGTGTGAAGTGGGTGGGATGAGAGATGGGCAGTGCTGCCTCTTTGTCAAGTGGTTCTCCCAGTGATTGAGCTGTGGGAATGGAATTCAGACTGGCAGAGCTGGGGGTGCTCACCTGGAGAGGAGAAGGCTCCAGGGACACCTCAGAGCCCCTTCCAGGGCCTGAAGGGGCTCCAGGAGAGCTGGAGAGGGACTGGGGACAAGGGATGGAGGGACAGGACACAGGGAATGGCTCCCACTGCCAGAGGGCAGGGATGGATGGGAGATTGGGGAGGAATTTTTTCCTGAGAGGGTGGGGAGGGGCTGGGATGGAATTCCCAGAGCAGCTGGGGCTGCCCCTGGATCCCTGGCATTGTCCAAGGCCGGGTTGGACATTGGGGCTTGGAGCAGCCTGGGACAGTGGGAGGTGTCCCTGCCATGGCAGGGGGTGGGATGGGATGACCTTGAAGATCCCTTCCCACTGAACCCATTCTGGGATTGTCATATCTGGATTTTATCATTCTTGTCTTCAGGAGTTGCTGCAGATCTTTCTGAGAGAAGAAAGGAGAAGTAACACCGAGCATTGCTCTGGAAAAACAAGTTGTGTGTGGGATTGTTGGGTGGTGTTCCAAGGCTCAGGCATGACTGAAATAATGGTGTTAAAAACAGCATAAGGAAAAAAAAATTGCTTGATTGTGTCTTGGGATATTTTGTTTCAAACATTCTCCTGCCCTGGTCAGGGTAAGGTTGAATAAACCTGAGTGGTCGATGAGCTTTTATGCTGCATTTCTGTTTCAGATAAAATCACTGCGGTGTGCTTGTAGGAAACCAAAATGTTTTTCTCTTCACCACGAACCAAGTGAAGGAGAGGTTTGACCCTTGTTAGTTGTTTTTCTCTGATGTGAAATGGTGAGAAAGTTCTAAAAATCCTCCCTGAAATGCAGAGCATTTCAACTCCAAACCAGAAATACTTCCAGCAATTTTATGAAATGGTTTTTAGGAAAGAATTTGCTTCAATAGAACTGAGTTCAGTCATCAGCAGTGAACATTATTTCTGTCTTCTTTTTTGTATAAATGAAGGATTAATTGGAGGAGGGGAAATATTTTCCCTTTTCACAGACATATCACCCATTATTGGTGCTCTAAATTTCTGAGGTGCTCGCAGAAGTACAAGGGGACCAAGCCTCCCCCAGGCCAACCCCTGCTCTGGAGTGCAAAAATCATCCTTGGATAGCTCTGCTCTGCATCCTTGGAGAGCTCTGCCTGCTCTGCCTTGGGCTCCTGGGGATTGCTGCACCTTTGGCCCGGGGCAGGAAAAGGAATAAATTAACTTTATTGAGCAACCTTGCTTCCCTTAATTTTTTTTTCTTTTTATTTTTTTAATAATCAGAGCCTGGTGAGGCTCTGGTACAGATTTCCCAGAGCAGCTTTGGCAGCCCCTGGATCCCTGGAAGTGTGCAAGGGCAGGTTGGACAGGGCTTAGAGCCACCTGGGATAGTGGAAGGTGTCCCTGCCTTTGGAAAGGAGCTGGAAATGGATGAGGTCCCTTCCAACACACAGCATTAAGTGGGAGATTTCAGCTCCCTGCTGCTTTTTCTCCCTGCTAGGTCTAGTTATCCACTCTCACTTCCACAGTCATTCACAAAAATAATAATGTTGATGTATGTAGGAATAAATGGTTTGTACACGCCTCTGGACTCTTACTGTCCCTTGGTTTTGCAGAGATGAATCCCTGTCTGTGAGGGAATAATGTGAGGTTTTGTCGTGCCCCAGAAGTAGCTGTCCCTCAGAAAGGCTTTCCTTTAGTCTTAAATATATCCTGATCTATAATATGGATATGTACATGAAGCCCAGGATGGGGGAGAAACCCATCCAAACCCCCCAAATTATCACCAGAAGTGAGTTCTGATAAAAATCATTTTGCTGTTACAATGTCCACCGAGCAGGTTCAACCCTGCCCTCTCGATAGGTTATGGAAAAGCTGCAGCTCTTATGGTCAGCCTTGGTGTGACAGTTTTGCCACCATTTAGATGCTCTGGTATAAGATAAGATTCCCAGAGAAGCTGGGGCTGTCCCTGGACCCCTGGAAGTGTCCAAGGCCCGGCTTGGAGCAGCCTGGGCTAGTGGAAGGTGTCCCTGCCCATGGCAGGGAATGGGTTGGAGTCCCTTCCCACCCAGACCATTCCACGACTCCAAGGTAGCAGAGAAACTGCAGCTTAAAGCCTTGAGAGGTGAAATCAGCTCAAGGTTATATTTCCTGCAGTACTTATGATTTATTAATATTTGTCTTTAATTTCCAGCCCTGAGCTAAATGGACGAACCATGGCCCATGCAGTGACAATCACAGGAGTGTTTCACCTGCTGGAGGAAAGCTCCAGAGCCATTCCCCAGCAGGGAGAGCCCTGGCAGCCATTCAGCCAGCTCCCCCATTTCCACAGAGGATTTGCTGAATTGTTGTGCTGTTTTAGAAGCCCTTTGCAGTCAGTAAATTTGGGGTTATTTATGCAGGAGAGGGGAGGGAACTGCCACATCTAGAGCAGTAGAGCAGGGAAGTTCAAGCTCCAGAACCTCTTTTCTGGACTAATGCTGTCCCCAGACTCATGTTCTATTGGTCATGGGATAATTTAATGACCTTTAACTCTGCTTTAGCACCCTGTGCATGTGCAGGGCTGTATGGAAGAGGGATGAGTTTTTTGGCCACCTCTGTCTCAGCTTCAGCATTCATGTTCCATGTAGAATTAAACCACTCCTCTAGCCAAGCTGGGAATCAGAGAATCACAGACTTGTTTGGGTTGGAAAGGACCTTAAAACCCCTCTTGTCCCATGGGCAAGGACACCTTCCACTATCCCAGGTTGCTCCTAGCCCTGTCCAACGTGGCTTTGGGAACTTCCAGGGAAGGGGAGTCCTGAACTGACCTGATGCTGGAGCCCAGAATGTGAATATCCTGATCCCTGTGGGCTGGGAAGAACAGGAGCCCACAGCTCCTCATCTCTGCTTTGTTGTCTTTTGTCTCAGAAAATGTATTTATCTGTCATGATTTATCTGTCTCCTTTCTTACCCATGAGGAAATGGTTATCAATTGGAAGAGCTGGCATGAATTATAAATGATTATCCCTCTCTTAACAGCTGAAAGCAGCACTTAAATGTGAAGCTCTTGAATGCAGCGCTGGTTTCCTGGATGAAAGGCAGGAAAGTTTGCTCTCCTGCAAGCCCCAACTTGCTGGTTTTCTTTCTTCTGCCCTCACCTTGCTTAGTGCAGTAATTCACACCGATCAGCTCTGGAATTCACTGGATTCCCTTAGTCCTGACTCTTCACCAAGTGTTGTTTTCAAAAATAAGAATTCTTACCGATTTCCTAGCACAGCAAAAGTTGTTTTGTGCTTTTGATTTCTATGAAAGCAGGTGATGAAGGGAAGAGCCTTTGAATGCTAGAACTTGGTGAAGAAAACTTAGGGAAGGAGGAGGTGGCAGGATGCAGGCGTGGAAGGGCTCCCTTGAATGGTTATTCAGGAATTTGTTCCCATTGCCTCTGGCTTTGCTAAAAATAACAGCACTGTGTGGTGAATGAAAAGTGATAAATGTTTCATGGGAATAGATCATGGATTGAGGCCTTCCTTGGGGAAAAGAATTCCAAGTGCCTCAGAGGGGATCTTGGAGGCAGTGCCTTGTCTGCCATGTGTGTTTGCAGCCTGGGTGCTTTACCAGGGTTTACAACCTCAGAGAGGTAACTGGGGTGCAATCTCTGTAGGTTTGCTTTGGTTTCATTCTCCATCCCTTCTCTTTTTGGAGGTGGTGCTCCTCCTGGGCCTGCAGTGGAGCTGTACTCAGTTCCTCCTTTCCATCAGCTTCCCTGCACAGAGGTGCCAGCCCTGGCTGCAGGACGAGGATGGACGGCCCCATTATTCCCAGGGGCTGGGTTTCCTTTTGCTGCCTGCCCTTTTCATGGCTGTGCCCTGCCCTGCACAGCTCCCCAGGGTGCTTTCTGCCAAAATTAACTGGGCTAGTTTATTGCTGAAGGGGAAAGAGCAGCCACCTGCGCTCCCAGGATTTTAGGAATTCCTCTTCTAGCATGACAGGCGTTTATCACGATCCTGGAGGCTCTTCCCCAGTGTATATTGATTTTCAGGGCTATATTTGGCTCTGCTTTTTCTTCAGGCAGTGGAGGGAATATCAGGTGAATGTTTTGTGCAGTGATGCCTAAAATACAGCAGCAGTCTCCAGATACTTCCCTGGGGAATTGCCGATGGTTCATTAAAGAGACCTTTCCTTGTTGCCCGGGGAAGCTGTGGATTCTCCATCCCTGGAAGTGCCCAAGGCCAGGTTGGAGGGGGCTTGGAGCAGCCTGGGACAGTGGAAGGTGTCCCTGCCCATGGCAGGGGGTGGAATGGGATGGGCTTTAAGGTCCCTTCCAACCCAAACCATTCCACGATTCTGTGATGAAATATCTCCTCCTTTGGCTTGACTAATATCTTGTGATCTAAACCACTTAATCATCACTACTTTTCCATCTGTTTCTCATTCAAGGAATTGTGTCATATCAGATGATTCATTCATATTTGATTAGAGATTTCATTATAAGCTGGCCTGAAGTTTTTTATGATCTAATGAAAGGCTTTGGAACCACTGATTTGGAACTGCAGTTGTAATATGCAGAATAAATGTACTGCACATTTTGAGGATACTTTTCCTGGGTACTTTTTAAAGCTCTGACAGTTCTTGCCAGTGAATTGTGTACAGTGAATTTGTGAAAAAAGTTTCTGGTGAAATGCAATCATCTTTTCCATTGGAGAGAAGAACTCCCAAGTTACTACAGGACTTCTCCAAGTTGCACTGAATGACCAGTGAAATTTAGGTCCAAACTTGCCTTTTTTGATCCATTTATAGACAGTCACACTCTAATGATATTAATGAAGCTCTTGAAGACCCTGAGTTGTCCTGCTTAAGTGACATAGAGAAAGCTTTTTATTTTCACTGGGGACAGTCACCTACCACCTGTGTGCAAATTGTTCCTCAGAATAAGTAAATTGCTACAAATTTTTTTCCATCTTTTTTCAAAAAACAGATGAAGTGGCTGCAGCAATGTATTTTAAAAATATTGATGGGGCAGAGTGAAGGAGTTTGCCTGGGGCGTGCTGGGACTGGGATGACATGGATCTGGCTGGCACAGGTGGGGGTTTGTCCCTCCCTTTCTGAGCCCCTCCTCTGACAAGCAGTGGGCATTTCTGTTTGTTCCTGCTGGCAGGAGGGGCTGGCACAGCAGCTCTGGGAAGGTGTTTGTGACGCACTGAGGGCCACAGGGAGGGCAGCCAGCTCCTGCCCGTGCCCTGCAATCCTGGGAGCTGCTGTGCCTGTCACTTAAAGGGACCTGTGCTGCAGCCCTCCAGCAGGTTCCCATCACCAAGGTGGCTGGCTGAGCCCTGGGCTCCAGCAGCACACTGAGGGGATCCCTGCAGCACTCAGGGGTCACAGCAGCACCCAGCAGCACACTGAGAGGATCCCTGCAGCACTCAGGAGTCACAGCAGCACCCAGCAGCACACTAAGTGGATCTCTGCAGCACTCAGGAGTCACAGCAGCACCCAGCAGCACATTGAGAGGATCCCTGCAGCACTCAGGAGTCACAGCAGCACAGTGAGAGGATCTCTGCAGCACTCAGGAGTCACAGCAGCACACTGAGAGGATCCCTGCAGCACTCAGGAGTCACAGCAGCACCCAGCAGCACATTGAGAGGATCCCTGCAGCACTCAGGAGTCACAGCAGCACAGTGAGAGGATCCCTGCAGCACTCAGGAGTCACAGCATCCCGGGAGTCTTTGGGTTGGCAGGGCTCTCAAAGCCCATCCCATCCCACCCCTGCCATGGCAGGGACACTTTCCTCTATCCCAGGCTGCTCCAAGCCCCAAAGTCCAACCCTTGGGCACTTGCAGGGACCCAGGTGTCCCTCCCCACCCTCGCAGGGAAGATGTTCTCCCCAGTATCCCATCCATCCCTGCCCCTCCTCCTGCTCAGTAGCTTTGCAGTGGGAGCAGGGTGTCGGGAGCAGCTCCCAGCTCTGTCCCTGGAGCTCAGCCAGGCCATGGTGCCCAGGCTGCAGTGGAACTGTGTGTGTGTGAGTGCATTTAACCTCACAGATCATGCTTTGGCCTTCCAAGCCAGCTCAGATGCTCCAGAGGGAATGGCTCCTTGTCTCCCTGTCCTGCCTTTGAGAGCCCGTGGGGTCTGAAAAGCTGCCAGCTTTTCTTGGTGGGAACACACCTGTGCCTTCAACCAAATGTTGTGCTGGCAAAGTACAACTGGAATATTATTTAAAAAATACCCCTAACCACGGTATTAGGTGTTTGATACCACATTTGGAGGTATCAAACTTTTTTAGAGGTGGAAAAAATAAAATCCCTTTCACGTTCCATGTAAATCCCTGATACAGGGACTTGGATATACTTATATATGTGTATATATTTGTATTATGCTTGTATAATCCCTGTGCCAGGGATTTATCATGTCTTGAATTAGTGCTAAACAAAACTCAGATCCCTCTCCCCCATCCCTGTGACAAAGTCTCTAAAGCCTCAGGAGTTCAAAGCCCATTGGGTTGGGAGATAACACGGTGGAAAAGGCAGAAGGAAAGGCTGGTACTAAAAAATAAGTAAATGGATTTAAAATAAAAAAAATCCCTTTTTGGACCTTGAGGCCTTTACCTTGTTGACCCCATGCTGGTGTGGAGTAATCCTTAAAATTGCAGGGAAGGAAATTCTGGAATTCCCTGGAGTTCCCTTTCCAGGATGGCAGCGCAGGGAAAGGTTTGACTTCTGTTTGGGCTCTGCACACACGGCCTGGCCGTGTCCAGAGGCTGATCAGGGATGGCAGTGACACAGGGAAGGTGCTGGCTGTGTTGACACGAGTATCAGGTGTCCTGGGGGAGCAGCCAGGAAACTTCATCTGCTTCCATGTGCAGCCAGACGTGAGGAGCTGTTCCTCCTCTGTCCCTGCTGCAGGGCATTGGGGAGCCACAGGAATACTCCCCTTCTTCTAGGTTTGGGAACAGTAGTAAAGCAGCTGGGACTCAGTTTCTTCATGCAGGAAAAGCCAATTCTTTATTCACAAAGTTCACATTTATAGGAAATATCAGAAGGCACTGTGTTAGACCTAACTGGCTAGAAATGCTCTGACACTCAGTTTATTGGTCTGTAAATGGCCAGGGGGTGTGTCTGTCAAATCTCTCTATTTTTCCTTAGTTCACATATTTCGTTGGCTGATTCCCATGGGATAGATTTCTTGTTTATTACAGGTGCAAATGGTTTTCTTACCAGAATAGCTTGTTGTGCTAACTGCTTTCATTCTTACTGTTTTTCACTGGGAAATTACAAGCTAACTGCTAGCTTAGCTAGAGTAACAGGGCCAAAACCATATTTTGTAAGGCCTTTCTTTTATATCTCCACCTGTATGCAGCAGGAACACGTGCATTAACCCACTCTGAATGGGATTTCAGTCATTCCAGACACCATTCCCCCTCCCTTTCCCAAACACTCGCTCACAGCTGCCAGCTTTTCACCCTCAGTGTCAATAATGTGGGGTTTGCTCATATCCCAAACGCCCCATATTTGTTGGATAATCTCTGTTTTCTCTTTAGTTTCAGCAGGAATTGTGGTCCTCAGCACAGAGGAGGAGCTTTGGAATGGTGCTGCTGTTTGCTGGGTTGGAAAAGGCTCCTTGCAGCAGAGAAGTAGAAAATGTAGTTCCTTGGCAGCTTGTCTCTGTGCATCACTGAGCCCCACCAAGTTCCTGTGGCTTGTAAATACCCAAATACTCAAATATTCATGGACTTTTGCCAAAAGGCTTAACAGTGTACACTTTTCCATGGTGTCTGTATGCTTCTCCTTTGTGTTTTAGTTTCATTATTTCTTCAGTGTTATTTGGAAATCGTTTGGGTTTCAATGCAGAGATTTGGCTGCGTGTCCTAACAAGGTTAGTGCTGCTGGTCAGGGTGCTGGTGCAGGAGCTACACCCTAGTTCTGCTCCACAAGAGAAAAATGACTTTTTAAGTGAGGTGCATGAGGTGAGAGACAAATGAAAATGACAGGAGATTTAAAGATCACCATAATATTAAGACAAATTCTAGTCCTTTCAAAGCAGCTTTAGCAAGGGTTTGAGAGCATGGTGGATAGGAAGTTTTTGTGCAGTTTAGAATGCACTTTACTCTTTATCCCACAAAAGACGTTCTTGCACAGGATGAGAACTTCAGCTTCTGAGGAGCTGTTACATAATTCAGGGTGCTGTTTACGCCTTGGAATTAAATATTATGCTGGTTTCTACCCAAATGCTGCTTTACATCCAAAATCCTGAGCTGTGCATCTCTGGGTGAGCATGGCAGGTATTGAGGACAGCTTTCCTTTCCAACCCAGACCATTCCATGATTCTTTGCAGCGCATCACTCCAGGGTCTCCTTTACCTGTCAACAAATCCAGACTCCCCGGGCAAAGCAGTCTGAAGGAGTGCAGCATTTTACAGGAAGCTGAACTTGTTTATTCTTTAAGCCACTGCAAACCAGATCTCGGCACAAATGCTAATTTGGAGAGGCTGATCTCCACGAGCAGCAGATATTTAGTCTTACACGCGCCAGATGGGTTTGCTGCTGGCATCACTTGTGAGATTATGGTCAAAACAAGGACAAATCCGCTACAGAATTCCAAGACCTGACTGAATAATTTTGTGTTTGCCTTCCCAAGGATCAGCTAGTTGTCACAGTGCTTTACTTTGTCACTGTCAGTGTGGTAAAGCTCCTTCAGGCATCTGAGATGGGCTGGCAGTGGGAGGAGAGGCCTTGCAGTGAAGGATTTCTCCCACCTCAGGTTTCATTTACTAATAAGCTTCATGTCTTTTTTATTTTTTATTAAGGTCATTGTAGGATATTTCTGAACTTTTGGGCCTGCAGGAGAGCTGGAGAGGGACTTTTTACAAGGACACTGAGTGACAGGACAAGGTAGAATGGCTTCCCACTGGCCAGCCCCAAGCTTTTGCTGACCCTTTTCCCATTTTCTGGGGGTATTCTGTATTTCCACTGGGATGATACAAAACCAAGCTGCTGCTGGTTCAGACATCTCCCAGTTTATGTGCGGCGCTGAGGATTTCAGAAACAACACTTTCCTTGAGCAGAAATCAAGGCAGATGGTAAAACCAAGTGACCTACAAAACATAACAAGTTTTCTCACCAGAAATGTACAGTACAAACAAATGTACTGTCACCTAAAAATACCGAGATGGCATTTCTGACAGAGTGATGATCGTACGGGGAAGTCAAAGTTTGGGTAAGGTCAGGAATGAATTTTGCATCCTCTAAAAACACGCTGCTGATCAAAGGGGCTGTAATGTGCTTCAGCCTCTTGTTTCTTCCTTCTTGGGGCTTGGTCTGCTTGGGTTTGTCTGGTTCTGTTGGACCTGTAAAACAAGTTATTATCTGAAAGTGCCTCTGCTGATGTGAACGTCGCAGTGTCTTGTGGCCACAGCACTGCTCTGGACAGCTTGTGTTATTTCCCTCTGAACATTGCCCCAGCTTCCTTTCTGTTGGTATCTCATGCATCCATCCTCACATAGGGCAGAATCATGGAATCACTAAAACTGGAAAAGACCTTCTGAGTCTGACTGCTCCCCCTGAATCATGTCCCCAAGTGCCACATCCACGCGGCTTTCGAACACTTCCAGGGCTGGTGGCTCCACCACTGCCCTGGGCAGCCCATTCCAAAGCCTGACCATTTCAGGGAAGAAAGTTCTCCTGATTCCTCCCCTGGCCCAGCCTGAGGCCATTCCCTCTGCTCCTGTCCCTGTTCCCTGGAGCAGAGCCTGACCCCCCTGGCTGTCCCCTCCTGGCAGGAGCTGTGCAGAGCCACAAGGGCCCCCTGAGCCTCCTTTTCTCCAGGCTGAGCCCCTTCCCAGCTCCCTCAGCCCCTCCTGGGGCTCCAGACCCTTCCCAGCTCTGTTCCCTGCCCTGCACATGCTCCAGCCCCTCAATGTCCAGCACCTGCAGCTTTGACAGCTCCCTCATTTTTCAGAGATCACTTCTGGACCCCAAGCACCTCATGCAGGGACAGTGAAGTCCTTAGGAAATCTGCAGGGCTTGGGATGCGTGGCCAGGAGCTGGGGCTGTCTCACGGTCCCCGCCAAGGCAGGGCTCTGCAGTTCAAGGCCGCTGCCCTGGGAGAAGCAAACTTGAGGCAAATCAGCTGTGAAGTGGAAACATGGGAATGAAACCAGGAGAAGTCAGGGGAGGATTAGGCTGTGGTGATTGAAGGCAGCTTTACTTTGGGCTGGAAGCACTGAGGCGGGATTGAACGCGCTGGGAGTTTGGCTCCTTATCTCCCTGCTTGGGAGGGGTGGTCTGACACAGGCGTCTGCAGGAATCCATCTCTTTGCAAGACCTTTCTGTATGCAAAAAAATGGTAATAATGGCATTTTGGAAATGCTGTTCCCTGGCTTGATCAGCTGGGAAGGCAGGGGGGCTTTCATAGGCGTCACATCCTGTGGCCTTCTGGAATGCTGGGAGATGCAGAGTCTGGGATTCATGTAGAAAATATGGATACAGCAAGCTGGGCTAGTGCAAGGTGTCCCCTGCCCATGGACACTTCCAGGCATGGGGCAGCATTTGCACTCACTGTGTTCTGTTCTGTGAATGTTTCAGCTGGTCTGCCTTTCCCTGGAAGAATGACTTGTTTCTGTAGAGTTTTGGAACGGGCTCCTAAACCCGAGGGATGACCCTGCAGAGTGCAGAGCTTCATTAAAGTGCCCTGAAAATCTAATACAGTTAATGTAGGGTGTGGTTTGCTCAGTGGAGAAGGGATTAGCTGTGTATCAAGCAGAAGTTTTACCTACAGAAGGTTCTGGTAGTGATCATCTGTATTCTTTGGCGCTTCCTTACGCAGTGTTTTGGCCAGGAATGTTGAGGTGAACCTGGATGTTCCATTTCTGTCATTTATTGCTGATACCCAGGGTGTGTAGCACTTCAGGGGGGCAGCAGATAAGCCACTGCCATCTCTGCTTGCCTCCAGATACCACTGAATCAGATTTAACCTCCTCAGACTCGCTTTCACAAGCCTTCCTCTTCAGCTTGCCTCCTGCATGCTGCCTGGATGTCCTTTTCATCTCTTTCTCCAACTACCCAAGTGCCTTTTGTCCTTTGTGGTGTCCTCCTAAGCCTCGCTCAGCTGAATCCCTGAACCCTCTTCAGCTCCTTCCCCGAGTCTTTCATCTTCTCCCAGTGCTCTGAAAAGTGAGTCACTGTTACTGTGGGTATGTATAGGAGCTCCATCCTTATATAGATATTTTATGTCTCTCACCTTCGGGGCTTCTCACAGCATCCTGTTTCTTTTTGTGGAAGGATCAGGCTGCAGTCGACTCCTTGGCAGGGAAGTTTGGTGCCTGAATGTAGCTGGAGCAGAGTTGCAGCCTCCCACTGAAAGAGGCAGCCACCATTTAATTTGCCAGAATCCCTAAACCCTGTATTAGGTCCAAGTTTCACAGCTGAAGTGGCATTTTTAAGCGAGATAATCCAGAGTTTATCAGAATTTCTGAGGGAGGACTGGCTCCCCTCTTGCTGGGGCTGTAGTAGATGCAGTGTAGGTGTGTTGTGGTGTGGGATGCTGCTCACCATGCTCAGCAGGAGACCACCCAGCTCAGAGCTTTCCGTAAAAGAAGCGGGAGGTTTGAGTCTAGAAGCTCCCGGGGACAAAATTGAGCTGTTCTCTTTGTTCATTCATGGAGGTGTTTGTTCCTTAGCAAGGCAAGTTTAAAATGAGTTGAAAAACAGCATTTAGAGAATCACAGAATCACAGCATGGCTTGGGTTGGAAGGAACCTTATAGCTCACCCAGTGCCACCCCACTTCCACTGTCCCAGAGTGCTCCAAGCCCTGTCCAGCCTGGCCTTGGGCACTTCCAGGGATCCAGGAGCTGCTCTGGGCACCCTGTGCCAGGGCCTCAATGCCCCCAGCCAGGAATTTCATCTGTCCCTGCCCTCTGGCAGTGGGAAGCCATTCCCTGTGTCCTGTCCCTCCATGCCTTGTCCCCAGTCCCTCTCCACATCTGGAAGGGGCTCAGAGATCTCTCTGGAGCCTTCTCCTCTCCAGGTGAATACTCCCAGCTCTCCCAGCCTGGCTTCAGAGCAGAGGGGCTCCATCCTTTGGCACCCTCTGGACTTGTTCCAGCAGCTTCACATCCTTCTTGTGTCCAGAGATGGAGAATCCCAGTGAGATTCCTTGTGAGAAGTATCTGAAACTCTTTACAACCGTACCTGGATTTAACCTGGTGTGCTGTTGTGTTCAAACTCATCTTCAGGCTGATCCCTGCGTGGCTCTGGCTGTGTTTGAGGAGAAGGAAAATGCCACAGGCTGGGCAGGTTTTCAGCAGAAGCAGCACTGGGTTTTGGTGCCGTGTCTGAGAGGCCACCTGGTGTCAGTGGTTTGGGGATAAATGCCAGGGGCAAGCTCACTTTGAGCAGAGCCATCCTGACGTGGGGAGTCCTGGTCATGCAGGGATCACTGCTGCCATGGGGAGTGCAGGGAACATCTGCCCTCATCCTTCAGCATTTGGGGAGCAGCTTTCTGGGTTTTCATGTGTTCAGTTCATCTGCTGGGTCTTGGGGGGAAACAAATGGGAAATGTCTTGTTTTTTAAGAGACATCTTAGCCCAGGTGTGTGTTTTGGTGTGTGCATCCAGGCAGGGCAAGCCCTGCCTGTTCTGGCAGAATAAAAAGGTGTTTTAGTGCCATTTCCCTGTGCTGTCCAGGGCTTTGCATGGCTGAGATCACTTGAATTTCTCTAGGAAACTGCCTGTGTTTGACACTCTCTTCAAAGGCTTTTTGTTTTGTATTTTAACGTGCATCTTCACTGTATTGAATGCACAACAAGAAGCATCCTGGTCCTTGCACAGCTGATACCTGACTGTATCCAGATATATCCATACATCCATTATTTGGAAGTAAAGCCCTTCCAGGGGGGACCACAGGAAGCTGTGGGTTTCTTGTCCATTTGGATGGGCTTCTCTTCCACCATGGTCTGGATTTCTACTTCAAACTGCAGCCTTTGAGCTATCTGGGGGTTTTCAAAAGCTGTGGAACAGCATTGCTATTACAATTTGCTGTTTACCTGCTCCTTTTGCTGCTTTATTTTTGTCATGATGGAGGAGATGGTGTTGCACATTTTGGGGCTTGTTGGACAGCTGGGAGTCCCTTGGCTGGTGACACAAATGAACTTGGGCTCCTGCTAGTAAGAACCATTTATTTGCTGTTTGAAATACACAGGACAGGAAATTCCTCAGAATTTGGTTTCACCTTCTCTTTTGGCAAAGGCTGATGGCCTTAGGCTGAGGGAGGGCAGGGTTAGTTGGGATATTGGGAATTGGGAATTGTTCCCTGGCAGGGTGCTGAGGCCCTGGCACAGGGTGCCCAGAGCAGCTGTGGCTGCCCCTGGATCCCTGGCAATGTCCAAGGTCAGGCTGGATGGGGCTGGGAGCAGCCTGGGATGCTGGGAGGTGTCCCTGCCATGGCAGGGGGTGGGGTGGGATGGGATGGGCTTTAGAACCCAAACCATGCTTGCCCCCAGCTCATCTGCTGGCTTTATTCCTGCCATTGGAGAGCTCACCCCTTGGGAGGCTTCAGGGAAAACTCCAGAGGACCACTGGGAATGTCCAGGTGCTTGTCTTAACCCCACCTTCACTGGGAATTCCTCAGCTCCCCCATCCTGACCCAACCAGGTAGATTTTTTTATTATTTTTTTTTTCTCATGGGAAGTTTTTCGTGTGTTATCTCAAAATGAGACTTTCTGGCTCCTGCTCCATCTCTTCCATGTTTAATTCTCTTCTCCAAAGTGTCATTTTCCCTTGAAGGAAGCTCAGAGTGAGATTAGAGAGAAGCATGTGAGAAATCCATGTGGGTTTGTCTCTACAGAAGTGCAGCTGGGCTTCCTTCAACTCTGCTTTTTGTCCTGGGGATCTGCTGAGGGGAGAAGTTTCCTGTTCTGAAAGCAAGACAGATGGTTCAAAGAGGTTCAGTTGCTGGGTAATGCCTGAAGCAAAGAGGCAGGTGAAATTACATTCCCAGGAATCACAGAATCCTGGAATGGTTTGGGTTGGAAGGAACTTTTAACATCATCCAGCCCCACCCATGGGGGGACTGTCATGGGCAGGGACACCTTCCACCATCCCAAGTGGCTCCAAGCCCTGTCCAGCCTGCCCTTGGACACTGCCAGGGATCCAGGGGCAGCCACAGCTTCCCAAGCCTTTTAAGAAGAGCTGTACACTTATTTTTGTTGTTTCCTGTTTTATTATTTATTATTTATTTAGATGGGGATCTTTTTCAATGGGAACTCAAGTGGGTTTTGCTTATCTACTCCATGCAAGGAAACTGCCAGGAAAGGTTTCCCACAATTGTGTGAAGTTTGAAATGAGAAATAGTCCAAGCTGATTCCTTTCATTCCATTATCTTTAATTTCACAAAAAAGCTCTGGCTCCATCCAAGACACTCATTTGTTAGAGATGTCACTGATGAAACCAGCAAGGAGATAAAGTGGGATAATGGTTGAAGAGGAGGTGGAGGAACTGGAGTGTCTCCCTTTGGAGCTGCTCTGTCATGCACAGGCTCATCTGTTGGAGACATCTCTGTTGGAGACACCTGTGCCATCAAGGCTTTGGTGCTGGCCTTGAACTCTCCATATTCTCATTAAGGAAATACCCCTGGATATTTATCCATGGCAGTTTATCATTTTCCAAACTCTGATGTCCTGCTCTGAGGCGAGGGGGGTTGGAACGAGATCCATTCTAGCCCAAGCCATTCTGGGATTCCTTGCAAACACTGGAAAATGTTGTTTTCTATCTTTTGTGGATGTAGCTTGGTGGGTTTTCTTTTTCTTCAAGCGAAGAGACATTTTTTAATGCTTTAAATCTAAGATAGAGACAGTAGGATAAGTGGTCTGCTCTTCAAGTTTTGGCTTCCTTATCGTCATGAATAAAATTTCCATGTAGGTTCCTAATAAATGCTAATGAGATCTGTTCAGGGCAGGAATTGGGCTCAGGAGAGCTGGATATGTAGAAATCCAGAATCTCTGCACCCTGTTTCTGTCTCCAGGTCTCGATAGTAATCAGGGAGAAGTTTCCTTGCGATGAATGAGTGAGTGACATTTAAAGCTCCATCTGTTGCCTGCAGAGTGCTGCCTCACGACGGGTTTCCATGGCTGATGGGATGATTAATTTCAGTTCCCATTCACAGAGCAGGAAATATTCCCTGAGCAGGGAGTGACTCCAGCCCTCGCCGAGCTGCAGCATGCGTGGAGCTCGTAGGAAACCTCGGCTGCTGTTTACTCCTGGCTTGTGCTCCCAGGCAGGATCCAGGCTGCCTTTGCAGCCACCCACCTGGGCTATCCCAAAATTCCTGGGGGCTGCTGGGTGCTGAGCTGCCTTTGCCTCCAGCTGGGCTGTGGGGCTCAAGCTTGTTGGCTAATTCCAGCCCAGAATATCCTCCCTGGGATTCTGGTGCTTGGAAATGGGATAACAGAGGTAAGAACTGAGTGAAACAGAAGGAACCGTTTCCTCCTGCTGTCCCAGCCAGCAGGGCTTTGGAACCAGATGATCTTAAAGGCTTCTTCCAACCCAGGCCATTCCATAAATCTGTGATAGCTCTTTAATTTGATGTGGATCCACAGAGGAGCAGGACTGTGCCCTCATCCTGATGCTCGGTGGGATGTTGGTGTGCTGGAGCTGTCCTGCCGTGACCTGCTCCCACCACCTGCTCTTGGATGAGTTTGGGGTTCCTGTACTCCAGCTTGGCACAATCTTGTCTAGAGAATAAAAATTCAGAATTGAGGCTGGTAATGTGTTGTTCCCCCCTCTCCTCTTAATTTCTCCTGGGTGGGATGTGCGCCATGCTGGAGATGGAGCCGGTTCTGAGGGTGCTGTGCCACGGCTTCGTCCGCTTCCCCACAGAATCCACTGCTTTTATCTGGCACTGCAGTCAGATACTGCAGCAGCTCAGTGCTATTTATAGCTCTGATTTCACTGTCTCGCTGTGTTTGGGGGGTTTTAGCAATGTGGGGAGTGGGAGCCCTGCTGGAAAAGGATCCCTGGGTCAGAGGGGATCCTGGCGCTCCAGCCACTGCCGGGAGGGAGGATGGATTTAATTCACAGTAATCCAGGGATGCTCGACTGGCGCACATCTTCCTGCCAGAATAAACCACCTCAAGTGCTCCCTTGGCTGTGCTCAGAGTCAGCAGTAGCTGTTCACCTCCCTTTGCAGGCTGATTCTGAAGGAGAACTGGGGTGATGGGTTATAGGAACGGCGTTCCAGGAGTTGGAGCCGGCGTCACACTCCGTGTATGCCCAAGGCATTCCTGCCTGCAGCAGCTGGGTGTTCAAATGTCTTTCAAAACACAGGGAATCATTTAAAAATCCAAAACTGTTGCTGGACACTGAGGACAGCCCTGAGGAATAAAGTCAGAGAATGAACACACGATTTTTTAGCTTTTCCCTGGGGATGAAGGAGCTGAAAATAATGCTGCTGGGGGGAGATCCATGCACACACTTCCTCAGCATCCCTGGGTGGTTCAGCAGGATGGGGATGATCTGATGGCAGCAGCCAAGAGTTTGGGATCCTGAGCACATCCTCTGGCTTTGTGTTTGCTTTTTGTGGGTGCCCAAAGGCTGACGTGCTGCTCTTGGCAGAGCCGGGCCCGAGGGCACGGCTGGCACAGCAGTAATTAAAAAGCAAACTCATTAGCTGGGAATAAAGGCCCGGCCCAGAAAGAGTGGGAGAGAGGGAGAAGCTGAGTCCATGGGCTCTGGAAAGCCCTGGCTGGGGGGGTGTCAACCACAGCCAGCCCCAGGAACATCTCATTCCTGGAGGGCATTGATTTGGGAGGGCAGCAGGCACTGGAGAGTCACTAGAAGAGGTCGGAATGCTCTTTTCGTGGGATTTTGGGAATCTCCCAGGCTTGCTCTGTCATGGACAGGTGGGATGTGTCCTGGAGTGGGAAGTGATTTCTTCCTCCAGCCTTGAGCAGACTCTCATTCCCTGGGGTTTTGCAGCAGCTTTGGGGAGGTTGATGCGATTTCTTTCTCTCCTCCAAAGGGAATTGTTGCAGGAAGAGGAGCTGTGTTTGTGTTCAGTGGGACTCGCTCTGTGCCGCAGGGAGGGAGAGCTTGGGGAAAGCATTTCCTGCACTTTCCCTTTGAAGGTGATGTTGGATTTCAAATGTGAGAAGCAGTTTTCTGTGCTGCTTAAATTTAATTAAAAAAATATATAAGATCAAGTAAAAAAAAAAAGGAAAGGAAAGAGTAATTTTGGCAACAGCATTTGATATAAAAATCCTTCAGTTTGATGTCTAGTGGAAAGTGTCCCTGCCTATGGCAGGGGGCTGGGATGTGATGGTCTTTAAGGTCCCTTGCAACAAAACCCCTCTGTGGTTCTGGGATTCTGTGAATATTTTTTAAATTAACCTTAAGTAAAGGTTATGCTGAAACAGGGTTTGAATTTAAATATTCGTTTGGTGCATCTCATACCGAATTTTCGGTTTAACATTTTAATGTGCTTTCAGGACTCAAACCTGTATTTCCATCCTTTAAAGGCCAGCATGAAAATGCTGTATCGGAGAAGGGGAAGAAAATTCAATTATTACTGTTAGTTTTATTGAAAAGTGTATTCACAGGGTTAGTGTCACCTTCCCCTAATCCCTTCCAAAACACTTGGGACTTACGGAGAATATATTTTCCATTTTGGAGTCTGGGAGAATCTACACAAAGTCCCCTGATAATGTCTTATGTGAAATGTAATGTCTTTATGTGAAATGTTTTTAATGTTTCCAGAGGAGCCAGGCTGGGAGGGCTGGGGGGGCTCACCTGGAGAGGAGAAGGCTCCAGGGAGAGCTCAGAGCTCCTGCCAGGGCCTGAAGGGCAGGGCTGGATGGGATATTGGGAATTGGGAATTGTTCCCTGGCAGGGTGGGCAGGCCCTGGCACAGGGTGCCCAGAGGAGCTGTGGCTGCCCCTGGATCCCTGGCAGTGCCCAAGGCCAGGATGGGCAGGGGTGGGAGCAACTTGGGCTGGTGGAAGGTGTCCTTGGAATGGCAGGGGGTGGGATGGGATGACTTTAAGGCTCCTTCCAAGTCAATCCATCCTGTGGTTCCATGATGAAATGCTTTTTGTAGAAAGTTCACTTTGCTTTCAGGTCAGAGATTGTCACTTCATTTCCCTGTGGTTTGGGTTATTCCCCTCAGCGTGTTACGGACGAGCTGCGAGATGTCAAATTTCCAACCTGAAGTGCTTTAGGTCTTAATTAACGTGCAGCATGCAGGCAGGCTTTGATGTACAGCCATGTTTTATTTATTTGGGAATGGAAACACCAGCAGAATGGTTCTAACTTAGTATAAAAATCATCGTAACATGACCATGGAATTAAAATCAGGCTAACTTGACCACAGGGGAAAAATAATTCCCTATATGCCAAGGGTGGGGGAAAAAAAAATTAAAAATTGATGGTTTTCTGTTCCTATAGGGAAGAAATAAAAGCAGGGAGAGACCGTGAGATAGTTTGTTATTCATAATCAGGATCTTGTCTCCTCATTCATGGCTTTGGCATTTCTCATGGCAGCCCTGAATGTCGTCTTTGTGCCTCGGCTCACGTCACGGCTCCGATTGTGCTCCTGTGTTCTGGAGGCAGGGCCTAGAAAAGCAATTTTCGAGTGTCCCATCAAACACTCCTGGAGCACAGGCAGGTTTTTGTTGTGGGGCTGTGTTCATTGAGCAGGGAGGGCTGGCTGGGGCTCGCCAGGGCTCTGGGGTCAGCAGCTCCCGGCAGGGCAAAGAGGGGAATTTTGGAGCCTGAAATAGTCAAGAGTCAGGGATGACGCAGCTCTGCCAGAGCCCTGAATGGGAATTGTGGTCCTCATCCTTGCAGCTGTGGGGGGAGGACTCCCATTGCATGGGAAATGGGAGGCTGGGCAAGTTTTCTTAGGATTGTTTTCCAGCAGGGGATGGCAACTTAAAGCTCCTTTTTGGGGAGTAAAGTAGGAGGAATGGATCTCAAGGCACGGTCACAAGGGGTAGGGTGTTCCTTCTGCCTGAAAACTGGGTTGAGTTTTGCACGCTTGGGAGAGCTGGGGGTGCTCACCTGGAGAGGAAAAGGCTCCAGGGAGAGCTCAGAGCCCCTGCCAGGGCCTGGAGGGGCTCCAGGAGAGCTGGAGAGGGACTGGGGACAAGGGATGGAGGGACAGGACAAGGGGAACACACAGGATCCCAGAATGGTTTGGATGGAGGGACCTCAGAGCTCATGCAGGCCCCCAAGGGCAGGGACACCTCCCACTCTCCCAGGCTGCTCCAAGCCCCAGTGTCCAGCCTGGCCTTGGGCACTGCCAGGGATCCAGGGGCAGCCACAGCTGCTCTGGGAATTCCATCCCAGCCCTTCCCAGGGAACAATTCCCAATTCCCAGTCTCCCATCCATCCCTGCCCTCTGGCAGTGGGAGCCATTCCCTGTGTCCTGTCCCTCCATCCCTTGTCCCCAGTCCCTCTGCGGCTCCCCTGGAGCCCCTTCGGGCCCTGGAAGAGGCTCTGAGGTCCCCCCAGAGACCTCAAACAGTGTTCAGGTGAGTTTGAGTGCTTATCTCTGGGTCAGAGTGTGCTGCTCTCCCCAAAATCCCTGACTGTGGCTTAGGAATCAATCCATGGCAAGGAATCTCGCTGTGGTCCTGCTGGGGAGAGAGGGGAGCAGGGAAAAGGCCACAGGAAGGAAAACAATAGGGAAGTGGAGGGAAGAGTTTGTGGGTTGAAAAATAGCAACACTTCTAGTAATGTGACCTTTTGCTGAAAATGTTTCCATCAAAAAAAGAAAGTCTCCTCCTCTCACTGGCTGAGCTGGGTGCAGGGAGGGGTGAACATGCTCCTGGGCCTTTACTCCATGAGAGTATTTGGGAAAAACCCCATGAAAACTCTCTCCCTGGGATGGATAAAATTAATAGCCTGACAGAGGATATGGAGAAAAAACCCCACCTTTATTTTCCAGTTTTGCTGAAGCTCAGTGTTTCTGAGGGATTAGCCTTTGTTATCCTGTAAATGATGTTCATTCAAAGCTCTCAGCAGAGTTATTGAGGGATTGCCCTGGAGATAGAGAGAAAGAGAGAGGGAGAGAGAGAGAGTGAGCAAATGTTGCTAATACAGAATACCTGTGAAAGGCAGAACTGTCACTCAGGTGGCATTTAGAAGATTTTTAGTCATTCATGGGGTGGAAGTAATTTATTTTTTTTAAGAGAAACAAGCTGTGTTCAGTTATTGCAAAGGGGTTGTAGCTTGTCACTGCCAGAGGGCAGGGATAGGTGGGATTTTGGGCAGGAATTGTTCCCTGTGAGGGTGGGCAGGCCCTGGCACAGGGTGCCCAGAGAAGCTGTGACTGCTCCTGGATGTCTGCAAATGTCCAAGGCCAGGCTGGATGGGGCTTGGAGCAGCCTGGGGATAGTGGCAGGTGTCCCTGCCATGGCAGGGGTGGCACTGGTTGGGCTTTGAGGTCCCTCCCGAGGCAAACCAGTTTGGGATTTATTGTACACCACACTGTGGTTTTTGCATGAGTTTCTTAAAGGGAGAGCATCGCGTTCCTGAGCATCAGTTCATCCATGACAAGTCAGGATGAATCCTTTCTGTCAAGTCTCAGATTTCTCTTTATCCTCCTCATCTGCAGTGGTGCAGGATGAGTGGAACGGAGCTGTGGGTGGGTCACACACGATGGGAGGCACGGGTGGGTCACATACGATGCTCTTGGCTTGTGGCTAACACAGGGTTTGTAGGAGGCGCTGCCTGGTGGAAAACCCGTTGATCCCTGAATTCCTGTAGTCCTTGGTTACCCCTGAGGGAATGGTGAATTTCAGGGCGCTGCTCTCGATCCAGCCCACGGTTGCTCCCCCCTTGGCTGGACGAGGAGCGCGCTGACCCCGCTCTCGTGCTCTCCCCGCAGTTGACGTCAGCACAGCCCTGCCCTTGCAAGTGGCGCCGAGCTCGGTGCCCATGGACCTGCGGCTGGACCACCAGTTCTCCATGCCGGTGACGGAGCCCACGCTGCGGGAGCAGCAGCTGCAGCAGGAGCTGCTGGCCCTCAAGCAGAAGCAGCAGATCCAGAGGCAGATCCTGATCGCAGAGTTCCAGCGGCAGCACGAGCAGCTCTCTCGGCAGCATGAGGCGCAGCTGCACGAGCACATCAAGGTAAGGGTGGGCTGGGACGAGGGGACTCAGGGATTGTTGAGGTTGGAAAAGCATTCCAGGATCATCCATTCCAACCACCAACCCAGCAGCACCACCACGGTCCCCGGGCGCTGCATCCCGCACAACTTCTGAGCAGTTCCAGGTGTGGTAGCTCTCCTGCTGCCCTGGGGAACCTGGTCCAACACCTGGAACTGTTTCAGGGAAGACATTTTCCCTGATCTCCAATCTAAACTTTCCCTGGCACAGCTCGAGGCTGTTTCCTCTTGTCCTGTTCCTTGCTCTCCACCCTCCTCTCAAGATGCCAGAAGGTTCCCCCCTCACTCCTTTTCTCCAGGCTCAGCCCCTTCCCAGCTCCCTCAGCCTCTCCTGGAGCTGCAGCCCTGTCTTGGTTTGGAAAGCCAGGTGTCTGCTAAGGAAGGCAGGAGCCTCCCCTGAAATGGAAAAATGTAAACATTCTCCCTCCGAATTGTTATAAATTTTAAATTAAGGGACTCTCAGACAAAAATATGGGAGCAGGAATAACAGTTCTTTATTAGGGAAGTAAATAAAAGGATAAAATGAACAATGCAGTAAACCAAAACAACACTGTCAGAGTCAGAACACAGCCTGACACCCTGTGGGTCTGGGTGTTTGTGGCAGTCCCATTGGAATTGTGGCTGCAGCCCTCCTGGAGTGTCAGGTGTGGTTCTGTTGGAGCAGGGGTCCTGTAGAAAAGGGTGTAGTCTGTCTGTGACAATCCTGTGACAAGATGAGGCAGCTGCTGTTCCTCTGGGGAATCCAGTGGGAAGCTGTGCTGGTGTTCCAGAATCTCCAGATTCTATCCAGTTAGGAATGCTTGGCTCCTGCCTCTGGGCTCACACCTCCCAGTGGGATGCTGTAGCTCTTATCAGTCATGCAGCGACATTCCATAGCCTGTTATCAGCAGATGTCTCCCTGGAGGGAGGAGAGGGTGTGGAAGAGATAAGGAAAACTGCCCACTGAACAGCAGCCAACTGCCATGCAGATGGCAAATAGAATACAATTCTGCTTGGCAGTCCAGGACAGGCCCTTCCCAGCTCTGTTCCCTTCCCTGGACACAGAAAATGCCTCAGTGGATTTGACCCTGGCAGGAGGTGACCTGCTCCTGTGCTCACACATTTTGGCAGTGGTGGCACAGGGACTGCTCATTGGAGGCACAAGCTGCAGGCTGAGCGTGTGGAGCGTGGGGGCACTGCAGGAGCAGGCAGGGCAGGGGCAGCGCCTGCAGGTGGGTCTGGACACACTCACATTTGGGAGTTAGGCACCAGGCAGGTGCTGTGCCTGCGTGGGACAGGGAGGAAACCCCAGGCAGGGTCAGTGGGCAGTCCAGTCTGGAAGATGGCTGTTGCAAGTGAAAACATGAGACATTATATAAATATTTCCCAGTGCTGGACTATTGCTATGGCAACGTAAGCTTTCCGAATTGGTAATAGGCTCCTTTTTTCAAAGGGGGATTAGTGCTGCACATGGTAAATAGCCTTAATGTAATATTAAAAAGCAACCTCGATTCAACCTTATATAACTTTCATTTCAATACAGAATGCATGTCAGAGTGGGGAAGATGGGATTAAAAGTTAATGGGGTGTTATTTACAGACTTCTTAGTACAGAGAGGAGCTGGGCTTTGTGAGAAGTGTCCCTGTTTGAAGCTGGATTAATAGCAAACAGCCCTGTCCCTTGGTGAGTCCTCTGTGCTGTGGCCAGGGCAGGGGTGAGGAGGTGCCTGGCTGTGAATATATTGATATATGGATGCACAATGTGTGCACCTCTGGGTGTGTGTATGGAATGTTGACGTGTCCCCACGTTTCTGTGGCTGCACATTTGCCCACGGCTGGCACAAGCACTCGGGGTGGGGGAAGAATGGGGAATTCCTGTGGCAAATATTTCCATTATTCCCTTATAATTGTCCATGCCTGGAGTTATTTGTCTATGAAAAATCAGGCAGGCTCGTTCCCATTTAATGGCCAAGCTCAAAGCCCTGGTGATAGGAACATATTTGCTCTCATTTATGTCAAAGCTTTGACTGGCTCTGCTCAAAATCTGTGTAAGGAGGAAGCTGAGCTCTAATTTTGAGATGCCACAGTGTATCCAGCCTATTAGGTAATGAAGTTCTTCATCTTGTGAGTAAGCTTGGCTAAATCAGAGCCTTAAAATAGGGATGGTATAATCCTGTACCAAAGAGTGGCCTGCAGGGTGATCTCTGAGAGTAGTAAGTGTGTCAGTGGGACCAGAGTTGCTTTAAAAATCAAACAGCACCTCATTGAAATAAGCCCTGTGATGCCTCACAAAGAAAATAACCCCCAGACACTACCCCAGTGTGTAACTGTGGTGCATTTTCTCTGGGAAAGCATCCTTCTTGTCTCTGTGTACCAGAGTCAGCCCACATTTAGGTGACTCTTAGAACTGGCAACTGTGTTAAGTCCAGTGGCTGTGAGTGCAGGGAAGCGATTATTTTGCCCAGGAAATTAAAATATATAACTTTAAATTTGGACTTGGAGCTGCCCAGCTCAGGAAGAAAGCAGGATGGGGATGTTAAAGCAAATAAAACCCATTTTTCTTCTGCAAGTGGAGCTGTGCAGTTTGATATAGAAACAGTCCTGAGTGAAGATGCAAATCCCTTTTTGGAGAATTTTTTTTTGGTTTTTTTTTTTTTTTCTTTTTGATCCCATGTGCACACAGGCATCAGCACCCCATGGCAGGGGTTGGGAATGGGATGAGCTTTGAGGTCCCTCCCAACCCAAAACATTCTGTGATTCTGTGATAATGTTAAACCTAGAATTGCTTTGGAAACTGCTTCAGTGAAGGGGGAAGAATTTCTGCATTTTACTCTGTTCTGTGTATGTTGTGCTGTCTAAAATTGATTACTTTGGCTATTCCCCTGTAGCCTGGCGTCCACCATTTTAATCTACGAGTGCAAAGCATTTATTTCATAAAACCCCTGGAAGCTTTGTGTTGGCAGGGACCCTAAGGATCATTTCATTCCCACCCCCTGCCATGGCAGGGACACCTCCCACTGTCCCAGGCTGCTCCCAGCCCCAGTGTCCAGCCTGGCCTTGGGCACTGCCAGGGATCCAGGGGCAGCCACAGCTGCTCTGGGCACCCTGTGCCAGGGCCTGCCCACCCTGCCAGGGAACAATTCCCAATTCCCAATATCCCATCCAGCCCTGCCCTCTGGCAGTGGGAGCCATTCCCTGTGTCCTGTCCCTCCATCCCTTGTCCCCAGTCCCTCTCCAGCTCTGCTGGAGCCTCTCCAGGCCCTGGCAGGGGCTCTGAGCTCTGCCTGGAGCCTTCTCCTCTCCAGGTGAGCACCCCCAGCCCTCCCAGCTGATGAAGCTTTCAAGCAGCTCCTTTGTTTCCAGTGTTGACTCCTTTGCTAGTACAGAAGTCATGTTTTGGAGTTGTTTTATTTCTTTTATTTTCGTGGGGTTGGTGGGAACAGAGGAACTGGTCTGACTTGACAGGAACTAAGTAGGGGTGAGCACCTCTCCATGCCATCCCCCAAACAAAGCAGGAGTGTGAGGAACACTTCAGTGAGTGAAGTTTGGCCTGGAAAATACTGGCATGATTGCCTGTTTTTCTATCCCAGTAGATAACTTTTTCCTATTGAGAGCTGAAGTTTTGGCTTTTTCCAGAGCTTGGAATTGCTTCCATCAGCTCAGTTTTAATCATCTGACTTAGTGCAGGAGGAGAAGGCGATGACTGCCTGAACATGTGATCCCTTCCCCAGCCTGTCCCAGTCCTTGCTTTTATAGACATTGTGTTTTGGCCTTCACATAAAAGTGCTAGATTCCCCAAGATGGGGCAAGTTGGAGAGAGCCAGGAAATGAGTGAAACAATATTTGTGGAAGGGCTCTATAATGGACACAGAGCTCGGTACAGGGGAGGAGTGGGAGGGTAAGGAGAAAACACAGGCATGGAGAGAGAGATAGGAGAAAGGGGAACGGCTTTGGACTGAAAGAGAGTAAGTTTAGATTGGATATTAGGAAGAAATTAGTGATGAGGCACGGGGCTTGGAGCAAGCTGCTCTAGTGGGAGATGTCCCTGCCCACAGCAGGGGGTTGGAATGGGCTGAGCTTTGAGGTCCCTCCCAACCCAAAGCGTTCTGGGCGATTCTGTGAAAACCCTGACATGTTTGGGGAAAATAAGCCAAGTCTTTTGAAGGCTTCACTGCATGGAGCAGGGCAGGCTGTTTCTTTCACAGCTGCAGAGCAGCTCTGCAGATTGCCCAGGCCTGGCTCCAGAAAGCACCGAGGGAGAGGCCGGAGGCTGGAGGCACCGGCGGCTGCTCCTCTCTCCAGTAGTCACTCACCTTTCCACTCCTCCGTGCATTCACCAGATGTGGGGCAATATTTATGGCCTTCCAATCTGCCTTCCTGAACGAAAGCAAGGATGGAATAAGGGGCCTGGCGCTCGGGTGAGACGGTGGAAAGGCTCTCTGCAGGTCCCGCTGCGAGCTCTGCCTGACCTTTGGTCGCGGAGGAACAGGCAGGGAATTTTTTCCTTTGTGAGTCACTCATTCCCAGCCAAGATCAGCTGGAAGTTACCAAAAGCTTTTCCGTTTGCCCTTCTGGTCAAGGGCTGGATGGAGGAGGCGCAGGATGGGCGCTTTGGCAGGGCCAGAGGCACCTCGGGTGCCGTGAGCTCAGCAGGGAGGGAAGGACGTCGTGGGGAATGTGGTTCACGCGCTCTGTCCCAGCTTGGAGCGGGGCTCTCCCAGCTCCGGCTGGTTTACAGCCACAGCCACAGGAAACTTCTCGGGGATGCTGACGCACGTCGGTGGCGGGGTAAGAGCACAGGGAGGCAGCTGAGCCTCCCAGCTCCTCGTGGGCCTGCTGTCCTCACCTGAGGCTGTGCAATCCCATTGCCAGTTTTCCCACCCTCTGAGAAAGGACTGTGTGCATCCCTAGCACAGGGAATGCTGGGCAGTGCGTCCAGCACAGACAGGATGAGCAGGGAAAGGAGCTTTGTGAGGATGTTTGCTGTGCAGTGATCCTGAAATTGTTCTTTTTCCCTTGACAGAATGAATTCCTACATTGAGTGAGGGATAGTAAGACATCGGAGGGATCAGCCTCTTGTTCAGAGACATGGGGTGAAACTCCCGGGCCATTCCTTTGGTTTCAGGGAGTGAAAATCTTGCAGGAAATCTTCCAGACAGATTTTGCTGTGTTGTAAAGAAATGTAATTCTTTCCCAAAGATGTCTAGACTTGATAGTTGTCATGCTGATGCTGAGGGGAGAAACTGCTCCTTGCTTTCATGTGGAGCCACTGCCCATGGAATGGCAGGTTTGCCTGCAGGATACCCCTGGAGCTGCTGAAGGCCAGGCTGGATGGGGCTGTGGTGGAAGGTGTCCCTGCCCATGGCAGGGAGTGGAACTGGATAATCTTTAAGGTACCTCCTAACCCAATCCAACCCAACCCAGCCCATTCCAATCACATTGTCCTTTAGTGGCACTGCTCTCAACATAGCTCTGCCAGTGCCCAGTGCTTCTCTTTGGTGGCCACTCCATGTTGATTCCTGCTCAGCAGGGAAAGCCGGGCATGTTTCAGTTCTGCTGCTAGGGTTGGTGCCATCTGCTGATCCCCTGTGGCACCTTCCCCGTGTCCCCAGGAACGCTGCCAGCAGCACCATGGCACCTGCAAAGCACCCGCTTCCCTTGGGCTCTGGAAGGGCCAACTTCCATCCCGCCCCTGAAATCCCAGCTCCTGTTCCTGGGCCTGTCTGCTCTGTGCTCTCTTCCTGCAGCAGCCACTGTGGAGGGGCTCCCTCCGCTCGATTTTGTGCCGCTCTTCTGCAGCACGCCCGTCCCTCGCAGCCCGCGTCCCTTTCAAGAGGGACTTGAAAAGCCCAGCGATACCAGGTGTCCGCCTCTGTCTGGATTCAGGGATGACAGGATTATTCATCTTAGGAAGCTGCAGCTGGGTACAGTCAGTGGTAAAAGATCAGACTGAACATTTTGTGCCTCGTTACTACTCGATCGCCTTGGAGCTCGCGCTATTTCCAGACGGCTTCCTGTTCTTTCTTAGTGACCTTGCCTTGCTTTTCTGGCACACCGAGCCCTCCAAAACTTATACCTTAGATCCTGCAAAACTTAACTTCTGATGGAAGCAACCCTGGGGAAAACTTTTGGAAGATCAGAGCGTTTGCTCCCTTTGAAGGGGGTGGGTGGTGACTTTTCCTCAGGCTCAAAGTCAGGATCTTTTGCGAGAGCGGTGAGGACAAACCTGCACACGGAAGGGTTGGTTCTGTCAACAAATCCATGGAGCAACTTTACCCCATCTCTTGGTTGAAGGAGTCCTGCATCAGGCTGGGATAATTCAGGCATCTTCCTGCCGTCCAAGCACTGCTGGTGGTGTCAGGAGTGAAGCTGGAATGCTCATCCAGGGAAATTTGTCTGCTCTGGGCCTTACAGAGCCACTGGAAATTGGTAGATGAAACGTTTCCTTTTGGTTTCTTCTGAGATGGGCCATGGTTGGTTGGCTGGAAGGAGCACAATGGGAACTCCAGATTTTTCTGGAGTAAAATACGTGTGGGGCACTATGGCTGTTTTTTTTTGTCAGTTTAGAGTTTCAGAGTAAATGGCAGCAGAAGAGATGTTTTGGCAGTTCCCACACCCGAATGTTCAATTCCAATTTTATCTGAATTTTGAACTTATAAAGTACTTGGAAGTCATCAAAGAGAACACAGAGAATCAGAGCAGGAATAAAAAAATACCCCACTGGATCCTGTTGTTATGCTAGGAATATTGACCTGTTAATGTACACCACTGCTGATCCATTCATGTCCAGAAATATGGAATTCCTGTAATACCCAAAACACCCCAAAACAGTTCGCAGAGGATGTTACTGCTCCTTCAAGGACCAAGGTCTCATCTCTTACTTAGCATCAAACATCTAGGGCTCCTCTTTTACAGGGTTTTATGTGGCTCTTTGGTTTACAGGGATTGGTTTCAGTCTAATTTTCTGATTTACTTACTGCCATCCGTGCTGGAATGGGCACTCCCTGCTCCTGATTCCCTCCCCTTCAACAATAACCACGTAAAGCCCACCAGAGGCAGACTCAAAGGAGTTTTCCTCAGCTTTAAAGAGGAAAACTGGAGAGGGAGCTGAATGTGCTGGATTCTACAAACGGAGCTTCCTGCTTTCTGGGAAGGCTGTTGGATATTCTGCTTCCCGAGGAAGGGAAAAGTTCAGCCGGAGTGGGAGTCAGGGAGCAAAAGGCTCAGGCAAAAGTGCTGAACCTTTCCCAGTGCTGAACCTTTGCAGGTATTCAGGGCTCAGAGGGCTTCCAGCCTTTTGGGAGAGGTAATGGCATGGGAAGGAGACTAGGGTACAAAATTCCATATCCATATGTGAAGCTGCCAAGGTAAAAACATGGGCTCTTGTCACCCAGAGCTGGCATGAAGGGAAGCTCACCGTCATTCCTGGTCCTGGAGACGGTTTAGCCTCATAAACCTGAGCAGCAGACATTCTCAGTAGGATGTGTCTGACTGATATCAGTCTTCTGCCCAGGGAGCTGCTGCTGAGAGGGATTGTTTCCCTGCAGAAGATTCCCTGCCCATGGGAATTTCTGGCACGGGCTTAGCCGGCTGCCCGATGGCGGGAAGGGGGCGCGTGGGCTGTGTGTCCCAGAAAAGAGATGAGAGGTGCTCCTTCTCCCAGATCTTTGTGTCTTGGCTGGCTGCTGGAAGTCACAATGTTTCCCCCTCCCTGTCTCCAGCGCAGCTGATTTATCCTGCCCGGTGCTCCAGGAGATATCCCAAACATGCTGCCACGGAGCCAAGAGAGCAGATCCTGAAACTGGAGCCATGGCCCCAGACTTCAGTAAACAGGATGGGGGAACATGAGGCACAGAGTCCAGCCAGCCTTGGGATCACTGTGAAACAGCCCAACAGAGCCGTGCTCCCAGAAATCCAGCTCCCAGAAATCCAGTTCCCAGAAATCCCAGCACCTGTGCTTTGCTTCCACCCATAGCCAAGGGCTTTTCAGAGGGTGATTTGATGTGTGCTTTCTTGGAGAGTTTTTCTTCATCCTCACCTACGATTTGACTTTATTTTTACAGCGCCTGAGCCCAAAGATCATTTTGAATACCTGATTTAAACCCCCAAAATTGTAGAATTTGGCCAGAACAGGTGGCAGAAGAACCTTTCCCTGATATCCCCCCGTGCTGGAGCTGATCTCAGGTGTGGATTGAGGAGATGCAGTTGGGAGCTGGACACAGCAATTTTGCACACCAGGGAATATCTATCAGCCAGAAGTGTTGCAACTTCTGTTTCACCCAGGCTTGTGCTTCTCTCCACAATTATTTTGCTCTCCCTTCCACTAATTGCTGCTATTCAAAATATCTCTTATAAACAGCCAGGAGCCAGTCTGAGCTCTGGGGGGCAGGAAGGATCTCTTTGCTTGGCTTCTTGTTTGGTATCTGGAGGAGTGGTTGTGGAAGTCCTAATGCAACGTGTCTCCATGAAATCCATCCTGGTTCTCTCTGGGAAGTGGGATCTCGGTGTCAGCACTCCACACTTCCTGGGAGGGCACTGCAAAGACTAAAGAGAACCATTTTAGCTGCATATCCCTCAAAAAGAGGTTTCTCTGTGAGAGTTTCTCTGCTGATAAAGTGTCAGTCCCCCTCCCAGGCAGACAAGCTGGAGCACTGAAGACAGTTGAGGAGTGTGGTGGCAAAATCCTCTGGATGGCTGAGTCCTCGTGGTAGGCTGACGGTTGATAAATACCTGGAAATGCTCTGCATCCTCCCTGTTACCTTTATTAATATTAATTTATGCTAAAGGAGCACCAGCAACACTAACTGCAGGTACAGTTGAGCATTTGTGCAGTTTTCAGAAATAGTGGGAGCAGTGACATTAAACATATGCAGGAATCCCCATAGTTATGAATATTTACAAATATTGATTTTGGCAAGAGCACCTAATTTGGATGTTCTGAGTTCCCTAATGCAGTGTGTGTGTGTCTGTCACACAGTGCTCCTCAGACTCAGGGCTGAGTTAGTCTCAGATCCAGGGATTTCCCTCTGTGAATCACTTTGTAATGAAATTTCAATGTCTGGGAAATACAATTGGGGAATAAACCCCCTGCCCCAGCTGTGTGGGGTGAACACACAGGGTCTGAGTGGGCAGTGCCTGTTCAAATTTGCCTCTGTTGCTTTAAATGAACCAGAAACTGATGTTTTTCCTGACACCCCAACAGTCCCACCCTGTGCATCCCTGAGAGCATTGTCCAAATGCTCCTGCAGCTCTCTCAGCCTGGGCCCCTGCCCATTCCCTAGGGAGCCTGGGCAGTGCCCAGCATCCTCTGGGGGTAGAACCTTTTCCTCATCTCCAGCCTAAGTTTTTGTCTTCCCGTAACATTCCTGGTTAGTGTGGAGAAATAACCCTGAGGAGACACCCGGATGGGTTTTCTTTTTTTGTTTTTCCAGGCTACAGCAGACACCAACAGTGATTTCTTTTCATTCTTCATGGGCACAATCAGAGACGTGGCTTCGTTATTTTATTTTTTTAATTTTTTTTTTTTTCAACTTTGAAACCATTTGAAAAACTATATTAAGAATAGGCTTTGTGGAAACTGGGGTCAAAATGAGCAGAGACAATACATCCCTAATGAAACTTCCCTAAACCATCCAGCGACAAATTGGGCTTTTCATTCCCATTTCACTCCAGATGTCAATGAAAGCACAGCTCCTTCTAAAGCAGCCTAATGTATGTAAACCATCGCAGGAAGCAGAGCCTGCAGAGCCTAGGAGACTGCAGATGGAGAGAAAAGGCTCCTGATTCCATAAAAATAACAAAACCTGTTTTACCATATTGTGCATTAAATATTGTTCATTTGCATACTTTCCATGGCGAGGTTCTCAAAGCCCACCATGTGGTGGACTTGTTGGAAGTCGGGAAAGAGACTCTTTCCCCAAATGGAGACGTGTTAGTAGAAGCTGCTGCTTAATTAGAAAACAAAAATAGCTGGTTTCCTCTATTTTTTTTTCCTCATTTTCTGGTTTTTTTTTTTCCAGTGTGGATTTTTGGTTGTTTACATATAATTCAATAGAATTTGGAGGGGAAGCATAGGTGCAGTCTCTGCAAAATAACTGAATTGCTGGTGTTTTACAACAGGCTGCCTGCTTGGAACAGGCAGCAGCAGGGATTCCTCCATGGAGAGTTTCCAGCAGATAGCCAGGCAGATTGTAAATACCTCTTAGATTGGTTTTTTTGTTCCATCTTTATATAGAATAGCGTGATTTTATTTGTATTTGTTGTGCAGCCATGGCTGTAGCATTGGGCGGTGCAGATGTGCAATGCCACAAATTAATCAGAGGAGCCTGGAATATCCACAAGGATCATCGAGTCCAACTCCTGGCCCTGCACAGGACACCCAAAGAATCTCAGCTAAAGGGATTAAAATGAGAATGTGCTCAAGGAGAAGAAAAACCTTTGGGGCGGGAGTCTCGTGTATGCGGGAACCGGCAGGGTTTGGAGAAGGATGGATTGAGATGTTCTTGGAGAGAGCAGATTCCCGTGTTCACAGCAAGGGCTTGGACCCTGCCCCAGCAGGGCCTTGCAAGGGGCTGATCTTTGGGGTCCCTTCCAGCCCGAAGCATTCCTCCGTTCCCTCGCAACCTCGGGGCTTTGCGGGAGCTGTGGGGATCTTTGGGGTCCCTTCCAGCCCGAAGCATTCCTCGGTTCCCTGGCTGCCTCGGGGCTTTGCAAGAGCCGTGGGGATCTTTGGGGTCCCTTCCAGCCCGAAGCATTCCTCGGTTCCCTCGCTGCCTCGGGGCTTTGCGGGAGCCGTGGGTGGCATCCCAGCACAGGCCCCCATTAAGCGCGGCCCCGGAGAGGCCGGGACGTGAGGCTGGAGCTGCCAGCTCCGATCAATCCCTCGGTTTATAAGCTGCCAACGTAAAGAGTGCGGGGTGGGCGCCCTGCTCCGGCGGCTCCGCGGGCTCTGGAGGCTCCGCAGGGCCCGGCCATTCCAGGCCTGTGCTGGGCAGGTCCGGGGGCGGCCCCGCGCTCGGCCCGGGCCGCGCCTCGCTGGCCAGGGGCAGATCCAACTGCGAGGTGGGACATCATCCTCTGGGCTCTGCTTTGGAAGAGAGAGCGGGTTGTAGCCCCACACAGAGCCCTTCGCTCCTCTCCGGGCTGCTGGGATGTGCTGTTTGTACACCCGCTTTTCCACAGCCTCGCAGGACACCGGGTGTGCCCTCACACAGCGCATCAAACTGCTGCCCTCAGCCCATGGGATCCCCTCTGCACCCAAACAGCGAGAACTGCTCTGGGAGAATCCCCTCTGCACCCAGACTGGGAGAACTGCCCTGGGAGAATCCCCTCTGCACCCAGACAGGGAGCTCTGGGCTGGGAGAATCCCCTCTGCACCCAGATAAGGAGCTCTGGGCTGGGAGAATCCCCTCTGCAGCCAAACATGGAGCTCTGCCCCGGGAGAATCCCCTCTGTCCCCAAACAGGGGGAACTGCCCTGGGAGAATCCCCTCTGCCCCCAAACAGGGAGCTTTGCCCTGGGAGAGTCTCCTCTGCACCCAAACAGGGAGAACTACCCACGGAGAATCCCCTCTGCACCCAGACAGGGAGCTCTGCCCTGGGAGAATCCCCTCTGCACCCAGACAGGGAGAACTACCCAGGGAGAATCCCCTCTGCCCCCAAACAGGGAGCTCTGCCCTGGGAGAATCCCCTCTGCAGCCAAACAGGGAGAACTGCCCTGGGAGAATCCCCTCTGCACCCAGACAGGGAGAACTGCCCTGGGAGAATCCCCTCTGCACGCAGACAGGGAGCTCTGGGCTGGGAGAATCCCCCCTGCACCCAGACAGGGAGAACTGCCCTGGGAGAATCCCCTCTGCACGCAGACAGGGAGCTCTGGGCTGGGAGAATCCCCTCTGCACCCAAACAGGGAGAACTGCCCTGGGAGAATCCCCTCTGCACCCAAACAGGGAGAACTGCCCTGGGAGAATCCCCTCTGCACCCAAACAGGGAGAACTGCCCTGGGAGAATCCCCTCTGCACCCACACAGGGAGAACTGCCTTGGGAGAATCCCCTCTGCACCCAGACAGGGAGAACTGCCCTGGGAGAATCCCCTCTGCACCCAGACAGGGAGAACTGCCCTGGGAGAATCCCCTCTGCACCCAAACAGGGAGAACTGGGCTGGGAGAATCCCCTCTGCACCCAGACAGGGAGCTCTGGGCTGGGAGAATCCCCTCTGCACCCAAACAGGGAGCTCTGGGCTGGGAGAATCCCCTCTGCACCCAAACAGGGAGAACTGGGCTGGGAGAATCCCCTCTGCACCCAAACAGGGAGAACTGGGCTGGGAGAATCCCCTCTGCACCCAGACAGGGAGAACTGCCCTGGGAGAATCCCCTCTGCACCCAGACAGGGAGCTCTGCCCTGGGAGAATCCCCTCTGCACCCAGACAGGGAGAACTGCCCTGGGAGAATCCCCTCTGCACCCACACAGGGAGAACTGCCTTGGGAGAATCCCCTCTGCACCCAGACAGGGAGAACTGGGCTGGGAGAATCCCCTCTGCACCCACACAGGGAGCTCTGGGCTGGGAGAATCCCCTCTGCACCCAAACAGGGAGAACTGGGCTGGGAGAATCCCCTCTGCACCCAAACAGGGAGCTCGGGGCTGTGGGATGCTCCCCAGATTTCCCTGGAGGTTGGTGGGGACACTGACACCTCCCAGCTGCTGGACTGGGGGAGCCCAGGAGGGACTTGCACCATGGCAGGGGCGTTTGGTGCTTCCAGCCTTGAATGTCCCATCTGATGTAAGCTTTGCAAATAATTGCCTTAATTAGACATCATGTCTCCTGATTATTCCCATGAATACGGGTGAGTTGAGAGGGCCAGGGAAAATCCTTCCTGGAGAAATTGTTGGGGGAATTATTTCTTCTAGCTATTGGAGCAATTGTTTTTAGAATTAATCATGGAACCTCTGTGTGGTTTGAGTTAGATAGAACATTAAATTCCATCTCGTTCCACCCTCTGCCATGGGCAGGCACACCTTCCACTAACCCAGGTTGCTCCAAGCCCCATACAGCCTGGCCTGGAACACTTCCAAGGATGGGGTAGCCACAATTTCTACAATTTCTCTGTGCAACAAATAATACTGAGGGTGGCCTAGTGGGGTTTTATTTAAAAACAGGTGATGGAGATAAAAGGAGGCCCCTGCTTGTCCTTCGTGCCACCTGCCTGCAGCCTCTGCTTTGGCTCTGGGAAGGCCCATGGTGCTAATTTGCTCTTTTTCCCTGTTCTCTTCTCCACAGCAGCAGCAGGAGATGCTGGCCATGAAGCATCAGCAGGAGCTGTTGGAGCACCAGAGGAAGTTGGAGCAGCACCGGCAGGAGCAGGAGCTGGAGAAGCAGCACCGAGAGCAGAAACTGCAGCAGCTGAAAAACAAAGAGAAAGGGAAAGAGAGTAAGTGGCCACAGCACCACTGCTTTGGGTGCTGACAGGCAGATGGGAGCCATGGAGGAGCCTCAGAAAGCTGGAGGAACCTCCTTGAGGGCACAGGGAGCTTGTGGGAATTGAGGGGAAGGGAGAAATGCATTTCTCTGCTTTATCTTCATTTTTGTCTCACTAAATGCCATTTTAGCATTTTTCAAAAGGAAGCGTATCCTCTCTTCCCTTGATTTAACATTTTTTGAAGTATTTTTGGCAGCATTCCTAATGGAGGCAGAATATTAAGCCCATAAAATACACCAGATGCACGCTGCACTCCTTTTCTCTTTCTGCTGCTCTGAATTTCACTCTTTTTAAGACGTAGTCGAGTTCACAGCTCTCCCCTTTTTGAAACGTTTCCATTCACGAGGGGATTTTTTTCAGGAGGTTACAGCTTGTGGGTGCCTTCCCCACTCTGTGTCATTATGCACTTGAGGAGATCATTGTGGCCTCACAATGTCCCTTATCAGAGATACTCTGGGCTGCTTGTTTGGGCTTTTTCTGCAAGTGAATGGGGGGAAAAATTACCTCAAAATACCAAGTTGTGCCATCAACTCCTCAGGTCTGGTTTCAGATGGGAGAAGTGGTGGAAGGAAGATGGGATGCTGGCTGGCAGCTGGGAATAAGATAAAGCTCCAAGAATTTTTTCAGTAAGATAAAACTGGGGTCTGGGAGACTTTTTTAAGTGCTAGAAAGACCAGAGGTGCAGAATCCCTAAGCATTTCCACTTCCCCCTGCTGCTCCCATCAGCTGTTGCTTTTTGATCCATGTTTTGCTGGGCCTCTCCTCAGAACCAATACCTGGCCACTCTCGTGAAAGTAATCTGGAAAGAAATTAAAATGCCTGAATCTCTGCAAAATGGAAGCAAAGCATCTTTTGGGTGAAACACAGAGGTGTAGAGGAAAAAACCCAGAATTTGGGGATGTTAAGGTGAAGATCCTGTTCCCATGACTACAGTTTTATTTTTAAGTTACTTTTTATTTAAGAAGTGCTGTGGTGTAGAATCATTATCACACCTCGGTGCTTAAGGATACTTAAGTTATTTTTCTCACATCACAAAATTTGGCAAAGAGAAGCTAAAATTGTCCTGATCTGAAATATGAAGAGAGTGTGAGAGAGGTGGAGTTTGTTCTGCTTCCTTATTAACACCTCTGCTCTGGAGCCAGGCTGGGAGGGCTGGGGGTGCTCACCTGGAGAGGAGAAGGCTCCAGGCAGAGCTCAGAGCCCCTGCCAGGGCCTGAAGGGGCTCCAGGAGAGCTGGAGAGGGACTGGGGACAAGGGATGGAGGGACAGGACACAGGGAATGGCTCCTACTGCCAGAGGGCAGGGATGGATGGGAGATTGGGAATTGGGAATTGTTCCCTGGGAGGGTGGGCAGGCCCTGGCACAGGGTGCCCAGAGCAGCTGGGGCTGCCCCTGGATCCCTGAAAGTGTCCAAGCCAGGCTGGATGGGGCTTGGAGCAGCCTGGGACAGTGGAACGTGTCCCTGCCCATGACACAGAGTTGAAATTAGATGATCCTTCGGATTTCTCCCAGCCCAAAGCTCCCTGAGGTTCCATGATGTCTTTCAGCTTCCAGTAAAGGAGGTAAACCTTACACTCCAAAAATATTAAACTTCAGGTCTTCTAAGTAGCAGGTTTATGCCAACCTGAGAGAACACAGCCAGGTTTGAGCATTCTAAGGATGCTAATGGATTAAGGATGACACATTTTGGAGGGAGAAGGCTTTCAAGCATGGATTTGTCACCCCTTCTGCTACCCAGTAATTTATCTCCAGCTCTTCGCTTGAACTTCCCACCAAACTGGTGTTGTGGAGCTGGTGAGAAATGCAGCGCTCCAAAAAAAGGGAATTTTCTCGCTTTGGTGTTTGAACCATTTTCCAGCTCCAGGCAGAGCCTTGTGGGAATGCTGCAGCTCCCTGCTCTTGGAGAGAGCCCAGGAATTGTTCTCCCAGCATGTCAAACATCACCTCATCATCGAGCAGGGCTCAGGACACGAGAACATGGCAGGGTGATCTTTTAGTCCTTGTTCCCAGCGGAGCCGGCAGCTTCCCTGGCCTTTCCCTTTCCTCCCAGCCCAGATATTTTCCGTTGGAGCTCCTGCCTTACGCCACGGTGGGGATGAACCATCATTTTCCACGTGTCCCCTTGCCAAACTTGGGATGCATTGCTCCGTCAGGACTCTGCCTGGGAGTCTGGGCTGTCAACCCGATGATCACTGGGATCCATCATGGCAGGGGAGCAGCCTGCTCTCCATTGTGCAGGAAATCATGATTAGGGATTACACAGTTGACATTTTAGCTCTGCAGAATGACTGACTCCCTTTCTTTAAGTTTTTTTTAAATGTTAGGTTTTCTATCTGAAGCCAGAGATCCGTGCGCTTGTAAATGAAGCGAAATGTTACGTCGGTCGTGGTGTGCACAGAGGCTTGGGAACAAAGAGGTCCCTGTTTACAGGAGTTTTCAAGACAAAACCTACACATGAACCACTGGGCTCATTCCCCTTCTGCTTTTAGATGTGACATTTAACAACTTGAGGGTGCACAAGACCCCTTTTCTTAAATAACTTTGGTTCAAAGAGAGCTAGGATACCCCGGACAAGTGCTTTATTCTGAGTGTGCTTCTCTGCAAGTGTAATATCCTCTTCTGGTGAAATAAACCCAATTTCATCTGTGTTTTCAAACATAACTTGTGAATCTATGCCAAGCTTGAAGGAATAAAAAGGGAGAGCTCCTTACTGGAGGCGCTTTGTTCTTCTCTCTTTGAAAGCAAAGTTCTTTTTTTTTTTGCACTGGAAGTGAAAGATTTGATTTGGGATCCATTTTAGAAATTTAAAATTCCTTCAAGTACATGAATTGATTTAATAACCTTTTTTAAATTTTTGTTTTGTAATTGCAGGCGCAGTGGCAAGCACAGAAGTGAAGATGAAATTGCAGGAATTCGTGTTGAACAAGAAGAAGGCTCTGGCCCACCGGAATCTCAACCACTGCATATCCAGCGACCCTCGCTTCTGGTATGGGTAAGTGGGGCTGGGCTTTCTGCAGGGCTCAGCCAGTGCCACCTTTGTCCCCAGTTCCCTTAGGAAATACACCTGATGGGCTTGTGGGATGAGCCAGAGCAGTGGCAGGATCCCTGTGCATTCCCAAAATGCCTTTTCCAGAGGGTTCCAGTGTGAGTGGTTTTCATGTCTGCTGTGATGGTGTCACGGTGCTCTGTGTGTAGAGAGAGGTCTTCGTGTCATCTGTAATCCACAATTATTCAAACTCACAAGTTCTACAGTCAGACATCAGCTTTTATAAGTCCTCCAGCTTTTCACCTAGGATTTGATCCCATCTGCTGTTGGAAAACTCGAACTTTAGTCAAATGAGGAATAGTTTTTATGTTCAGGAGCTGGAATTTGATGATCCTTGTGGGTCCTTTCCAACTCAGGATATTCTGTGATTCAGTGAATTCCTGAAGCTCAGGATACTTAAGGCTTTGCATTTTAAAACTTTTAACACTTACTGCTATTCTTAATCTCTCAGACTTGGAAGTTTTGTTTACTTGGCTCTCACTGGAAACATCTTGTGGGTCCAGTCTACACTTCTAATTATAACTGCCCCAACACCTCTGTTTTCAACTACAGGTCTCCAGTTTCAGAAATCAACTTTTTCATCATAGTAAAGACAGTTAGAAATTTGATGTGACTTGTAAGTTTCCCCTGCTATGATTTTGTCACTGTCTTTATTAAATAAAAAGTCAAAGTGCTTTAGATGTTGGCTTTAGTGACCTCAAAATTCATGAAATTTTGAGTTACAAAAGTCATTTCATTTTGCCATGAAATTAATGTTCAAGCTGAAGTACTGACAGTGTTTTAAGTCTTAAGAAATGAACGTGTGTAGAGGGAGGATGAGGTCATAGCCAGAAGATGTTTCCAAATTCCAGAAACTGAGCTGCAATGAAATTTGAAAGCTATCCCAGCTCTGAGCCAGGACAGAAATGCTGATGTGGAGTTGGCAGAAGAATTCAGATATTATTGGAGGCAAAGTGAGATTGAACAGCTTTAATACATCTCTGAAAATCTAATCTGAGACTTTGGGATTTCATTAAAGGTGGTTGAAGACTCTGAGCCTCCATTTCTTTAAGGGATGGTTAAAATAACAGTTAATGCAGGAGTGGTACAAGGTCAGTTAGAATTCAGGTTGCCCAGAGATGCTGTGGCTGCCCCTGGATCCTTGTAAGTGTCCCTGTCCAGGCTGGACACTGGGGCTTGGAACAGCTTGGGATGGTGGAAGGTGTCCCTGCCATGGCAGGGGGAGGAATGAGATGAGCTTTAAATCCCTTCCCATCCAAACCATCCTGGGATTCTCTGTGATGTAAGGCCAGAGCTGCTGCAGGTTTTTAGCCACGTCATGTTTGGGGTTTCAGGATGTTGCCTCAGCTGATGCTGAGAACTTTCTGAGCACCAAAGTGTGGTTTGGGTTTGTTGTGGCACTTAGGCATCCAGACAGCCCTTCCCTGTGATGCTCCAGGGCTGCCAACAGGCAGAGACAACACAAACCATTGCACAAAGATTTCAGGTCATACCATCCCCTCATTTTCCATCTGTTCTGTGCTGGGGTGAGGATTGTTATTCTGGATTCTAACCCAAGATGGACAAAGCCTTGGGGCCTCACAGCTCTTTCTCAGTGCTGAATTGTCCTGCTGAGCCCTCAAGGAGGGCAGATGGCAGCAGCACAGGATTTTTTAAATGCACCCTTCACTTGTTCAGGCAGAAGTTGAGGATTTTTTTCCTTTCCATTCTATTAAAAATTTTTTTTTTTTTTTCAAAAGGAGAATCAACCTTTAAATTCCTGACATATTAGTATTTATTTATATGGCATCTCATAGGTTACCAGCTGAGCTCTGGAGGCATTCCTGTCCCCACATAGCTGTGCTGTGATGCACTTGGGTGGTGGCTGGGTTGAGCACACACGAGCGGGGCTCGCAGGAGATCCACTGTGAGCAGGCCAGGCAATTAAGTGCTAACAGATGCTGGGAGAGCCTCTCGAAGCAGCACGCCTGCTTTTAAGCACTTCCCTTGGTTTTATTAAGGTTTGTGAATTCCTTTTTGGTTGTTTTTTTTTTTTTTTTAATGGAAAGCATTGCTTAGGAAAAAAAAAGTCTCCTAAGGGTATAGAGCACCATGATGGTCTGACATCAGCGGCTGGGAAGGAAAAATGTTCTGCTGGCACGGAATCACAGAGGTATTAGAGCTGCAAGAGACCTCTAGGATGATGTCCCAGCCCTGGAAATGCTCAAGGCCAGATTGGACAGGGCTTGGAGCAACCTGGGATGGTGGAAAGGGGTGAACAAGGTGGTCTTCAATGTCCATTCCAGCCCAAACCACTTTGGGATTTTGTGATAGCCAACAGCAGAGGAGGTTCTTGGGAACTGCTTTGTCAGACTGTCTCTGCCCTGGATTCTGAACCCACTGGGCAGCCCGGCTCCCAGGAGTTTCTGCTCTCTGTGATGTCCCTGGGAAGCTGTCCGCAGTGCTTGGGAAGCAGCCACTCCTTGAACTGGGAGCCATGGAAAGGAGTTTAACTGAGTATTTGCATGGTGAGGAGGTACAGAGGTACAATCACGCTTTAAATTGCACATGAAATGATCCCAACATCCACGGGAGGGAACACAAAACATTCCAGCCCAGGTACACATGTCTGAAGCTTTATTGAGTACACCTTGCTGAACATGATTGAAGGCTGAAATACCAAATCATGAAATCGTTAAGGTTGGAAAGGACTTCCAAGATCATCACTCCAACCTTTCTGTCTGGGCATGTGGGTGTTTGAAGGAGCTCAGGGAACAGGGGATGCCTTGAATGAAGGGATGTGCTTTCAGGAATGTCTTCAGGCTCCATGCAGTGTCCAATTTCCTCTCCTCCCAGAGCTCTGACATTCCTGAAGGGGCATGCAGAGCAGTTCATGCTGCTGGAAGCAGCGTCAGACCCCAGTCCTGGAGCCAGGGAATGTATTCCTGTTTGCAGAGCTCAATATCTGTCATTCAGCAGCCCTGGAGCACATCTAAACAGGCCCTTTGAATTCCTGCATATTGCCTGACAAAGGGATGAAAATAGCTTCAATGTACTCAATTGTGCTGCTTAGGTCATAATTAAAAAAAAAAAAAAAGAAAAGTCTGTTGCTCATATAGAGCCAAAAATGTCATTGTGTGACTTGATGGGGCTCAGGGCTCTCAGATCACAGCACCCAGGATTCCTGGGAGTGAAACATCATTGCTGGGAGTGCTGCCTTCCTATGGAATGAGGAGATCCTGGCAGAAAAAGCCACATCTCTTCCCAGGAGGGATTATTTTTTTTCAGTTTGTCTCTGTTTTGATTGCAGGTGAAGATTGAAGTGTGCGTGGGGGCATTCAGGGGTGGGGATGTGGCACAGCATGGGGTGGGTGTGGGAAACACAGCCCTGCAAGAGCCCCAGAAATCATTTTTCTTTATGTGCAGAGAAATCTGGATAATGAAGAGGGAGGGTTGGGAAACCACAGTCATTCATACTTCCACAGAATCCCAGAATGGCTTGGGCTGAAGGGACCCTAAAGCCCATCCCATTCCACCCCCTGCCCTGGGCAGAGACACCTCCTACTAGAAGGTCCGTGGGAGTAGAAAATGTTGATGTTCAAATAAAATTTGCAGAGGGTTTCTTTTTTTTTTTTTTTTTTTTTTGGTAATTATGTAGAAAATTCAATGTATTTTCCTAGTATTTTATTAGCCCCTTATTTTTTGAAGGCTTTAACTTGCAGTGGAATTGATGCTCTGGATCTCAGCAGCCAACTTCTGAGTTGAGCTTGCACTCAAGGGATTAGTACTGCTCGAGAAACAGCCTGAATGTGTGCCATTTCCAGCTGGGAATGGTTCATTTAGGTTCCTTGAAAAACCTTTTGTAGGAGAATATTTTCAGCTTGGTTTTTAGGCAGTACAGAATTTCAAATATTCACTTTTTTTTTTTTTTAACTAAATGCTTGCTCTCCATTGTCCTAAATCCATTAGTATTTAGAAGAAAGATGGGGTTTAAATTCTGTTTATCTAAAGTGAAGTTGTGAGAGCCCAGTGAGGGTCACCTGCATGGCTAAATCAGTCGTTCTGCTGATGGAGCTGCTCTGCTGGCTGGAGCCTTCTCCCAGGCTGGTGGAGCTCCTGAGAAACAGCAAAGCTGGGCACAAGTCATTAAGCAGGAAAGATGCAGCCAACAAACTGGTAGGAGGCTGAGAAAACTCATTCATTATTTAATATCCTCAGCAAACAGACTGTAATTTACTTCCAGCAGCCTGCTCAAACAAAGCCATAAATTATCATCTCGGGGAAGTTCAGCTGGAAAGGTGCTGAGTGCTTTGGCCCTGTCTCTGCTGAGCTCCTGGGATGGGAGCAGGCAGGAGGAAGGGCAGGGGGCCACCTGTGTGCCATGGCTGCTGCTGGCCAGGTGCAGTGCTTCAGCCTTGGACTCTCTCTGCTGAGCTGGGGGTTTATTCTGGGGAGGGAAGTGGTTCACTTGTGCTGAAGTTGAGGTCTCACCTGTGCTGAGATTCAGGATCATGACTTAGCAAAACCCAGCCCAGGTTACAGTCTTGGAATTTATACTCGTGGTATGAGCTGAGCCAAGGTGGAGTCTTACACTGAAAACTTAATTACCTTCCTGTATATAGGATTTTAGTGGGTTTTGTTGTAGGAGTGCCCAGGAGGAAAAAGCCAGTCTTTGGGGATGGTACTTTTGACTGTGCCCTTCCTGGAGGACTCCAAAAGCTGAGCTTAGAAAACTGGATTTGCTGAAGGACAGGCCATCCTCTCCTCTCTGCTCCTGGGAATTGGAAGAGCTTCCAGGCTACCCTGGGGATTCCCAGCTTTTGCCTTTGCCTTTGTCCCCTTCCCCACTCCCTGAGGTGGCAGGCCCGTCCCCTCTGTGTCACCGGTGTAAAGCTTGTCCCTTTCTCTTTCCTCCTGTGCAGGAAGACCCAGCACAGCTCTCTGGACCAGAGCTCCCCACCCCAAAGCGGCGTCTCCGGCACCTACAACCACCCAGTCCTGGGCATGTACGATTCCAAAGACGACTTCCCACTCAGAAAAACAGGTAGGGCTGCCCTTCCCTGGCCACACTGCCCGTCCCTGCCCTCTGATCTGATCTGATCTGATCTTCCTGAAAAAGAAGGGATGCTGCCAAAAGCTGGATTCCAGGCTGTGCTTTGTTTCCCTCTCCATCTGCTCCCCCTTCACCTGTCTCTGTGCTCCCAGTGTTCCTGGGGCTGCTCTGGGGTGTGTGAGGAGCGCGGGGGACAGCGGAGCCGCGTGTCAAAGTTTGGGAGATGTTTTCCCAAACCCAAAGCTCTCACAGAGATCTGCGTGTCTCCAGCCCAAGTGTGTTTGCTGAGTGAGAAGAGTACCGAGAAAAAGTTCATTTCTTGGGGGATTTGCATTTTATGTACGAGTTTGTACCTGAGGTAAATAAGGAGGTTTGTGCCAGGGCGAGCACCAGGGCTTCCTGCGAGGGTTTGGTTCACACCTAGACAGTTCTCTTTCAGTCTGGCTTCTCCCTGCACGGTGGCTGAGCAGGTCAGTTATTCCTCAAGCCTGTATTATGTAAACCAGGTTGTTTGGCTTGGCTGTGCTCCTCAGCTCCATAGCACATGCCTGAGCCAGCACAGCCTGGGCTCCCAACCCGGCCAGCTTGGGGCTGCTGCCTTCGGGGAACAGCTCAGCTGTGAGAGCTCAGCCTCGCTCAGGGAGCAGTTCTGCTCACTGGCCCTGCTGGGAATCACTTCAGGACAGCAAAAAAAGCTTCTCTGGAAAGATCACACAATCACTAAGGTTGGAAAAGGTCCAGAGATCATCCAATCTTCAACCAGCACTGCCAAGGCCTCCTCTAACCTGTGGCCCCAAGTGCCACATTCATAGGTTTTTACACACTTCCAGTGATGGTGACTGACCACTGCCCTGGACAGCCTGTTCCAATGCCTGACCAGCCTTTCAGTGATGAAGTTTTCCCCTTTTGGAAATGTCTCGCTAGGAGCCGTAGCACCTGCCCTGCTGGATGGAGTCCCATCTGTGCAGTTGTCTCTGTTCCCCTTGGGCTGGTTGCTGGATGAGTAACAAGCACTTCAGCTGCACAGGAACCCAGTCAAAAATTGGCTCCAAGATACGGGTTTTCCCCAGGAAAGGTGCCCCTGTGGCTTTGGGAATGGTACTTCTGACTGTGCCCTTCCTGGAGGACTCCAAAAGCCGAGCTTAGAAAACTGAATTTGCTGAAGGACAGGGCATCCTCTCCTCTCTGCTCCTGGGAAATGGAAGAACATCCAGGCTGCCCTGGAGATTCACAGGCAGCCTGATTCCAAGAGCTTTTTAGCCCTTTCCTGTGCCTTGTGATGCCAGGTGATCCATTCCTACCCTGTTAGCACTACCACAGTAGAAATGGGCTTTGACGTGCTCCCAAACCTGCTGGCTCCTCACCTCAGGGCACCTGGTCAGATTGGCTTTGAGCAGCAGTCACCCTTCTTGCTCCCAGTGTCCTGGAAGGGAATTCCTGCAGGAGAAGGGAGGCATCTGCACATCTCACCCCGTGCTGCTTCCCAAACTGGGATCTCATCAAAGCTCCTGCTGAGTGAACTCCTGCTGTCAGACAGGGGGAATTAAGGATGATGAATGGAGCTAATCACATTATTAAAGAGTGGAAGCCACCAAAGCCATTGTTGTTTTCCAGCAGGAGGACGTTCAGCTGATTTTGGTTTGCCAGAACGCTGGTGCTTGTTCTTTTTGGGCACCAGCATCAATCTCCTGGGCACTGGTCTGGGATACAAATGAGTTCACTTTTGTAAGGTTCAGGGGAGAATTTTTTTCTTTTTTTCATTGTTTTCTTTTATTTTCCTTTCAACGCAACAGCACATCAGGCTCTGGCACAGCAATATCCTGCAGAATTCCCAGTGCCAAGAATGTTAAGTTGCTTGGAGAAGAAAGGCTCCTGAACAGTCTGGTGTAAACAAAAGGCAGGGAAGGCTGGAGCCCATCCTAAATAAAGTTCTTTATTACGGGTGAGCTTTTCAGATTTTTGGCACCAGGCAACGCTCTGGCTTTGTGTTGGTAATTTAAAACCACCATATCGTGTAGTCCAATTTTATTAAATTTGATTAAATATTTGCAGCTCAAATAACAGAACCCATCACAATACAGCTCTGATTACCAGGGCTGGAATCCAACCAGCACCATTGCTGGGGAGAGGGAGGCTTAGGGGGTGGTGGGAAGGCAGTTGGAATTATCATTTCTCCCAGTCTGGAGGTTGAGACATTTTTGGGAAGAATAAATATTCACCATCCCTGGAAGTGGTCCAGGCCGGGTTGAACAGGGCTTGGAGCACCCTGGGATAGAGGAAGGTGTCCCTGCTCATGGCAAGGGTTGGAACAAGGTGAGCTTTAAGGTCCCTTCAACCCAAACAATTCCATGATTCAATCAAATTTGCCATTTCCCTGCATTAGCAACACTCTGTGTCTTTAATCTTATTTCAAGCAACCTGATGGTCACAAGTTATGGGAGAGGGAGGATGTGCAGGAAAGATATCTTCAGAGCGCGTAAAGCCTTCAGCAGGGGGAACAGTCAGCTCCTGCAGCGTGCTCCCAATGCTTCCCATGCCCTGAAATCCAGCTCCCTCTGGTTTGTTTTCCTAAATTATGCTCCAGTTTCTTGGCTGTTTGGTTTCAGTGTGAAATTGTTTTCCTGGTGCAGTTACTAATTGCTTGAATCCTGTTCTTAGCCTGGCTGGGGGATTGATTTCACTCTGCTCCCTCTCTCCAAGCACTTTGGGGCTCTTCCTCTTTTTCACTACTCTAAGATCAGTTTGGTTGGTGCTGCTCCTGCCTTTGCTGTTAAATACCTGGATTAGCACAAGGATTTTTATTTCCCCTTCTGGAGAGTTTATTTTGTTCTGCATAGGATTTAATGTCAGAGTTTTATTGACAGCTTTTGAGAGGGGAAATTCTAAGTGACCTCTTCTGCTCCCAGATCAAGGTTGGTGTCTCCCAAACATAATAACATTCGTTATGTGCTGCACTGGGATCCTCTAAGGAAAATCTCTGGAGAATCCTTATGGAGTGATTTTAGACTCTGGGTTGGGACAGCCTGTTTTGATAACCCCAAGAGCTGTTTGTCAGTACCTTTCTTGGAGCTGCTGAAGTGGGTTTTAGCAGAGCTTTTCAGTTTTGCATTTCCAAGGAATCCTGTCCTCGTTTTCTCCCCAGGAACGAGGTTGCTGATGGCATTCCCTGCTTTCTGAAATTTGAGCAGTGGATATATTAGAACATGCTGTTACTTAGAAAGCTGACACCACCACCATCATGAAGATTTAAAGGGAATTATTTCACTTCTTAACATGCTTTCCCTCTTGGACTTGATGATCTTAGAGGGCTTTTCCAGCCTAAATGATTCTGTGACTCCATGGTTCTTTTTCCGTGCAAAACAGAGGATCCTGAGAGAGGAAAGCATCCAGCATTCCATGAGGTTGTTGGTATTGCAGGAAACTGGAGTTGTTTGGGTATTATTTGCAGCTAAGCAGGTGAAATTGGTGTGAACTTGTTGCATTTAGAAAGAAATAAAAGGGAAAATGGAAGGATTTGTCAACAATTATAATGCTGCATTTGTCGAGGAGAGCATAATGTCCCTCTGAAGTGGTTCTGATTATTGGAGTGTTTGGAGAGGTTTGTCTTAGGACAAAAGGTTGTTTGGAAGAAAATAGACTAGTCAGAAACCCTGGTGTAATGTGGGAGTATAATCCAGAGGAAATCTTGGAGCTCTGTGTGGCATGGAGTGTCACTCCAGTTCGAGAGCATCTCTGCCTTCCCACCCACATTGTCCTTCCAGCCAGCATGGAAGCCTGGCTTCCCACACACTGAGAGGAGGCCCTGACCCCCAGAGAGAGAGAGAAATCCCTGTGCTGCTCCGAGTGGAAGATGTCAGTCTGTCTGATCCAAAAATAACATTTAGCTGGGATATTGGGGAAGATTTCTTGCCTGGGAAGGTGCTCAGGCACTGGAACAGGCTGCACGGGGCAGGGGTGGAATCACCATCCCTGGAAGTGTTCACAGAACGGGGTGTGGCACTGGGGGACAGGGTTTGTGGCATGATGGATGGATGGCTGGACCTGGTCATCTCAGAAGTCTTGTCCAGCCTCAACAATTGTGGAATCATGAAGACACTTCCTGTGAGCGGTGCGCCAAAAGAGAAACCTCTTCCAGGAGGAGAGCAAACAAACTCTTGTGGTTTAGTGTCGCCTTTGGGGGATCCCAGTCACTCAGGGAACCCACCCTCCTCCTCCTTGGTCCTCCCAGCTCCATCTCTGCTTCCCAGGGGCTGCCGGGGGCCTCACTGTTCACAGAATCCCAGGATGGGGTTGGAGGGAAACTTTCATGGGCAGGGACACCTTCCACTATCCCAGGTGGCTCCAAGCCCCAATGTCCAAGCTGGCCTTGGACACTTCCAGGGATCCAGGGACAGCCACAGCAGCTCTGGGAATTCCATCCCAACCCCTCCCCACCCTCCCAGAGAGCAATTCCTGCCCAATATCCCATTTAACCTTTTCCCTCCTTCAGCTTCAGCTCCCTCTCTCATGGAGTTTTCTTATGGATGTTAGAAGGGAGACAAGATAATTCTGTTGGCGTTTGCCTGACTAGCAAAGCTTCGGCTGGAACTTACAAATAATAATAATAATAAATTAATAGCATCCCTTTCCAGCCCCCACCTGCTGAAATGAAGATGTTCAGGGACTGGGAGCAGGGGTTTCATGCTGCATTGTTTGCTTTTATTCCACAAATGTGGATGGGCAGTGGGAACAGGGCAAACTCTGCCCAGGACTTGGTGGGGTTTTGACTTCTGCAGACTTAATGTCCAATTAGTTCAGCATTTTAGGGGCTGCAATTCTAGGAAAAAAACAATGGGAATGACATAAATGTTGGAAGAATTGGATTACAGGGGTCCTGCTGCACACAGTGATGTATAAGAGGGGTAACTTGGTTTGGAGCCTGTGAAAACCAGGGAAGCTTTTGGCTTATATTCTGGTTATTAATTTACTCGGAGGAAAACAAAATATTCTTTGTATAAATCCTTATTATAGGCCAAATTAAGTATGTCAGTGCTTAAGAAATCCCACTGGCTTTGTGGGAGCTGACTCAGATTTGGGCATGGGCTTCATTTGTTTGCTGGAGGGGAATTTCTCTAATTTTATGGCATTTGTTTTAAAAGCTTCACCTGGAGATGTAGAGGAGCAGTAATTTTTAAACTTACGTTTCTTAGTGTGGTCTCCAGTTTTTTAATTTACTCCAGTAAGTAAGGCTTTGTTTGGGCATATTGCCTGGCAGAGTGAATTTGGGGAGATTTCCAATGGAATTGGTGTTCCTGAGGCAGCATTGAACCTGCATTGACTGTCAGGTATTGATGCTTCTGTGTTGTTTAAATTCCTGTTTTATACTTGTGAAAGACAGCTCTCTTCAGCTTTAAAATATTTTCATTATATAATAGTTTAAAAAACCATGTGAACAACCCTAAATTATTTTACTATAAAAGAGGTTTTATGTAAATTCTGTGAGTTTGAAGCTGTGCTGAATTTTAATTCACCTACTTTGGGCTCTGGAGCACCCAATTAAATCCGTGTAGGGATTATGCTCTCTGAGGTCCTGATGCCATGTTAGATTTGGGATTATATCTGAGGGATAAACAACAGAATCAGAGCAGGGCTTTAAATAGACCTTTTGGTGTTGGGAAGCTCGATCCCCTAGCAGAAGGGGAAAACACAGAGTGATTTTGCCTTAAAATAGATTAATCTGACAAATTCCAATACGTTGCTTTGGCAGTCACTTATGCTGGAGGTATTTTGTCTTTGAAGGCTGTAATTTTCTGTGTTTGTTCACTTCTTTGTTACATGGGAGAAGGTTTTTATTGTGGCTTAAAATATGGTTTGTTAGGTAATCTGTGACCCCAAATCTTTTGTTTCCCTGCCCATATTTAAGGTGTTTCAAACCGATTCCTTCTGTGTATTTAAAAGCCACCTAATTAATTGTGTGTTCCCAACAGAAACCATCCCTCATCTGAACACCAGGAATAAAATTTGGGCTGAAATGCAGTTTTTATTGCCATGTTTTCCTTTGTCAGAGGACAGATCCTTTTAACAGGTGTGGCATAGGCTTAGAATTCCTTGATTTAAAATGGGCATATCAGCATCCAGCTGTGGCACCTTCCCCTTCCACAGAATCCCAGAGTGGTTTTGTTGGAGGGGACCTTAGAGATCATCTCATTCCAGCCATGAGTGTGGCATCCAGGCAGCTATTAATGCTCAGAAATTGGGACAAATTAAAGCTGGGAATGTAAGGATGTGGGATGAGGTGTGTACCCAAACATTGCTTTTCAAATCATGCCAACTTCTGTTTTGAAGAGAACTCAGAGAAGTTGCTGCTTGGAGCCTGAGCTTGTGTTTGAACTGGTCCAGTCTTTAATACTGCCCTGGGAGCAGATTTGCATTCCGTCCCCTGCCATTTTAAATGCAAATTCTCTCTCTGGAAGATAATTCCCCTCTTGCTAATGCACTTCATTCAGCATTTGAAGCATCATCTTGAGGAAGCATTTTTTTTTAGTGCTCCCTTTATCTCTTGCTGGTGTTTTTCTGTCCAAAACATTCACGAAAAAGCTCTTTCCTTTCCTTTTTTAATTTTTCTTCCCCCCTAAAATTCCATCAAAGCACTGTGTTGATGGCTTAACTCCAAGCATTTGATCTTGAATTCATCAGCCTTCTGATTTTCGAGCCCTGCAATTAACGTGGACAGGCTTGATCTTCGACGTGACCTGCTGGTCAAGGGAAACATAGCTGCAGCCAGACTGAGTTAATTCAAATCAGTTTGTAAACCCTGTTTTAATTCTCCTCAAGAAATGTAGATCATTGGCCCTGGGGTGTGTTGGTTGGTGATGGAGTGAGCACAGGATTTGCTGGTTCAAAGGGATTAAGTGGTGGGGCTGTTGAGGAAGGGAAAGGATGGTGCTGCTCACTCAGCTCTGTCAGGAGCCCTCAAACCCTCCAGCAGGTGTTTCACTCAGGGCTCAGGAGATCAGAAAGCTCCCAGAGGAAATCATCTTGCAGGAGGAGTGTTGGATTAAAGCTTTGTGACCCTGATGGAGGCGCGATAACGCGTGCGCTGTCACCGGCTGTCCTGGCCCCAGGGCCGCTGGGGCTTCCCAGGAGCTCTGCCCTGGCTGTTTGGGAGCTCAGGATTTGTGTTTTGGAGGGAGTCTCTCAAAGTTGGGGTGTACACAAGGCTGTGGTCACAGGAAACGCATCCACACCTGCCCTGGGCAGTCTGGAACCTCCCAGGTGTGTGATGTGCTGTTAGATAGGGTTGAACTGTGGGGCTGTGATGATGTAGCCCCAAGTTGCTTCCCAAACAAACAAACCAACAAACCTCCTCCTCCTCCTCCCTGGCTGTGGCTTTCCTTGGCCATGCTCTCATGCCCTTTCCCTTGAGTTGACACTGGCTGCAGCTGACACAAGGAAGCAGCAGGGAGACAATCACCTGATTTGCTTGTGGGGTTTGATTTTGGTGTTTTCCCATGCCCCAGCATCCCTCCATCCCTCCCTCAGCCTGCTCACCCTGGGGTCAGATGACTCCCAGGGTGTGGAGCTGCCGGTTCCAGCAGCACATCAGTGATTACCAACAGCAGCATCTCAGCTGGCTCAGCCATTCCTCTCTGGATCCCATCAGCTGGGTTTACCACTGGGTTGGGAGTGAGTTGGGCAGAGGTGGGAAACTCTGCACTAATCCTGAGTCTGTGTCTTCATTCAGAGAAGACTTTTCAGGATGATAATTACATTTTTAATTCACATGCCTGTTGTTGTTGTTGAATTCAGATGTTGCATGGACTGGGACTTGTTTGTTACATTAAAAATCTGTGTTAGCAAATGACTTAATTTAATTTAGCTTTCTGCAAATGCTCGACTGCAGCCAACTCAGCTCAGCTCAACTCGACGTAACTCGGCTCAGCTCAACTGCAGGCTGAGTAAAACGCTGCTGAGACACTCCTAACGCTGTTTCCTTTCCTGGGCAGCCTCTGAGCCCAACCTGAAGCTGCGCTCCAGACTAAAGCAGAAGGTGGCAGAGAGGAGGAGCAGCCCCCTCCTGCGCAGGAAGGACGGGCCCGTGGTGACGGCGCTCAAGAAGCGCCCGCTGGACGTCACAGGTACGGCGGGTAAGTGACAATTCCTCAATCCTTCACCCCCTTCTCCCTTCCCAAAATGCCCTCCTGTCTCTTTTGTGTGCTTCAGCAGTGCTGGAACCCAGCTGAGGGTGCTGGGATTGTCCAGCTGGAGCAGGCTGGGGTCAGCCTCGTCCCCATCCACAGCTCTCATCTCTGCTCCCTTTGACCAGGGACACACCTGGAGCTGTGTCAGTTAGGAGCTGTGTCAAAAGCAAAAAGGTTCTTGACCCAGGAGCTTTATACACACAGCTGCATAACACTTTTTTTCACTACTCAACTGACAGTTTCTTGTTGAAAAGTCCTGTCCTTCCAGAACCAAAGTTTGCAAGTGGGATCAGAGCAAAGAACGTGATGAGATTACCATAAAGTTAATTCTTAGCACCATCTAGGGATGTCTCTGTGTAAGTACCACCCAGTGACAGCTTTGCCTGGCTTGTCTGGCTCTGAGGCACACGACCATCACTCCATCAAACTCAAAGTGAGCTCCCTTTTGACAGGGGAGTGGGCCTGGGAGACCCTGGGGTACTTCAGCACTTCCCTGGGTCAGAGCCTCTCTGTTTGCAGAGAGGAAGGAGGATTTCAAGAGCTGAAAGTTGTGGAATCATCAAATATCCTTGTGGCTTGGAAGGCACCCACAAGGAATAATCCAGTCCAACCCTAGGCCTGCACAGGACACCCCAAAAATCCCAGCCTGTGTCTGAGAGTGTTTTCCATGAGTTCTGGCAGCCTTTCAGACCTGAAAATCCAAGTTTCTTCACTCACACAATGCTCTATGGCACATGGCTCCTGGGATCAATCAGCCTCTGGTGGCTGACCATTTTTCCCTGCAATGACTTCAGAAATGGCAGTGGAAGCTCCCCTTTCTCACTGGCATGGATGTGGTTCAAGAAGCCAGCCTGGAGCCTGTTAGAAAAGTGTCTGAGTTGTCACGGTAAGAGGGGACATTTAAACGGAAAATAAGTTTTCAAAGCAGTCCCACTTTGGGGAATAGAAATTACATTTGATCCCTGAAGAACACAGGGGGTTCTGGTGGGACAGTTTCCACTTGACCTGGTTTCTCCACCCTGGTTTTGAGCACTTCCAGGGCAGCCACAGTTTCTCTGGGCACCCTGTGCCAGGGCTTTATCACCTTCAGAGAGAATTCCTTCCTGCAATCCCTCTAAGCCTGCCCTGTGGCAGTGGGGAGCCATTCCCCCTGTCCTGTCCCTCCAGGCCCTTGTAAAAATGAGCTTTGATTCCTCCTGGGGCAATGAGGAGCCTGCTGCAGCCTCAGCCACTGCAGCTACTAGGAGATTCTCCTGCTGCAAAGGGTTGGGGAGTGAGGAAAGTTCAAAAGAAAAGGTTTGAATGTTATTAGCCTTCCCAAATAAAAGGAGGAACACTGGCAGCTGTGCCACAGAGCAGGTGAGAGATCTTCTGAGGGAGGTCTGATGCAAGGAGGTGTCTTTAGGGTTAGAGGGAAAGAGGGTGAGAGAGGCACTTCCAGAAGAATGAAGCAGAACGACTCTGACATCCTCCAGTCTGACCTCTTCAAATCTTCCATGCCTTTTATTATCTTTCAGTCATATTTCAAGTTATTAATACACTCCAAGAGAAATCCCCATGGGGAGAAGACTTAAATATGCTGAGTAGGTGCTTGGATAAACCATTTGAAAGTGTTTGTTGGTATTTTAAGAGCCCTGGGAAGATTTAGGGGGAAGAAGGGAAGGAGGAGGAGGAGAGCTGCTTTCATCCAAAACAAAACTTGAGGGGTTGTTATCTGTGTAAATACCATCCCAGAGATGGTTTCTAATGTTCAAAGTTGGTTTGGGATGTGTTTTTCAGACTCTGCATGCAACAGCGCTCCTGGATCTGGTCCCAGCTCTCCGAACAACAGCTCCAACAACATCAGCACTGAGAATGGAATTGCAGGATCAGTCACCAGTATCCAGGCAGAGGTACAGAGCCCCCCTTCCCCCTGCTGTGTAACACCCCTCAGCTCTGGGGCAGTTTGGGAGCTAAGCCACACAAAAGGAAAAGCCCAACTTGTGACTTGGAGCAGACTTTGGGAATTGCCTCTCAGCCCTGAGGATGCCTTATCTGTTTATTAAATCTGGTTTGGGCCAGCTCACAGGCAGCTTGTGGTAGCTTGCAGTGGTTTTGTAGTGAGGAGAAAGTAAAAATAAAGAGATTCAGCAAGGCCAAATGCAAGTATTTTAGTGTTTGGGGACTTCATTCCTGGATATAGGGTGGATTTATTGTATGCAGTAGGCTGGTCTAAATATGACCAAACTATAATTGGATTAAAGGGGATGGATTTAAACTTTTCCTCCACAACTGGGGATCTGAAAGCTTGGTGCCTTGTGCTGGTTTATAATCCCATAAACTCCCACCATCACTTGAGGCATTGCTGGATGCCCAGGGCAGGGTGTTGGCCTGGGTGAGGTGGGGTTGGATTGAGCACAGCAGCTCCTGTGTTCAGGAATCTGGGAGCCAAAGTTTTCCAAGGGGTCTGTGCCATGTGAGCTGGCTCCCACTATAAACTGTGCCTCTAGAAAACCAGTGTGGTTGTCTGATGTTACTGGTGCATTTCTTTTCATCCAGCTTCCCATTAGCTGTTCTCCCCATGAATAGAGTCTGTCTTAACACCAGGGCTCCAAAAACAGGCTGGGGCTTGTTCTCCACAAATATTCCTTTAGAATTGAAAAGGCCTTCTGATGGTGGAAATGTCAGTCCTTAGTGCTTTCTAGTTTTGTAAAGATTTGCACTTTATTTTTATTTCTAATGTAGTGTAACAGTATTTAATATGGGGAGCATGCCTCCTTCTCCACCCTCTGCCCTGGCAAATGATGCAGCAGACATTCCAGCCACTCTAGTCCATAGCAAACCTTACAGATTTAGGTAATTAGTGTGAAAATTAGGGTGGTGGGAGTTCTCTTGCCCCAGGAGGACGAGCACTGAGTTTTGATTTTGCTGATCCAGGAGCTGTCAGTCTTGTCTGTCCTTAGCAAACTGCAAATTCCCAGTTGCTGCTGATGGAAAAACTAGTGGGTTTGGCAGTGTTTTTATGACATAAACAGAGCAGGCAGCTTCCCAAAAGTCCCTGCAGGGGATTGGAATCAGGTGGTCTTTAAGGTCCCTTCCAGCCCGAACCATTCCATGAGGTCAGAGTGAGCTCCTGCCAGTAAATGTGAAGCTGGAGCATCCTCCTCATCCATTTGATTTTTCAACTTAATAATTAGAGCTGATCATCTGGGACTGGACCACCAACAGCTAATCAAATGGACACTGACCACAGGAAGAAATCTTTCCATCAACTGCTTGTAGTGCAGTTGTAATTTTGTGACTTAGGCTGAGGCATGAGCATTACAAATTATTTGGGAAAAAACCCCTGTCCTGTCCAAGCCCTTCCCCTTCCCAAAGAAAAATAACTCTGCATTTTATTTCAGCATTCATGTCATGTGATCCCAGCTGATGCATTGGCCTGTAGTTGGGAAAAAGAATAAGTGGGGTTTGGTGTCTTTAAAATCCTCTTCTTCAGGAGGAGTTGTATGACCTGGGAGCTCAGGTGTTGGAGATTCCTTTCATACCAATGGACCAGGACTTCCCATGCTCCCACCATCAAATGTTTGGAAATATTTGAGTGTTTCTGAAAAGATAATGCTGTGTTTTGTTCTTAGCCTCATGTTTCATTTTAAATGAGAAGTATATCTCACTGCTTCTTAGTTTGCTGCATCAGCCCCTGAACCAGGTGTGTTGAAGATGGTGCCCAAGTTCATTATTTGAGTGCCTTCAGTGGGGAAAGAATGCAGCCCTGCCTCCTTTCAAGCAGACACTTTCTGGTTTGAAATACTGTTTTTAAAGGTTTTTCCCTCTCTGAATGGCAGACACCATTCACTGCTATTGCAGTTGGTACAAGGCTGTAAAAACTCCTGGAGTACAGCTGCAGACTGTGCATTCAGAAATGGCTGTGTGCAGTTCAGCCCAGAGATGGGAGCTGTGTGTTTAAAGTGGTGATAATGCTGCCAAATCCCATATGCTCAGAGCATCAAGCTGCTGTGTTCTTCTCTCCTCTGTTTTCTATATCAAATCCCCAGGAGAGGCTTTGAGGCACAGCTCCAGAGTATTGATTGTTCAAAGGGAAAATGGATGTAGTTTTGTTTCATTTATGATATCAGTAAAATATTTCATTCCTCTGCTGACAATAAGTATCTTATTTTCAATGGCACGCTGACATTATGTAATTTAAATTAAAGCAAAATTGCCAGGAGTGTTCAAAAATCACTTGGAAAGAGAAGTGTGTGGGTACAAATAATCACATGGAGAGTCACTTTAGATTAGAGAGAAAAGTGAAGTTTTTTACAATGAATCTGTTAAAAATAAGGCACAGGCTTCCCAGAGAAGCTGTGGCTGCCTCATCCCTGGAAGTGTCCATGGTCAGGCTGGATTTTGGGCTTGGAACACCCTGAGATGGTGGAAGGTGTCCCTCTCCATTGCAGGGGGTGGAACAGCCTGGCCTTGAACAATTCCAAGGATGGGACAGCCACCACTTAGGTACAGATTGCCCCATAGAATATTGAGTTAAACAAAATTCCCTTTTTCACAGCAGCACCTGAGTTTACCAGGCTTCTGCAGAAGTCTTTTTGAAGTCTGAATTCTATTTACGTTGGAAAATCACCCGCAGAGACCTCAGGGTGATCAGAGCCCTGGTTTCCTAACAGGAAAATCAGGCACTTTATTGTAATTTTTATAATGGCTTTTCTAGTGCGTATTTCAAATCAGTCTTGTTTAGAAATTAAAGGTATTTTTGCTAAAGTGTTCTTGCTGCAAATGCATGTAAGATAACTGAGCAAATCTTGAATTTCACCCTGAAAATCAGGAAATAGCTCCATAAATGCAACCTTGAGGCTTTTGGATGAGATTTTGAAGTCTGATTTATGCTAACACACACTAGTAAATAACATAAATTGTCTGTTATTTGCTGAAGAGAAAAACACCAATTGTAAAGGTTTTTTTTTTTTTTTTTTAAGATAATTGGTTTTACCTTTAAAAAGGCAAATGCTTGAGAAGGGCAAGTGCCAAGGGAGTAGCACGTAGCTTTTCCAGGGGAGGTTTAGGATGGAGGTCAGGAAAGGTTCTTCCCCCGGAGGGTGCTGGGCACTGCCAGGCTCCCCAGGGAATGGGCACAGCCCCGAGGCTGCCAGAGTGTGTATGGACACTGCTCCTGGGGATGGCCAGGCTGGGATTGTTGGGGTGTCTGTGCAGTTCTGGAGACTCTGTGTCCCCTCCTGCTGCCCTGTCCCAGTGAGTGCTGTGTCCTGGGGATGGGGATGGGCTCTGGGATGGGCTCTCACCAGGCTCTCACTCTCCTTCCCAGACCAGCCTGGCTCACAGGCTCGTCAACCGCGAGGGCTCCGTGACGCAGCTCCCGCTCTACACCTCGCCCTCCCTGCCCAACATCACACTGGGACTGCCTGCCACCGGCCCCTCCAGCGTGAGTGGGGCTGCCAGCAGGGCTGGGAGGGCTGGCATCAGGGGCTGGGATGGCAGCAGGGGCTGGGATCAGCCTCTGGGATGGCAGCAGGGCTGGGATCAGCTGCTGGGATGGCAGCAGGGCCTGGGATCAGGGGCTGGGATGGCAGCAGGGCTCGGATCAGGGGCTGGGATGGCAGCAGGGTTGGCATCAGCCTCTGGGCTAGCAGCAGGGCTGGGATCAGCCTCTGGGATGGCAGCAGGGCTGGGATCAGCTGCTGGGATGGCAGCAGGGCCTGGGATCAGGGGCTGGGATGTCAGTGTGGCTGGGATCAGGGGCTGGGATGGCAGTGTGGCTGGGATCAGGGGCTGGGCTGGCAGCAGGGCTGGGATCAGCCTCTGGGCTAGCACCAGGGCTGGGATCAGGGGCTGGGATGGCAGCAGGGCTGGGATCAGGTCCTGGGATGTCTCCTAACCCCCTGTGGCTGTGCGTTTGCAGGCGGGACAAGCGCAGCAGGATGCAGAGAGGCTCGCAATCCCAGCCTTACAGCAGCGGATCTCCTTATTCCCTGGCACTCACCTCACTCCCTACCTGAGCACTACAACGTTGGAGAGGGATGGGGGAACTGCACACAACCCTCTCCTGCAGCACATGGTCCTACTGGAACAGCCAACTGCACAAACGCCCCTGGTCACAGGTGAGCGCTGCGGGGGCAGCACTCAGGCACCTGGAAAAGAGAGGAAACCAGCAGGGATCTGTTGGGCTGTTGTCAAGGCAGCCTCTAGGTCCTGCATCACCTGTACACCCTGCAGGTGGAACATAAAACCTTGGTTTGTTGATTCATTGATTAGGGGTGATTTTTCCAGAACTGGATCTCCCACCTCATTTTGGTGAGATGAAAATAAATACTGTTATTCCATCAGGACAGCAAAGGTTGGTTGGTAAAAGTTGAGAATTCTGTTTAGAGTTCTGACCAGTTCAGATCAAAGTGAGGGCAAAACCATTGCATCTTAACGACTCCTGTTTTCCATGGATTGTTTCTATTCCATGAAAATACGAAGAAAATCACAGGTTAAAACACTTCCTTTCCATCATTAATATAAATAGCAAAACCGTGGCACAAGCAGCTGCCTGCCAGCAGATTGTATTTGTTTGTGTGCGTTCCCTTTGCAGGATGTTAATTGCCGTGAGTCACTCCCGGTGCTGCGTTTTCAGAATGAACTACCTGTGGGAAGGCCTGTAGCTATAAATAAGCTGGATTCAAAGCAATAATTCCCACTGGGATGCGTTCCTGGTTTCCTGTGTGTGGTGCTGGGACAAAGGATGTTCTGCCTCAGTCAGTGACGTGCTGGTTTTCCTTCCCTTCCTTCCATTTCTGTTGGAAGTTCTTGGGAGGTGTCAGCCCTTGCAGCGTTGCAGCTCATGGCTGGTTGTACATCCAAACCCCAGGAATATCCATGGGGTTGGGGTAAGCTTGGAAGCACAGTGATACGGGGAGGCTGCTGCAGAGAGGTGTGGTGTTTGCTTCCCTCAGTTTCCAGCATACTGTGTTTGCTTCCAAGTAAATTCCTTCTACTCCACCTGCTCCGTGTGGGGCTTGCTGAGCGAGTACAACGTGTTACAGCCCAGCACTCAGGAGAAAGAGTCAGCACAGGGAAACACATGTTCCAGAGCAGCAGCTGAGAGGCAGTGAGCTCACACACGCTCCCCAAAGCCTTGAGTGCAGCGGCTGCCAACTGCAGCTCGTATTTGGAAACTCCTTGGAAATAAAGCGGAGTTTATTAGGATTCTGCTGGAGAGCCTTGAGCGCTGGAGATAGTCCCCTGACAGCTGCAGAATTAGCCATGATGGCTCTCTCTGGGCTGGAAGGTAGACACAGACACTTTGGGAAGCTGGACTAGAATTCCTTAGCTGTGCCATTCCTTTTGGGAATGGTTACTCAGGGTAGTATCCTCCATGTTGTGGTACATGTGCTGATGTTCCTTATTCCTGATGGAACATACTCAGGGCTTGGAGCAGCCTGGGATAGTGGAAGATGTTCCTGCCCATGGAAGGGGGTGGAGGTCCCTCCCAAGCCCAGCTGTTCCAGGATTCTGTGAACATGGTGTCTCCTAGAAAGCTTTTCCAGGAGCACCTTGGCCATTGCCTCGGAGGAAGGTAGTCTTCCAAAATATCCTCTGCAAGCTCTGCTGTCTGATTTGAACTTTTGGGAGGAGGAGCTGTGCTCTCAGGGAAAAGGAACACATCTTTCCCAATGATCCATGTATTCATACACAGACCTGTGTGTGTGCACACCGACATCTGCAGGAACGTGCATTTATAAAATCAAATACCCTTTCACATGATCCCTTTCAGAAAAAGCAGAGAGTGGGAGCAACTCTGTTAGTCCACTGAGAAAAGAGGCTTTCCCATGAGTCAGCTCCTTCCACTGGGGCAGTTGTGTGAATTGGTGGGGAAGGAGGTCACATCCTGGGACACAAAGGCCAAGGTGTTTATAATCCTCAGCATCTATCTGGCTGCAGACTTCTGGGCAGCTTCTCCCTCTCCTAAACCAAAGCCTGAGGAGAGCAGAGGGCTTCTTGCCCAAAAGTGACTGCAGCCCTAGCCATGCTAGGAAGGCAGCTGGTTCGTGCAGCTTGAATGGAACCTGAGATCAGTCCCTAAACCAAGGTGAGCTGTGAGGTTTAAACTCCAGACCACTGTGGTCTCATGTAGCGACAGAAAGGTCAGTAAGGTGTTGCTGGTTTCAAGAAATGAGATGCTTCCAGAGGGTCTCTGAGTCACCAAGCAGATACAAAACTCAAAGCAAGCAAAGCATTGCTCTGTGCAGGGGTGATTAATTTATCTGCTCTCTCTCAAGGCAGCTCCAGCTGTAGATGGCGAGGTGGCTGGGTTTGACATGGTATCACTGTCACCGTCAGCGTTACTCAACAGCCGTTTTCTCCCTTCCTTTCTTCTTCCTTTTGTTTCTCCTCTGCTGTTTTTTCCTCCATATTATCTTCAGACTGGTATCTTTCAGGACTGCCCCTGCACGCACAGCCCCTGGTGGGTGGAGACAGGGTCTCCCCTTCGATCCACAAGCTGCGGCAGCACCGCCCGCTCGGGCGCACCCAGTCCGCTCCCCTGCCCCAGAACGCCCAGGCCCTCCAGCAGCTGGTGATCCAGCAGCAGCACCAGCAGTTCCTGGAGAAACACAAACAGCAGTTCCAGCAGCAGCAGCTGCACATCAACAAGGTAGGCACAGAGCTTTCGATGCCGGTTTTCTTCCACAGCAGCCTCAAGCGTGCGATTTCGGGGTCTCTAGTGCAGGTGTGTTTGTGGGCTCTACCTCCAGCATCCCTGGGCCTCTCACCCTTGGACCTCTCTCAGACATGACAACACCAGGGTGTATTTGTGAGGGAAGTTACCCTGAAACATTTGCTGAAAGGCTGAGAGACTTAGAGGCATTCACCTGGAGAAGAGAAGGCTCCAGGGAGAACTAGAGCCCTTCCAGTGCCCCTTCCAGGGGCTCCATGAGAGCTGGAGAGGGACTGGGGACAAGGGATGGAGGGACAGGGCACAGGGAATGGCTCCCACTGCCAGAGGGCAGGGATGGCTGGGATATTGGGAAGGGATTGTTCCCTGGGAGGGTGGGCAGGCCCTGGCACAGGGTGCCCAGAGCAGCTGTGGCTGCCCCTGCATCCCTGGCAATGCCCAAGGCGGGCCTTGGAGCTGCCTGGGACAGTGGGAGGTGTCCCTGCCCATGGTAGGGGATAGAACTGCATCATCTCTAAGATCCCACCCAAGCTACTCTGGGATTTGTTCTGTTTTGAGGGTTTCTAAACACTCCTCCCAAGGAGCTCCAGTGGAGGCTTTCTTTAGGACAGCAGTAATTCCAGCAGCAGCTCTGGGGCTCAGGACAAGCCCGCAGCAGGCGGCCGTTGAGATCGCTGCTGTTCCGTTTGCGGCAGAGCTTCCTCCAAATGTTTCCACCGTTCCAGTCCTGTGAGAAAACACAACTGCCAAGGGCTGGATCAAAGAGTGAGAGGAGCCACAACCCCCCCACACCACCCCCAAACCCTTGTGGATGGGCCGGGCTGAGGCAGGATGGTTACACAAGTCACTGACGTCAATGCTGTCCTCCTGGAGCGCTGCCACCGCGGGTGCCAGCCCTGGCCCCGGCTCAGCCCCGCACACGGGGCCCTGGGGAGCTGCTGCTCCGCAGGGATCCCATTTCCTCCCCCTCCAAACACTCCCTGGCACCAGGGCCATGGGTGTGGGGCAGTGAGCTGGGGTTCTTTGTTCGGGGAAGTTGTCAGCTGGAGGGATTTTTTGCGTGAAGGATTTTAAAGCTTTTCCAAAGCCTTGGATGTGACGTATCCGCTGAGCTCATTCCGACTTTCTCCTGGACCTCCCAGGAGCTGGAGAGCCACTGGAGCACTCTGACTTCCAGCTTTGTCCACAGCAAAATTTGTCTCTCTCCACAGCAAAATCAGGCAGAGAGGGTTTAATTAAACTGATTTCTCTGTGTTTGATTTATAGGAGTCATGAGTTAAAATCACTTCAGTGCTAGTGCTGCGTGCGTGTGGCGGATTTATCCCATGGGATGGCATCCAAGTGCTGACATGGGAAAAGACTTTTCCCAGATTGGGGATATTTTAGGACCCTTGTGTGTGTAGGAGAGTTAAGGGCAGGACTAAAAATAAAATAAATAAAATAAAAGATTATTTCATTATTAACAGGTCCGCTAGCACTGCCTGGTAATTTTTTTATTTGCGGATTTCCCGTAAATAATACTCCTGAAGTATTTTATATATTTATATACTCATAAATCAGGCTTTTCTTAACTCCATGTGATTTTCCAAATGTTGAGATTTTGGCCCTAAACGTTCCCTGTTAGGTGTCTGCAGCAGATGAAATTTTTGAGGGGACTGCAGCCAAAACAAGTCCTGCTGTTTCCAGGAAGACAACTAAGGAAAAATGTGTTGTTTTACATGAAAATATGAAGAATAACCATCTGAGTAGCTGTGGCTGCCCCTGCTTCCCTGGAAGTGTCCCAGGCCAGGCAGGATGGGGCTTGGAGCAACCTGGGAGAGTGGAAGGTGTCCCTGCCCCTGGCAGGGGTGGAATGGGATGAACTTTAAGATCCCTTCCAACCCAAACCATTCTGTGATTCTCATTGAGCTGATATTCCACCATCAGCCTGTGCTTCTGTTTCCCACCTGTTTTCATCTTTAATGTTCAACAGGGAAGTGCCAGGGGAGGTTTAGGCTGGAAAAGATCAGAAAAAATTTCTGCATTGAAAGGGAGCTCAGGCACTGGCACAGGCTGCCCAGGCAGTGGGGGAGTCACCGTCCCTGGAAGTGTTCAGACAACCTGGGGACAGGGTTTGGGGTGGCTTTGGCAGTGCTGGGAGAGCAGTTGGACTTGATTGTGTGAGAGGGCTTCTCGAACCTTAAGGGTTCTGTGATTTGTAAGATCAGAAGTTGTTCTGCTCCATGCCCCATCCAGCCTTGCAGGTGGGTTGTTCCCTCTCCTCCAAGCACCAAAGCTCCACAGTCTCCTGGTCCTTCCAGCTGTAGGACTGAGACTGCTTCAGACAGTTGTTTTTCCCCTGCTGTCGCATCACTGCAGCGGGAAAAAACCAAATCAAGAGATTTCTGTAGGCTTTGGCTGCTGCAGAAGGCTCTGCCAGGGACTCTGGTGCCCAAGTCAGCCTCTCCCCATCATCCCTTACCATCTCTTGTTTCTCCTTAGTCCATAAAAGTTAAAGATCAGAACCCAGAGGGAACATGGGAAGAGCCATGCCGAGTTGAACGAGTTCGGCCTTCTTTCCTGTTTTTTACTCATTTGCATCAAAGCTGTGTCTCCAGCTGTCCAGGAGCTGTTCTCTTTCTTCCTTCGTCCTTCACCTCCAGAGGGAGGAAAGGGAGGGTTCTGCCGGCTTCTGCACATCCTGGCATGGTCAGGGCTGAGCTGACTTCCTCCTTTGCTTCCTGGCTCTTCTCTTCCTCTGGCTTTCTGACCTTTGGTGCCACCTCATCAGTGGGGATCAGGGTCCCATCCAGCCCAAACCGTTCTGGAATGCCATGGTTTTTCTGCTGGGGACTCCTCATTGATCTCTGATGTGTAAATAGATGTCTCTAACCTGGTGGTAGGACCTTCAAAGTCTTCAGTGTCCCAGGAATTTGCCACTGTGGAGAAGGTGTCCTGGAGAAGTGATGGGCATGGCGATGCTCAGAGGTGGGATTTGATGGTCTTGAAGGTCTTCTCCATCCTTAATGAGTCTGTGGTTCTATTTATCACATCTGCTGGACAAATCCAATGCTAGCTGAAATGTCACTAGGGAAAAATGCAGCTTTTTTTACCCTCATTAAATGTTCCACAGAAAATCGATGAACTCTTTGGTTTCCCCTGTATTTATGGCCTGACTTTGCTATGTGGTTTTTTTGCTGTGGTGTTTTTTTGGTTCTTTTTTTTTTTGGTTTTTTTCTGGGTTTTGGTTCTGGTTTTTGTTGCTGTAGTTGTTGTGTTTTGGTGGGGTTTTTTTGTTTGGTTGGTTGGTTTTGTTGTTTGTTGGTTTGGTTTTTTTTTAATTTCTGTTCTTTGTATTTCAAAGCTGTGGAGGAGAAATCTTGCCAGCTGCATGGAGCCTTTTAAAAATGCTTGTGACTAGAGAGCTGTAATTTATTCTGGAGTGAAGTTGTTGTCTGCCCGAGGCTGGAGAGGCAGTGCCTTTACCAGAGGTTTATGGTGGCAGCTTGTGACAGCCAGAGGCCACTGGGTATGAAAACAGAGGAGTAACCTCGTGGCAGAGGAAGCCAGACAGCTAATTAAGGGATGGAGAGGTTATTTATGGTGCTTTGTGCTTACTATTTCAGATATATTTACAAGCATTCTCAGTGCTGCCATTCCAGGCAGCCCCTCACACTTTTATTCCCTCAGATTTTAAATGGCATGAACACGTGCTCGTAAAACTGCACAAATGGAAGATTTTTAGGGAGTTTGGATGGGCCTGGCATGCAGATACTGAGTGTTTTATGTGGAATTTGTTGGTTAGAAAGTGTCTTCTCTGCAAAATCTTCCTTTGAGGGTGGGGTTGCAACAACTGGAACTAGTGGCAGACCAGGAGATTGCCTTTGCAGACAGAATGTCTGAAATGTCCTTGCCATCGACCTCTTGGTCTTCTCAGCCTTCACCGTGGCTGTCATTTAATTCTTACATTTTTAAGGAGTAGGAATAATTTAAAACTTCCAGGGAACTACACTGCCTCTCATTCCCGTTTAGGTATGACAGTGGCACTGTAAGTTATTTTTCCCAGCAATTACCTCGTGCAGTTCAGAAGTTCAAAAGGCATGAAGTTCAAAAGCTTGAGACCTTCGATCCAAGCAGGGAGAAAAAAAAAACCAAGCAGCAGATGGTTTATGATAATTTAATTATCTTTAAAACAGATAATATTCATCAAGCCTAAGAGGGCTTAAAGAAAATTGGTAGAAGAACTTTTAGCTTAATGTGGTTTGGTTATTCAGTGTGTGTTAAAAGGAATTAAACTGGGGGGGGGGGGGCAGGGGAACCTCACAAAAATCCTTCAGGGGTTTTGATCCCTGAATCTTTGCAGGGACCTCCTGAGGTCACTGAGGGCATTGCCCCCCCCCCCCAACAGGTTGCCCAAGGATCTCCAGGGATGGAGATTCCAGAACCTCTATGAAGAACCTGTTCAAGTTTTTGACCAACCTCAGAGGAAAAAAAAAAAAAGTTTTATTGTGTTCGAAAAGAATTTTATGGGTTTTAATTTGTGCCCATGGCTTCCAGTCCCATCACCTGTGAGTGCAACCTGTGAGAGTCCCAGGACTCAGGGATGTCCAGGTCTTTTAAGTTGTTATTCCTTCACCAAGGGAAGTTTTCCTTGTTCGAGACTTTTCCTGTGGTGTCAGAGTCCTGGGATTTGTGAAGGATTGTCTTAGGTAAGGCATTAATTCTATCTCATGTGCCAGCAGGTGCCTTCCCTCATTCAGCAGTGGCACCAGGATCTCTTTAGCCTTCCTTTTTTCTTTCTTCGTGTTCCTTGCCAGATTCAACTCCATTCCTGCCCCTCTGCCTTGCTTAGGTTAAATGCCAGAGCCTTCTTTCCTGCTTTTGGGGGAAAAAAGGCTTAGTTCCAGATTGGAGCCACTGTTCTTCAAAGAGCAAGTTACTGACAAATAGTCCCTTGTCCTGCATGTGTTCAATAACCATGTTTTGATTTAGCTTTATTAGATTTAAAATCAATATTGCTTACCATACCGATGACCTAATCCTCATTAAACCTTGCCCTGACAACTTTCAAAGTGCAGCAGTTTCTTTATAAGCCTGTGAAACAGGGGCAGCCTGAGCTCTTTGAAAGGGAGGAAATGGATTGGTTTTCCTACTCTGGAGTTAAAACCAGGTCACATTTGGGGTTTTTTTAAAATCCCAAATAAAAATCGTAAGCAATCTGAGACAGAGAACTGTGAATTTTATCTTGCTAAAGAGCTTACAAAAAGCCTGAGTGAATGACAGTGAAAATTCAATTGTTCCTTGAGGTTTAGGAGCTCCTCTCCGAGACGTTTCCTGGGTCTGCTTAGGAAGGTCAGCTTAGAACAATGCCGCTCTTGAGGTTTGCTCTCAGCTGCATGTCCTGAGTTTCCTCTTAACCAGCTCCATAAGAGTGCAGATTGTCAAGTAATCATTATTTCAGCCTCACAGAAAAAATTCAGGGAGTGATTCGAGGTGATGTTGAGCAAACAGGCAGCAAAAGCCGTGTTGGAGGGTTTGTGTCCCCCGTATTCTTTCAGAATTTAATTGCCAAACATCTCGACGGCTGCTCTGCGGGTTTGTGAATGGAGGAGCATCTGGAGGCGTGCAGGAACAAGAGCCTCTTATTCCTTCAGAGAGAGGATGAAGTGGAGAATAAGGGGGTGTCATCACTGGGGACAAGGGATTTCGGAGCCCTCGACGCCAGGGTTACCCTGCCCTTGTTTCGCCTTGTGAGACACAATAACTCCGAGCTGCTCCCGGAGAGCAGAGCCGAGCAGAGCCAGCGTTCCCCGCGGCGGGAGGCGGCTCTGATGAGTTTGGGGTTCTTTCAGATCATCTCCAAACCCGCCGAGCCGGCGCGGCAGCACGAGAGCCACCCCGAGGAGACGGAGGAGGAGCTGCGGGAGCACCAGGCGCTGCTGGAGGAGCCCTACGGCGAGCGGGCCGCGGGCCACAAGGAGCCCCCGGCGCTGGGCAGCGTGGTGCAGGTCAAGCAGGAGCCCATCGAGAGCGACGAGGAGGAGGCAGAGCCGCAGCAGGAGCTGGAGGCCGGGCAGAGGCAGGCGGAGCAGGAGCTGCTCTTCCGCCAGGTCTGGCGCTTGGCTGGGCGTGAGGCCTGGGTTTGGGCTCGGGAGTCACCTCGTGCTGCTCTGAGGGGAAACAGCTCCCGAGGGTTGGGTGCTTCCAGGAAGGCCGTGTAAAATCAGGGATTCCTTCCCTGGAATCACCTGCCAGCTGGCAAACCCTGGGGAGGAAAGTGTGGATCACCTGCACAAAACACAGTCACAATGTTTACTGAGCCACTGAAACACTTCTGTCTCTTTGGGAAGATAAAGTGTATCCTAACATTTCTGAGCACTAGCTACCAGCAGGAGACTGTATTTTGGTTTAATGATTTAAAACTAATTTCTCCAGAGAAAGACTGCACATAAGGGAACAGGGGACAAGTGGAGGGTGTTCCCGTTTCGGAATTACTCCAGCCAGGCTCACTTTTGAGGGAAAACACCCCAGGCTTGTGGATTGGAGGTGATAAATCCAATAACAAGTGAGCACAGTGTAATGGAGCTGGTCCATTTCCTCCAGGAATGTCGTTGGGATGTTGCTCAGGTGCTACATTTGCCCAGGAAAGCTGTGGCCACCTCTTCCCTGGAAGTGTCCAAGGCCAGGTTGGATGGGGCTTGGAGCAACCTGGGATAGTGAAAGGTGTTCCTGCCCATGGCAGAGATGAGCTTTAAGGCTCAAACCATCCTGGGATTTTCTAATTCTGAGTTGCTGATGATGGACCATTATCAGTGATACCATTCCTCTGAAGCTGTAGCCTCTCCACCTTAATCCTGAATCCATGGTCACACCTCAGAAGTCTTTAAAATAGTATCTCCTTTGCAACTGTTTTTCTCAGAGCAGGAGGGAATTTAGAGAGGGAATGGGATGGAACAGCCATCCCTTCTGACCAGGAGCCTGTCCAGCTGATGGTGTGGCTGCAGAGAGAACCAGCCTGGGATCCAGTTGAGTGGGACTCAGTCCATGGCCTGGACTGTTTCATTGTTAAATGTCCAGAGCAGTGGGGTGGGAGCACAGGGGGAGGAAGATGAGGGAGCTGTGGGGAAGGATGGAGCTGCCCCTGGCAGTGACCCTGTCAGTGTACAGCAGGCTCAGGCTGGGGCTCCGTGTGCTGTGCCTCTCTGACTCGGCCCCAGAAATGTCACATCTCCCTTTGCTGCACGTGAGGGAAAGAAGTCCAAGCCTGAGAGCCTTCAAAAACACTTTTGGGAAGGTCCTTTCAGCAAATGCCTGTTTCTCTTGCCCACAGCAAGCCCTGCTCCTGGAGCAGCAGCGGATTCACCAGCTGAGGAACTACCAGGCGTCGCTGGAGGCGGCCGGCATGCCCGTGTCCTTCGGGGGACACCGGCCCCTGTCCCGGGCACAGTCCTCCCCTGCCTCAGCCACCTTCCCCATGTCCGTGCAGGAGCCACCCACTAAGCCAAGGTTCACAACAGGTGAGCTTTTGGGGGGCTCTGGGCTGGGGAGGGCTCTGCTCACTGGTTTGTTTTACTCTGAGCTGTTCTGCGAGGGCACGGAAAAGAGGGCACGGCTTTAGGCTGGGAGCAGTGGGAGATGGGATATGGGATATGTTGCCCAGAACAGCTGTGGCAGCCCCATCCCTGGAAGTGTCCAAGGCCAGGTTGGACAGGGCTTGGAGGCCCTGGGATAGTGGAAGGTGTCCCTGCCTACCCATGAGGTGAGCTTTAAGGTCTCTTCCAAAACCCAAACCATTCCATGGTGATGATTCTGTGATTTTATTTCCTGTCCCTGCAAATCCGTAAGCGTGGGCTCTGCATTCATCCCCATTTGGGTGCTCCATAACATCCTTCCTTCCTCGAGGAGCACACTGAGTCATCCCTCTTGTCCTGCTTGTCCCTTCCTCTGAGCAAAAATACCCTGCACACACAGCAGCAGCACAGCCCTGGAGCTGTGGCTGCAGGCACACAGAGCGAGTCCCAGGCTGCGACAGAGCTGATTTGGAGGCAAGGCAGGGGGGGAGCCAGTGCTCCTGAAGGACAGAGTGCCAAATGCAATGCTGGCTCTGTTTCCTCCACCTTCTCCAGTCCCTCCATAATCTCGTGCCATCAGTGATCTACTCCAGGCTCCCTGCCAGCCTCCCCTCCTCCTGTCATACAGGAGGCTGTGCCTGCAGGTTGGGAAAAATGAGGTGAGCTGGTGATTTCAGCTTGTCTTGGGGAGGCAAAGAGACCAAAGGGTGTTTGCTTACCTGTGGAGGAAAATGATGAGTGCAGTCCTGTGTTTGTCTGGTGGAAAACACAAGTGCAAAATAGGCGTTGATCCCCATCCCTTGGAAGTGTTCACAGCCGGGATGGAGCAGCCTGGGCCAGTGGAAGGTGTCCCTGGCCACGGCAGGAGTGGAACAAGATGGGCTTTAAGGTCCCTCCCAGCCCAAGCCACCCTGGGATTCTGTGATCTCCCCACCAAGATTTAAAGCAAAAAATCTTAATTGCTCTTCCTGTATCCTGACAGCCAACTTTTCTCCTCCAAAATCCTTTCTGCTTCTTTAGTGCCCTTAGCAACAGCTGAAAGTTGATTTTCCATGCAACTCCTCAAGCCCTGTGCTGGGTGATGGGGACTGATTTCAAAGTCCGCCTTCTTCCCCAAATGTCAGGCTCTTACTTTGTGAATGAACAGTTTGCAACGTGATGTGTTCCCTGGGAAAAGGAAAAGGAAAGGGGGGGGAATCCACAACGCCCAAATAAGAGCGACTCATGATGTTATTTCCCTTTCACTTCTGCTTTTATTCCATTTTTAACCTACACTTCTTGCATCACTCAGCTCAGTACTGTGAATCGGGTTTATTTTCAGGCCCTGGTGGTGTAGTAATAGTGTGGCATGTTCAGTGTTCCTCAGCTCCTGGCTGCAGGCAGGGTGGGAAGCATGTGCTGTCAGTTCTGGAAAAACCCAGAGAATGGCTCAAGTTTTGCAAACCAGCCCTTTAAAGTCCCTAGTTGTTGTTGTTAAGGTTTAGCCCAGAATTTCAGCAGAACTGCAAATGCAGTCGGTTCTGGCCAGATTAAAAGATTTTGGCTTTTGCCAAGGGTGCAGGGAAAAGTCCCCTGGCTCAGGGTCAGAGCAGATGAAACTTGAGCTTCTGATACACTTAACCCCAAACCTTGGGGCTTTAAAAACAAGGAAGCCTGGCCCTGCTTGAAGGGATTATTCATTCCTTCTCTTTTGTCCCTCCTCCTCTGCCGGTGTTGAAGCTGCCCAATCAATCACATGCAAGACTCTGAACATAGAAATAAACAACATTTCCTAGCAGAGGGTCTGTGTTTGACTGAGATCTGTGCCTCTGAATTTGATTCAAAATTGCAGGCAGCAGTAAGAGTGTAGATTTGAGAGCGGTGCTGCTTGGAAAAGGTGCTGTTCCAGTATCAGGATTTTCCTCGGAGGCAGGGTTTGAAAAACTAAAAAAGTGGCTTAAAATAAGAGGTGGAATATCACACTGCTTTTATCCAGCACTGCACAGAGTGATGAGGTGCAGAATGCTTCAGGTAGTTCACCTGTAAAATGCTATTTTCACCACATTTATCCACATTAAGATTCCAAAGGCTTGACTTTTCTTTTTCCTTCAATCTCTGAATTTTGCTGGCTGAATGGAGAAGGAAAAACACAATAAAATTAGGCATTTTATATTTATTTAATATATATATTTATATATATTTAACATATATATTTATTTAATAAAATACTGGCACTAATTAAGGTGCAAAGCATAGAGGTAAGGGTCTGTACTAGTCCTAAAACTAGTCCTAGGTCTGGCTTAATTAACCTGCACTGTGTACATAGGAGAAGCAGGGGAAAAAGGCCCGCTGCCATGGGCTTGGAAGCAGGAGAAAGGGGAGGAAAGGCATTTCAGCTGCTGAGCATGTGTGAGTTAAACTGCCTCGTGTTTTGTTGGAGTTGTCCACGGTGGCGTGTCGGAGATTGTGTTTCTGGAGGTGGATGCTAAAGCTTAATCACCGGGATTGAGCTCTTCTGTGGAAGGCAGGAAATGAAAGTCTTGGGTGTTTTTCAAAAGCAAGTAGTGCTGAAGTGCATCAGGCTTCTTTTTCCTGAGGAAAATCCATCTGGCTGATGAGTACTTTGGAGACTGATCCTAAGGCAGAGGAATGAGGGTTGGAATTGGTGTGATGGTTTGGTGAGAGGGCTGCAGGAAGCAAACTTCATTGCATGGCCCTCATTAAGGCAGCCGTGATCGCTCTGGATGGGAACACGGCCCTTGAGAGAGCAGCCATTGTCCAACAGACAAAGGAACTGTTCCTCCTTTTCATGTTTGGTGTATTATACAGAAATAACACAGAGAGCTGGTGCTCTCCCTGGACTGGGTGAGCTGCAGACAGCTGGAAGTTCTGGGGTTGATGTATATTTTATTTTCCCGTCTCTTGTGGTGACCAGCACCTGAGACTTCAAAGGTGCGGGGCAAAGAGCCGCATGCTGCAGCTCTCCAACATGATGTCCATTACTCCACATCAAAGGGGGAGCCGTGCCCTTCCTGGATCCCTCCAGCCATCAGTTTGATGTCCTGAAGCATGACATTTAATTTTCCTTCCTCCCAGAAAGCAGGTCCTTGAACTCGCCCTCTCTAGCTGCAGCAGCCCCCGTGACTTTAATGAATACTCGTGCCTGCCCTGTTCTATGCACTTGAATAAGGATCCTCAGGTTAGGCCATTAATTTGCATAGCTCCAATTATCCAGTCTCTGATCTCCTGCAAAAATGGGTCCACAAATTATTCTGATGTTCTGCATTAAAGGGTTTTTCCTTTCTGATGAAGGCATTTATTCTCTCCTGTGCAGAGCAATATAATTATCTGAACCTCAGATCATATGTTTGTTCTGCCAAGAAAAGCCAGTTGGTTTTGCTTTAGTGCTGACCTTTAAAAATTATTGTTCTTATGTCTGAAAAGAGTCTTGCTTCCAGCACCACTTCAATTAACTTGTAACAGCCAGTGTAGTTTTGTATTTTGAGCTTAAATTGCCGAGCTTCCCTTTGTATGAGTGAGTGTGTGTGTGTGTGTGTCTGCAGCTGAGTGTCCCCAGCCACAGGAAGGAACTGGGAACAGCTCCCTTTTCAACTGGGCTGGTTTCTAGGAAAGAGAAATGATGAGTGATTGACACTGCTGTTGTCAGTGAAGCCCTGGGAAGGGAGGAGCCATTGGTGAAGCAAGGTCTGTGAACTCCAGCTTTGGGTGGGATAGATTCCTTGAGTGGTTTGGGTTGGAAGGGACCTTGAAGATGATCCAGTTCCATGGGCAGGGACACCTCACAGTATCCCAGACTGCTCCAAGCCCTGTCCAGCCTGACCTTGGACACTTTCTGGGATGGGACAGCCAATGCCTCACCACCCTCACAGGGAAGAATTTCTTCCATGAATCCAGTCTAAATTTCTTTTAGTTTAAGACCCTGCAGTAGCTTAGTTAAACTCAGACTGGGGTGAAAGCTTTTCCTCAGGTGAATTCCGAGCTTGCCTTGGCCCAGCAGCTCCTGGTGGTGTTTGATGCTGTGAATCAAACACGAGAGACCTTGAGAGAGCTTTGCAGCACAGCCTCCTCCAGGTGAACTTGGGCTGACCCGAGGGCAGCCAATTACCAGGGCTCTGTTCTCTCCCTGGAAGCCATCCTGGCTTGGCTTTTGGGGGGTGTTTGTTCCCTCTGCACTCACCTACAGCAGAGCGAGGAGCTGCCAGACACCTGCCCTGAGGCTGCAGAGCTGCAAGAGCCAGGGCCAGAGCGGGGAGCCAAGATTCCCAGTGGCACAGCGTGCCCACACCCAGCCAGGAGGTGGGACTGCAGCTGCAGCCGGGCCTGGGAGCGTGCAGGAGCACAGCCCCAGCTCCAGCTGCTCTCAGGGTGCCCTGTGAGCCCCTTGCAGCTCCCAGGTTGTGCTGTGTGTCCGTGCTGGAGCTGGGAGCACGGATCCAGCTGTGGGTGTGCTCTCAGCTGGGCTGCGCATCCTCGGGCATCAGGGGCTGGCGCTGGCTCCTGCCACTGCTGCCTTCAGAGGCTCTGGATTCTCATCTAGGCCTTTGCATTCCATAGAAATCATGGAAAACCTTGGGGTGGGAAGGACCTGAAAGGTTATCTGGGTTTAAGTCTCTGCCATGGGCAGGGACACCTTCCACTGTCCCAGGCTGCTCCAGCCTGGCCTTGGGCACTTCCAGGGATCCAGGGGCAGCCCCAGCTGCTCTGGGCACCCTGTGCCAGGGCCTGCCCACCCTCACAGGGAACAATTCCCAATTCCCAATATCCCATCCATCCCTGCCCTTTGGCAGTGGGAGCCATTCCCTGTGTCCTGTCCCTCCATCCCTTGTCCCCAGTCCCTCTCCAGCTCTCCTGGAGCCCCTTCAGGCCCTGGCAGGGGCTCTGAGCTCTCCCTGGAGCCTTCTCCTCTCCAGGTGAGCCCCCCCAGCCCTCCCAGCAGAGGGGCTCCAGCCCTTGGACCAACTTTCATACAGATACTTCCTGCAAGAAACACTTTTCTTGGGGGAGAAAAACCCAAACCAGCCACTTTTATTCTGTTTTCTGGAGCTTCTGACTGAAGGAAGGATGGATTTCAACATTTGACTTCATGTCTTTTGCCCGAGAGAAATGATTAAATGTCTTCTGTCGCTGGGGAGGACCTGCTGTTGGCTATGGAATCCCAACTTCTCCTCCAGAATCTAGCCAGGCAACTCTGGAGTGTGAATCAGAGCCTCCTGTGCTGCTGTCATGCTGGAAATCCCTGGGAATGCAGGGGGATTGAGCTGCCCCAGCCCCCCCTCCCGGGACAAGACAGGGAATGTTTGCACTGATTCTAAGTGTGCATGTGGGGTGATCCATGCATTTGGGAAATGATGGGAAGAAAGAGGTTTGTTAACCTGCAGGGGAAAGACCTTAGCTCGTGAGAGCTTAATCTCTGGCCTGTTGGAAGTGGTGAACTTACCAAAACAAGTTAGCAATAATGCACATCAAGGGGCACCAGGCAGGTGGAGGAGGAGCTGATAGGAAACCCACTGGCTGATGAAGAAGCTGGGAAAGCTGCATTGTTGCCAAAAATCTCTAAGATGCTCCCTTTGCTCCCAGTAACTGCACCACCGCCAGAGAAGCTGGCTTTCCCACCAGAGAGACCTGCAGTGGCTGCAATTAGCAAATAGCAGCGTGTGAAACACAGCCACAAACGGCTTGGTCCTTCTGGGTTTGATCCCAAATTCTGGCAGCCAGGGGAAAAGCCCCAGATCCCATTCCTTAGCATTCCTGTCAGCAAGATCCAGGACCATGCTATCTTGGCCAGCACTGCATCCACCACCCCAACTCCCTTTCAGTGCAGGATACCAGATCTGGGTTTAGGGCTTATTTCTAGCAGCTCTAAATCCCTTCCTTACACCATCATTCAGTGCTGTCAGAAATATGTTGATTAAAAATTCCAGGGTGCTTCCAGGTCGTTTTGGCCACCACATATAGGAGGACTTTGGAGCCAGAAAACATGACCTGCCTCTGGGTCCATAACAAGCACAGTCCTCACTTGCTGCAGGTGATGCTCAGTACTGGAATACCAGTGGAATGCCAGCACCTCAGTGCTCACATAGGTGTCACCTCCCCCTGGCATTTCATTTCACATCCTGGTGCTGATTCTGCTTCTCCTATCTATCCCTTGAGGATTTCTGTGGGAAGGGGTGGGTGCAGCTTTGGGGCTTCAGTTCTCTATGGCTCCTGGTCAAACACACAGTTCTGGCCTAGAACCGTTGACTCCATAGTGCAAAAAGCCTTTTTTTCTCCCTCAAACTGGCAACTTTTGGTGTTTTTTTAACCCAAGAGCAATTCTGTCCCCTGTGCTGCAGGCCTTGTGTACGACACCTTGATGCTGAAGCACCAGTGCACCTGTGGAAACACCAACAGCCACCCTGAGCATGCAGGCAGGATCCAGAGCATCTGGTCCAGGCTCCAGGAGACGGGGCTGAGGGGCAAGTGTGAGGTAAGGGAAACACCAGAACAGGCCAGGTTTTATTACTGGTATTAATATCATTACAACAACATTATTATTATTATTATTACTATTCTATTGCTGTTATGCCAAAGAAAAGAGCAAGATATGATGTAACCCTCTCATTTGTTACCCCTCCCAATTATTCCAGCAAAAGCAACAGCTTTTCTGGGCTTTAATAACTTTTTTTTGTGCTCTTTAATAAGTAATGGACAAGCTATGCTGTAAAAAGAATGGGGGTAGGAGGAGGGCACTGAGCACCATTCCATCACAAGGGGTTAAATTAGATTTATTTGATATATTTTAAGAGCAAGCAAATGGAGAGAAAAAACTTAGATATTAAACAGAAAGAATGAAAGTTAATAATAAAAATTAACCAGTGGTTATTAGTTACAGCTAACAGCAGTGGTGATAAATGGGGGCATAAGTGTGTGTTCATCAATTCTTTGAGCACTTGAGAGGGCTGAATCCCGGAGCATAAATATTCCAGCAATGTCAGGATGGGGCTGGGAATGTTCCCAGCCATCAGATAAGACATCCACGTGGTGGCAGCATTGCCATTGCCTAAATTTCCCTGTCCTGCCCTCCTTTATCCCTTTCAAACCTGTCTCTGTCTGTGGATACCCATTTAATCGAGTTTTGGGAATGTTTGGGACCAAGTGAACCTCACTGCTAATAGCCTGGTCTCCTCAGTGGGAGTTAGAGATGTTCTCCAATGTGTGAGTTTGTGACTGTAAGATCCCAGGCAATATTACTGTCCTTAATTTCCTGTTGATTTCCTTAAAGAAGATTTATTTTCCTTAATTTCTGTGCTTACCTCAGTACTTTTGGTTGCTCTCACGATGGGAGCTGTTGTTGATCTTCACCTGCTTTCCAGCTGTGTTTCCCTCCTGACCACTGGTGACTTGCAGCCTCACCAGACTCTTCTTTTTTTCCAAAAATAGTAAATTTCTGCCTTAATTCCCTGCTGGCTTTCTTCAGGTTCTGCCCTGCCATTTCAAGGATTCACTCCCTTGTCTCTCTGGTCACGTTTCCTTCACCCCCAGCACCAATAAAGTTTCCTGCTTTATCTTGGCTGGATCTGAAGATGACTTTCCATGTCCAGCAGATAAATGTTGCGAGGAAGGGATTAACCCAAAACCTGAATTTCTCCACCTCAGGACCCATTTTAGTGCTCTGCTGTCTGTCTTGATGGCTTGCTGAGGAGACAGAAAGGAGAGCCAGGCGCTCAGCAGTGATTTCAGCAGCCTTTTCCTTCCCCCTGCAGTGCATCCGTGGCAGGAAGGCGACGCTGGAGGAGCTGCAGACGGTTCACTCGGAGGCGCACACGCTGCTCTACGGCACCAACCCTCTGAACAGGCAGAAACTGGACAGCAAGAAGCTTCTAGGTACCATTCCCTGGGGGACACCCCCCTTCCTGACCCCTGGGGGAGCTGCTGGGGCTCCCTTCATCCTTAGCACTGTGCATCTTCAAGAGGATTGTTCCCAGCTCCGTGCCCAGGATCTATCTCCCTCTCTTCCGGCAGACCCCTAAACCCTAGAGAGCTTAAACCTCCTTTCTTTGATGTCTTCAGAACATAAATGGATGTTTTCCTGAGGAGGAGAGATAGTTCAGGCAGTCTGTTTCATCCTTGGGCACTCTGGGTGTTAGATAGTTATCCATGGCTAGGGAAGGAACTGGAGCATGCTCCCAAGGATTTGGATCTGCAGTCCCCAGCCAGCTGCACAGGCATCAACAAAGCCCTGGCAGCTTTGGACAGTCAGCAAGAGAGATGCAGGGGCCTCTACATTTGTTTAATGTGGAGTGGGATTGTTTATCCTTTTCACTGGAGACTAAATCTTCCTGAAACAGGGCCGTGTCTGTTGTAAAATACAGACAAAAATACAAAAAAAAAAAAAGAAGATATTTTCCCAGCAGAAATTCTAAGGGATGGATGTTCAGATAACCAACCCTCCAAAGCAACCAAACAACATGGATTTCAGCACCTCTGTGTAGTCATCATCACTTCCCTTCACTTCCTGCCTTTTTGCAGCAGCAGGCTGGAGGGACAATTTGGGAAGTTGCCACGTAGGGATCTGAGAAAAAAAAAAGGGAAGAAAAAAAAAAAAGCCCAAAAAACCGGTTTCTAGAACGTTAGATGTTGAGAAAGTTTATTTTGGGATTAGCCAGACTTTGGATGATGTAAAAAGAGGTTTAACTCTGTGGCCTTGGTGATGTAGTGGCCACAGCAAAGGAGCTGGAAAGATTTTGCTCAGTGTGTCCACAGCTCCCAGAGAGGGAAGCCATTAGGCAGTAGTTAAACACACAATTAGCACGGTATTTATAGCTCACTTCCCACCTCTTGAAGGCCAGAGAACCCAAAAGTAGACACCTCCAGCTGAATGACAGCTGCATTAGGATGTAAACTTTGAGGAATTTCTGATGTCATATGCTCGGGAGTGGAAAACCCACAGCCCGGAGGAGCTTTGGTAAATCTTCCCTGGGATAGCTGAGGAAATTCTCTTGGGATACTTTTCCACTCCCTCCTTGGCTCTGGGCAGGATCTGTCTCAACATTGCCACAGATGCCTTTGGAGATGGAGTTTATTTGGATAGCATTTTGGGGGGGACACCCAAAGTGCTGAACCGTTCCTGGTGGTTTCTGTAGAGAACCTGTGGGGGAAGCAGCCCTTGCCCTGCCTCTGCTCCAGTAGTTCTGTGCCCACCATGGTTTCCATCTCTCATTTCATAGTGTTTGCAGAGATTTAATCCTATAGAGAAGAGAAATTCCCAGGGCTTTCCAGTATAGAGCATTCCCTGTTTGGATACAACTTGGAGAAAAGCCCCAGAGCTGCAGGAGGTCAGGTCCTTAAGGGTCTCCAGTAGGAGGGGATGTCCAGGAGCTCTTAACTGGGCTTAGACCTGGTTTCCTAAGCCCACCTGGCACCATTTTAGCCTGGAGATGCTGACAGTGGCACTGGCTGCCAGCCCACATCACCCCCTTCTCTCCTGATGGCTTCCACGGGGCAGGACCTGAGCAAGGATCAGAGAAAAGCTCCATGTGGAGAGGGGAACGTGCCTGTTACAAACCCCTCCTTCAGCTGTCCTCTCCCTTTGGGGGTTTGAGAGGCTTTTAAATTTACAAACCAGCTTCCTGGGGTTCTTTGAAACAACTTAGAGGGTGGGTTTAGGGCAGGTTTGAACGCTGAGGGCAAAGCTTTGTGTGAGGTTTGGGGATGCAAATGGGAGTTTGTTAGGGCTGAGTGTCTTGGCAGGTGTCTGATGACTCCGTGTAAACTCTTGGCCTTTGATACCTCTGTGAGGAGGAAAAAAGCCTGAGAAACCTCAGGCTGAAAGGGAAAAGGCTTTTCAGGACACAGGATGTTTCTTGTTAAGCTTCTGCAAATGAAAAGGGGGATGTGCCTTTATGGAATCATAGAATCCCAGAACGGTTTGGGTGGGAAGAGAACTTAAAGCCCATCTCATCCCACCCCTGCCATGGGCAGGGACACCTTCCACTGTGCCAGGGACACCTCCCACTGTGCCAGGGACACCTTCCACTGTGCCAGGCTGCTCCAGCCTGGCCTTGGGCACTGCCAGGGATCCAGGGGCAGCCCCAGCTGTTCTGGACAGTGCCAGGGCCTGCCCACCCTCCCAGGGAACAATTCCCAATCTTCCATCCATCCCTGCCCTCTTTTAGTTTAAATCCATTCCCCCTTGTCCTGTCAAGGATACAAAGTACAAACCCATCTCTCCCTGGACAGTGGAAACACTTAGAACCTGTTGGACATGTTGAAACTTAGGGAAATAAGGCTGCTTTTAATTTGTGGGGAGCAATCATAAATTGTTGTCAAGAAGATAAATAGGGAAATAATGGGAGGATTAGCAGTGAGAGATGTGACAGGAGGTCCGAGGCAGGATGATCTAAGAACTTCCATGTGGATCTAATCAAGGAGGGCGTCTCACTTTGAGCTCACATGAGCCCAGATGCACAAACTCCTCTCTCGGAATCCCAAATGGTTTGAGTGGGAATGGACCTGGAAGCCCATCCCATTCCACCCCCTGCCATGGGCAGGAACACCTTCCACCAGACCAGGTTGCTCAGGGCCCTGCAGAATTTGTTCACACACAAGCAGAGAGGGATGTTACATTTCCTACAGATTCAAAATTAGCCCTGCAGATGGTTTTCTCAATTTTTCTCACATTCTCCTTGTTGGTTTTGCTATTTCAGTCAAAACACATGTTTTTTCTTTGCTTGCCACTGGTTTATTTTCATGTCTTCCTCTTTTATGAAGGCCATTCTCTCCAAAGTCATCTAGTAACTGCAGATGAGTGACAACTGGGGTGTTTTTATGATTTCCTCTCCTCCCTCAGTGGGAAGGGGTCAAAGTGCTCATCTGAGAAGACACACTGAGTGATTGTTGGTGGCATCTTCCTCATGTATAGTCTCAAAGCATCAGACAGCACCCACACCTTGCTTAAAAATGAGTGATTTATAGACAGCTTTTGCAGGAGCCTAAGTGTGTTCACTGTGTGTGTGTGTTTGTGTTGTAACAGGGCTGGGTGAAAATGGTTAGAAAACCCCCAGGAAGAAATGTGTGTGTTTCTGTGCTTGGAAAGATTGCAGAGTTGCCACAAAGCTGGCCCCAGAGTTTGGTGACCTCTGACTTTGTGCCTCACAGGAGCGTTTCTTGTCCCCCCCAGGTTCCCTAACGTCGATGTTTGTCAGGCTGCCTTGCGGTGGTGTCGGGGTGAGTACCTCCCTTTAATGTGTAAATAATGTCCTGTTTGTTCTGCCCCGCTCCCCTCAGCACCAAAAATTGCTGCTCTGCATTCCAGGGTGGGTAATTGCAGCCAGATGCTGCCCGTGAGCAGGGGCTGCCACGGCCTCACGTGCCTTGCTTCAAAAGCAGCCGCAGCATTTGGGGGCTGCTCCGGAGAGCCCGAGCGTGTGGGACACTCAGAGGCACGTTCAGGAGGAAAAACCTCATTTCCCAGCCTGGGATGTTGGTGCTGAAGGGCTTGCTGGGTTTGGAAGTGCTTTTTTTCCTGGGGAAAGCAGGACGTGCTCGTGCTGTGGAGCTGTTCCATCCTCAGTCTCGGGCTCCAGAGCTTCCTGCCTGCCGCAGCAGGTGGGAAACGTGGCCGTGAAATAGGACAGTATTTGGGAATGTACATTTTCCTGTGAATAGCAAGTTTGCTGTTTCTCTGCCCTGGAATGAAACAGCATTTAGCATCTTTTATTCTCCAGCTCCAGGATAATCCACGTGGATTCTCCAGGAGGTGACTAAAATGCCCCTCCATCCCCCATGGGAAAGCTGACTGTTCCTTTTCAGCTGTCAAATTTCCATATAATCAGGCTTTTTGCTGTTGTTTGTTCCCATAAATCCAAAAAAACCCCAAACCCTAAATACCTTGTTTTGAAGGTTTTCTTGTTTTCCTTTGAAGCCTGAAAGCTTAAAAGTTTCCCTTTCAAGTCAGACTTTCTGCTCCAGAGTTTCTGTGGAGGGTGACAGGACAGAAAATCGTGGAGAACAGGAAGGGGAAAAGAATGAGAAGAGACAATAAAAGGCATTGTGTTTGAAAATTCACAGTGGTAGTTCTGCTGCATAATTGTAGCTCATGAGGTTGAATTTTCAAGGTCTGGATTCTGTTATGGAAATGAAACAAAATTGTTTTCTTCCTGAGTCTTTGCAAAATCGCTGCTTTGAAAATTATCCCGTCAGAAAAAAAAAAAAAGAGAATAATCATCGTTTATTCGTACCGCCACTCGTGGAGATATTTTATTTTGTATTGTAAATATGCTGCAGTTGCCTAATTCATGGCAAATTTTTGGCCAGAGCTTAAAAGGTTTGGATTTACTCTGCCCTGCAGTCAGGCATGCCATTCAAAGCAAAAAAAAAAATTATCATTTGCAAATGAGGACTGAATGGTAACAAGTAGAGACAGTGTCTGAGCCCAGCACGGGCCCAGCAGTCTTGCATTAAATCCCAAATCAGGGCAGGAAACGCCTCGGTGCTGGTATTCCTGATATGCTCCCAATAAAGATGCTGCTTGGTTGTCTCCACAGACCCTTCATATTGAATATTTGCTGACTCTGGTGCAGTGTTTCAGCAATCCTATCAGCAAAACCTGTGCCAGGGCCTGCCCACCCTCCCAGGGAACAATTCCTTCTCAATATCCCAGCTCACTCTGCTCTCTCTCAGTGGGAAGCCATTTCCCATTGTTTGCCAGATATTTTTCAGAGGGCAAACATGATGTCATCAACTCCAAAGGAAAGGAAAAGAAAATTAAAAATCAGTAGGATAATGTGGGACAGGTCCTCCTTTGGATTTCTACTGGAGCAGGATAAAGCAGAATGATGGTTGATGATTGGAATTCAGGAGCTGAGGGTGTTGTGTGAAATTACGGCTGGAAAGCTTTGAAACCAGGCTCTTCCTGCAAGCAATCAAGTGTGGCTCTCTTCCTTTGGGGATGTTGTGTAGATGAAAAGGAAGGATTGGGTCTGGAGGGGGGTGCAGGGCAGTTTTTGGGGGGAGAAGCCCCTGGAGAGCTGCTTTGCCTCGGGATAGAGGTTGGAGCTTGGGCAGCCTTGAGTTCTCCTCAACAACAAGTGAAATGAAGGTCAGGCAAGAGAGTGAATCATAGAATATCCAGAGCTGAAAGCACCCACAGGGATCATTGATCCAACCCCTGGCCCTGCACAGACACCCCAACAGTCCCACCCTGGGCATCCCTGAGAGCGTTGTCCAAACCCTCCTGGAGCTCTGGCAGTGAAGCAGCAACAGGAAAACAGTTCAGAGCAAATCCCTTCATCTCATAACACCTTTCAGACTCTCTCTTTTAATTATAAACTCAGTCTTGGTGGATTGAAGTCAAGGAGAGAAAGAGAAAATTTGTTCGCAGGTGCTTGGAAACTCTTTTTCCTTGTTGGTTTATCCCAAAAAGCCTTCCCGTGGCTGACAAGCCTCCTCCCTTCTGCAGCCTTCTGGTCCTAGCAGGAGAGGAAGAAAGAGAGCACAGAAGCACTGAAATCAGCAGGTGTGAGCTCTGAGAGGAACATCACTCATTTATTTCTGCTGATCACTTGGGAATCGGGCTCAGCTTCGCTCCTCTGCAGCTCACACCCCTTTTTCCATGCACCACGGCCTCCCCAATCCAGGATGATTAGGGGAAGGTTTTGGATGTTGGGAAGGATGAAAGTTTGACAAGATAGTCTCACAGATATGTAGGCTTGGTGGAGAGATTTTTAAATGTAGAATCTGAAGAAGGAATAGAGATGGAAGCAAGTTTTGATCTAGAAGAAAAGAATTGCTGAGCCAGTCTCACTGGGTAACCAAGGAGGCAAAGGGTCTGTTAGTTAGAAGGGGATTTCATGACTTAGAGCAAGGGATAAACCCACCCCACACAAGAAGATGTTTTTACCAAGCAGGAAGATAGCACAGGCAAACAAGCCTGCCGATGTGGCAAGTAGAAAAAAGGTCTCCAAATTTTCCACTGCAAGAAAACTGAATAACAACTTCTGGCTTAAACTGTAATGTACTGACTGTGAGTGATTGGAGAGCAGTAACATGAATATGGTAATGAGAGCAGTTATGATAGGCTATAGATAATAGTTAAGGCACAGATTGGTTCTACTGTATGAAGAGGCTCAGCAAAGAAAAGTATATAATGCAATGGAACCAAAACCAAAGGGTCTCCAGGCCTGCCTGCAGCTGGAGCTGACAGCTGTGGGCACAGCTCTGTCACCCACGACCCTGGACTGCTGCAATGTCTTGGATACAATAAACTGCATTTTGGAGAGGTGCCTGGAGTCCCACATCCCTCATTTAAGCTCTTACTTTGGGAGAAAGGAGTTTAAGCTTCGAAAATCTGGAAGATCATCCCAGCACACTTGCATCCAGATTCTTCAAAACACTCAAAGTCTTGATTTTAGGATAGCTGATAAATTTGTTTTCTTTCCTGTGTAGTGTTTTGCTGCGCACATTCTAAAAATATCTGAAGATCTGCATCATTTTTCTGCACGTGTTCTAAAAACTCCAGAGGTGTTTGTGGTGTTGATCTTCTCCAGAGTAGGTGATTCTATTTTTGGGGTGCAAGAGCTTTGATTAGAGCATATCAACAATTGTAACTGTGCAAGCAAAGTAAGTTCTTGCTGAGCAGAGAGCACGGAAGGGACTTCAGTGGAATGGAAATGAGGAGGAACTAATTAGGGAGTCAGAGGAACAGAATGTGAGAATTATTTAATTGAGAGCAGGAGGAGACACGGTGGGGTGCCTTCCTCTGTGAGGGAAGAGCAGAACTCCTTCACTTTGCAGGCTCTGGAGCTCTGGTACAACCTGTGTCAACCTGTCCTGGTGCTTGATTTCTTACCTGTGTGTTTTTTCGGTAGAATTTTAGTGTATTTTTATTCAGTAGAATAATTTTAGTGTATTTTTATTCAGTGGAATAATTTTAGTGTATTTTTATTCAATAGGGTAATGAAATCTTTTGTGAGGTGCTCATTAAATTCTGAGATAGCTGCACATTAGTGAATAGGAAAGTTTACAGTGTGAGTAGGAGGAATTTGCAGTGTGAGTAGGAGCCTCATCATGGATATTAATAAAAAAACCTTGGGTTTTCCTTAAAGGAAGAAAATAATTGTAAGGAAATTGTAATTTTTATTATGAGGAAGGAAGAACTTACTGGGTTTCATTTTAGACATTCTTCCTGGAATGCTTCTTCCCACCTCTTGAGGAGCTTTTGGAGATACCTAGTGAGGTCAGGCCCATGTGTGCACTCGTGGTCCAGCATTCCTGGAGCTGTCATGTGTAACTCCAACTTTATCCTGCTGCTGTTCCCATGTTACTGCCCAAATTTACAGGGGCCCAGAGGAGCCCTGAGGTCACAAATAGTCATTGCAGGGCTCTCCCACAATGCAGTGGCGTTCCCCAGAGGCTTTTTGGTGTTCTTCAAGTGCTTTCCTAGTTTATTGTGGCTTCCAAAGCATCCTTGGGGTGGATTCTACCAGAAACCATCCATGATCACAGAGCTGGAATCACTTCCAGTGGCAGCTTCAGCACTGCTGGGAAGGAGGTGGATCAGTCTTCTGTGGGGCCACTTGTGTCTCCTCACTGCTCAGTGAGCCAGGCAAACAAATGATCCCTTTCTTCCCATCTCTGCCTTTTGCCATTGTTTCCATAGATACACTCAGGGCAGAGTAATATGTGAAAAATGGCTGGTGGTCCTTCCCTTCCCAGTGAGGAATGTCCCATTCATCTGGTGACTCAGTCTGGAATAACAGCAACAGGCATGCCTGCAGGGTCTGTTCCCACATTTTCAGGGGGGAAATCTGGTGATTCTGTGGAATATTTAACGTTGAAACAAATCTGTGTGGTCAGCACGGGATGCTGAAGGTCTGTTGTTAGGGTGGGTGAGCTCATGGCTCCCCAGGGAAGCTGCTGTCACTCCTGGGCAGTCATCTTTTAAATGCCCCAACACTAAACATCCCTCTTTATTGTGGATTTTTTTTATTTTAAAGAATCATTGAATTATTTAATAAACCTTTTTATGAAAAAGAAATGCTGATTCCGTGGTCACAGAGTCACAGAATGGTTTGGGTTGGAAGAGACCTTAAAGACCATTTCAGTCCATCCCCTGCCATGGCAGGCTCACCTGCCACTAGCTCAGGTTGCTCCAGCCTGGCCTTGGGCACTTCCAGGGATCCAGGGGCAGCCACAGCTGCTCTGGGCACCCTGTGCCAGGGCTGTCCACCCTGCCAGGGAGCAATTCCTTCCCAGTGTCTGAAAGAAACGCTCTCCCTTTCAGTTTAAATCCCTTCCCCTTGTCCTATCCCCCCGTGGGAGTGATGCCTTTCTAAGACAGGGCTCTCCTGCTGCCTGGCTGCCCTCCTGGCTCCTGACCTGTTTGCTGTGTGTCCCCTCAGGTGGACAGTGACACCATTTGGAACGAGGTGCACTCGTCGGGCGCCGCTCGCCTGGCCGTGGGCTGTGTCATTGAGCTGGTGTTCAAAGTGGCCACAGGAGAGCTGAAGGTAAGGGAACAGCCCTGGGTGTGCTCTGGGTGTGCTCTGGGTGGGCTCTGGGTGTGCTCTGGGCAGGGCTCTGGGCAGGGCTCTGCCATGCAGCACCTCCAGCACCTTCTCCCCCTCCACAATGAGGGAATCATCCACAATCATACACTGCTATGATCATGTGAGGAATCCATCATGAGCAACTCCAGAGTCCCCAAGCAGGATTAAGGATTCTGGCTGCAGCCCCTGTGGCATCCTCGTCCCTCTGACCTTCTCCTTTCCCTGTTTTTTGTGTGCAGAATGGATTTGCTGTTGTCCGGCCGCCGGGTCACCACGCAGAGGAGAGCACACCCATGTGAGTGTGGGCTTCACTGACTGACTTCAGCCAGGGCTCCTTTGGTGGGGGGTCCACAGCTGGGAATTCCAGAGGAATTCTGTTATGTGATCCCTGTGGAATTTCTGTTTATTGCTAGATGAGATGTGTGGTGTTCAAAGCGCCCCAGATTCTCTGGAGCAGGCTAAGGTCCTGCTTAGTGCTTTTGGGGGGTTGTTTCCTAGCAAGGATCAGCAGTGGGTTTGGGCAAGTGTGGGACATTTCCCTGTCTCCCTAGAGCACTGCAGTGGGAAACAGATCTAGTGGAAGGTGTCCCTGCCCATAGAACCAGATGGACTTCAAGGTCCCTCCCAACACAGGCCTTTCCATGTTTGCAGGGAGGAAAGAAGAGTGAGAGCAGAAGGAACTCCTTCCTCCTGTGTTCTGTCTAGGTGATGGATGCAGTGGGACCATGGGAAGCTGTAATTAACATCTCTCTTTTCCTCTTGTCTCCCCTCTCCAGGGGTTTCTGCTATTTTAACTCCGTGGCAATCGCAGCCAAGCTGCTCCAGCAAAGGCTCAACGTGAGCAAAATCCTCATCGTGGACTGGGTGAGTAAATGCCCCTTCTTTCCCTTTGGGAGAGCAGGGGAAAATTATTCTGGGTGGGTTTCTTCTAGCAAGTCTTTCTTCTTCTGTAAGTCAGTGAAAAACTTCTTACCTGTTGTCTGCGAACCGGAATTTGGGGTTTTAATTGAATAAAAGTGTTCTGATCAGAGAAAACATTCTTAAAGGGACCAGAATTTTCAAATAAAAAGAAAGGGCTTATTTGGGATTCTGCTGTGGCAATGTTAAGATTTTTAATTTTAATAAATTTTATGTGGCTGGGAAGGCATTGGAGTGACTGGGTATCAGCCAAAAGTTTTGGTTCTGTTGCCACAATAACCCATGGGTCAAACCCACAAATTAAAATACATTCATTTGTCTTTTGGACTTACTGGATGGATGGTTTTTTCCTCACTTCCCACCTGTTTTCACATCAGAGAGGGACATTTGAAATAGCTGTCCTGTCACAGCCTGTGTTTGTGCACCACACAGCAGCTCAGTAGGGGAACTTTCATGGGTTGTGTTTTTTGACCTGGTCCAACAGTTCAAATTTGTCTCAGTGCTCACCCCACCGACTGACTGAAGATGCAGATCTGGGGCAACAAGTGTCCCAGTATCTCCATCTGCCAAGACTGGTGTGAATCCAGTGCTTTCCATCCAGGTCAATGATCCTCAGTTTGACAGACATTTGGGATTGTGTTTATCCCATGTGTTAAACAAGGAGAGATCTCAAACTAGGTGTGCCAAACAGGTTATTCCCATTCCCCATAAACTGCTCCAGCCAGCTTGGAGAAAACAAAGCTCATCAGCAAGGAACACCCCTCCAAATCCCCAAGTGATGCCTTTAATGCATGTTTGTAGTGGAGGGCTAACCTCCCTGGTGTGATCCCTGTCCCTGCAGGATGTCCACCACGGCAATGGTACTCAGCAGGCCTTCTACAACGACCCCAACGTCCTCTACATCTCACTCCATCGCTACGATGACGGCAACTTCTTCCCAGGCAGCGGCGCTCCAGATGAGGTGAGCACATGGATCCCGGAGCCCTGGCACTCCCAGGAGCTCCTGCCACCTTCAGAGTTCCCCAGGCTTTTGTGTGCCCATCCCAGGACACGCCAGGTCCCTGTGGTCCAGCAGCCACGGGCCCGGTGTCCTGGCTGGAGCTGGCGGGACAGCAGCAAACGGGTCACTGCAGTTTAGCTCTCCAGCCCTGGGGGGACAGCCTGCTCCAGAGGAGCCCTCTGCCAGCTGTCCCAGCACTCCATATCCTGTGCAGGATTTCTCCTTCCTCAGCAGAAGTTGTTTCTTAGATGCTGAAGGAACAGATTATCCATGGCTGCACCACCCACACTCAGTTTTCCTGACACAGCCATGGAGCCTGTCCATCTCTCCTTCTCCACCTCTCCTTCTCCACCTGCCCTTCTCCACCTGCCCTTCTCCACCTGCCCTTCTCCACCTGCCCTTCACCTCTCCTTCTCCACCTGCCCTTCTCCACCTGCCCTTCTCCACCTGCCCTTCTCCACCTGCCCTTCTCCACCTCTCCCTTTCCACCTCTCCCTTCTCCACCTCCCCTTCTCCACTTCCCCTTCTCCACCTGCCCTTCTTTCTCCTGGCCATGCCCAGGCATTGCTCACCACCACCAAGGCTGCATCTCCACCCTGAATTTGTGGGATTTGAGGGCCAGCCACGACGCTGCTGGAGCAAATCCCCCTTTCCTGCTGGTGTCCTCAGAGCCTGCAGCAGGAGGGCTGGGCCAGTGGAGCTGGAAGCTGAGCTCTGGATGGATACATCCTTCCTTTCCCTCTGGGCTGGCAGGAAATATGGTCCTTCAGAGGGATTTAGCAAGAGGAAATTTTTTGGAATACTTATAGTGCTCCAGGTGACATCTGAAAACTTCTTCCCCTGTCAATTTTACATTTTCTTCTCCATCTCCCCATCTGCTTGAGAAAACATCAGTGTTTCCATTTCAGCCTTTAAAGAAACTTCAGTGTGACGTGATGCTGCTGACTGTTGTAGTGAATGAACAGCAGCCCTTTGTATCAGGTTTAATCCCTGCTTTTTAGCAATCTGCTTTACAAAAGGAATCATTTTTAGATGTGTCATTTTAGACCAAATAAAAGAAAGGATACAAAACAAGTTTGATTTAAGCCAATGATGAATAAATAACCCACTTTGGGTAGATGAACACCCACCCCTGCGTTTTTCCAGCAAAAATATTTGCACCAGTATGAGGAATAATATGCAATAAAAGCCATGCAGTTTTATCCAGCTGTGCAACGCATTGATTTTCACTTTTTAATTCTTTTTTTTCATATGCAAAGACCTTCTTGGCAAAAAAAAAAAAAAAAAAAGCTAGAAAAGCCTGGTTTATTTTTCAGTTTTCCCTCTCTCAGGTAGTTGCAGGCAGGGCAGATGGGGACATTTGCAGTACAAGCAAGGAGAGGGGTGTATTTACATCTCCCACCCACGTGTCCCTCAAGCAGCCAAAATCCCTTCTCTGTGAATGCTGTTTTTCTCCAGCAGAGGGGGAGCTCACTCTGATTAAAATACACTTTTCCCCCCAGTTACAGCTGTAGTGAAATATAAAATCTGCTCCTGAATCAAGCTTAAAATGAATTATGGAAAGGTACTACATGCAGCCCACTCTGCTGCAGAAAAATCAAGAGGGTGCAGTTGATGTTGGGGTTGTTTTTTGGGGTGAGCAGCAGTCAAACACCACCAGTCCTCAGCTCCCATAAAGATCTGAGCGTGGAGGAGCTTTTTTTTCCCTCTTGTTTCAGCAACCAGGGACTAATCAACCTCCCTGCTGGGTCCAGATCCAAATTCGACTGGGAGAACATCAAAAGAGCAAAGAAGCGTTGCCAGAATTTGCTGATTCAGAGTCCCATTTCCCTTTTGCAGGTTGGCACAGGAGCAGGAGTTGGTTTCAATGTTAACATGGCGTTTACTGGTGGTCTGGATCCGCCCATGGGAGACACGGAATATTTAACTGCCTTCAGGTACTACTGAATTTTCCCTCTCACAAATGTGTTTTTCACCTCAGCTGGTTTGTTTCTCCTTGTGTCATCCTCCCTGATTTTGCTTTTGATAAGCTTTAAAATTTTGGTATTTTTCATCCCAGAGAGGCCCTGGATCCCTGGAAGTGTCCAAGGCCAGGTTGGACACTGGGGTTGGAGCCACCTGGGACAGTGGAAGGTGTCTCTGTCATGGCAGGGGTGGCACTGGATGATTTTTAAGTCTCCTTCCCACCCAAACCATTCCATGATTTTCTTAGACACTGTCCTGTCCCACCCCCTGGCTCCCCTGTGCCATGGCCTCTCCTTTAACACTCTGAAGTGCTTTTCTGTCCTCACACCTCTGGTGCCTCAATTCAGGCAGACACACACTTGCCAGAAGACAGGGTGTGAATTTCTGGGATATCACCTTCGTGGAACAGCACTCAATCCAGGAGCATTCTTCTCTGCTCTTCCCTCTTGTATCCCCTTAGGCTGAGCAAAAAGCACCTTTTCCCCCTCTTCATTCTGCCATCATGAGGCCCTCAGAGAAGACACACAATTTCAAAGGACACCAAATCCCTGCCATTTGTGTCACTCCTGGCTCAGGAAGGCAGCACATGGCTGGATCTCTTCGTTAGCCAGAGCACCTGGAGCTGGGGACATGAAACATTAATGGAGTGTCCAGGCTCCTGGAAAAGGCTCAGGGCTGCACACTGAGACCTTTGCCAGCCACTCCTGGGCTCTGCTTGCCTGGACACTGCAGCTGTTTGGGAACAGCCTTTGGAGTGGGTCACAGCCCTGATTTTGGGGAGTTTTGGGGGAGCTGAGGTGAGCCTGCACACCTTCAGTTTAACCATAAGTTAAATAAGAAGCTTTTTTTTCATCCCATGCCAAGTTTGGCCATGATAGTACATTATCAAGTGACCTTCTTAAATCTTAACCAGCTCCTTTGAAAAAGATTTTTCCCCCCACCCCCCGAATCTTTCTATTGATTTTAATGTAAAATACCTCTTTGAAGTTTGCAATTTATTGTCCCCTGAGAGTTGGAAAGTGAAGGGAATGGGTCATATATCCTATTTTTTCCCCCTTCTTTTCTTGCTTTAGCCCCTTGAGACAATACATGCCTTCAAGGCAGCACCTTGTTATTCCACCCCGTCGAATGCCACGTTGCATTTGCTGGGGATCAAACCAAAGATGAAGAAAAGATAAGAAAATTGGCCATAATGAACTCCAGAAGCAGGAGGCATTTTCACCATGAACTTGGAAACTCACAGTGGAGAACTGAGCTTTAATTCAAACCAGTCCAAATGCCAAACTGTGAGGCTTTGAAGTCTGGAGAGGAATCAGTGGAAATCCTTTGAGCTAGGCAAAGATACTGATAGACTTTTTCTTTTTTTTTTTTTCAAGTCTTAACTCTTCACATGCCTGTCTGTTTCTAGGGAAAAAAGTCCTTTTTTTGTGTAGAAGGAGAAGACTTAAATAAGCAACATGCTCCTCATTTTTTCTTGTTGTGTTTCAGGAAAAGCCAGTGTGTGAGTTTGAGAAATGAAAATAACTGAGATAATTGTCCTTCTGAACGAGAGAAACGAGGGAATAAATAAATCCCAGTGAAACCACTCCTCCCCACACTGAAAACCTGTTTCAGAGTGGGTTTGCTTCATGCAAGAAAGAGATGGGAACTCACATCAGTGATTTTTATCCTCTCTCCAAATATTATTAAATTGTTAGTGTTGGGGTGCCCAAGCTCTCCTGACCTCTGGATGGTCCTTAATGCCATCGAGATGTATCAGAAGTGAAAAAAAGAGTTAAAAATGAGCTTTTCCCTGCACTTAGTCACTTGTTGCCTTCTTAACCTGGGGCTGAAATCACTGCCTGCCCCAGCCCCAGGTTGGGGTGCTGTTTTTGTGGGGGGGAGGGGTGCTCAGAAGGGATCTGGGGAGTTTTTTGGGAACCTGGAGCTCCTGCACCCTGTGGTAGCTGCAGCTGTGGCAGAGTCAGCTCCCCATCCCGTGTCTGAGCTCACCCCTGAGCGTGTGGGCAGTGCCAGATTGCAGAGATCAGGCAGAAATGGGGTCAGTTCAATGCAGGGAACGAGGCAGGGCACGTCCTTCCCCAAGTCCTGAACTCCCAGAACGTTCCTGGTGCCTCCGCTGCTGTTCCGTAGTTACAGTAACAAACAAGCTGTAAATTCAGAGGGGTGTTTTGGACCAGGATTTCTTGTTCCCTTACATTTTACATCAGCTGAAATCCTGTTTGCCTCTCTCAATCCTCCTGATCCGGGTGCAAACCCAGCTAAGAGACCTGCAGGAAAAGTGGGAAGGCTTTGGCTGCTTCCTTATGACACAAGAACAGCAATCAGGGAAATTAAAAATGTTTTATCTGCAGGAGTTTCCCTCTGAATTTACTGCAAGGAAGTTGTTCTGATGATGCCAGCAGTTGTGTTGTGCCTGGGAATTTCTTCCCCTGTCCCAGTAATTCCACCATAATAATTCCAGCCCTAATTCCACGTCCAGCTCGATTCCACGTTTGACTTTATTTAAAACACCTCAGCCAGAAGGAAAAAACCAGGACTGCGCTTCCCCCTCCTCCTGCTGCCTTCAAAAAGCATTAAACAAGTTCAGAAACCAATTTTAGGGGCATTTGGGTTTTTCCCTCGATCCATAAACCATTTGAGGAAGAGGATGAGGGGGAAGAGATGATGCTGCTTTGCCTGGAACGGTTGTTGCTGTATTTTCAATTTCATGCTCTCCCCACGCTGATTTCATCCCCAAATTCCTAATCCCTTTGGACACAGTAAATGACCATGGAGAAGCAAAGACTGGAATTTTCAGGAAGCTGGTTAGCCTGAGGACTAGTGCACAGCATTTTTATTTTATATATATAAAATATGTAACGTGTATAAAACCATATCTAGAAATATACACGTGATATGTATGAAATATAAAATATATCAATAGATAAATATATGCAAATATAAACATATACACTTAACATATATAAATTTATACATAGCACATGTAAAAATATATATAAAACATAGATGTGGCCAAGAGTGGGAAAAAGTCTCTAAAAAAGTGTTCAGCCTTCTAAGTTTCACCAATTTACTCACTGCAATTGAGCATTTATAGCCCAAAATAATCCTCTGTAGGATTGTTTCATATACCTGTCATTTATTAGGCATTTAATTGGGGAATTGGCTAATGCCAGGCTAAAATTGTTCATTCAGCCTTCTGGAAAATAGATCTAAAATTGCTTTTTTTTTTTTCCTCTCTCCCAAGCAATTGCAGAACACAATGGGGAGGCTTTGCTGGTTGCAGCCATCAGTTTGCTCTCGTGTAGAACTGTTCAGCTCAGCTGTAACCAGGCAAATGAAAGGATTTCATTTATTTTAAGCAAGCAAAACAAGCTTCTGAAATTAGGGAAATTTCGGTTTCCCTGTTTTTTTGAAAAATTCTACACGGATTGAATGAATATTCAGTGTTAGGAATCTTCATTCCTCAGTGAATAACTTCACAGCCACCTCAGCCATTTCTTAGAAGACCCAATTCCAGGCAGAACTGCTTATCTCCTAGGTAATAATTCAAATTTCTGGCTTTTTTAGAGTCTCATCAGCAGGGCAAAGCCACGGGGTTGTTTCCAGTTTAATCCTTGTTTCCCCTGGAGGGTTTGGCTTTACTGAGGTGGATCTGAGTGAAGGGGCTGGTTTTATCTGTGGACAAGGGAAAATTAAAAAGCAAAAAGCTCAAAGAGATGTGTCCAGAACATTGTCCACAGATGGAATCTCGGAAACACTCAGGATTTTTGTCATTTTTTCTTACAATTGAAAACACAAAATGAGGGAGGTCTGGCTTAGACCCTCCTGGATCGAGTTTTACATCCATGGAGAGCATCAGACAGAGTTTGCTGTGCCTTTGGGATGCTGGTGTGATACTGGAATTAGGAGAAGGGCTTTTTCCCTCCCAAAACTGCCCCTGGCAGGGCTCAGGGAAAATAAACCCTTGGTTGCTGCACTTGCTCTGGAATTGCTGCTTCAGGCCTTGGTGAGGGAGGTGGTTTCTCCTGAAAATTTCTGTGGGTTCCACCAAACTGCAAACTCACCAGCCAGAGCTGTGCTCTTGTCTTCCTCACGGGATCATCCCCCAGGGACAAAATGGAGAGGGGCAACTACGTCCTCAGAGGAGAAAATTCAAATTCCTTGTTGGGATTTTGTGTGTATTAAGGGAAAATGAAATCCCTTTGTTCTCACAGAGGTCTCTGTGCCTGCACACGGAGCTCAGCGATACTGCAGGAGGCTCTGGGGTTGCTGGGGCAAATAGCTGGGGCAAAAATAAAGCTTGGAGGTGTGTGGGGTGTTTTTTGGTGTCTGGGTGCCTGTTCCTGCTCCGTGGTGGCAGTGGAGGCTGGGGGATGGGTTTGCTCAGGGGCTGATGCCCTGTTCTGCAGAGGGACATGAGCTCAGCTGGATGTCACGAGCTGCTGACTCTGGCAGATGTCTCCTGGCTGTTTAATATCCTTGTGGCAAAAGCTGTGAGCTTTTATGAGCATTCTGATAGCACTTGAGCCATCTCAGCACAGAACAGCCCCCCTGGGCTCTGTTTTTAGAGCATCACATAAAGACTCAATAAAGTGTGAGCTTCTCGTGTGTGCCAAGATTTACAGGTCCATGCTTTGGGATGTGCCTAAAACAACCTCAGTTCCTGCTCTAGAAAGTTATCCTGGCTGGAGGCTGTTCCTAGGATGGGGAAATGGGAAAATTACAGGTCAGGTTGCCCTAGGGATACATCCAGAAGTCAGTAGGTGCAGTTACAATGGAAAAAACATAATTTGGGAAGTGTGTCTTGATGTGGGGATGGGACGTTTGCAACCTCCTGTAGGTTTTGAGGAGAAATTGGGGAGTTTGGAGAGAGAGAAAGCAGAAGGGAAAAAAAGGTCCTTTGGACCACAGGAACAGACCCCTTGTTTCATTTAAATACAACTTCAGCAATCAGTAGGATAGGGATGCTGAACAATTCCATCCATTTTTAGTGAACAGAACATCAGAGGATGGGGAACTGGCATTGGGAGAGGTGGATTTGGGTGGGATATTTGCATTCTAAAGCTGTTCTGCCCTGTGGGACGCTCCAGCCTTTCACTGTGGGAAATGAGAAGTGCAGCAGGGCAGGAAGGGATCACTTGGCAAAGCCTAGAGGAGATGTTTTGAGGGAGCACTTGGAGATGCTGCCTTGGGGTGAGGTTTCCCAGGTGGTTCTGCAGCCTGTGCCAGATGCCCTCTCATTTTACCCTTATTCCCAAGTATGCAAATCAGGATGTGATCCCAGATGGGAAACACAAGGGGTGACAGCTCATTTCCCTGCTCAAAACACGACATGGAGGAAACCCCAGGGAGTGCAAGGAGCTCTTCCAGCCAGGCTCTCACCTTGTAGGGAAATAGTTGAGCTTTGCTGCCATGGAATGAGGGTTTGCTGCCTTTGCTCAGGAGCCCCTCTAACACGTGTGCTGTGGATATTCTGTGTTGCAGGACAGTAGTGATGCCCATTGCCAACGAGTTTGCCCCAGATGTTGTGCTGGTGTCATCTGGTTTCGATGCTGTGGAAGGGCACCCCACACCCCTGGGAGGATATAACCTGTCAGCAAAATGTAAGTGGGGGCTTGGCTTCTGCTGCTGTCCTGTGGATTGAAGGACAGTGTTCCCAGATTTTGCTTTGTGGCGTCTATTTCAGATCTTTCATTTCAATGGCAAAACTTCCATCTTTCTTCTTTGAATTTTCATGGCATTTATCTTTTTACAATGCATACTTTGGCCTGGCTGAAGCCTTAATTTTGTGGGGTTTTTTTTTTGAAACACTGCATATTTCAACTTTGAAGTATTCAATATGTAATATTGTGTAATTTATTTGTAGTCACATCTCTGCTGAATTAGAGAGTTACGCTGGCATTAATATCAAATTGCAGAAAAAGGCCATACCAGCTGTAAACACTCTCATTACTACCAAGAAATCCATTTCTTCCTCCAGGACACCTTATTAAAATTTTGAGCTGAATATTTTTGCTCTCCACCTTTGAATTAATTACAGACATCCACAAACCCTCCTTTTTGCTTCAGGTCTGGGATGTTTTTGGGAGATGCACTGAAATTCCCCCCCCCACAGGTTATGTGGAGTTTACCTGGCATTGTTTTCTTCAAATTAATCCAGAGGACAGTTTTTCTTGCAAAAAGGGTTTTACTGTTATTTTTTAAGAGTTTGTTCCAGCCAGGAAAGTTGTTCTCTACAGTGAACTTTTAAAACCTCGTAAGGGAGCTGAACCTGTAAACTTTATATAAGAATAAAGTGAAATAGGTTTACAAGAGGCAAGTTCCTTGAGCTGTCCAGAAGCACTTTGGAAAGGAAAGCTCTTGTTTACCTGCTGGTTGAATTTGCCATGCTCTGCTCCTCTCACAAAACCAGTTGTGGGCTCAGCAGTGGATGGTTTTCTCTGCCTGTTCATTTGTTCATTTGCAAAGGGGTTCGCTCCAAAGCAGAAAGCAGGCAGTGGGGATGGAGGGTAGAAATTCCCTGGCTTCTCCTTTGTTTGACTTTTTGATTTTTATTTTTTTTTTCCTCCTGGAGGGGGAAGGTTGCTTTGAGGACACGTTTTTTGAATCCTCGCCGCTTGGTTCTGTTTTGTTTAAAGGGGGCAGAAATGTATTGTGTGTCATCTGATCAAAGTGCCGGGTGCCCCTGGAATTTTTATAGCATATTATGGACGGGAAGAGCTGTCTGCTGAGAACGAGATGTCAAACCTAAATCTCTCTGGGGCGCTGCACTGCTGCTATCCCGACCCAAACCGGGCCCATTCCCCTTCCTCCTCCCTCCCCCAGAGCAGCATCCAGCAGAATCCCGGCCCTTTCCCTGCTTCCAAAGGGAATGCTGGCTGCTGGCTTTAATTTGGGGTGCTGAGGGGTGGCAAGGGGAGCACGGTGATGCTCTCAGCCGGGGCGGTGCTGCCGGGGGACGCGGGGATCCCTCCAGGGAAGGCGCAGCCGGAGCCGCGCGTCGCAGCCCAACCTGGCTCGCGTTACGCGCCGAGCCGGTGCAAATCCCCGCTGGGTTTTTAATGTGATGTAATTCCTCTCCCTAATTCTTTGATCCTCCGCCAGGAGCCCCATTCCAGCCGCCACCTTTGCCCTCCTGCTGCATTTCCTCTGTTCCCTCCTTGCAGGCTTCGGGTACCTGACGAAGCAGCTGATGGGGCTGGCCGGGGGCCGCGTGGTGCTGGCCCTCGAGGGTGGCCACGACCTGACGGCCATCTGCGACGCCTCGGAGGCTTGTGTGTCTGCCCTGCTGGGAAACGAGGTACAGGCACCCCCAAACCCGCTCCCCCCTCGCCTTTGGGCGTCTCACCCTCCCCTCTGCCGAGTTCCTGGCGCTGTTTGTGTCCTCCTGACGCTCGCTGTTTAAAAGAGTGTTTGTTTTATGCTTCAAAACCACCTGTGCTTTGGAGGCCGTGCAATGAGTGAAAGAGCTAAGAAGGATTTTTGGGTTTGTTCTTTCTCCAAATAATTTGCTTTGTGCTCTTTAAAAAACAACTCTTTTAATTAATTTCTGAATTCATTGTGCAAGTCTTCCCTTCACTTTGCTCCCCTCTCTAGTCTTACAGCCTGTGCCTGCTACGTGGGGCAGCTTGCTTGACATGGTTTGCAGCTGGATTTTTTTCCTAGGGGTTAGATTTTCTATTTTCTGCACGTTGTTGTGTAGGAAAAGCCTTGGCTGTGTTAGAAAAATTGGCCAGAAAGGTTAGGGGGGTGATTGCAAGATAAGAGCCAGACAGGGAAATACAGCAATATGTTGGATTCTGAAGAGCTGTGGGTATTTTCTTACAGAGAAAATTTTAGATACTCCTTCTTTTCTGCTTTCCCCCCCCACTTTTAGTGTCAGTGGGATGAAAGAAGGAACACCACATCTACACATCTTTGAAATCCTTGCAGGGGTGTTGACTCCACCACTGCCCTGGGCAGCCTGACTGAATGCCTGAGCACACTTCCAGTGAAGGAATTTTCCCTGATATTCAACCTAAACCTCCTCTGGTGCAGCTTGAAACCATGTTTGAGGGCTTTTGAGTACTGATACTTTGGGCTGAGGTGCAGCACCAGAGGAGCCAAGCAGTGGGTCTGTCTGCAGTGGGAGCTGGTTTCTGGGGAGGGTTGTAGTTCAGTGACCATTAGGTGCCTGGGGAGATGGGGAGGGAGCTTGGATCTGCATGGAGGTGTGGAGCAGTTTGACCTCCAGCCTGTTGGAGAAGTGCTCTGTCTTGGAGTGTCCACACTCAGCATTAGGTGGGAGGCTGGGGGAGCCAGACCAGGAGATAAACCAGCTGGGATTCATCAGAAGCACCTGCTTCCATCATCCAGCATCCCAACTCCCAGTGTCCAGGCAGCATCCTGCTCCTTGTGCTGGGCCAGGCACCTCTGAGAAGGCTCTGGGCACGGGGAATGGCTCCAGCCTGCACTCAGCTGAAAACTCAGGAGGCAGCTGCACACCAGCATGGAAACAGGGGGGTTCCAGTGGTGGGGCACTGGCACAGGTTTCATAGAGAAGCTGTGGCTGCCCCTGGATCCCTGGAAGAGTCCAAGGCCAGGTTGGATGAGGTTTGGAGCAGCCTGGGACAGTGGGAGGTGTCCCTGTCCCAGGCAGGAGTTGGGACTGGATGAGCTCCAAGGTGCCTTGTAAGCCAGACCTTCCTGGGATTCTGAGGTGAGGTGTTTATTGCAGCACCCATATGTTTGAAGTGATCACTACAGACAGTTCCTCTGGCTCCAGCCACCTTTGGGTGCAGGATGCACTTTGGAAGGGAAGCAGTGGGAATAACACCTGGAAGATGTCATTCCTCCTGCTCAATGTGCTCCTAGGATCACAGGAGGCTGGCTGCAACCACAAGCAGTGAATAGGTGCTTCACCCAAGCCATGGGTGTGTTTGGGGATGTGGGGAGAGCTCAGCACTCAGGATACCTTGGAGTTGCCTGAGTGATTTCATTGAGCAAAGGAAATACTGATTCTTAAAGACAAAAAACATTGATTCTTTTAATCATGGCTGCAAGGACACTTGAGCGCAGACCTGCTCTCACTTGTCCTAGGTGGGCTGTGCAGAGAGGGTAATATTGCCTGGCTCAGGCACACATCAGAAAGCAGGAAACACTTGCTTTATCCAGTCTTTCCTGGAACCTTTTGAAGGCAGGGCAGTCGGGGGGAGCACTGCAGCTCTGTGCCGCGGCCCTTTGATGCGGTTTGATCTACGGCGTGTCGGAGGAGCCTGCCTGCACACACATGGACAGGCAGCTGCGGCCAGGGAGGGCTGCAGGGAGCTGGGCTGGCTCAGCAGCCAAACTGGAGCTCCACTGGGGCTGCTGGGGAATGAGGGGAGCGGTGCCGGTCCCCCGAGCGCGGCGTCCACCGGCCTAGATCAAAACTCCCGCGTCGGGGAGGCACGGGGCGAGCGCGGGGCCAGCTCCTTCCCAGCCTGCCAGGAAATAACCCAGAGTGGGGCTGTGCCCCTGAGTGCTGCCCTGGGGAGGGGTCAGGGCTGGGGAATGGACCTGCACTGCTGTGCTGGCAGAACTGTGCGATGCTCACGGGGCTTCAGTGGAAATCAGGGCTGGGAAATCAGAGAGGCTTTGATACAGGCTGAGAGAGTTGGGGTTGTTCAGCCTGGGGAAGGCTCCAGGGAGAAGTCTTCCAGTGCCTAAAGGGACTCAAAGAGAGCTGCACAGGAGCTTTAGACAAGGTTCTGAAGGAAAAGGGGGAATGGTTTTAATCCATTTTAACCCAGAGGGCAGGGCTGGATGGGATATTGGGAATTGGGAATTGTTCCCTGGCAGGGTGGGCAGGCTCTGGCACAGGGTGCCCAGAGCAGCTGTGGCTGCCCCTGGATTCCTGGAAGTGCCCAAGGCCAGGCTGGACACTGGGGCTTGGAGAACCCTGGGATGGTGGAAGGTGTCCCTGCCCATGGCAGGGGGTGAGATGAGATGAGATGAGATGAGATGAGATGAGATGAGATGAGATGAGATGAGATGAGATGAGTTGAGTTTTAAGATCCCTTCACCCCCCCAGCATTCCATAATTCCATGATTTCAAGATCTGCTGATGGCAGTCCAGACCAGTTAGCCACCGTTCCTCTCCCATTGCTCTGCAGAGCTGCTCTGTCCATCCTGGGCATCCCCAGCCTCTGCCTTTCGTACAAGAAGTGATGACAACCAGGTGCCCCATGCCCAGAGGTTTTTTTGCTGCCTTTTCCACAGGCTGAGGCTGTTTGTGAGTGCTATTTCAGGAGGAGGAGTGTGCTCTGGAATCAGGAACATGCTTTGTCTCAGTGTCAACCAAGAGGCCTTGGAAAGCTCTTGCTCAAAGACTTATCCAGGAACTGCTTTTGCCTTCACTTAATGTCATACAGAAACCAGTTTGGAGCAGAACTATTTTTAGAGTGGAGAATTAATAAGAAGTGCAATACATAATTACTGAATCTGGAATGCAGCATCCCATGAAGTACCTATGGAATGGCTACCATGTGCTCATAAGAGCAGTCTTGGCTGCAGCTTCTCTTGGCTTTGAGCAAAGTTAAACTTTGCCATAGATATTTTTACTGTTGAACTCTGGCTGTTCTTTGCTGGGGAACGTCCCTGACTGGGTTGTTTTCAGCACAGTTAGCAGCAGTGGGCATCTCTTGTTTTGCACAGCCCACCTTGGAGGTTTGGGATGAATTGATTCATAAGTGGAGAACCTGGGAGGGCAGAGGTGTCTCCTCTTCTTGAGTTTTTCTAAAGGAAATCAAATAAATCCTAAAACTTTCCTCCAGCAGTGCTTGTCAGGCTTTCCCTGGGCTGGCACAGGCATGTTCCCACTGCAGAATGACTGCTGGAAGGTGTCCCTGCCCGTGGCAGGCATGGAGTGGGATGAGCTCTAATGTTCCTTCCCACCAAAACCATTCTGGGATTTAATGGCAACATTCCTTTGGTCTTCCTCTCTCTCTCTCTCTGCAGCTTGACCCTCTTCCAGAGAAGGTTTTCCAGCAGAGAGCAAATGCTAACGCCGTGCATTCCATGGAGAAGGTCATCGAGATCCACAGTGAGTGCAGCCCCAGCGACCCAGCTGGGTCCCTGGGGACACCCCCTGGGCTTCCCCACCATCCTGCCAGCTCCATGCTCCCCTTTCCCACTGCACTGCTGGTCACTGCACCCTGAGCTGCGTTTGTGCAGCTGGGGTTGGTGTGGATGGAGCCATGCCCAGCAGGGCTTCAGCCTTTAGGGGGAATTACAGAGTCAGAGCACAGTTAGGTAGGGAAAGATCTACAGGAGGATCCAGCCTAGCTGCCAACCCAACAAAAATTAAAGGCTCTAAAATCTCTGTAAAGGACAGACCCTCCTGCCATTGGAGGGTGCTCTTACTTCAAAAGCAGTTAAGGATGTCTGAGTAACACAAGTCTTGTTGGCTGGTGTGGCACCCATTCATTAGGAGCAGACAGGCATGGAAGTGAGGCAGTGTCTCAGGCACAGGCTGGGATTCTTGGGATGTCCTGTGCAGGGCCAGGAGTTGGACTCGATGATCCCTCCCAAGGGATGATCCCTTCCAAGGATATTCTCTGGGTTTTGCTGGCAGTTGTTGATATTTTAGGTTTATTCAGCTAAGCAGTTTAAAATCATTGCAATTGAACCTTGCCTGGAGAAATCCTTGGAAATTCTTTCCTCTGGAGCCTTCCCGGTGCTCTTCTCCATGCAAAAGGGTGTCAAACTGCCGACATAAACAATACTTTGGAGGTGAAGCTTGGACTTGGTGGTCTTGGAGGTCTTTTCCAACTTTAATGGTTCTAAATACATCTTGGACTTCTTTAGTCTTCAGGGATTTGCCTACTGAAAGTACGTGGCAGTCAGCAACTGGATCCAGACCTGGACTGCATCCTTCCCTCTCCTGGATTTTTTGGTGGAGAGACATTTCCAGGCACACTTGTCCTTAGGTCTAGAAGTTTCTGAGGTATTTGAAATGGAAAAAGGAATTCTTTTTTGAGCACCTAAGGCCCTTAAAGTGAGAGTATGGATCAGATGAGTGTTGCTGGGCAGTTCCGAGCCGGCGGCCGGGTTTGGGCAAGCAGGAGCTGGCAGGGTGCCCTGATGGCCCTGTTGTCACCTCTCCCCAGGCAAGTACTGGCATTCCCTGCAGCGCTTTGCCTCCACGGTGGGATATTCCCTGGTGGAGGCCCAGAAGTGTGAGAACGAGGAGGCAGAGACAGTGACGGCCATGGCATCGCTGTCGGTGGGTGTGAAGCCGGCGGAGAAGAGGTCAGTGGTTTCCCATCACATTTCCAGTCTGTGCAGCCAGGAGGAGCAGCCTTGCAGGTTAATCCTCTCCTTTCAGCCACTGCTGCTGTGCTCCCCACGTCCCCTGCACTCTGTGGGTTCCCAGAGGACCTCCTGGGCTGCAGGAGAGCAGCAGAGCCATGAGCTCTGTGTGTGCACCCTGTGCCCAAGCCTTCTGCTCTGAGCGTGGCTTTGGACCACAAAAAGGAATTGGTTTTGCTGGGGAAAATCTTAATGAGACTGTCCAAAAACCCTTCTTGGTGGCAAGTTTAATTCAGGTGATCCCAGCTGGCTGGGTGGGAAGGTGATGGGAACATAAGGAGTGAGACTTGGCACCGGGAATTGTCCAACTATGTCGTGGCAAACCCTCTTTTCTCTCTCCCCTCCCTGTGCCGCCCTGCCCGGCTGCGCAATGCCTCAGACCTGAGGACGAGCCCATGGAAGAGGAGCCTCCCCTGTAGCACCCACCTTCGAGCTGGAGTTCTCCTGTCTGTTCGTCTTCGTCTTGAAGCTCTGCCAAGAAGCTTTCTCTTGTTACTCCTGCGTCCTGCCACGGTTATTTCCCGAACACGGAAGGACAGCCAGGTGTAAAGCAAAGCAAGCGACACAAAAAACAAATCTCTCCGCATCTTTGAGTCTCTTTTTGCTGAAAAAAAACCGCTGGTGAAGAGCAGCGAAGGACTGACACGTTGGGCACTCTTCCTCTGGTCCTCACCGGGAGCAGAAAGAGGAACGATGCCCGGGAAGTCTTTGGCAGAGCTGCCAAACAAAAATAAAACAAACAAAAACGAATAAAGAAATCAAAGATTCAACAACACAAATCAAACAAACCTTAACGTAAAACTGGTGCTTACAAAGTTGATTACCCACAACTGAGCAATCTCCGCTTGAACCACTCAACCCATCGTGTACTTTCATTTCTTGGATATTTGGAAATGGCTCTTGCCTGCCTGGGAGTCACGACAGCTCTTGTCGGAACGGGACCGTTGGGAGATGCTGGTGAATTTTTAACGGGGAGGGACAGGGAACGAGGACTCACCTGACACCTGAAGGAAAGGGAAGCAGAAGGGGGGGAATGGTAGTCCAGATGGAGTCGGCTTTATTGTCTCCAAAGCCATCTGAAGATGAGTTTGTGCCTTTTTTTTTAATTGATGGATTTGGTGCAGCTGGATTTTCTGAAGTTTGAGGAACAATGCCTTAAGTAAAAATTAATTAAAAAAAAAAAAAAACAAAACACACACGAAAAAAAAAAAAAAAAACAAAAAAAAAGAAAAAAAAAAAAGAACACAGCAGTTCCTGAATATTTTTCCTCTGGTTGGGAAAGCCAAGGACTGCCATCAGGAAGGAAGACTTTTTGGCTTGTGCTGGCATGATGGTGGGAAGCAGGCATCAGCTGAACAGAGCGTCTCCAAAAACTGTCAACAAGTTTGGATTTGTTTTGTTTTCTTTCATTGCTGTTTCAGAGAAAAGGAAAAAAGAAAAAAAAAAAATTAAGGTAGTTGCCAAAAAAGTGGCAAATACTGTTGGGTCTTTGAAATTCAACCATTTTTAACAACCAATTTTCAAATGTTTTCTCTCTCTTCTACATTATCTAGTAATTGAACTTATCAATTTGGTTGTTGAAGCATGTATTAGACACAAATGCAGGTTTTAAGACTGGAATGCTTTTTATTAAAAGCAACTAGCATGAGATATTGCTTAAATTGTTAGGTATAAATATATATATGTGTATAATGTATATTCCAAATGTATTCCAAGCTTAGAAACCGGATTCCTATGAATTATTGAGAAAAATATTTATGATGCATTTATAGAAAAAGAAAAAAAAATATATGTAATAAATGCATACTCTAACAGTAGCCATTGGAAGCTCCCTAGGGACAGATTTGGGAATTGGAACGTCAAAGGTGCTTTTGGAAAAGGATCTAGGTTGAAACTTGAGGACTTGTCAGGCGACAGGTTGGGAAGTTTTTCAGAAAGCCAACACTTTAGCCACTGGGCAACTACCCTAAACATTTGTATTTTAATTTAAGGTTTTTAGTTGTGATCCTTTTCTAACAAACACGAGAAAAAAAAGTTTTTTATAGCAAAGACGCTGAATTTGCTGTTAATTTTTATATGGATATTTCCCGAAACCCTCCGGAAGCCTTGTTTGTGTGACTCTGACATTTCTTTTCCATTTGGCAGGTTTCCTTTCTGAACGGCAATAGCATCTAAACCTTTCTTCCTCCCTCTTTTTCTTGCTTATAACACATGGATTTTCCTTTTTTCTTTCTTTTTGTTTTTTTCTTTTTATTTTTTAAAATTTTCTGTATTGTTTTCTCTCCTTTTCCTCAACTCTTTTGTACAGTGAGCAGCTTTCTGCAGGTGTAAGGAACTATGGGCACACCAACAGAGTTTGTTTTTTTCTGGGAAAGGGCGCGTTTTACCGAGGAGGAGGAGGAGGAGGAGGATGAGGGACCGCAATGGGCTCCTTTGTTGTACCGATTCCACCAACTGTATATTTCCTCAGCTCTCTTGTAGTAGCTCTGTAAAGAAAATAAGGAATTTTCTTGCCTGGTAGCGTTCAGTGGGCGATGATGCCTTTGTCCTGCCCGCGGCTCCTGGCGCTGCCTGCCCTCGGGAAGGCTCCTTGGATACTCCGGGACCGCCGGCCTTTTCTCTCCGCCGGACATGCCCGCGGACTCCCCACCTCCTCTCTCCCTCTTCTTCTTCTTCTTCTTCTTCCTGATGCTGGGAGGGGTTTTGGAGGCTTTGGTTTTTTTTGCCCCCCACCCCGAGGAGGTGTTTCCTCCCGGGAATGCCGGGTGGGAGAGGCCGCAGAGAGCGGAGCGTCCTCGCGGAGACGGCGCTGCCGCTGCCTCCCTCCAGCAGTGTAGGACAGCACATCCCTCTTCCCAGCACAGCTTCTCCTTAACCACCCTTCTTCTTTTATCCTGTTCCCATGGTGACTGCTGGGGTTGCTTCCAGTAACTTCTCTTCTTTCCAGTTCTCGAAGCAGCCGCTTTTGTTCCGTTCAGGACTCGCTGGCGGGAGGAATCAGGAGCGTGACCCCACGCCGGAGGCTTTTGTTTCCTTCCTCGATTTCTAGTGCAGTTTCAGAACCAGACACTACAGTATTTGAGTTGTGCAAACCCAAGTACATCCTAGAACCCCCAAAAGCCCCAGTGGCAAGGCCTGTCCCCGGCATACCCTAAACCCCCCCGTGTGAGAGCACCTGGGGCTGTTGTGGTTTGGGGTTTTCTTCCGTCTGCCCACGCTGCTGCTGTGATCTCAAATCCATCCGATGCCGGCCTCGGTGACTGACGTGGGGTTTGCTCCCTGTGCCTGGGCAGTGCCTGTGTTTACACCTCCCTTTGTGCTGCCAGCTCTTCCCCGGAAGGTTTTTGACATTTCTGCTCCCGGTTGTGGCAAAGCTTTTTCCTTCCTTTTTGCTCTCCCGGGAGCCGCCGGCTGACCGTGCTGAGCCGGTTCCTTTGGAAAATCCGGAGGAGCTTGTTGGGATGCCACCTTCCTTCCTTCCTTCCTTCTTTCCTTCTTTCCTTTCCATCCTTTCCCTCAGCTTTTTGCCGGGATGGGAACATTTTTCCCAAGAGGACAGAGCTCATCTCCTCCAAACTCCCGGCGACGTGGATTTGTTTCGCAGCATCCCCCTTTTCCCTGGGAACGCTCTTCCCTGGGCTGTGACCTTCCCTGGGGATGCTCTTCCCCGGGGATGCTTTCCGGGGCCAGTGCAGGCACGGAGAGGAGGGAGGGAGCCCTCGTTTTGAGGCTCTCCAGGGGGATTTTTCACCTTTTTGAGCCATTAAGCTTCTTCATTTCAGATGACTTTGCCACGGGGCGGCCGTGCCAGCGGGGTGGGAGCCTGGGATGCTCCCACATCCCGGCACGTGCTGCCCAGGGCATCCTTTGTACCTGCTTGGGAAGAAAAGGAACATCTTCCAATCCTCTGTACAGTGAAGTGAGGCCCAGTTTGCAGTACACAAGTAACCATTGGGGGTTTTTTGGTTGGGTTTTTTTTTTGTTTGTTTGGTTGGTTTTTTGTTGGTTTGGTTTTTTTTTACTTTCGATACAAAACATTCCTTTTTTTTATTAGTCACGGTCATGTACTCATTCCATTCTTCCTTTTGTAAACTTTTTTGGGCCCATGTTCTTTTACGGGCATTGATATATATAAATATATATATAAATATATATGAATATATTTTTTTAAGTTTCCTACACCTTGAGGTTGCATGGTCTGTAAGGTTGGCATGTCTTTATATTGTATACAGATTTTGCACGCCAAACTTGGCAGCTTTGAAAACGATAACGAGAAAAAGAAAACAAAAACAACAAAAAAAAAAAGAGGTGGTTTGGGGTTTCTTTGGGATGGTTTTTGTTTTGTTTTGGTTTTATATTGGTTTTGTTTTTTTTTTTTTTTTTTTTTTGCTCTCGTGGCATTTGTGGAGACTAAAGGTTGGGATGTTGTTGTCACACACACTCACTCACCCACACAGCTACACACCAAGGAAGGAGAGTGGGAATTCTTTTTTTTTTCTTTTGGAGTCTTACTGAACTTAATAAGAAGAAATTGTGCTTTTTATTGTTAAAAAGAGTAAATAAATAAAAAAAACAAAAAGGACTACTTAAACATTTCTCATTTTAAGAAGAAAAGAAAAGAAACTAAGACGTTTATCTAGCACTTGTGACTTACCAATAATAGAGTTTATTGTATTTATGTGGAAACAGTGTTTTTAGGGAAACTACGCCGAACACACCAAGTAAACTGCCTGTGTCATTATTATTATTATTGTTATTGTTATTATTATTTTCCTTTGGGTTGGTGTTTTTGCTTTGATTTCTCGGCTGGGTGGGGAGGTTGGATGCAACCCTTGTGTCAACACACAGAGTCGTTCATTCCGAGGAGCCGGATGGACGGACGGACGGACGGATGGATGAGGAGGACTTTAAAGAGTTAACTCTTCAGCACAGCTGCGTTAACTTTTTTAAGAAATTACTTTTACATGATGTATTTTTGCTCGGTTTCACTTTAAGCAGTCGTGTACTGTGCAACACTGTGGTTTAAAAACGAGACTTTACAGCAAAAGGCAAAACGTGTTTCTTCATTGTCATGAAGTTGGGCTCGTTCTCAGCTCATCTTCGCTTTGTCTTTGATATTGATGATGAAAAAGAAAAAAAAGTATCCTATTGAAAGAAAATAAATTAACACTTTTTCTGTGCTCCATAGTGGAGGCGCTATTTTCCAATTTATGAGGATGACAAACTTATATATATAATATATATATAAAAGTGGGGGCGGGGAGGGGGGGGGAAGGGGTTGAAACATTATTCACCCGAGAGCTTATTACAGATATGTAGTATCAAAAAGTTGTAACTATATTATATTCTACTTTATACCTATACATGCTCAGTATGACGTCACCATTGGTAGCAGCTACCGGTTTACGCTGTAATTTAGACACAATTTCACTCTTCCTGTACGGACCCTCCTTTCAGTGATGGTAGCATTCTTTGTGCTCGACTTTCCGACGGTCCTTTCTTTTAAATTGGTGGAGTTGGAATATTTTTCTCATTCTCCTTTTTTCTTTCTTTGTTTTTACTTGTTTTTTGGGTTTTTTTAAAATTTTATTTTTCTCTTTTCTCTTTATTTTGTTTGGGGTTTTTTTGTTTGTTTGTTTGTTTTCTTTTTTCTTTTTTTTTTTACTGGCCAATGGTGTCTTTCTCTGACAGTACCGACTTCAATTTCAACTTTATTAGGAGTCCAGTATTTTGTACCACATTATGACAACTTGTTATTCTTGTGGTGTAAATAAAAGAAAAAAGTTAATTATAGTACCACCCGGGTTTCTGCTGCTGATCTTCTTCCTTTGCTGGGATGGGGCGTTTCATCTGCTGGCTTCTTGATGTGTCATGGAGGGGGTCTGGGTGCCAGAGAGGTTTTTTTGGGCAAACTGTACCCATGTCTCCATTGGGGTGTTCATGGAATAGCTCCTGGGGTTTCCCAGTTTCCTGTGGCTCCCAGGTGCGCGTTGACAAGTGCCTGCCAAAAACCCATCGAGTTTCCAGGTGAAGCAGTTCCAGCTTTTTACCTTTCCCAGTCTTTTTCCTACGTGTTTTCCCTCTGATTGGCTTCCTGCTTGTCTCTGGAGCCGCCTGAACCATCCAAAATCTGTCTGCTCCATGTGTGTCCCCTGGAATTGCCCTGTGCTCACAGGGAGACGGCCACGCTTCAGTTCTGGGCTCCTTGCAGGACTCCCTGGGGCAGCAGCAGGATGGTGCTCCCCAAGGGCTCCTGCTGGGAGGGGTGGGGAGAGCTCCCAGGGAAAACTTGGGGTGCTCCCAATTCCCTCAGCAGGGAAACATCCCCTGCTGCTTCAGCCTGATTCATGGAACCATGGAGTGGTTCGGGTTGGAAGGATCTGGGAGGTCTCCTCTCATCCCACCCCTCCATGGCAGGGACACCTCCCACTGTCCCAGGTGCTCCCAGCCCTGTCCAGCCTGGCCTTGGGCACTGCCAGGGATCCAGGGGCAGCCACAGCTGCTCTGGGAATTCCATCCCAGCCCTTCCCAGGGAACAGTTCCCAATTCCCAATATCCCATCCAGCCCTGCCCTCTGGCAGTGGGAGTAACTGAGTTTAATTTTCTTAATTTCACTTATTGTACAAATATTTTTAAAGGAGGAAGAGGCTGTTTCTGCCTCTGGGCAGCAAGTCAAGGCTTTGTGCTTTAGATGCCCGTCTGTGGCAGTGGGAGCACTGCAGGGGCAGGAAAAGGGGCCAAAATTAAATGTACAGCCTGAGCACACAGGGGGCAGGAGCTCATTCTGTGCCAGCAAAACGTCCTGGACCTATGATGAGATTTGGATCATCAAATTTTCTGGAGTAGAAACTTTCTCCTAGGGCTGGGTTGATCTCTGAGGGAATTCTCTGGAGCTCACTCCGGGACCTGAGAGTTCATTCGTGGTCCCTGCCTGGGTGTGATGTGTTGGTGTGACCCGCAGAGCTGCCCTGGGATAGAGAAAATGCTGGGAAAAACAGCGTGGGCCAAGGCAGGGGAAGGTTCATGGAAGGGCTGGACCTCGAGGTGCCTGGAAAACCAGGGCTCCTCAGGCAGGCTGTTCACAGAGCAACAGAGAGAACATTTTAAAAATGGTGGTAAAAACCTGGGCTGCCAGGCTGGGGGGAAGGCACAGTTTGCCTTTTCTTCCAGCAGCACAGGCTGGCAAAGCCAGTTCCTGCTGGGGATGGGGAATATGCTCCCATCCCACAGCTGGCTCATGGAAGGCTCCAGCAGGAATGGAGCAAAGCCCAACCTCACTGAGGGAAAGGACTCCTGGCTGGGGGACACAGAGAGGGGCCAGGTGTCCTCTGGATGCCCACGAGGGAAAAGCAAACCTCTGCCCATGTTTACAGCAAATTAAATGGTTCAGTAGCAGAAGGAAATGTTTGGGGTTGAAACAAAACCACCCCAAAATCTCAGTGCTGCACAGCAGAAGTGGGGAAAACATTTCCTGTGTAGATCACACAGCCAGAGCATCAGTGTGCACCAGCCACAGAGAAGTGCCCTTTATCTGATTTATTACAGGCCCTTTTGAGTCTTTTTCATCTATTTCTTTATTAATTCATTCCCCTGCCCCACAGTGGGAAGGTTCAGAATCACGGAATCACAGAAAGGGACTTGTAAGACCATCTTGTTCCATCCTCCTGCCATGGCCAGGGACTCCAAATTCAGCAATTAAAGGGGGGAAAAAAGGGATGAGGGGTGGTTTACTGTATTTAGAAGGATGAGGGTGCAGACAGAATTGTGCATTTGTGCTATACCAAGGCACAATTATCCAACGGTCAACAGCTTCAGAGTGCCTGCAGGAACAAGAAACCTGTTTCCCATTAAATCAGGAAGGGAATGGGGAGCAATTCCTGGGCTTTAAAGGTGATTAAAGAGTCCTTGAGCAAGTTTTCAGAATTTCACTGTTCAATTACACGTTTGAGTTTGAAAGGGGAGGGAAAAATTATAAAAACTAAAAATTCCTCCTCCACCAGCAGAGAGCAATTCCTGCAATCCCCCCAATCCCTGTGGATAATGCAGCCAGCACAGGCTTAGCAGCTGCCTTTGAGCCAGGTGGGCTCAGCCCCTGGGGAGCGCCGGGAATTCCTGGAGCTGGTTTATCCTGGAGTGGGATTATCCTGGAGATAGTTTATTCTGGAGCCGGTTTATCCTGGAGCAGGTTTATCCTGGAGCCGGTTTATCCTGGAGCAGGTTTATCCTGGAGCGGGTTTATCCTGGAACGGGTCTATTCAGGAGCCGGTTTATCCTGGAGCCAGTTTATCCTGGAGCCGGTTTATCCTGGAGCCAGTTTATCCTGGAGCCACTTTATTCAGGAGCCAGTTTATCCTGGAGCTGGGTTATCCTGGAGCCGGTTTATTCAGGAGCCGGTTTATCCTGGAGCTGGTTTATCCTGGAGTGGGTTTATTCAGGAGCCGGTTTATCCTGGAGCTGGTTTATCCAGGAGCGGGTTTGTCCTGGAGCCGGTTGATCCTGGAGCTGGTTTATCCTGGAGCTGGTTTATCCTGGAGCCGGTTTATCCTGGAGCTGGTTTATCCAGGAGCCGGTTTATCCTAGAGCCGGTTTATCCTGGAGCGGGTTTATCCTGGAGCTGGTTTATCCAGGAGCGGGTTTGTCCTGGAGCCGGTTGATCCTGGAGCTGGTTTATCCTGGAGCTGGTTTATCCTGGAGCCGGTTTATCCTGGAGCAGGTTTATCCTGGAGCCGGTTTATCCTGGAGCAGGTTTATCCTGGAGCGGGTTTATCCTGGAACGGGTCTATTCAGGAGCCGGTTTATCCTGGAGCCAGTTTATCCTGGAGCCGGTTTATCCTGGAGCCAGTTTATCCTGGAGCCACTTTATTCAGGAGCCAGTTTATCCTGGAGCTGGGTTATCCTGGAGCCGGTTTATTCAGGAGCCGGTTTATCCTGGAGCTGGTTTATCCTGGAGTGGGTTTATTCAGGAGCCGGTTTATCCTGGAGCTGGTTTATCCAGGAGCGGGTTTGTCCTGGAGCCGGTTGATCCTGGAGCTGGTTTATCCTGGAGCTGGTTTATCCTGGAGCCGGTTTATCCTGGAGCCGGTTTATCCAGGAGCCGGTTTATCCTAGAGCCGGTTTATCCTGGAGCGGGTTTATCCTGGAGCTGGTTTATCCAGGAGCGGGTTTGTCCTGGAGCTGGGTTATCCTGGAGCTGGTTTATCCTGGAGCTGGTTTATCCAGGAGCCGGTTTATCCTGGAGCGGGTTTATCCAGGAGCGGGTTTGTCCTGGAGCTGGTTGATCCTGGAGCTGGTTTATCCTGGAGCCGGTTTATCCTGGAGTGGGTTTATTCAGGAGCCGGTTTATCCTGGAGCTGGTTTATTCAGGAGTCGGTTTATCCTGGAGCTGGTTTATTCAGGAGTCGGTTTATCCTGGAGCTGGTTTATTCAGGAGTCGGTTTATCCAGGAGCCGGTTTATCCTGGAGCTGGTTTATCCAGGAGGATCCCCTCTCTGGCAGGGCAGCCTCGGGGCTGCTCCCAGATCCTCCCTTGCTGGGCTCCAGCAGGAGGAAAGCCAGGACCAAACGGGATGAAATCCTTTGGGCTCTGGGAAAGGTGGGGAGAGCCCTCGGCAAGGGAGGGAGGCTGGAGCGGAGACGGGGGAAAACCTCACTGGGAGCATCCCGAGCCCATCCCAGCCCATCCCAGCCCATCCCAGCCCATCCCAGCCCATCCCTGCCCATCCCAGCCCATCCCAGCGCATCCCAGCCCATCCCAGCCCATCCCAAGCCCTTCCTGATCCCATCCCAGCCCATCCCAGCCCATCCCGAGCCCATCCCGAGCCCTGCTGGGGCTGGGCAGTGTTGCATTTGTAGGGACCCCCGTGGCAGAAAGGAATGATGGATCTGACTCCATGTTCTCAGAAGGCTAATTTATTACTTTATGATACTATATTATGTTAAAGAATGCTATACTATACTAGAGAATGCAGAAAGGACACTTACTGAATGCTAAAAGATAACAATGAAAACTGGTGACTCTCTCCAGAGTCTCAACCCTGACTGCCAAAGAGCCAAAACAGCTCCCAGCAGAATGCACTGAAACAATCACCTGTGGGTGAACAATCTCCAAACACATTCCACATGGGCACAGCACAGGAGAAGCAAATGAGAGAAGAATTGTTTTCTTTTCTCTGAGGCTCCTCAGCTTCCCAGGAAAAAAATCCTGGGTGAAGGGATTTTTCCAGAAAATGTGAATGTGACAGGGGAGCGCCGGCCAGCCAAGGGAGCAGGGATTGCACCCATGGATGATGGTCCCTGCCTCACTGGGAAGCTTCCCCTCCCTTTGGGGGACAGGGAATGCTCAGCCTGTGGAGCAGCTCAGTGCCCTGGCCAGGCTCATCTGCTGGGCCCTGGGCCGTGCCAGACCCTGGGAGTGCTGAAATGGGACTGGGACTGAGTTATCCCACAGGGGCTGCAGGATAATTCCTCTGTCATCCAAAGCCTTCTCCTATCTGACCTCTCTCCCCCTTATCTGCCATGGGAAATTCGATTTGCACTGTCATTCCAAAACAATTCCTCTCCGTTCCCTTTGTGAGGAGAGAGAGGCAGAGCTGAGGGCTTGAGCGTCCAGGGCTGCTCCCAGCCCTGCTGGGGAGAGGCTTGGAGGGCGATGGAGGGAAGGGGAATCCAGGCAGGGAAGCGTCTGCAGATTCCATCAGGGCTGGGATCCGCTCTGGGAGGCAGCTGGATCAGGCTCTCCTTCCCAAGGGTCCTGGCTCACCTGCCCGTGCTGCTGGGCTGCTCAGCCAGCCCTTCCTGGTGCAGAGCCAGGCTGGAATTTGGTCTGGAGGCAGGGAAGTGACACAGAACCACGGGGCCTGGCGGGTCCCAGCCTGTCCTCGGTCAGGAAACACGGAGCCCTGGGTTTACCATGGAGTCACTGAGGTTGGAAAAGCCCTCTCAGAGCACAGGGTCACTGCCAGCCCTGTCCCCAGGTGCCACAGCCATTCCCATTCGAAATCCCTCCAGGAATGGGGACTCCACCACTGCCCTGGGCAGCTGTGCCAGGACCTGGCCTCCCTTTCAGGGAAGACGTTTTCCCTAATAACCAACCGAGCCCTGAGGGACTGGAGGGAATCCCATTCTGGGATTCTCTGCTCCTCCTGAGCAGAACTGAACCACGTGGACAACCTGCAGAAGGATTACAGGTATTTCTGGAGACTTCCAGGTGAGTTGCTGCTCTTTCCCCTTGCACAAAAAGAGGTTTTGCCCGTGTCATCCTCAGCTTTGGGACTTTGGGGAGTTGAGGATTCACAGCAGAGCAACTTCCAAGATGAGGAAATGAGAACTCACAGCAAAAGCGCTCTGAAAAATGCATTGGCTGACTGCTCAGGAGCAGCAACTCTCTAAAGAAACTTAAAAATAATCTCCCAGTTTTGCTTTGCATTGGGTGCTGGGTTTTCCCCCCCTTGGGCACAATTCAGTCTGTGAGCTCAGAGGAACACGTTGCATTTTGGCTGGTGGCTGGAAAAGTCCAGTGGGATGGGCAGGGATGCCCTGGCTGCCCCCAAACCCATCTGAGCAGGATCACCCTGGTCCTGCTGGGTGCTTGGGCAGAGCCAGCTTGAGGCTCAAGTGCTTTCCCAACTTTTAGCTGGATTTTCTTCTTTTCCAGACAACTTGGATTTCGCTTGGAACCTGTCTGGCAGCCTTTGGCTTCCTGCCTGCTCGGAGCCAGGGCCTGTGGAGATTAATGACATGGAAAATGAGGAATGCTGGCCATAAAACTCTGAAATTGTGGGGAAAAGGCAGCTTGGAGAGGCAGCCTCTGGTGAGAAGGTGTGTGGCTGCTTCGGGGCTGGGGTTTGGGAAGGCCAAGGCTCTGGCAGGATTATTTTCCCCATCCCTGGCAGTGTCCCAGGCCAGGTTGGACAGGGCTTGGAGCAGCCTGGGATAGTGGAAGGTGTCCCTGCCCGTGGCAGGGGTGGAATGAGATGAGTTTTAAGATCCCTTCCAACCCAAACCACTCTGGGATTCCAAAATCTTAAAGAAAAGTTATCTCACGAAGGGGCTGGAGCGCCTTGAGTACAACAAATCCTTCCCTTCCCCTCCTGATGGAAAGCTGGAAATCTCCAGGGTGGAGGGTGCCTCCCTCCAGCAGGCAGGGAGAGGAAACCCAAAAGGTGAGGATTATACCCAAATGGGGATGGGGAAAGGTGGAAATCACCTGGAAAGAAGAAATAGATATATTTACAGAGATGTATATTTCATATGCACAAATGTATATAAAATCTGACCCAGCCCTGAACTTTTCTGGCAGGGAAGCGAAATCCATGAGGAAGCACAGCCCAGCCTGCAATTCCTCATTTTATCAGTGGGAGCCACGTTAGTGGGGCCAGTAAATCTGCCAGATGGCAACGGGGGATTAGGTGGGGAGGGAAGGTGGGACCCTCAGGAGGGTGCTGGGGCTGCCCTCCCCCAGCCCTGAGCACCCCCACCGGCCTCGTTAAGGAATGTTAATCACCACGGCTCCCAAAAAGCTCCCAGAGGTTTGTTTGCAATAAAATCTTTATGGTGCTCAGAGGTTTGGAGGGGATTTTTTCCCTTTCCCTGATGCATGGGAAGGGTTGGGAGGGGTGGCAGCTCCGAGCAGGGCAGGCTGGATGGGGCTTGGAGCAGCCTGGGACAGTGGGAGGTGTCCCTGCCCCTTTTCCAGAGGTGTTCAGGAATTTGATCTCTCCGGGATCCCTTGTGGAGCAGGATGAGCAGGGAATGGGCTCAGGGCTTGTCTGGGTGCCTGGGAGAAGGAACCAGCAGACACACAGCATCCCCTAAATCTGCTTTGCTGGAGGAGCCAGCCCCAGGCTGGGTGCACAGCCCATGACACGGCCAGGAAAAGCATTTTCAACCAGCAGAGTGACAGAAAAGACTGAAAAATTAAAAAAAAACAACTAAAACTCATGTGACTGGCAGAGAACAGAGACACCAAGGTCAGCCTGGAAAGATCTGGAATGGATGCATGGATGGATGGACACAATCAAAACATCAATCTGTTCCCTAGTGGACAAAAAAATATATTCCTGGGAGAAGCCCCCACATTTCCCATTTCCACAAAAACACCAAATGAGTGGGATAACTCTGCCTCCCCACCACATTTCTGCAAGGGGAACTGCTCAGTTTGGTTTAGATCTTAATATCTTGTAGCTCTTTAATGATGGTTTCGCTGTGGGCTGGGAACTCAGGGCAGTAAAATGTAAAATGTAAAATATGTAAAATGTAAAATGTAACATGTAAAATATGTAAAATGTAAAATGTAAAATGTAAAATGTAAAACGTAAAATGTAAAATATGTAAAATGTAGGTTGTCCCAATGGCAAAAGCAGGAAAATTCCTGGTGGCCCAGGCCTGGCACTAAATTCCCTGTACATAATGTACATCTCCAGCATCCCCAGCATTTCCTGGGGACTTGTGCTTGGGCTGGCTTGGGCACACTGAGACACACACTAAATTATTTGGAGAGCAGAAAGGAAAAGCACCTCCAGGGCTTCCAGACTGAAGGGTGAAAAAACCCATGTTCAGCCTTTTCTCCGTGGAAAATTGAGATGGAAATTTGCTCTGATCAGCACGAGCTTTTAACTGAGGGTTCATTTGAACCCTTTTATCTTATGGATTTATTTCTGTGATGCCAAGAGGACGAGGAGCCCAAGCTCTGCCTGAGGGAGCCCTTTGGTGCATCCCATGGTCAGAGGAGCTCTTGGGTGACCCTGTGGCTCTATGTTCCCTCTGATGAGGCACCATGGAGACCCTGAGGAAGCCAGGATTGAGCAGAGTGAGCTCTGTGGTGCCATTGTCATCGCTGGGAAAAGGTGAGCTGAGGGACTGGGAAAGCTGAGGATGGCCTCTCCCAGCTCCTCCTTTCCCTGCTGGGGAAAAGCCCCATCCCCTCCTGGGGCTGTGGTGCTTTCCTCTCGCCTGAAGGATCTGGACAGCAATTTCCACATCCCACCTGGCTCCTCCCTGCTGAAGGCTGCTCCAGCATCCTGCAGGTGCCCGGGGGTTTTGGGGAAAACCTCCTCAGGTTGGGGGGATGCTGTGGATTTGGGGTGTGGTGGGCACCCAGAGCCAGGGAACCTCCCAGCCCAGCGGCGTTTGCTGCCCAGGAGGACACAACCATCTCCTCGACTCGCTACCTTCCACTCCCCTCTAGTGGTTATGGAGCCGGGGAGGCTGAGAGGAGCGGGGAGTGCAGGGAAGTGGATTTTTATTCATCACCGATGCCTCCTGAAGGGCACAGAGGGGCTCCTGCTCAGGGCCAGAGAGACCTGAGCCTGTGTGACACACCCCAGGCTGAGCCGGGCTCAGGGGTGAAGGTGGGGGTCACACCCTGCACCTTCCTCTCTTTGCAAAAAAAATAGAAATAAATTTAAAAAAATAAAAAAAGTAATTCTCTTCTCCTCTTAAAGAGAGAAACTAGAAAAATGCAGCTACAATTGGCCACAGGGCATGGACCCTGCTGTCCCTAGCTCTGTCCCCAGCCTGTGACATCCTTGGGGGTCGGTTTTGTTCCTGGGCTGAGCCAACTCCAGCGTGGGGCAAGAGCCTGGAGAAGGAAGATGTTGTCAATCTGATGCTCTGGCCCCAGCTCCTGGCGCTGTCAGCTGCCCAGAGAGTTGAAAAGGAGAGGATGAGAGCAGAGCTGAGGTGGGATGATAAATATCAGGCGGCAAGGACCCCCCTCAGTCTCTCTGCTGTCACCCCAAGAGGTTCTCCCGGAGCTGGGGCTGAGCCTGGCTGAGCAAACATCTCTGTGCTTGTGTCTCCTCCTGGCTTAGCAAACAAACATCTCCGTGCTTGTGTCTCCTCCTGGCTGAGCAAACAAACATCTCTGTGCTTGTGTTTCCTGCTCCTCCCGAGCATCCCCCGAGCAGAGGGCAGGCAGCAGCTCACCTGAGACTCCACCCCGGAGCTCTGGCTCTGTTTTCCGCTCTGTGATCCGGCAGACCTTGATCTGAGGCACCGCAGAGCTGGGGGGCTCCATCCCAGCCCCCTCAGCTGGTTCAGGCGGTGGTGCAGGGACACAGAGGGATGCCACCGCTCCCGCAGCTGGCAGCCGCTTTTTGGCAGCGTTCCACGGGCATCTCCGCGGGCTGAGGGTCCAGGGACCTTCACGTTTGCTTGGGAACTGAGATTCCTCTTTTTTCTTTTTTTTTTTCCCCCCCTTTGGAAGTTGGGAAGTTTCCAGCATGAGTCACTGCCCGCCTCCCCTCCCTGATGAGCGCGCTGGGAGCTGCAGGATGACTTTGGGGTAGGCTCCTAGAATTAATCAAAGTATCTTCCACATTTCAGGGCAGTAAAGCCATCATCCGGCCAAATCCCTCCTGACTGGCACAGCCCCGTCCCAGTCCCTTCTCCCTCTGCCCTTTCCTCCTCTTTATTTTTTATTCTTGGTCTCTTTTATCCTTCCCTCTTAGCGGCGTTTCCCACAAATTCCTCGTAGCCTCTTTTGCCCCTCAGTTCGGCAGAGCCCTTCTCGGGGAGGTTTGTTTGTTTTGTGCTTGCAGCCCTTTTCCTGGTGTCCATCAATGCCTGGCTGTGGTCGGGAAGCTGGGGCTTTGTTTTGTTCGGTTCGCAGCCTTTTGACATGTTAAATAACAGGATGGTTTCACCATTTGACAGTAGGGAAAAAAAACCCACCCCGCTGCTGCTTTCAACTCCCCATTAAAGCCTCCGTGGTTTTAATTGCTTTCAGGATTAAACAAGCGTTTTAAGGATAAAAAAAAATAAATATTTTGAGCATTTTCACCCTCTCTGTCGGTCACCTTGTTCTGCAAGAGCTCTGGTGGAAGAGCTCTGGTTGCTTTGCTGATGGGAGCTCCGTGCATCAAATCCCGAATGCTTTGGGTTGGAAAGGACCTTAAAGCTCAGCTCAGGTGGGCAGGGACACCTCCCACTGGTCCGGGCTGCTCCAAGCCTCATCCAGCCTGGCCTTGAACACTTCCAGGGATGGGGCAGGAGAGAGGGAATCAGGCAGATCCGACGGGGGAGGTTCACCAAATAAATTTGTTTGACCCTTGTCTTGCTGAGCTAAAAGCTTTAGCTTTAATTCCCATGAAATCCAGCACTGCCTTTCCTCTGGAATCTGCATTTGAGGGCAGAGCTGCTGAGATAAAAGGCACACTGCAGAAAAGGCTGGATTTTGGGATTTAGCAGCGCAGGTAGGAATGCTGGAAGCTGGGAGGGGGCTGGTTGTCATCTGGTATATTTCCTTGTGATGATGAAATGTGTCTTTCCTGGAAGCAGAGCACAGATCCCGTGTCCTTTGATAGCTGTGGTATCTTGAATTCCTCCTGGATGACTGGCAAGGTCTTAAAGGCAAACTTGAGAGTCGGAATTTTGTGTTCCCTCTTCATTTATCCAGCTCTGTTTTCAGTTCTTAGGGTGTACTTAGATACACAAGCCTTGATTTTCCTAGCAGCAAAGCTCCAAAAACTTGAAATAAGGATTTGGGGTGAAAAATGAAATGATGGAAATTTCTGGCAAACCAAAACTGGGAAAAAAAAAAAAAAAGAAAATGAGAGAAAGAAGAGACATTCTTTGTAAAGAGATATTTCAGTCAGCCTGGAGTTAAATATGTCACTTGAACAGTGGTTTATATTGTAAAATTTCTTTTTAAATCAGAATTTTCACTTAGAGGCACTTCAAATATGCCTTCTTAGGTTTCCTTCCTGATTTTGCTGCTGTGAAACACTCCGTGAAATTTCTGCAACTGCTGTGATTTTAAAAACACGCTTTCAAGAAAGCATCACCCACCTCTGCTCGCCCCAGGCTTTTCACATCTTCCCAAATCCCCATGCAGCATTCACCAAATATTGAGGAACCCAGGAGCTGCACATCTGCAAACCAAATTCCACCTGCAGGTGAATAAAGCCAAGGGCAGAACCAGAGAGTCCAGGAGTTGATGAAGGCGATTTTTGGCACCGATTTGGGCAAACCTCTCCGTCCAGCAGCCTGGAACATGTGCTCAGACACAAGTGTACACCTAAATCCCATCTGGCACGTGCTGGGAGCACTCTGCTGAGTGGAGGCCTTGAGTTTTAGCCTCCTAAAAAAGTCTTGGCAAGGCACAAAATGTGCTTAAAGGCCAGAAATGGAAACGTCGTGGCTGGCAGTAACCTCTGGGTTGGGAGGGATGTTCTTTTTATAGGTCAAAGACAGATGGGAAAAGCTCCCACATTTCCCAAATAACAATGGGAAGGAACCATTTCATCTGGAACAGCAGCATGGGGCTGGGTTGTTGATGGATTTTGGATGCAGGTGCTGCTAAACCTGGCTGGGATGGGACAGCAGCTTGCTGGGAACGCCCTGATGTGCTGGAGATGCCCAGAGGGATCACTGGAGATCCAGGGGATCCACTGAGGGCTCGTGGCTGAGCCCTGGCCACCTGGTGCACCCTTTGTGCCTCTTCCAGAGCCAAGATCCAGAGCCATCCTGGCAGAGCCAGCAGGACTCAGAGGGAATCTCACTCTGCCAAGTGCTCTGCAAACACCTCGGCAGTGGGAATTTGGGGGGGAGAGCCAAAAAATATTACAGGGCTGGACAGGCCTGGAGGGCAGGGGTGGCAGGGAGGGAGGCTGGGCAGGGCCCTCAGGGAATCCCTGCCCTCCCTGTGGCTCCAAGCTCATCCCCACATCCGTGTGTCCCAAGGAGTTGGGGCAGCTTGCTCTCCATCCCAGCCCATGGGGTTTGGGGAGGAGCTCACTGCAGTGCAGTGCTCCACTCTGCAGGATAATGGGAACATCCCAGCCAGCAGGGCTTGGTTTGGGATTTTGGCCACCCAAAGGAAACCCCAGGCTCCTGATCTGTTCTCCCCCCCGCTCGTCATTTGGCTCCGCTTCAGCTCCAGGCTGCAAAAAGCAGCGGAAAAATGACGAGGAGGAGCCTGGATGCACATCCCCTGTGTCAGCTGACCCCAGAGTGGCAGGGCCCCGTGGACCCTCTATTTTTATCCTGGGCTGGGATTGCTCCTCAGTTTTGCAAGAGTTGGAGGCTGGGGACTCTGTGACTTCCAGGACAGGATGCGAGCCCAGAGTGCGGAACACGCCCTCTGCCAGGGGCCAAAATCCACAGGCTGCCTCTCCTCCAGGCTCAGGAGCGTGCTCCTGTTGGTTCCCCAGACAGCCCTGCAGGTCCTGCAGGGGAGGACACAGGCAGGGCTTGTGCTCCAGCCCTGTTTCCAGCAGGAGAGCAGAGTCAGGTACAGAGGTTTCAGCTCCTGGGCCTTTGGCAGGGATCTAAATCTCAACCACTGCTGCTTTCCTGGGGGAAAACTCCCTCTGGGATCTGCTGTGGCACCAGGAGATGCTGTAGGGTGGAAGTGGGGCAGGTGGGGCATCCTTCTGCTGATTTATTTATTCACCTGCCGGAGGAAGCAGCACTTAAACCCACTGGTATCTCCAGGAGGGAACCTGGTTTAGATCCAGACGTGGACAATTCCAGGTCTGTCCTTTTCCCAGTGCTCTGCCCTCCTCCTCCTCCTCCTCCTCCTGATTGCAGCTGTATCCACACGATGGCACCAGCCCCCAGGCACTGTCCCTCAGGCTGAGCTGGGAGGGGGAGCTGGGGATGACCCAGACAGGGGGAAAGCTCCCTTGACAGCAATCTGAGAGGGCTGGGAAAGCAGAGCCAGAGCAGCAGGTTGTTCCCTGGCCAAGGTGGTGCAGGAAATCACGGAATGGTTTGGGGGTGGCCTGGAAGGGACCTCAAAGCCCATCCCATTCCACACCTGCCAGGGACACCTTCCACTCTCCCAGGGTGCTCCAAGCCCTGTCCAACCTGAACTTGAAGATGAACCTCAGAGCTCAGAAATCAGCCCCGGCTGGATTTGAGCAGCCAAATCTCTTACACGGTTCTGAGGTTATCTAAATCCCCAAATTCTTTCCCCATGCCAGCTGAGCTCTGAAACTTCCCTGGAAGGAGGAGGGCAGAGCCCTGAGAACCACTGCTGGAAAAGTTCTGTAAGAGATTTCAGGGCCAGTTAAACCATGCTAGGGCTGAACTTTTTGGTGGTCTCAGAGAAATCCACAAAAACAGAGGGCACAAGGAGAAGGACAGATGATGCTTTGCACTTTGCCTTGGGCAGTTTGGGTTGCTCTTTTCTAGGGCATGAACGAGTGCAGGCAGCCAGTCTGGAAGGCAGCTGCACCTCCTGCTCTTTTCCCCTTGTTTTCTCTCCAAAGCAAAGCAAGCACACGTGTTTCAGACAGTGGGCTTTGGTTTTGCACTCTCCAGCCCCTGGCACGTCAAACAGGGCCCTGGTCCTGTGGGAACACAGGTGGCAGAGCCATTAAAAGCAGGAAGTGGGAACAAGAGATAACTGTGGGGTTTCACCTCTCTGCCACCTTTATTTTTCCAGCACTGGTAAGTCGAGGCATGGGGCAGGATCCTGGCCAAACTTCCCAAAAATCTTGGGACTCAGAGCAAGAAGGAGCTGATTTTGGGGAATGAAATCCCCCTCTTGTTAAAGAGAATGTAGAGTTGGGGGGGAGGGGGAAACATCTTGGTGGTACTAAATGAAAATTCAGGAGGAGGAGGAGTTTTGTTTAGAAGTGAAATCAGCTCCCAGCCTGACCTTTGGCTCTCCCCAGCCCCAAGGCTGAGGAAGGGAAAAGGGTCTGGCTGTTCAAACCTGTCCCAGTGTGAGGTGACAGAGCTGTGCCAGAGCTGGCTGGACGTGCCCATCCTCCCTGGCAGGGCTGGGCTGTGTCCTGCAGCCACCCCTCAGACCTGAGCTTCTGCTCATCCCAGGGCGTGAAACCCCTGATGGACATCTTAAGGAATGCTGGGCACTTTGGCCAGGGAAGCTGTGGCTGCCCCAACCCTGGAAGTGTCCCAGGCCAGGTTGGACAGGGCTTGGAGCAACCTGGGATAGTGGGATGTCACCATGGAAGGTGTCCCTGCCCATGGCAGGGGGTGGAACTCAATGAGCTTTGACGTCCCTTCCCACCTAAACTGGGAATTTCTGGCAGGAAAGAGCAGCTTCTAACAACACAAAATCCCTGCAGAGCAGCAGAGCTGAGCAGGAATGATCACCTGACACATGGATTCATGGAAAATGACTCCTGTAGGAGCCGTGCATCTCCACCCTGAGCTCTGCATGTGTGCTCTGGAAGGGGCAGGGCTCTGCCTTCCTTCCTCTCTGTGCTTCATGCTAATCCTCTTCTTCCTCTGCACCTCTCTCTTTCCCACTCCTGCTTCCTTCTCCTTTTTTTGTGGTGTGACAAACCTCACCTCACCTCACCTCAGCCCTTCTGTGAGAAGGCTGGGGCTCAGGATTTGGTGGATATTAATTCCTCTGCTGGGTTTTACCTGGTCCAAGCTGCCCAAGCAGTTTTCTGTCTCCTCAGGCCAGGATGTTCTGTGGTGGCAGCTGGCAAGTGAAGCACAAGCCCGAGCCGTGGCAGGAGGAGCCCATGGACCACCAGCTGCTCCAGTGTCCCCAGAGGTGCTGGTGGCACGAAGCAGGATGCTTGGATGTCACTGCTGGGATGAGGATGCCTGCAGGGACAGCGACCCAGGCAGTAACTCATGGGAACACGTTCATGCTCCAGCCAGCTCCTCTGACTTCCTGTACCCCAGGGCAAAAAAGAAAAAAAAAGGAGAAATAAAAACCAACTGACAGAATCCCACATGAGGGGCTTGGGATGCTGGCAGGCACCAGGAGACCGCCTTGGATGGCTCTAAAGGGTGGCCAAGGTTGGCCTGGGTGTGGCTGACCCTGGGTGTGGCTGACCCTGGGTGTGGCTGACCCTGGGTGTGGCAGGGCCATGTCCAGCCCCACGGGGGGACTCTGCCAGCTTTGGCACTGCTGTGGTGTCCCAGGAATGTTTCTGTGGCTGCCCCTGGATCCCTGGCAGTGCCCAAGGCCAGGCTGGATGGGGCTTGGAGCAGCCTGGGACAGTGGAAGGTGTCCCTGCCCACGGCAGGGCGTGGCACTGGATCATCTCCAAGGTCACTTCCAACCCAAAGCTTTCCATGATTTCTCGGTGAGAAGAACTGTGGCCACAGGGGTGCCTGCCCAGCATTTTGGGTGCCTCACCCTGCCAGGGCTGCCCTGCCTGGTGCTTGGATGGACATGTCCCACCATGAGCTGCTGTCCCACCATGCCAGCTGGTCCCATGCCCAGCTCCCACTGAGCTCCCACCCCATCACTAATTTGGGAAAGCAAGCCACGGTCTGGCAGGGCCCCTCTCTGACCCAGGGTTTCTGCCATGAGGGATGTTAGGAAATTCCATTATGGATCCCCCGGCCATGTGGGAAGCAGGAATGGGTTTTTTTCCAGCCAAGTGCCCGGCCAGCTCCAAAGACGTGATGAACTGCAAACGACCCGTGGAGCCCATTGTCTGCAGGAGCTGGTGACAAAGCCACAGCGGCCAGGCAGGGATGTCACACCCGGCTGGAAAACAATGATGCTGGAAGTGGTGGCGTGAGGCCGGGAATGGGGACAGCTCCCTTTGGGAAGGGGGTCAGCTCCCTTCCAGGGCAGGAAGAAGGTCCTGGTGACAATGAGGGGAACCCGGAGCGAGCCAGGCACGGCCCCAGCCTCAAACCACTTTGGCATGGAGCAGCTCACAGCCCTGGACTGGAAGCACAGGCTGGGGCCGTATCCATCACCCCGGCCAGAGCAGGGATGAGGGAGGAGAAGCCTTTTGTAAGTGTTGGCCGGGGGAAATATGACTTATCTTGGAGAAATGAATCATGTTTCAGCCAATGCTTCCTGCAGAAATATTTTTCTCACAGCCTTTGTTTGGGGTTTTGGCAGATCTGGAGTTTGCTGGCGTTAGCAAAAGCCGTCCCTGCCGCCCACTGCTGCCGGGGCTGGAGTAGGAAATTAGGAATAAAGGCAGAGGGGACGTGGAAGGCTCAATCCATCAGCGCTGCTGCAGCAGGATGTGGAGCTTAGAGGAGAATTTCCAAGGAGATCCCCCGGATAAAGGCCAGCAGAGCCGAGTGCCTGGCTGCTCTCGTGCAGGTACCTGTGCTGGGCAGGCAGCTTGGAATTCCAACACTTGGGCAAATCCCTGTCGGGTGCTGGGTCTCGCTGGAAATCAGCCCTCAGTTCCTCCTTCCTCTCCTGAAAACCAGCATTTTGGGAGGGGGAAAGGGCAGTGTCTCCTCTTACTATGTGTGGTTAGCCCCAGAAAATGAAAAGAAAATGAGAGAAAAATCCGTGTTTTGACATGCAAATCAATCCTGAGCTCCTCGTCTCCTTCTCCAAAGGCTTTGACAGGGATCCTGTCTGCCTTCCCACCATTCACAAACATTGCTCTGGGTCACAGCTCCGGGAGGGGAGGGAGGAAAAATGTCCATCTTGCTTCTGGAGGACTTCAAGGATTTTTCTTCCCAGTGGTAGGGAATTTTCCTGGGAAGGCAATTCCATTCCTGGGCCTGGTAGGCTCCCTGATCATTTTAAAACAGACCCCTGAGGGGAATAAGGCCTTTAAAAGCTCCATTTGCTCCCAGTCCTTTTACACAGTAACCCAAGCTGAAGTGAAGGGTCTTTATTTAAATATGAATTAAGCCCCAACCTTCCCCTTTACTGCGTTATTTTCCTTTGAGGTTTACTTTGATATTATTTCAAAGTCTTGAAGCTAACAAAATGCTGGGCCCATATTTAAAATGACAGGAGAGTTCTGGAAAAAGATTTAGGAGGCAACTAAAGTCTTTCAGTGCAGGGCTCTGAAGCAGGACAGGAAATCATAAAAGGGCTGAGTGCACTTTACCAAGCTCCAGACAAATCCTGAGACTACAAAGGCGAGGGGAATGGCACAAAGAGCATCAGGGTGCAGCTGAAAAACCTGGAATGGTTCCCTTAAACCACGGGCAGGAGGCTGGCAATGATGGAGTCACGGAACCGTGGAATGGAAGGGTTGGAAGGGTGGATGAAGATCGCCCCATCCCACCCCCTGCCGTGGGCAGGGACATCTTCCACCATCCCAGGCTCCTCCACGCCCCAAAATCCCCCTGGCCTTGGACACTTCCAAGGATTCCAGCTGCAGTTCCTCTGCCAGGGCCTGGTCTGTGGTGTTTGCTCCCTTTTGTGGTTTAGGTGAGCAGCTTCTGGTGCTGCAAGTGGGAGAGAGGTTGAAAGATGAGACACAAGTGTGTGATTGTTAATGGAAAGCAAGGAGGCCGTGTCTGAGTGACAAAGGATGGGCTGTCTCCTGCTGGCACTGACCTCTCCTTTTGCTTCCCATCCCTTCCCAGCCTTCCATCTGCTGCTGGAACAGCTTTTGCCTGCCTGAAGCATCAGAGAATCCTTCAGGCTGGACAAGCCCTCTGAGAGCAGAGTCCATCCATTCCCCCAGCACTGCCAAGGCCACCAATAATTCCTGTCCCCAAGCACCACACCCAAGGGGGTTTTAAATCCCCCCAGGGCTGCTGAGTTACTTTCACATGGCTCCTGATCTCAGCTTTTATCTTTCTGCCCCAGCCTGATTCAGGTCCCTTTGTCCCTGCCCTTTCCAAGAGCAGGAAGCAGAGGATTTATCCTTGTCCTGAGCATGCAGCTGCACTGGGTCCTCCCTCCTCTCCCAGGTTTGTGTGGGATGCAGCTCCCCCAGCCAAGATCTCCGTGCTGAGGTGACACTGACCTCTCTTTGCTGTCACCCTGCAAGGGGGGGCTGCATTTGCCATCCCACAAACCGTGCCTGGGTGGTCCCAGCCCAACCAGCGCTTCCAAGTTTCCAAGGATCCCTGGGAAAAATCCTCAGGGCTCCCCCCTTTCCCCATCCCACCCTGCTGTCAGCACTCCTTGGTTTTTTTGTGGAAACGGGGTGGCCTTGGGGAGAACAGACATCCCAAGGGGTGGGACTTGGGGGTTGGATTTGTTTGGGTTTTTTTAATAGTTATTATTTTTTCCTGTGGACTTTGGCTGGAAATGCAAAATCCTTTCTTCCCCCCTTTTAGAAATGGAGGGGTCAGAGGTGCTAAGCTGAGCTGGGATTGAGTAAAAAATTATTTAAAAAAAAAACCCAGATCAGTGAGTTTTACATCCTCACCTCAGTGCTTGGCTTCTTTCCAGCGAATATTTTGCTTTGTGGTTTGCTGGAATAGTTTGTGCTGGTTTGTGGGGTTTTTTTTTGGTAGCCTTTCATGTGCACAGAGACCAAGAAATCCAGGATCAATATTTAGCCAGGCTCCACGTGGGCGTGTGCGCTGCCACAGAGGAGAAATCCCATTGTTGGGACCATCTGATCCTGCTGCTTTTAGGGATTTCTTGCTTTCATCCTCTTCTGCACAAGCCACCCTGCCCCTGCCCTTGGTTGGCATCCCTTGATCTCTCACAGGGAGTTGTGGCATCACAGGTGGGATTGGGAAGGATTTCAATTGGGAATGAGGGGTGATAAATGCCATTGGAAAAGACTCCTGTGTATGGAAAAGAAAATTGAGATGCATCCATGGGCTGCCCATGAGGACACAGCTGCAGTTTGGGGTCTGGGTTTCCTGAGTGCCAGACCAACTCCAAGCACACAAAAAGCCTTCCCAGCAGCTGATGGAATTGTCTGCCTCCCTCTTCACGGAGTCGGGTGTGTTTGCTGTTAAAAATCTGTTCCCTGGGGAGTTCACAGCTCCCAAACTTTTTGGAGGATTTGATGGCCTCGGTTCTCTCCTCAGGAACTGAATGGACCCATGTGAACCCCACAGCAGGGCTCTCTCCGGGCCATTGGAACAGCTACTCCCTTTTCTGCCTGAAAACAAATGTTGTACCCTAAATCCAGGCTCCAAATCCACCCTACACCCACAGGAGCCTCAGCTGAGCCCCAGAATTCATGGAAGAGGTCCCAAAGGTGCTTGTGAGCATTGATGTTTGTTTAGAGTGGCAGGGAGGGGTCGAAGGCTTTGATCTCCCGTGACAGATCCTTCAATCCATGGCACTGGAGCTGGGGGAGGCAGCCCTGACCCTCTGCAGCAGCGAGGGAGGCACATGGCACAGATCCTTGGGAAGATCCAGCCTGTCCTCCTGCTCCTGAGCACCCCAGGGCACAGCAGAGCAGCACCACAGGCTCCCTGACAAGCCCTCAGGAAAGCTGGGTTGGGATTTCAGTGCCTGTGCTTGAAAAAGCCTCACTTCTTGTGAAGTGACAACCTGGAGCAGGGTTAGAGATTCCCAAAATTGCAGTCCCTGATGTGAAATCACCACGCATTCCTCGGGGGTGGGGGAAGTCGTTCCGTGCGCTGCCTGCTCTGACAGCTGTTCAATTCACCTTCTTAAATGGTGCTTTTGGCTCTGCTGGTACCCAGAGCCCAGACTGAGATGTCATTTGCTCCTAAGTAAGAGCTTCTAATGGGTGTGATGGATTTTCCTCCACGCAACGGGGCTTGTTTTAAAATAAACACTTGACATTGGGGCTCGGGAAGCTATCAGGGAACGAATGCATCTGATGCACACACAGCCAGGGCCGTGATTTGGCCAAAACATTAAAATGTTTTCCCCCGAAGCTGGTTTGGATGGAATGACATGATTTATTTTTTAATGGCCCTAGACACCACAGCAGGGAGGTTTTGTTGGGTTTTTTTGTTTTGTTTTGTTTTTTCTTTTATTTTTTTTCTTCCCATAGTTGATGAGGAGAAAAGGTCATTTGGGCTAATTTTGCCCCGTGTTTCCAGATGCTGGTCTGTTGGAAGGTGTTGGGCTTTAGGGTCCATTCCAAGCCAAACCATCCTGCAGACATCAGCCTGGACAAGTGATGCTCACACCCTCTGCACCCCATCACCCCACTCCCTGGGAAAGGGTTTTTAGCCAAATTTCTGAGTGTCAAAACATTGTGGGGCACAAGGAAGAGTCTCAGCCTCTGCTGGGGGCTGTGGAGTCAAGAACATAAATCCCAAACCCTCGGTAGCTGCATGACATCTTTATTTTTACTGGCAAGAGAAGCAGTATACACAGCGACATTGCAGTCTCTTAGCTCGTTAAAAATATCTCAATAAATAAAACAAATAAGCAACATATACACTGGAACAGAAAATGAAAACCAAAAAAAAATTAAAAAAAAAATTAAAAGAATCAAAAAAGGGGGAAGGGGATGAGCGGTAGCAAATCATGGAGCAATAAGGGAGAGGTGGCAGAGTGTGGAGGGCAGTCTGTAATCCAGGCTGTACTTGAAACAATTCATGCAGGGAGCTGGGGGCATAGTGGGCTTTTTTCCTTCTTTTCCTCTTTTTGCTGAGAGCCTTGGTCCAGTTTTGCCATGACTGTACAAGAAATCAGGTTTGGAATTAAAAAAAAAAAAGAAAAAAAAAAAAAAGAAGAATACAGTTAAGGGGAAGTAAAACTCGAACCCAAAGATGCCTCATAAATGCGTTCCTGAATTAAGATTGTTTCCAGAAAAAAAAAAAAAAAAATTAGCGATCAAACACCAAATGCACGGACAGACAGACACAAAACCCCAACAACAATGAAGAACCAGGAATGTTGCTTCTCCTTCTCTCTTTGGTCAGTCGTTCTGGGGAGAGATGCTGCAAAGGCTCAGCCCCTTCTCTTTGGGGCTGTTTTGCTACTCAGTCTGAAATGCTCTGCAAGAGTTCAGAGCGAGGGAGGTCAAGAGGGGTCTTTTGGACCAGTTTTCTTGAGGTTTTTAAGGTTTCAAAAGCTACAAACTTGGATATATCCCAATTCCACTTCAGTCGCAGACACTGGACAGTCTGGAGAAAAAAAAAAAGAAAAAAAGAAAAATAAATACACCAAATGCAGAGCATCTTTCTGAGCTAGGTTGTGTGGGAAGGGCTTTTTCCCTACAAATCCCTACACTCTGGTTCATCACCAGGTATTGAATTCCTGGTTCGAGCAACGTGGAGTTAATCCAGGCACTGGGCAAGATCCAGTGTGCCAGGAGCATGTGGAAGCACAATTCCTTAGGCTTTTGGATGGACAGCCTAAGTTCAGAGTCTGGTAATGTCACAGCCTATTTGCACTGGGGTTTAAAATGGTAAATCCATAGGCAGGAGCAATGTATCCATCAAAACATCAGAATCCCAGAGTGGTTCGGGTTGGGAAGGGCATTAAAGCTCATCTCAGTCCTCTCCCCTGCCATGGGCAAGGACAACTTCCACTATCCCAGATTGCTCCAACCTGGCATGGAACCCTTCCCGGAGCAGGGTAAATTCTTTGGGACAAACCCCATGACCCAGCAGTGCCCGTGGGATCCCCTCTCCTGCTCAGGGCAGGGATGGTTTGCAGGCAAGGTGCTGTTCCTGCCTTCAGCAAAGCCACCTCAGCTCAGATATCAAAAAGCAGATATAATTATTTCCTCCCACTGAGGAAAGCTTCCATTTAGCTGATTTCCTTTCCTTTCCCTCTCCAAGTTATTAATTATCTAATTACAACCACACTCTGCAGACCAGCCTGGGGACTTGTCAGGCTGCCCAGGAGCACTTAGGAGAGCTCCACCTCTCCCGGTGGTTTGGGGATGCCCACGTCTGACAGATGACAGGCTGACCCTTTCCCCATCCAGGGAGGGCTCCAGGAAAGCAAAATAAAATCCAGGGAGGAGGGAGATACCGTGGAGAAATCAGCTGATTTTAGTTTTTTTATTTATTATTTTTTCCAGCCAGCCGAAGGAAGGGGTGGAGGATGGTCGCACGAGGTTTTGCTGTGCCCTGCTCCTCTCTGAATATGGCTGACACAAAAACGAGGTAAAACCAGATAAAAAGCTGGTCTAGTTCCAGGGATTTTTTTAAATCCCACCCAAGAGCAGAGAGCTCAGCACAAAGCTGCTCCCAGGGCAGAGCTGACGTCTTTAACCCTGGCTGAGACCCCCTGCTCTGGCTGCTGCTGCCCCGACGCCTCTCCTTCCCACTGGTTCTTTCTGGTTTCCAGCTCCAGCTGGAGAACTGGGAGTTCCACAGCACTTTGGTGCTAAGGGGCTGATTTTCCTCCCTGTTATGATAAAGGGGATGGTGATGGCCTGCCCTGTGGACTGTAGATTTTCTGGAGCTCTGGGATGGCTCTGCCACGTTCCACCTCACGCTGGTTCTGGATGGAACTGGATTGGCTTTTCTGAGGTGCATTTCAACCCAAACCGTGCCGTGACTCTGTGAAATCACACTCTGAAATCACATTCTGAAATTAGGCTCTGCATTCAGACTCTGAATCTGGCTTGTGATCCTCATGTCAGCAACCTGGCCCTGTTTGGCTATTGCAGGGGGAAGGAAGGGCTGAGGAAGAGGGAAAATGCCCCAGAAACCTCTGTGAGCCATCCAAGCTGGCCTCGCACACTTCCAGGGATGGGAACTGCTTTCTCCTGGGATTTCTCGGGGATTTCCAAGCATTTCTCTTACCCTAACACAGAGCCCAGCTGTGATGCCCTGCCTCAGCACAGCTTCCTCTGTCTGAGGCCATGCTGATCCATTTTTCCCTGTTTTTGAAGCATTTCCCAGCCCCACCAGGAGCATTCCCCAAACCAGCATGGATGTCACAGGAGCTGCTGGCCTGATGGAAGGTGGCAGCAGGAGCACGGCCCTGGCTACAGGAAATTTCCCAACAGGTCCCCCAGGCCTTTGCTTATATAGGATTGGGGTGGGTTTGGTTACAAAAGGATTGAAATCATTTCCATGACATGGCTGAGAGTGCAAATGGAATGTGAAATGCAGGAAAACTGCTGGAGTTTGTTTGGGTTTTTTGGTTTTGGTGGGTTTTGCTGTTTTGTTCTGTTTTGTTTTGTTTTGTTTTAAGGTAGCTTTTCCAAGTTCTTTTAAAGTTGAGGGTATAGAAAAAAGGCTCTGCCCCCAGGGCCTTTTTGTTTTCTTGCCCGACATCCCAGTCACATTTTGGGGTAAATGGGGAAGGAGAAATCCCTGAACAAGATGGGATAGAGCAAACATGTCAAGGTGAGGAAAATGTGGCATTCACAGAATCCCAGAATGGTTTGGGTTGGGGGGGATTGCAAAGTCCATCCTGTTCCATCCCTGCCATGGTCAGGGACGCCTTCCACTATCCCAGATTGCTCCAAGCCTTATCCTTAAACACTTCCAGGGATCCAGGGGCAGGCACAGCTCCCCTGGGCACCCTGTGCCAGGGCCTCACCCCACTCAGAGTGAGGAATTGTCTTCCTCACTGCATCTCTCCTCCTTCTAGTATAAAAAATTATTCAGGAATAGCCCTACCAGGAGCTTCAAGCAATGCTGGGTTGCAGCACAAAAGGTGATGCTCCTGCTTTAGGAAATCACTAAAATCCCATTCCTGAGCTCAGGAGCCATCGTTCCTAGCTGTTTTGGGAAGAACTCCTCTAAAAAGCCCTGTGGCACAGATCAGTCAAAAGATCTGTGGTCAGGTTGTGATCTGCTCAAAAACCTCCCAAAACTTTTGCTGCTGGAGCTCAACATTTTCCATGCCCAATGGTGATTCCTTTCTTGCCATTGTTTTTGTCTTGTGGGCAAATAAAATATAGCCCAGCTATTTCAGGGTATGGGGAGAGTGGGAAACAGCCAAAACTGCCAATGGCATCCCCATGACTGGGAGGATCACTGCTGAAGGGATGATCCCAAATTATTCCATGGAGTTCTCAGCTGTCCCTGGAGCCAGAATCGATGGCAGCCATTCACAGGGTGGTTTGGGCTGGAAGGGACCTTAAAGCTCATCCCATTCCATGGGCAGGGACACCTTCCATCAGACCAGGCTGCTCAGAGCCCTGTCCAATCAGGCCTTGTTTAAATTTAAATTGCTCAAATTCATTTACATCATTTAAGCTTGTTTAATTTAAATATAAACCTGTTTCAATTTAAGCCTGTCCTTGTTTAAATGTAAAACCATTTCGTGATCTGGATGGTACAAAAAAAAAAAAAGGACCTTAAAACAGCAGAATTCCCTTGACTTTTTGGGATGTATCCCACCACAAAAGCCTAAGAAATCCCTTGATTTTTGGGGTGTTACCAGGAAAGGATGAACCCAGCAGAAGTCCCTTGATTTCCACAAGCCAGGAAAGGAGGGAGCCCTGGAAAAGGCAGCAGGACCAGGCTGCAAGGCTTCAGAGGGGAGGAAGCAGCCGAGAAAGGAATTCAGATAATTGTGTCCGTGCGAGGGGGCGGAGAGAGGGCCAAAATCAGATCGAATGCTGCGGGTAGGGACAGACTGAAACCAGATCCCCTGGCTCGGGCTGTGCTGCCTCTGCTGCTCTACCCTTATCAACCATCCGCTCTTGAAGTCTCCCAGATGAAGGGAAAGCCACAATTATGTGCATCTTACAGCTGGGAAACCATTTCAAAACATATCCCTGGCAGAGGCTCATTCCTGAGCCCCGGGGAGAAGCCTCTGACTCACCCCAGCCTTTGCAGAGCTCCGGGGATTTATCTGCCCATGGCTGGTTGGAGGTGAAACATCCTCCCTGAATCCTGCAGCTCCCTAGTTTGTTATCAGGAGCAGTTTGATGGGTGTGTGGCATGAGGAAATGGAGATTGGAGCCTTTTCTCCAACCCCTGGGGCTGTTTCTCCCTCTCCAGACCCTCTTGTGCATCAGTTTGCTGACACCTCGCTGTCCAAGGAGAATGGAGGATCCTAAAGAGATGATGCCACAAGAAGAAGGCAAGGGGAGAGCCCTGGTCCTTCCTGCTTCCTGGGTCTGCTCCCACCCAGTGGAGCAGGATGGAGCATGGCCATGAGGTTAGGGAGTGGACAGAGAGCTCCAGTTGTGAGTGCTCCTCTCATATTGCCAGAAATGACTCCGTAATTTTGCTTTCAATATTCTTTTCCCCCCCTCACACTGCTGCAGAAAGGGTTATTGGTATCCACAGAATCCCAGAATGGTTTGGTTGGAAGGGACCTTAAAGCCCATCTCATTTCACCCCCTGCCATGGGTAATGACAGTTTCCACTATCCCAGGTTCCTCCAAGCCATGTCCAACCTGGCCTTGAAGGGAAAAAAACCCCTCAAGAAGAAGAGAGGGATGCTCACCAAGGAGAGGAATTCAATAACTTCCGCCTGTGGGCTCAACAACTTCCCATGGAAAAACTTTTCCTTTGGGGCCCAAAACACCTAGAAGGAGCCGATTCTTCAACATTTCAGGCTGTAGCCAAGCTAAAATCAGTCTTGTGGGCCTGTGTTCACCACAAGGAGGAAAAGGGAATGCTGACCAGTGAAGCATTTTGCTGTTGGGATGCTCAGATGTTCTCTGTTAGGTTTTGCCTCCTTGCAGCAATATTTGGGCAGCCAGGAATGTTGGCCCCAAGGTGCTGCATCCCTCCCTCACCAGAAAGTTAAAACAAATATAAAAACAGCTTTAAACCAACATTAAAAAAAGCTTTAAACAGCAAAGGCGCATTTCCCCCAGCCCTGCACTCCTCCACAGGCCGAGCAGGGCTGGTGGCAGCTGGAGGAGGAAGAGGCAGGTTTGTGGGAGCCCCCTTTTGAAAACCTTGGCAGCACATCACTGGAATGGCAGCTCGGAATTGCCGAGGGGCGGAAGCCACTAATGAGCAGTGGAGCAGGGAAAAGCAGCGGAGCTGCCCCGCGCTGGGGAGGTTGGAGAGTCAGGAGCTGCACGTCTGCCACGCTGCCTGGTGGGTGGTTTGGGGCAACAAGCACTGAGGGACACCAGCAGCATCTCCTGGGCCAGGGATGGGGGCAAAGAAGGGCAGGAGGTGGCCCCCACTGGCCCTCCTGGCTAGCAGAGCTCATCAGCGCTTTCCTTGGCTCAAAACCACTGCCCCACAAAAGCAGCCACGGGAGAAAGGTGTGGAACAAAGGGGGACAAAGGCAGGGAACGAGGTGTTCTCCTGGTGCAGCTCCAGGGAAATACCCAGGCTGGGCAGGAGAGCTTGCACAGATGCTGATGTGTCCCTAAAAAGTGGCTCTGAGGCTCACACCAAGGGAGAGACCGGCCACATCCCACCTTCCTCTGCCTCCTGGGGGCCACATCCTGCAGCCTTCTCAGATCCAGGTGGGCTCCAGCTGCCAGGCGCTGCCTGAAATGCACACCCAAAACGGGGCCAGAGCAGTGGGAATGGCTGCTGGAAATCAGGGAAGGAGGGTGGAGCTGTCACAGGTGGCCCATCTACTTCCACTGAGATGCTCACAGTGACAGATCCCACCCTGCACAGACACAGCTGGCAGGCTGAGGGGGAATTTAATTTCATTTCATTTAATTTAGGAGAAAGCTGGTAGTCACTGGGACTGAGGGTCTCTGGTCCCCCTCTGCCTCTGCAGGGATAAACACAACTGAGATATGAACTGGGCTCTGAGAACACCCCCCTGCCTCCACCCTGTTTTAGGAGAGCAGATATTATTGGCCAAAGGGAAACCTTTCCTCCACCCCCTCAGTGCTCCTGCCAAAATAATACAAATTCTAGGAAAGACACCTTCTCTAAAAATAAACATATACATCTGTGCCTTTCTTCTTTTTCCAAGGGAACTCTGTTGGTCTGGCCTGCTCAGCCAGCAGCTCCTCTGCTCTCACAGTTTTCCTGTGTGCAGCTGCAGTTCCCAAACCCTAGCCGCAGCAGCATCCCTGTGGGATGCTCTGGGATTTTCCTACCCCATGGATGAGACTTTTCCTATGTTTTCCCACTTTGCCTGTCCTTGCATAGATTAAATATTTTGGGAGCAAGTCTGGCTGTACCTGTGGCTGAGCAGAAGGAGGAGCAGCCTCAGTTTTCTTCATCAGTGCAGCACAAAGGCTCTGTAGTAACCTCTACTCCTTGGAGTAAATCAGGGGAAGGATGACAGCCATCCATTATGACTGACTCAGCTGCGTGGATTAATGCCAGTGGAATTAATAACAACACAACCCCCCTGTTTTAAAAGCATCTAGGGTTTAAACTCCTTCTTTCAAATGAAATAATAACGGAAAAACAAGGAAAAAAAACCTGGGGCCACCCACTAAAAAGCAGGGACATAAAATCCACGGAATTCTGGGGGCTTCTGGGAACAATCCACGGGACAGGTACGGCTGCCCCGGGAACTCGGGGTGCTTTTTCATGTCCCTGACACAAAGCAGCTGAGACACCTGCGGGCCAGATGTGCACAGCTGTACGTGTGCTGCTGCCCATCAACCCTCGGCTCCCACCCTGCTCCAGATGCTGGCCCTCACAAACACAGCTTGGAAGGCCGGGCTGGAGGGGGGAGCTGCGAGCCCAGGCGTTTCCCCCTTCTCGGGAGTCTCCTCCGCATGCAAAGCCCTCAGAGTGCCCCTGGCCTGCACCGTGCAAATCTGGGCCAGAGACCCTCAGGGGGAATTTGGGGAGGGACACTGGCATCCCACAGCTGTGAAGTTTTAATAACCCTGCATTAAAAATTGCCCCTGGTGGGGAAGGTACCGCCCCCTCTGCATTTAAGATCCAAAAACTCATCAGTACCCGCCTTGGAACTGGTGTTTATCCACAGTTTTGCCATCTCTCCATGGGCACACACGTAAAAGATTTTACCTTTTCCTGCAAAAAGTATGGCACTTGTGCCTACAGCTCTGGGAAGCAAAATCTTGCTCGTCCTGAGTTAGCCTTGGAGATGATTGCTGAAAAAAGATCCTTTTTCTTGGCATTTGGAGTAGGAATGAAGCTGTGTTTGCTTCTCAAAACTGCCAAAGAAATGCTGGGGCAGCTTCCCTGAAGCATGGATAGATTTAATCCTCTTTTTACTCTTATGGATCCTTACAGAGCACCACAAGAAGCTCTCAGTGGGAAGAAGCCAGGAAGATTCCCCATCTCCTTCCCCGCTGTGCTCAGTGCCCAGGTTTTGGACTCCCATCCCAGGCGACATTCCCAGATGTCTGCAGGAGAAAGGATGCTACTCTGGCATCTTCCCCTCACTAGAAGGCACACTCTGAAGGTCCCTGAATTCCTCAATCCCAATCTCCTGGCCCCATCCTCAGTGCTTCCCACATGGCAGGTGCTGTTCCTTGTTCCTCGGTAACCACCCGGGCTCTGAGCAGTGGAGGTGATTCAGCCCCAGGACTTTGGGAAGGGATTGTGCCTGGCCAGGTCTCCATCTGGGACTAATCAGCATGTCTTCCTTGAAGTCAAGGGGCCAAATTCTCACTTGGAATAAACCAGCTTAACCCTGCTGCAGTCAATAAAGGCCCTCTGATCTTTTTTTTATGGCAAGAATTGCTCAACTCTTTAAAATACCTGGGGTTAGAGGGTGCTGCCCTTGTGAAGAGGGAGTTGTATTTTATATGACAAACAATCCTACCGGGGGAAGGAGTCCTCGGCGTGGAGTGAGCCACTCTGGATTTTGTGGGGCTGGGGTAAGGCCTTGGGATTGGGGGTTTTGGCACCCTGGGAATGGAGACAGTGACTTGGAATTTGAATAGGTGTGATAGGCCTGGCTTCCTCTTCGTGCCTTATCTCCTCTTGCCCCAGGGCTCTTTCTCTCCCTTCTCCTTGGCCTGGCAGCTACATCAGCACTGCACAAGCCTGGCAAAAGCCACCCTGAGTCCCACATCTCTCCTCAGCCACAGGTTTCTTCCAGCCTTTAGTGCAAGTACCACACAGTACGGTTGTTTTCCTAAGCTTTACAGCTGCTGCTTTCCATGCAGATGGCTTTGCCCATGCTTAGAATCACAGAATATCCCATTCAAACCAGGTTTAAAACCCTTACACCAAGCACTCTGGATTTCAGCCCCAGCCCTTTAAGGTACTCAGCCTCCTCTCTGCCCTGGTGTTTATAATCATGTCTACCCCTCTCTTTCCTCTTCCGCCCCAGCCTCTTCCCAAGGGCTTCCTGGGGGTGCTCAACTCCTTGGATCTCTTGTGCAGGGCCAGGAGTTGGACTTGATGCAGGCAACAGCAGAGTGGCTATGAATCTCCTCTGGGGCTGGTCATGGTGGGGATATTTTAGCTTTATTTCTGAGGATTTGGATGCTGCCCTCCTCCTCCTGCGGTCAGTGCATCCCCCTGGTCCCTGTCCGGGCTCTGAGCATCCATGAATCATTTTTCCAAGACTCCCAGGAGCAGCATCACTGCCTTGAGCCCAGCATGGGGCTGGCCAGCTGCTTTATGGGCTTCTCTGAAACTGCTCCATGGGTTGTGTTGGGCAGGCAAACCACAGGGAGCAGGACAGGGAGCCAGATCTTACTCACACCCTCTTCAGTTTCCAGCCTGGATAGCGCCGGGAGCTTCCCAACCCTCTGCTCTGCTCCAAAAGCCTCCCCTCCCATAGATGAGCACCCTGAGAGGTTTAATTCCTGAAGCAATGATTTCTAAAATATTGTTTTATTCTGCTTGCTGTCTGTGCTGCTGCTCCCTGCTCCTTTCCTATCAATAAATTAACCCCTTCAGAGCTCCCGTGTGTTTTCATCACACTTCTGGATTTTACAGCTTCACAAAAGGTAAAACAAAGTTATAATTCCCTTGCTGCTGCTTTCCAAAGGGGAGAAAACAGCAAGTTCAAGTTTTCAGAGGAAGAAGCATGCAGAGGGGGAACCTCTCTGCTTGAGGAGCAAACAGATCAGCTGGTCAGTGTTTAGCAGAGGATGCAATCCCATATCCAATATTTCAGTGTGTGATGCTCGAGTGTGGAAACCCAGGGCACTGGGAATATTTCTCTGTCTGCTCTGGGGTGCCCTGACCCCCAGGGGAGCTCTGACTGTGACCCTCATCCATGGAGAAAGTTTCCTAGAGTTCAAGATAGACTGGAATCCACCAAAGTGTGCAATAGATTCTAGAGAGCAGTGTGGGTGTGTCACTTGGTGAGAAATTGAGGTTTTGGGATTTTTAGTATTTTGTGGATGGAAGCAAGATGGAGGGCACAGGGTGTCATCCTGGGTTTCTTCTTCATGCTTCTTCCTCCTTCTCTGTGGGTTTGGGTGGCATTTTGTAATTCAGCAGAAAAATCTGCACTGTGGACTCTTTGGGATCAGTTATTGGGTTAAAAGGGAAAATAATCTGGGTGTCAGCTCTTAATTGGATAGTCTAGTCTTAAAAGACCTTGTAACAAGAGGTTGTTGGCCATTTTGTGCCTTCTAATGAAAAGCTGCCCAACTCACAGCAGTGAGACTGTTTCACTGATAAGGAATAACAAACACCTGAGTCCAAATATGAGTTAGTGCCTCAAGTGCCTTCAACCCAGACCCAGAGAAACCAACAACTGGGACCTCCACTCTCGAGGAACAGGCAGATCGGCTGGTTGGTGTTTATGGGAGGATGCAATCACATGTTCAATATTTCAGTGTGTGCTGCTCAAGGAGCAAACAGATCAGCTGGTTGGTGTTTAGGGGAGGATGCAATCACATGTTCAATATTTCAGTGTGAGCTGCTTTAGAAGCAAACACATCAGCTGGTTGGTGTTTAGCAGAGGATGCAATCACATGTTCAATATTTCAGTGTGTGCTGCTCAAGGAGCAAACAGATCAGCCGGCCAGTGTTTAGGGGAGGATGCAATCCCATGTTCACTATTTCAGTGTGTGCTGCTCACCCCGCTGGCCGGCTGGGGTTTAGCACATGCTCTGCTGACTCAGAGCGGCCCAGCCAGCAACTCCCAGGAACATGATTTGTGTGCAGCACGCACTCAGCAGCCTAGGGAAAAAAAGCCCTGGAAAATCGGTTTCCACGGTCTTTTCCAGCCTGTCATGCTGCAGAAGGGCAGATGTGTGTTCTCCTGTCTGCAGTTGTCAGGTTTTTGGGGTTTGGGTGATTAAAGGAACGGGTTAAGTGGCCGAGTGAGCGCGGCTGACTCAGCTCGGCAGCAGCTGGCTGGCCTTGTTTAGGTTTGCCAGCTGCAAAAGCTGGGCTTGTTTGAGCCTCGGTGAGTGACCCCTGTGAGGTTCCCGCTGGGATAATAACCTGTGGCACTGATGCAATCCCTGCTCTGGGGGGAGCAGGAGGGGCAGCATCTGCTCCCAACAAAGGCTCTGTGCTGGAGCTCGGCCGTGCTGCTCCTCTCTGGGCTCCACTGTGGGCAGAGCTGAGCCTAGCTGAGCCCAGCTGAGCCCAGCCGGTGCTGCTGGGAGCCAGGGGCTTGCTCAGAAGTTGCTGAAGGGCTCCTCTGCTCGGGTTTGCAGCTCAGGGAATCTCAAAATGGTTTGGGTTGAGAGGGACATTTACAGGTCATCTGATCCAACACCTTCCTCTAGACTGTGTTTTTCCAAGCCCCATCCATTGGCCTTGGACGTTTCCAGGGGTGAGGGGAACCTCTGGTTGGTGCTGAACAGCTTTTCTGCTCTGTACAACTGAGTTTTAGACACGGTTTATATTTGCAGTACAAGATGTTTAAGTTTCAAATTCTCCAGGTAAAACCAGCGTATGGTATTTGTGAAGGGAAGGAGGCTGGGTGTTACATTTGGTGACTGAAATGAGGGTTTAGAGGCTTATTAGGAAATCAGATTGGATGCAGGGAGAGACTAGGGAAGCTTGGATCTGTCTCTGTCTAGAGAAATGTGTTCATGCTTCTGCACACAACACGCAGATCATCTGTGATCCCAGATTCCATTAAATATCTGGGTGTGGAGGATGCCTGGGGTGACTCAAGAACTTCTCACTCCTCTGTGTGCTTTTTACCTGTCAAAATGCTTTGGTTTTCTTTTGAAACTTCTAGCTGCTGCTGTTACACAGGCACAGATGGGCCTCATCATACCCTAAAAACACAGAATGATTTGGGCTGGAAGGGACCTGAAACCTCATCTTGTTCTACCCCCTGCCATGGGCAGGGACACTCTGCTATCCCAGGCTGCTCCAACCTGGCCCTGGACATTTCCAGGGCTGGGGAAGATCTGTACCTATGTGCACTGCACCTTTCACCTCCAATACAGCACTTCCCCAGCAGTAAATGTCAGCGTGAATCTATGCACAGACATTCAGGTTAAAGGCTCCCTAAAAGCAGCAGCAATTGAAATCAACACCAATAAATGAGATGATTTTGCCTGAAATGGAAGAAGAAATGCAAGTGCTGGGCAAGGCTCCCCTCCTGGAAGTGCTCGGATGCGCCCGACAGGAACCCTAACCTGACATCCCACACGGTTTGGCTGAAACAAGTGATCTCTGCCCCCTCCATACTTATTTATATTTCCAGTTGACTGCATAATCTGGCCCTCTAGAAAGTCCCTTCAGGAGGTCACACAGCTGAAATAATAGCTAATGAATTTGTAAGAAAATTATTTCAGACTTATTAAATGCTTTCTTCCTTCCCTTTCAAGTGTTTGCATGCTGTTCCCAAGCTCTGTGGTGTTGGAATAAGGAGGCTGGCAGGACTCTGCCAGCTCCAGACACTTCAGGAGAGCTGCTGGCACTGCTTTTCCTTCCAGAGTTATCCTCATTCTGCTCCCATCTCCTCACTTGGCTGTTCCATCTCTGCTTTTGGGATGAGGCTCTTGGACTTCTCCGAATTATTTCCATCTCTGCTTCATTAATCATGGATTGGTTTGGGTTGGAAGGGACCTTAAAGACCTTTGAGGGTGAAAAGACCTGAGTTTATTCCTCCAGTGCCTGCTTACACAAGCCAGGCCCTGGCTGCGGGAATTGGTGATTTGAGTCTGCTTTGAGGGGATCTGCTCCCCTTTTCCATGGATGCCACGATCCTCCTGTGTGCATGGGCTGGGGACAAGGGGCTTAATTTTTGGGAACTCGCTACCTGGCTCTCTGGATCTTGTTGCCTGGAAAAGGAGCTGAGACCAGACATGGAGACAGCCCAGAACATGTGGGGACAGCTCTGAACCAACTTGTGCCTTCGCTTGGACTTGAGCTGTGTATTCCAAACTTGACAATGCTGCTTCATCCTTACTTATGCTGCTCTTGTGTGTTAGAGATTTTAGTTTTTCCTAGAGATCCAAAGAGTAACTAAACTATAAAGGCTGCTGGATAGGAGTTTAGGCTGGAATTCTTGAAAGGATCAAGAAAATTTGGTGTCTTTCAAAAAACTCCCAGCTCTGGAGGGGCCCTAAATCTCTTTGACTTCAGTCTGCTCATCATCAACCCCAAGAGATTATTAACTTAGTTAATCAGTTAATGTAGTATTTTTAATAGGGTAAATTTCCAGCCTTTGGGCTTTAGGTGGAAAAGCTTGAGCACATAATCTTTGAGTTCTAAACTAGCAAAAAAGAGCTTAAAATAAATTTTCTGGACTTCTGCCTCAGTTCATGTCTGATTAGGACTGGAAGTTGCCTTGGAATAAGAAGGGACTGGAGGAAAATTACTGCAAGAGGTATTTGGGCCTGAATTATCCAGCAGCACTACTCAGGCAGTTTTCTCTTCCCTGAGTTTTACATCTGTGTGCTGACCAGAACAGTGACTTTTATTTTTATTTAAAGCATCCCCATCCCTACAAAAACCTCTGGTGGTTTGTGAACCACAGCTCTGCCGATTTAAATCACGCCTAAATATTTAAGGCCAGCCTTGATGCTGGAACTGCTGGCTCATCAGCTTTCCCTTTAATCACTGGGGTTGTTGGGGCTATCCAGCCCCCCTCAGCCACTTTGCAGGATCCTGCTCGAACCGGAGGTCTCGAGATGGCTCCGGCCCAAGTGACCTCCTCGGGATCCTGGTGCAGAATTCTCCTGGTGGTACCCTGAGATCAGCAGATGCTGGCCTTTCTCTCAACTCCCACTCAGTGCCTCAAATCCCAGGGAAAGCTCTCCTTCCGCTGCTACACCCTCTGCTTTGAAGACAAAAGATGATTCAACAAGATATTTGAAGTTGGATGGGGTGTGAGGGGGGGTAGGGTTGGAGGGTTCAGCTGCCTTCCAAAACTCGCAGGGTTTTCCAAAGCTAGAATTAGGACATTTCCAAAGCAGAAATCAGGGCATTTCCATGCACAGCTTGCCCTCTCCAGAGCTGCCCTGGCACTGATGCATGGCGAGACCTGTAGCAAAGCTAATTCTCCTCTTTGCCATTCTTCTCCCAGCCCTCCCCCCGTTCTGTGGCTGAGATGCCCTCCCAAAAGCCCCAGAAAAGCAGCCTGTGGATAAAGGATTTGGGGTTGTGCTGGCTGTGATGAGCCTGTGCAACTCCAAGGAGAGTCTGGGTGCACCGAGTGGATGCCTGTGGAGCCAGAGTCCTGCTATTGGTTTGGGCTGTATTTTATTTTGCTCATGGCACAGCCTCTCTCTGCTTGTTTGGGAAGTTTTTCCCTGCCTTTGCTGCCTGGAGCAGATCCCAGAGAGCAGCACAGCCTGCTCTCTTCATTATCTGCCCCACTAATACCTCTTTTTTATTTTTCCCCTCCCTCCTTAGGTCACTTGTTTTGGGTCACTTTATCCTCAGTGCTGAACCCCCGGCAGGGTTTTCCAGCTTTGTTGCTTCTGTGACTCAGGAGGGATGTTTTGCTCTCATTTATTAGTTTTTCTGGACAGAATACAAGAGGTTAAACACTTCAGAGAAGCTTATTCTGTATTTACAGCCGAGGTAGGTTTCTAAATCAACAGTAGGTCGTGTATTGGAGTGACTCACAAAGCTGCTTAACCTTTTTCCTTCCGTTTTTGTCCCCCTCCAAATGTGAGGCACAGCAACATCTGCAATTCAGATCTCTGAGATGAGAGGCTGTGAAAGGAATATAAAGGGCTGAATGTAAATCCATCCTGGTGGCGTGTGAATCCCTTCCCTCTGCTGGCAAGGCAAGGTCCTGCCTGCTGGGGAGGGGCAAGGAGGGCACTGCAAGAGTTAATATTTGCTTTTTGGAGGGGAAACTGAGGCACCGTCCAGCAGCCAAAATTGTGGGGCAAGGTGGTTTTAGGGCATAGTGGAGATGAGCCCAGGGTGGGCTGGAGAGTAAAGCCCACTGCAGCCATCCCATCAATGGTCACAGGCAAGGTGTCATCCTCTCAGCCAGCCCCAAGGCTCTGGTGGGAAGCGTCCCCACAAAGGGGAACCAGCTGGGAAGAGCCCCAGCATCCCATGGCACTTCTGCTGCCTGCCAAAAGCAGTGGGAAACAGGCTGGAGGTGACCAGAGCAGATGGGAGCAAGCTGTGAGCTCCCTCCTCACCCATCCCATCACCTCTGCAATTTGCTGTGCTTCAATGTGTATGTGTGTGTTTTTATTTTTTAGGGTATATTTAATGAATATTTGGAATGAAACTAATACTATTGAGAGAGAAATAGAACTAGAAACAAGTTTCAAAAAATAACCTTACAAATAAGACTAGATACTTAGGAGAAATAGTTAACTTCTGATTGTAATAGCATAAATTCTAACATCTATACTGTCTCACTCTTCTTATCAGACTAAAAAGAAAAGTTTGTAAAATGCCTCTCAATTACCCCATCTCTAAGTCAGAAAAGGGTATAATCTGACACATCAAAACCCCTTTTTTCAGTGTGGAGTTACAGACCCCCCTTGTTCCTTAGCAGCAAAGGAGGCCGGAGACATTTTCACTCCCAAATCCCAACCAAACCCCTGCACTTCTTCTGCCCAGCAGCATTTAGCGACTCTCTTCTAAGGGATCTGTGAAATCTCTCAGATTTTGGGGTTTGTCCCTCTCCTCTCCCGGCCCCAGGATCTTCAGGATGGTCCTACCAGCTCTCCTGTGCAGTTTTTGGGATCTCAGCCTGTGCTGAGGTGCTGCAGGAGCCCCGTGGGCACCGCATCCCTCTGGGGTCCAGCTGCTTCTCCTGCACCCCAGTCTCTGGATTTTCAAGGAACCCAGTCCCTCAGAGAAGGGCAGATACTTTCTGTGGCTATCAGCAGCTCTGGAGGATGCTTGTCCTGCAGGATTAGGGCTGACCTGGGAGGTTTTGTTCCTTGTGTTTAGGCCATAATTGCTTTGCCAGCTCTGTGTGGTTTTTGTGCTGCCCGACCCTCTTGGAGTCATCTTTAAAAAGTGGGGTTGTTTGTTGAAGTGGCTGTTGATAAAGGAATGGGGTAGACCTGTGCTTTTTGTGTTTGGAGCTAATTTAAAATCTCCTGTTAAGAGGAGGACCGGGCAGGGTTAATCACATAGGAAAACACAGCAGAGAAATTAGATTAAAAAAAAAAAAAAAAAAGAAAAAGAGTGTTTCTTTTAGAAAGGCAGCTGTGACTGCAAGGTGGAAGCACACTCCGACCCTAAATTAAATAACCTGGGAGTCTGCTCTCCTGATGATCACTGACGTGGGATGTACCCGGTGCAAAATTTGGTTCCTCCTTTCCCCGGGCAGTGAGACAGCTCCAGGCTGCTCCCAGATGTCCTGATGGACACACCGGAGATGTTCTCTTGGGATGCAACCCCAACCCCACCCGATTCTTCATTGAACGCAGTTTACCCTGCCCTCTAGTGCCAGCAGGTGCCGAATCGGCAGCTCCTGTGGTTTTCCACCTTTTCCTTCTGCCAGCCTGGGAATTTCTGCTGCTGGGGCTGGGGCTGCCGGGCTGGGGGGAGAGGAAGGACTGCGGCCAGAAATGTTAGTGCACAAATGCGTGGGGAGCGGGCACCACCTCAGAGCGGCTTTGGAGCGAGCACGGGCGCTTGGAAGGAGCTTTTGGAGATGTTTGCAAGGGGAAATGAGCTCTGTGAGGAATACACGTGGCAGGCTGTGCGAGGGGAGCCCTGGCAGGCCAGGCCGGGAGCTTGCTTCAGTGAGGAGCTGGAGGTGAAATCTTAAGGCCTGGGAAGTGCTTGGACATGTAGGGGATGGGGTAACACCTGGAGATAGATCTCTTGCTTTTCTCTCGAAGGAAAAGGGGGGGTAATTTTCTGTTTAAGAACTCATCTGAGAGCCTTTTGTCCCTCTCTCTCTACCGGGAGGGGAGGCTCCCCAGCCCCGGCCGGGGCTCCGCAGGCACAGCGGCGCTCCCCAAATCCCCTCCCGGCCCAGCACAGCTCCCTCCTCCCTCTGCTGTGACCCTGCTGCTGTTTTGAAGAGCCCGGCAGAGCAAAGGTGTAGAAAGTGGGAGCAGTGCCGCCTTTGGGGCTGGCTGCCGGGCCGGGTGTCCCTCGCTCCTTCCCCTCCCTCCCTCCCTCAGGCCGGGCCCGCCGCAGCCTTTGCACAATTTCCTGGGTTATTTCAAGCTGTCGGGAAGGTCCGGCCGAGCTCGGGAGGGGCAGGCAGGCCTTCGGTACGCGAGCAAAAATGGAAAAACAGCCTCGGCTAAGTCTCCTCCTCCCCTGTCCCCTCATCTCGGATCCGAAATTGGGGAAAGGCGGGGGGGAAGCACCAGAGCAGCCGCCCGAGCCTGTGGGCGCCCCGGGGTTCTGCGGAGCTGTAAGGGTGGGTTTGTTTCTTAAAGGTGTCTCCCTGAGGGAGGATCAGCCAAATGCGATGTGGCAGCTCTGGTAACTCCTCTTGGCTTTCAGCACGGCCCTAGCTGATCACACAACTTGCTAGTGAAGAAGGTACAGCTGTCCAGGCCTTGGCAGGCATCCCCACCCTCAGCTCGCTGCCAAATCCTCGCTCGCTTTTTTTTTATAAAAATTCTTAAGTTTCCTAAGAGAATGGAAATGGAGCGGCCTCATCTGCCTCCCAGCCCCATCCAATGCCTCCTGGACCTGCTGGAGCAAAGCCTGGTGTCCCTGCATCCCTCTGTGCTGCTGGGATGTTGGCAGCCAGGGAGAGGGAGCCCAAATTCCAGGGCTCCTCTCCTGCTCCCAGGGGCTGGGGAAGGGACCAGGGTTAAGGGTTGGGGTGCCAGCAGTGCCAGCACGGGGCTGGAGCTGTGTTTGGGGGTGGCTTGGCATTCCTGGCTCGGGCATTCCCCTGGGAGAAGCTGGGAGTGGGCATAAAAGCAAGCTCGCCACCGGGCCCGCAGCCCTCCTGAGTTCTGCCCTGGTTGTGCCGCGGCTGCAGGGCTGGAAGTGCCACCTTGTCCCTGTTTGTACCTCAGTGGAGCAGCTCCAAACAGCCAGGTCCCAAATTGTCCCAGCAGCTTTCCCCCTGAAAAGCTTTAGGCATTGATTCCTGGCCCGGGTTCCCTGTGACAGCTCCAGGAAACCTTCATCTCCTCCTCTCCCTCTTTCAGAAATGACCCAAACCCCCCTGGTTTTGGAATATTTTAGCCCCGTGTGAGATTTTAAGGATGTGCCGGAGCTGCAGAGAAGCTGCAAGGCAGCCTGAGCAGTGCAGTGGATGAGTAATTCAAGGCAGGGGGGAGCCTATGGATTTCCTCTCCAGAAAGAGCTTTTGGATCATCAAGCAACACAAATGCGGCTGTAGCTGTGTGAGAAACTGTGCAGTAGCATTTCAGCAAAAGATTAAGGAAAAACAGCATTTGGGGGGACTAAAATACATTTCACAGCTGGCGAAATGATGGCATTAGGAAATAGCTCTGAACGTGCTCTAAACAGGAGGTTTATTTTCTGGAGGAGCAGGGGTGAGTGGGCAGATCTAAGAATTGTCCTTGGGACTTGTACACGTACCTCGAGCATTGCAGTGGGCATGAAAACCTCGCTAATTGCAGCAGAAAATGAGCCAGTGAGGCATATGTGAGAATAAACCAGTATGAAAAAGGGGAATAGATTTCAGGCCGTTCTGTTTAAGGCCAGGAGTTTTTTCTCTCTGATTCTGACATGATCATCCTGAAAAACCATACGATTCCACAAATTGATTCTGACATTATTAGCCCGAAAAATCTTGCCATTCCACGAATATGCACAGCTAAGGAACAGCTACAATTTTCAAAGCCGTGTCTGTTTCCCTCGGCAACTTTAAAATATTTACCTTTTTCCACTTGTTGAGAGTGAAAGTATTGCCTGATTTACAAAATAACAGCGCTTAGGAGGAAAACTTCCAGATTAACTCGGTGCTATTGAAAATCAGCGTGTTTTGAGCTCCCAGTTCCCTACCCTCAGCCTTCTGGGCTCATGGCATTGCCCTAGGTGTGGTTTTGGTGTGACAGGGTCTTCTTGAGGTGCTTTCCACTACCAACTTCCCTGGAGTGAACAGGGAAAGCAGCGGTGAGCTATTCTTTGCGCGCATTGCAACGAGAAATATTGATCATTATTAGATTGTAAAGTTTCCAAGGGAGTCACTGGAAAGGGATCTCTGATCTCCCCTGTTCATGAGGTGCAAGCTGATTTAAACTGTTCAAAAGCCTGAACCTCTCTTCTCAGTCCCAAAACCCAAGTGCAAGCCCATCGCACCATGATGGAGGCGAGAACGCGGCCGCTCCGCCGCACTCCAGCTCCCTTTCAGCAGCAAACATTTCAGCCCCATCTGATATAAAATAGATTGTTTAGTGCTGGCAATCCCAGGGATCTCTTAAGCAGCCCCTTTCGTGGTCAGGGATGAAAAAACCCTTGTAAAATGTCGGGTTGTTCCATGCACAAACCCCCACGGAGCTGGAAGGGAGCTTTGGAGATCGCGGGGCCGCGCCGGGAGCGTCGCGCTTGCAATTATTGCAGCAAAAAGGGCTTGGTGCTACCAGAAATTTCCTGGGCTTATCAGGCAAACTAATAAAGCAAAATAAATTAAAATATGCAGAATAGCCATCTTATCCAATGTGCAGAAGTACAAGTTAATATGCCGTGTGCAGAGCGCTTTTTAAAAAGCTGCTGTTATCTCATCCGGCCTGTTTTTATTATGTGGTTTTATGCCCTGGTTTCTCACTGGGAAATTTCCATGAGGGTGATTCCCTGGTATTCCCATGGCACTACCATGGGTGAAAATGCTCTGCTTCCATGGAGAGGCTCAATTCCTGCCACCCATCCTACACTCTGGAGCCCACTGATGGGTGAGCTCACCTGTGTGTTTGGGGGAAGAAAGACTCAAACTCACAAGAACCGGCATAAAAGTGTCTGTGGGAGGAATTTTGGGGGGTTATGGGGTGGAGGTGGTGCTGGGCATCCCGGTGGGATACACATGAGAAGGACAGGGAGGCAGGTGCTCAGCTGGGACAAATAAAAAACCTATTTTCCCCATCCATACCCCTTTGATTAAGGGGTTGTTAATAAATTTCGTTGCATCTCTGTCCTGGCCGTATTTGTGCTGCAGGGCGAGCGTGGACAGCATCCATGGGTGATGGTACTGGGGTTTCTGGTGGGCCCAGGTGGGTTTTGTACTAGTAGATTAAACTATAAACTGCTTTCTTCCCTTAACAAGGTGGTTTATCTCCAGTTACCAATGCCAGGTTGTTTGCTGGGAAGCATCTCCTTGTTCACCTTCCTTCTGAGTCCACAATTTTATTTGTTTTATTCCTCACATTTCTGAGCTTCTCCTCCCAGACAGGAATTCTGTCTAAGGAGCAGAATTTCTCACACAGAGAAATCACACCATGATGTGCATAAAATTTGCCTTAAGGGTCAGCCTGAAATGTGAATTTTTGTGTCTCTGGCAGGTTAATTTTGTTGAGGAGCTGGGTTTTGGGGACGCTGGGTGTGGATGCCTTGGGGACCCCCACCCCCAGCCAAATGCTGGTTTTTCTATGAAACCTTCTCCCTGGCTCCATCCCACCCTACTGAATTTTCCAAGCTGGATTAACTAATTATTTTTAATAGGAGGCTCAGCACAGCCTTGATTCCCCCATTTCAGCAGAGCAATTTGGTTTATTTACATTTAAGCACAAACATATGATTTTTTAAGGAGGCCTGAACAGCTAAAACCGAGGGCATAATCAGATAAATGACTGCACGAGGATTTTTGGTGGCTAAACTCACCCAAAACCCAATTCATGCATTTTAAAGCATGTCTTTGGCAGGTCTGATAACTCTTAAGGAAATGCTTCTTGGGGGTGGCAGCTAACAAGGCAAGACTATCTTATTAGGAATTCAATTAAAGCTAGGCCAGGCTTACTGGACCTCTTCCAGTAAATATATATCTCAAGCTGAACCCGTAGACATCTGTCTCTTCTCTCGCCCCCACCTCCTCCTTTTTCTGTTTTCCAAGCTGTGGTTGAAAGGTGGAGAGGAGATGGGAGGAAGAGGAGGGACTGTCGGTCCCCACAGAGCGCAGGGCACAAGGATGATTTTCTGTTTTGGTGTCTGACCACTTTTGTGATCTGGGGGAGAGTGGATCTGCCTCAGTCCCATCCCTTGCCGAAGCACGGGCATACAAAAAAAAATTTTTTTTTAAAAATCCCAAATCTCGTAATTATAACAAAGAAAGGTTGGATCCAGGTGGATCCCAGCCCCTGGGCAGTGCCAGACACCCCCTGGCCGCTGGTTTGGGAATGAAGGATCCATGCTGCCTTTCCTGTGCTCCTTTTCGAGTATTAGATCCACAAACCTTTTCCACCCAAAAGGCTCAGGCCACGGGGAGAGCCACCCGGAGAAGTCAGGGAACAAATCCGGAGAATTCAGGGATCTAATGGCCACTTAGAGCCCTCTGTTAACAGCAGGGCTTAGGAGTTGTTGTCGCTTATTTCACGTTTTTATGGGAGTGGTAACCAAACCTCCCTGTCCCGTTTGCACCCTCCTCCTGCAAGGAACCTGTCTCCAAATTCCTGCTTCCCTTGATGTGACAGAGAAAGACTTGATTTAAAGCCCTCCTTACTGCTAAACACTGATAACCTTGGGCTCTGGGTGGCATATCACAAATAAAATTAAAAGAGGGCTCCTCTGTTTTACCCCCAACCCCCCGCTCTAAGGCAGCAGGAGAAGCACATCCCGAAGGGCGCCCAGAGCCCTGATTCCCACGTCTTTGCTGCACAACTGGCAGGGGAAGGACAAGGACATCGGGGCTGGTGTGGAAGTAGTTAAAGGGATGGGTCTGAGGGCAAGGGCTGCCTTGCCTTGATTTATGGGCTGGCTGAGTTAATTTGCTCTTTGTGTGTGATTAGTTGTTGTTGCTGAGTGGTCATCGTCCACAACTACAAATCTAATTAATGCCGGGATGCCAAAGTGTTGTTTTGGTGTTTTCTTGTTTGTTTGGTTTTTTCGGTTTTTTTTTTTTTTAATCCCTGGCAAATATTTCTACTGTTTTAATTCTTGAGAACTGATCATTAATTAGCACGAGTCTGCTAATATCCAGCTGGACGGGTTCTTGGTTTTCGTCACTTCCAAATTTGCCTGAAGAAGGCAATCAGGAGCTCCGAGCAGCCACCGAGGTGTCTGGTGGGATCAGCAGCTTGCAAGGAGCAATTTGCTTGTTCTTCCCCCTTCCCAATTTTCTGCAAAACCTGGGCAGAGGGGTGAAAAAGCTCCCCGAAAGATCTGCTTTCCCCAGCCAGCTGTAATTCCCTGACAGCATTTCCAGCTCGCTCTGTGTTTCGGGGCTCTGGTGCCGTCCCTTTCCACGTTCGTGGCCTCATCAAACCCTTCCTGTAGCTCTCCAGCAAGACATAAATTCTGGAGGGTTTGGGCTCGGAGATTTCAAAGTCGTGCTGAAGCACATGGAAATGATTCTGAGGGCTACGGCTATAAAAATAATTATATTGCCGGGGGAAAGAGTGACATGAAATGTCCCCAAAAGAGATCTCAGCGGTGGTTACAGGATCTGTCCCGGCTCTGTAAGAGCCCGCTGTGATCTCCAGGGCTCATTTATCACTGCTACCTATAACTGCAGGAATTATTCCCCCCAAAAAGCACCGTAGGAAGGAATGTGTGGGGAGGCTGCTCGGGAGAAGCGTTTCAATCTCTCCCTTCGTTTTAATGAGGATGCTTTGAAAATTAGGGCTGCTCTGCAGCGCTGAGCGGTGTGAGGATGACTAATTTGGAGACAAATTAGGTCTACTTAGCCGAAATGTCTGCCTCGATTGTTCCCTTAATGACCCTTCAACGCACATCTCTCCCGATAGGAGTTTCACCGCAGCTCTGCCTCCAGCAGATTAAGTAATAACATGTTTTTACCACTTTTCTGAGCGTTCCTTCGGACCCGATCCAGCATTTTCCCTCCGCCATGCGTGTCTCCAGCTCTTTCTGATGGGTAATTCATTTATTTGCGTCTAGCCCCTGGCAGATTTGTCTCTTCGCATGTCTCCTTCTCCGGAGCATTTCCCTTGCACCCTCTTTTTCAAAGATCCCTGAGCCTGAGCGGTTTTTGGCTGACTGCAGCGTGTTTGGTGTCTGCTGGGTAACAGATTTATCCTTTCCCAAGGAAAGACACGAACGTAAACAGAGGATCCAAAATGCATTTTGCTGGGCTTTTTAAATGCACTGAGATGAAACCCCCACCCCTCCCCGCCGCTACAAGGCTATTAATGTAAATACCAAACTTTACAATCCTTCCTGTCAAGGAAACTTATTTACATTTTTTGAAGGATGCGTATAAAAAAAATGGGGCTTTTGGGACAAAAAAGGGCTTCGTTCCAGTGTCACTACACCCCCAGTTAACTGTGCAGGCACTATAGAATTAGGTTTTGTTCCCAGGGCCAGCAGAGATAACATCTGTTTGCTCCTTTAAGGAGAAAATGAAATAGGATGCTGGTGTTTTATACTGGAAACAGCCCTGCAAATCTGAAGGGGCAATGGGATGAGGGCTCTGGGTTGAACACACGCGTTAAACGTGGTTTCTCCAGCCAGGGAAAAGGTGGGAAAAGCAGATCCCAGCTCCAATGCCAGCCCAGGGGAGGCAAAGGGCTCGTCCCCAGTGAGTAGGAAAGAGCGGCAGACTGGTCTTACTGGTGCGGGGCTCAGGGCTGTGTTGCTGTGCTGCTGGTCCTGCCATCCCAGCTGGACAGGTTTTTTCCCTGCTAAAAGGAGTATCAGGAAATATACTTTTTTCCCTGATTTCTTCTTTTCAGTTTAGAACCTGTGGAACATTTCAAAAGCAAAAGGGGAAGGTGGCTGCGAGGGGAAGGGCGCAGGTGCCGGCGGTGAGGATGGGGAGATTCCGGGGGGAAGGGAGGCTCGGCTGAAACATCCCACTGCAGTCCTAGAGGTGCAAAATCTGCGCCTGTTTCTCCTGCAGCTCCGGGAGTCAGTTGTCTGGAATTCCATGGAGCAGAACAGGAAAAGCTCTCATGGCCAGGGGAGCGAGCAGCAGTGACCTGCTGACGCTCGCAGGGGCCAGGTGGCATTTTCCCAGTTCCCAAGGCTCTGATTTTCTAATCAAACAGCTCCTCTGATTTTTGTTTTGCTTGCGGCCAGAGGGGAATGAGCCTCCCTCCAAGGAGTAAACCTTTCCTTGCTTCTCACTCCCCAAAACCTCAGGAAAAGGGAGGATGGCAGCCCAGCCTGAGCAGCGCTCACCCCACGTTTGCAGTTCCTACTCCCTAGAAAAGGCAGGCGCTGATCCCAAACCCACGCAGCAATTTCTTATGGATTTTTTGGTCCATTGGGGCAGCACAGACTGCTCCCCTCTAACACATAAAAAAGTCCCACTACCCAACTAAACTTGCCTGTTTTCAAGGGTTTCTTGAGGACCTTGTTGTAGCTTTATTTTTTATTTTCTGGCAGCCGTAATTTCTGTCGCCATAAACGATAGAATTTGACACCGCACCGCACCAGGCCATTTGTCAACAACCTTTTCAACAGCCCAACCACACGCGTGTTCCTGCACAGCACAGGCACAGGGAAAGGGGCAAAGTTTGGGATCTTCCTCTGCAAGAGCCACCTCAGAGCACTGGGTTGGAGGCTGGGTTACGGCGAAGGAGCCGAATTCCCATTATTCCAAATCAAACCAAAACGTGCCGGGGTTTGGTTCTGCATTGTGATTTTTCCGTTATATCCACACATTTTTTGGGGGAAAGGAACAATCTGAACACCTACCTATAAAGTCTGCCTCATCAGAGCAATGTTAATAATAATTAAATCAATGTGGGGTGTAAAACACAGTTAAAAAAAGGCAAGTTTTTCCCCGTATGCTAGGAAGGTTGTGTATTAGATAACAGATTTCCAACCATCCTTGGCTAATGGCAACACATCATTTGGGAAACAACAGAATCAATGCATTGTTCCAGCCCAGCACTTTCCTATTCAGCCAATCTAAACTGCTGAAGAAATATGTGTTCAGGACATTTTACATCTGGTTTTGACAAGAAGCCTGGGTTTTTGTGTGGTTTTTGTTTTTTTTTAAATCTGTTTGCTGCAATTTTTTTAGCCAGATTAGCATGGGAAAAGGCTCTCTGTTGTATAAACTGAGGGTTTCGCTTTTGAAAAACCCACCCAGTTTTGGACTTTTGCAGTTGAAATTGGGGCATGACGTGCAAAATATAAGAACGCCAGCAATGGCCATAAACCCCACAACAACAGTGTTACCTATTTAAATAAAGCTAAACAACAGGCAGCTCATGCAATGAGAATTACCAATTTTGAGACATTTTTTTCATATTTTGAGGAATCACTAGAAGAGCTCAATTCCAGCGCCAAAGTGCAAATTCCAAACCATTTCAGGATGCAAGAGAAACATTTACATCTAAACTGGTTTTAAGTCCGTTTTGCGCCACTAGTAAGTCCTGGTTTCACTTTTTTTTTACCTTTTTGAATTGAGGCACTGCAGTTGCATCAAGTTTTTGCCTGGTTCTGTATATTTTTTATTCAAAGGGGCCGTTCATTGCTGACTGAACAAAGATGGATTTGCCTCTTTAAACAAGCCCGGCCAATGGGCTGGGATAAACTTTCCTCTTCAACTCTGCACATGATGAAATTATTTCATTTTTACATCACCAGGGTGGTGGGGAAAAATGTCCCTTCAGAGTGTTTGCTTGGTGAAATGGGTTTGTGGGCTCTGTTTTATGTAGGGAGCCCCAGACAGCGCCCGGCCAGACCCAAACTCCGGCTGACACTACGCAGAGCTGCTCTGCTTAATTAGCTGGAGATGAGGGTGTTATTAAAAGGCCTTTCCCCCCCTCCTTTCTGACTGTTTATTCCTCCCTCCCAGAATATTACAAAGGCAGCTGAAGAGGAAGTAGTTTTCTGCTAATGGAAAGTGACGAGGAAGGGTTTGGTGAGGAGAGTAAATAAGAAACTGCGCCTAACACCAGCCGCTGCTTTACCGTCACTTTGGGGAAGGGAAACTGGACAAACCCAAAAATTTAGCAGAGTTTCTCCTGTGTCTGTTTGCTTTTTGCTGTGTGAGGGGGAAGGGGCACAGCCCGGGACTGCAGCCGACATCTGCTGCTTGTTTCTTTTAAGAGAAACACAACCTGGAGCGAACCCGTCGCCGAGCCCCGCGTGGGTCCTGCTGAACCCCGGCCCCCCAGCTGGGAGGGGATGTGACCACCACGGGGCTCAGCACTGGCCTTCTCGGGGTGCAGGCACCCAGAGAGCGGGACAGCAGCTGTTTTGGATCCTCTTGTCAGCCCGTTGTGGCCATCACCTTTTCCTCTCCGAGCCCTTCTCTGAAGCAGCGCTTTCTGGCAAATGTCACACGGTGACGGTTTCCCCTCTGTCCCTCATCACCCAGCTCTCAACACCAGCCCCCTCTTACTCCCCATTCCCACAGAGCAAAAGCATGCTGATCATTATTTCCCTCTCCCACGGCCCAAAATTTTGGAGAGATCTCATTTTTTCCTTCCTGGTAGCTCCATTTATTTGAATTTCCTCCGGCACAGGGGGGAGCAGGAGGAACTGGACGTGCCTACGCTGCCCTCCAGGTCGGCGACCCCAAACCCACCAGCATCCCCAGCATTCCACAAAGGGCAAAGGGAGGGAAACAGACCCAGAGCATCGTTCAGGAGAGAAGAGAAACGGGTACCTACCCCTTGGGCTGGCCCGGCCCGGGCGGTGGCTAGTGGGAGGCCGACATGGACCACGCTCCTTCCATCCTCCACACGGAGAAGGCATAACTGAGCCTCTCGTGAGCCACGTAACTGCAGCTCGTCATCTTACTGTCCATCTCGTCGCTCTGTAGCACCTGGTAGAGGAAGTCTATGTACCGCGCCGCCAGCTTGAGCGTCTGGATTTTACTCAGTTTGTCAGAGGGCAGCGTGGGGATGATTTTCCTCAGGGCGGCAAAAGCTTCGTTGAGCGACTGAGTCCTCTGCCTCTCTCTGACGTTGGCCAGGATCCTCTGGCTCTGCAGTTCTTCGTAAGATTGGGAGCTGGGACTGGACTTTTTCCCCCTCTTCCCTGGGTTGGGGCTGCCATCTTCGCTGGACTTCTTACTGTATCTTCTCTTCCTGCCAAATCTCTTTGGCTGCCTTTCCAGCTCCTCTTCACTGGTCCCCAAGCTATCCACAGGGGAAACAGGAGAACTGGAGCTTTCTTCCATGCTTTCTGCAAGAAGGGGAGGGGAAGAGCCTTTCCCCCCCTCCTTATGTTATGTGAGTGTGTGTGTGTCTTAAATGTGCTTTAAATTCCTGAGACAGATCCTTTGGAAAAACAGGAGGACTCTTTTTTTCTTTTTTTTTCCTTTTTTTTTTTTTTTTTGCTGACCAAACGTTTTCCAGGTTGCTTGAAGGGCTCTTATTTCAAGGACCGAGGTTGTGTAAAAAAATTGAGGTCTTGGAGAGAGGAAGTTATTCTAACTTTTTGGAAACTTTAGCTGAGCTCAGTTGCTAAATAGTTGTCAGAAGTGAGGGAGGTGCGGGGCTCCCTCCTGATTGGCCGGCCAGGTCGGTGGGAGGAAGGCTTTTCCCCCGCTAAACTTTCACAGTTTTATGTTACACTTAACTAAAATCTTGGGAATGCACCTCGAATCAAAGATAGCTGGCGAACGCCACCCCCCGCCCCCGGGGATGCTGGATTTGCAGCACCCCTCCAGGATAACCCCCCGCAGCCACCCCGGGGTTTTTGGGGTCCCGCTCCCAGCTCCGTGGCCAGGCTGCAGCGATCCCGTGCCCACGTCGGGGTGCAGAGGCAGCGAGCCCCCCGCACACCAGAGCGTGCCCCGTTTCTATGGAATGGGGCCCTATTTCCCAGCCCCCGGTGCTGGGGGTGCTGCAAACCCCCTGTCCCGCAGGGATGGGGTGGGGACCTGCCTCCCCATCCCACAGGGTGACCTCGGAGTGGCAGAACTTCCCTGGGGCACGCTAAGCTTGGGAATGGTGGAGGTTTGGGGCCAGAGGGGCTAAACCCCTACTTGTGGGGGGCATGGGAAAAACTCCTCCTGGACAAACCCAAAATATGGATCAACTGGAAAGCAGCTAATAGTTCATGGAAAAACCCATAGAGAGGACCCTGGAGAAGCAACACTGGCTATGCAGTGCCATTTGCTCCCAACTTTCCCCCCTTCCATTAAATGCTAAACAGTACATTTTAAGGAATCAACAGCCAAGGTATGTAGGAGGACATTTTTTCCTTCTGCTGAATTCGTGGTATCCCAACACACAAAAACTGTGATGCAGGATTTCTGATGTATCCAACAGAAGGCAACAGGTCCCTTTTTTCCTCTCCATCACGCCGTGGGGGGAAATGTGGGAAAACTCTTCTTGCTTCTGTGGAGCCAAGGCAGAGAAAAATCAGATTTGGACCTCTGATTTCAGTCACAACCCAAATTGCAGGAACAGATGCATTCCTGAGTGGCGAAGATCATGTTTTCAGTACGGAGCAGGGAAATAAAATAGAACAATAATAATAATAATAAAAAAGAAATAAGACAAAAGAAACTCGTAAAATGTCGATGTTGTATCAGAAGAATTAGTTTAGAGCGGATTTCTTTACAAAGTTTTCCAGTAGGTATCAACACTCATTAACGGAAAAAATAATGTCTGGTTTGATTGGAAAGTGTTCCTTGGTAGGAGAAGGAATTTTTGGCTTGCCTGGGGCTGGCTGCACTGCTGGTAGGTAATGTTTATAGTGGAAAGCCTTCCCCAGGCAGCCCCCGGGGAGAGCCTGTGTTTGCTTTCCAAAGGAAAGGTTTTCAGGTGCAGCACAGAAGTCGGAAAGCGAGGCCGTTCTGCAAATAGATTTTTAATCCGATTTAAGGCCCCGGTGGGCCGGGCAGGACGGGTGCTGCTCCCACCCACACCCCAAATCTGCCTTCCAGAAAGGTTTGGGGTCTCCGAATCCTAGAGTTCCATGAGTGCAAGTGGGCTGGGATGGCACCTACCACGGACTTCAAAGCTGATGCCACTCCTTGTGAGGGGCATTTGGTTTATGCTGGGGTTATTTAGGAGCCTCCTGAGTGCGTGGGATCCTTTCCAAGTATTGAGGGAAGCCATCACCAAAGGCTGGAGGGGCACCATTCCTGGTTTGCCCAGCAAACAGGTTCCCAGCTCATGGCACCGCATTTTGGGGGCGAGGCGCTGTGGGTTTGCAGGGATTCATGGAGCACAGGAGGGCAGGGGGGATGCAGGGATTCATGAAGCACAGGAGGGCAGGGGGGATGCAGGGATTCATGGAGCAGGGGAGGATGGGGGATGCAGGGATTCATGGAGCACAGGAGGGCAGGGGGGATGCAGGGATTCATGGAGCAGGGGAGGGCAGGGGGGATGCAGGGATTCATGGAGCACAGGAGGATTAGGGGATGCAGGGATTCATGGAGCACAGGAGGATGGGGGGATGCAGGGATTCATGGAGCACGGGAGAGCAGGAGGGATGCAGGGATTCATGGAGCAGGGGAGGGCAGGGGGGATGCAGGGATTCATGGAGCACAGGAGGGCAGGGGGGATGCAGGGATTCATGGAGCAGGGGAGGATGGGGGGATGCAGGGATTCATGGAGCAGGGGAGAGCAGGGGGGATGCAGGGATTCATGGAGCAGGGGAGGATTGGGGGATGCAGGGATTCATGGAGCAGGGGAGGGCAGGGGGGATGCAGGGATTCATGGAGCAGGGGAGGATGGGGGGATGCAGGGATTCATGGAGGACGGGAGAGCAGGAGGGATGCAGGGATTCATGGAGCACAGGAGGGCAGGGGGGATTGCAGGGATTCATGGAGCACGGGAGGATGGGGGGATGCAGGGATTCATGGAGCGGGGGAGGATGGGGGGATTCAGGGATTCATGGAGCACGGGAGAGCAGGAGGGATGCAGGGATTCATGGAGCACAGGAGGATGAGGGGATGCAGGGATTCATGGAGCACAGGAGGATGGGGGGATGCAGGGATTCATGGAGCACGGGAGGGCAGGGGGGATGCAGGGATTCATGGAGCAGGGGAGGGCAGGGGGGATGCAGGGATTCATGGAGCACAGGAGGATGAGGGGATGCAGGGATTCATGGAGCACAGGAGGATGGGGGATGAAGGGATTCATGGAGCACAGGAGAGCAGGGGGGATGCAGGGATTCATGGAGCAGGGGAGGATGGGGGGATGCAGGGATTCACGGAGCAGGGGAGGGCAGGGGGGATGCAGGGCTGAGCTCCCAGGGTGCCCTGCCCAAAAGGGCTGCAGGTGCTCACAAAAAGCTGCTCAGGGAGGGAGCAGGGATGTTTTGGGCTGTGTCTGAGAGCACCAGGAGCACGGGAAGATGATCCCAGCTGGTGAGGAGGGCGAGTGGAGCTGCTGGTTGTGCCTCTCCTCTCCACCTGCCCTGCTAACATTTATCTTCCAGCTTTTAATGGCCCTGCCATGACCACCGAAAGCAGGGCTTGATCTCCCAGGGTGTGTGGTGTTTCCATGGGGTGGGATTTGATCCTACAAGTGACAGATGGCTTCTGGGGCCGGACTGTGTGGATGGATCTGCACGTGCCCAGTTCTCAGCTGGCAGGGGGTGTTTGGGATAATCCCATACAAGCATGGCCACAGTTCCTGGGCATTTCACTGGAGCCGTGCTGGGAAAAAGCTGTGGCCACGTGGCATGATCCTGGTCCAGGCGAGTGGCTGCTGCTCCTGGCACTCTGGGATGTGCCTCTCCAGGCTGCACAGAGGCAGCAGCAGAGCAGCCCTGTGCTCCTCTGGGTTAAACAGCTAATATTAAGTAAATAAATTAAATAAAAACCTGCCTCGCTTCAGCAAGCGAGACCGAAGGAGTGTTTGCAGGATGGAGGCAGGATTTCTCCCTAAGGGAATTGCTGCTGTGCATAACCTCTAAACGTGCAAAGCCTTTTAGTATCAGGCAGGCTTCATTAGGGGAAATTTATGGTGGGATTTGGCCGCGGGGTAATTATGGAGTCTATGAGCCCGGCTCCAGCGAGCATCACTCCGGAGCTGCTCTGTGTGTGTGTCTGGACCCTCCACTGCTGCAGTGCTTGGTGCCAGGGCTAAGTCCCACCGTGACAATCCTGCAAATATCTGCCCTGCAGCAGACCAAAGGTGCGGGACCAGCTCCGGCTGAAATGTGATCCGGCTTTCCTGGAGGAAAGGGGAGTTTGGGGAGGTTTGTGGGGGAAGCAGCGCGAAGGTGCCGCTGGCAAAGCGGGCTGGGCTGGATCCATCCTTCCTCCCGCCGCGGCAAGGTGGGAGAGAGCTTCGGGAATAAAAACTGCCACATGAAAATGTAATTTTAGTGGAATTGTAATGCCCTGTTTGAATGTGACACTCGCTATCATGCTGTTCCCCTCCTGCCTTTACCAGGCACGCAGAGCTTTGTGTTAGCAATCAATAATGAGTGTGGGTTGGGATTTGGGGTCAGTGCTTGTTCTCCATAGGAAGCCTGTGGTCCAGTTGTCCCCTGGGCAGGATTTGGCCAGAAAATCACTTCTCTGTGCTGAAGAGAAGGTTTGGATTGTAGCCTCCTGCCACCCCTCCCTCTGCTTGTCGTGGGGAGCAGGAAAAGATTGGATGCCCTGACAGTGCAGGCAATATCCTTCAGTACATCCTGCTGCTCCTCCAGCTCCCCTGTGCTGGGGGAGCTGCCAGGGATGCCAAGTTTTGGAGCAGACTGGAGGAAAACCAGACGCTGTTGTGCTTTTTTGCCTTCCTCCTCCTCGCTACCTCCTGCTATAGAGGAGAGAGGAGAGCATCCCTTCTCCTTCTAGAAACATCCTGCTTCCAAATTTCACCCAGCACCGAACCACCTCTACTGCAGCCAGATGTGATTAAGCTGATTCACTGTTCCCCTCCTTTTTTAAGGGGATAATTCCTCAGCGCTTGTGCAGCACCCACCGGGAGCCACCCGGCGTGCGCACCTCCCGGAGCTGCCTTGGCAGCGCCAGCCGGGACTGTCCCCGCTCCTTGTGGTGCCGGGCTTTGTTCTCTCGTGCCCGGTGTCCCCCAGAGCCCTCCCCCTGCGGTGACAAGTTCATAATCAAAAGCAAAGCAGCGGCGCAGATAAGGGGCGGGAGGTGCGGGCCGCGGGGCTTTAGTGATGAGACGCTCGGGGCGGAGCACGCTTCCAAAGAAATTGGATCCGCTCCGGCCGGAGCTCTGTGCAGGAATGTACATCTGTTTCTGAACTGTTACCAGCTGATGTGCCCGCTCTTCCCCTCTGCTTCCTCCCCTTCCAAAGCCCCGGAGCAGCGGGGCCGGCAGATCCACCTGGATCCCTCAGCTCGGTGCTTGAGGAGCCTGGAAATAGGGATCTTTCTTTTGCTTTGCAGGAGGCTGCAGGAAAAAAAGCAAGGGGAGGACTTGGAGATTTTCCCAGTGGATGTCTCTTTCTCCCAGGAAATGCCCACAAGCCCTTTGTCCATCTCCTTTATGAAGGTGGCAGCTCCATCCAAGCTTTGACCAAGCAAGGTGTGAATTTTAAGGGTCATCCCAGAGAAGAGAAGGCTCCAGGGAAACCTTAGAACCCCTTCCAGGGCCTAAAGGGGCTCCAGGAGAGCTGGAGAGGGGCTGGGGACAAGGGATGGAGGGGGACAGGGTGCAGGGAATGGCTCCCACTGCCATGGGAAGGTTTAGATGGGATGCTGGGGAGAAATCCTTCCCTGTGAAGGTGGTGAAGCCCAGAGAAGCTGTAGCTGCCCCACTGGAGCATGTCTTGGAGAGAAGAAGTGCTTTTCTGAGCCCTTTTCATTCCTGTAGGACACAGGCAGGTGTTTAAAGTTAGGGATATATTAAAATCAGGCCTGGATTTCTCCCCCTCTGGAAAAAGAAGGGAGACCTTCAGTGTTTTCTGGTACAGGTCTTGGGTTGGGATCTCAACCATGAAGCTGTTGGGGACCCATTGCCATCTACACCACTGTCAGTAGGACGAGGAGGATTTGGGCCAGACCTAGTTCTGCTTCAAACATGGGGTGCAGTGTGTCAGATCTGATCAGGGATTTCTGGCAAGATGAGAAATCCCTGTAATTCCCAGCGTTGGCAGCACTGGGAAGGCAGCACTGGGATGGATGGCAGCACTGGGATGGAAGCACTGGGATGGATGGCAGCACTGGGATAGATGGCAATGCTAGGATGTCAGCACTGGGATGGAAGCACTGGGATGGATGGCAGAGCTGAGATGGATGGCAAGACTGGGATGAATGGCAGCACTGGGATGGATGGCAAGACTGGGATGGATGGCAGCATTGGGATGGATGGCAAGACTGGGATGGATGGCAGCACTGGGATGGATGGCAAGACTGGGATGGATGGCAGCACTGGGATGGCAGCACTGGGATGGATGGCAGCACTGGGATGGCAGTACTGGGAAGGCAGCACTGGGATGGATGGCAAGACTGGGATGTCAGCACTGGGATGGAAGCACTGGGATGGATGGCAGCACTGGGATAGATGGCAATGCTAGGATGTCAGCACTGGGATGGAAGCACTGGGATGGATGGCAGAGCTGAGATGGATGGCAAGACTGGGATGAATGGCAGCACTGGGATGGATGGCAAGACTGGGATGGATGGCAGCATTGGGATGGATGGCAAGACTGGGATGGATGGCAGCACTGGGATGGATGGCAAGACTGGGATGGATGGCAGCACTGGGATGGCAGCACTGGGATGGATGGCAGCACTGGGATGGCAGTACTGGGAAGGCAGCACTGGGATGGATGGCAAGACTGGGATGTCAGCACTGGGATGTCAGCACTGGGATGGCAGCACTGGGATGGAAGCACTGGGATGGCAGCACTGGGATGGAAGCACTGGGATGGATGGCAGCACTGGGATGGCAGTACTGGGAAGGCAGCACTGGGATGGATGGCAAGACTGGGATGTCAGCACTGGGATGGAAGCACTGGGATGGATGGCAGCACTGGGATAGATGGCAATGCTAGGATGTCAGCACTGGGATGGAAGCACTGGGATGGATGGCAGAGCTGAGATGGATGGCAAGACTGGGATGAATGGCAGCACTGGGATGGATGGCAAGACTGGGATGGATGGCAGCATTGGGATGGATGGCAAGACTGGGATGGATGGCAGCACTGGGATGGATGGCAAGACTGGGATGGATGGCAGCACTGGGATGGCAGCACTGGGATGGATGGCAGCACTGGGATGGCAGTACTGGGAAGGCAGCACTGGGATGGATGGCAAGACTGGGATGTCAGCACTGGGATGTCAGCACTGGGATGGCAGCACTGGGATGGAAGCACTGGGATGGCAGCACTGGGATGGAAGCACTGGGATGGATGGCAGCACTGGGATGGATGGCAGCACTGGGATGGGTGGCAGCACTGGGGTGGCAGCACTGGGATGGATGGCAAGACTGGGATGGATGGCAGCACTGGGATGGATGGCAGCACTGGGATGGCAGCCTGGGATGGATGGCAGCACTGGGATGGCAGCACTGGGATGGATGGCAGCACTGGGATGTCAGCACTGGGATGGATGGCAGCACTGGGATGGCAGCACTGGGGTGGATGGCAGCACTGGGGTGGATGGCAGCACTGGGAAGGCAGCACTGGGATGGATGGCAGCACTGGGATGGCAGCACTGGGAAGGCAGCACTGGGATGGATGGCAGCACTGGGAAGGCAGCACTGGGATGGATGGCAGCACTGGGATGGCAGCACTGCACTGGAATGTCAGCACTGAGATGAATGGCAAGACTGGGATGGATGGCAGCACTGGGATGGGTGGCAGCACTGGGATGGATGGCAGCACTGGGATGGGTGGCAGCACTGGGATGGGTGGCAGCACTGGGATGAATGGCAAGACTGGGATGTCAGCACTGGGATGGCAGTGTGTGTCCTGCCACAGGAAGGAAACCCAAAGGCAGCGGCGTGGCCCTTGTGGGTTCTATTTTTAATGACAGCACACAGCAGAGAGAAGGGGTGTTCTGGGGAGTAAAACGTGGTGGCTATCATCAGTCCAAAAATAACATTTCTATTTTGGATCATTTGCCTGAGGCCACCGCTAATTGCAGATCGGAGTGGAACGTCTCCCTGGGAATCCATGGGCAAGAAACTTTTACTTTTTTCCCCTCTTTTTGGAAGGTGGAATATTAATTGTGGCTGCAGCAGTAGCAACTGTAGCTTAAAAACCTGGGCTAGGAAAAATGAAAATATTGTTTCATGGACTGGAAAATCAAAGCACGGGAAATATTTCATTCTCCTCACCTTTTCCTCCCCCATTTCTGGCCTTGTTAAATTGGGAAAGAAGGGCTTCCCACTAATATAAAGGTGAATCCAAAGCCAGCCTGGGTGTTCCAACTGCATTCAGGAATGGCTGGAAGGGTCAAGCTTCACTTAATGTTTTTTTGGATTGCAACACCACCTTCAAGGGAATGTTGCACCTTCCACTACACCAGGTTGCTCCAAGCCCATTGTTTGTTTTCCTATCTTCCAATATTTTTGAGGATTAAGTAGAATCCTAGAGGTGAGCCAGCCTTGTAGTTAACAGCACATTGTGAGGTGGAAAGATAGAAACAAGGTACTGGGAAAAACAAAGGAAAGCCCTGGAGTAATTAAGCTTCTGTTGCCATTAATGGTTTTCCTCATGGCTGCAGGGAAGAACCTCTCTCAGAGCAAAGTTTTAACTCCTGGGGATGGAATGGAACTGTTGGCTCTGGAATTTGAGCACCAAGGTGCAGCACAGGGCAGGTCAGATGCTGGGGAGAGGGAAGCCAAGACAATGACCCTGACCTGGTAACTCTGCCTGCAGAGGGAAAACTGCTCGCAGGAAGCTGGAGAACTGGGAGCCACTTTCCCTGCTGGAGCCCACTGGGATTTTGGGAATTGCCACAATTTGGAACAGTCACAATTTTGAACGCCAGGGCCAAGCAAGGGAAGATTTGTTGGGGTTTCTCAAGTGGGAAAAACGGAATTTTCCTGGAGAAGATGATGGAGTTGGTTAAAATCAGTCCTTTGCAGGTTCTTTGGCCGCCTCTGAACTTCACCCTGGCTCTGGTGAAGGTACCTGAGCAAGCTGCTCACGGTTTGCAGGGCCTGGAGTTCTCATTTGCCTGGATAAAAACAGGCAACCTCTGCCCTCATGTCTCATCCCACAGCACTGCAATTCCCCTGTAATTTCTTCTTTCCCTGCCTTTGGAGCGTTCCTATTCCCTGTTGGATCATTGAGATAAGACCCTGGCTCCCTGTACCAGAACGAAGAGTTCTGCTGGTTTGGCAATTGCGCTCATCCTCCCTGAATATTCATCTGCTTAAACCAGGGAGCTCCACCTTCTGCCTCAGGGTTTGGGTCCTCTGGGCATTGTTTTCCAGGATTTAAGTGGCCGGGGAGAGGGAAGGGACAATGCCCTGGGTGACTGGTGAACTTCTCTCCGAGGAGATAAAGGAAAACCTGACAGTTACGGAGGGGGAAAAAAAAGTTAGTTTTCTAAATAGAGCAACATTTTGTGAAATGTGCCAGAATTCCTAGGAAAATATGATTTATTTTGGAAAACCAGGCACCCTGAGTCCTTCACCTCCATGTGTTGCAGTTTAGGTTTCTGCTGCAGCAACGGGCTGGTGCCTTCTGATCAAATTTCTTGGCTACCAGCTGATTTGGTTTCACTTTGGTGTTTAATTTGATGCTGAAAGGTTGAAATCTTCCATTTAAGGAAGAAAAAAAAATAATAATTACTGAGTAACTATACTCACAACATCAGAAGGGAGAGAGCCAAAGCTGCTCAGCTGAGAGAGGAAATTATTTTTCTTAGACTGATTAAAACTTCTGCTTTTTTCTTTGTCTTTACCAACACCTGTTTAACTGAGCACCTGAATAAACTTTAAGGAGAAAAGATAGTTTCGTTAAAGGCTCAACTGGACCCCCAAAAGCTCGAGTTCCACTTCTGGGACCCTCAACAAATCCAGGGGAAACCAGGCTTGACATTCCTAGTGAGATCTGGGAAGGAAAAAGCAGGAAAGGCCCATTATTTCTTTCAAAAACAATTAGGTGGACAAGCCCCAAGCCAAACAAACAAGTTCCTCAAAACTCGAGGCTGTTTGAATTTAAAAGAAGAAGCCATAAAAATTAACAAAATGAGTGTGATCGGTTTTGAGCTGCTCTTCCAGAAATATTGAGTGGACTGCCTGTTTTCCCAGGGGTGACAGCCCGTTTGTGGGGCTGTCAGGAGCCGCAGCACGAAGTCTCCTGGACAAAGGTGTGGCTGTAGACACACGGCCTGGGGACACCAAGCTGCTACCCAAACTCTGGGAATGAAACAATCAGGGAAGCAGCTGCACCCCTCAGAGGCACAGGAAGAGCATTCCTGCAGAACATCTGTGGATTTGCATGTGTAGGCTCAGGGAAGATGTCTGGATGAGGCAGCAGGTATGAATGTCCCAGCCTGCTGCACCCAGGACAGCCTTTACCCTTCCCACCACATCCCTGCTGTGCTTGGCTTGCCTTGCTCATTGTTGGCCTTGAATCCCAAAGTGGCTTGGTTGAAAGGATCTTGGAGGTCCCATCCCATGCCTTCCAATATCCCAGGTGGCTCCAAGCCCTGTCCAACCTGGCCTTGGACACTTGCAGGGGTGGAACTTCTCTGGGCGCCCTGTGCCAGGGCCTCCTCACCCTCACAGGGAAGAATTTCTTCCCAATATCCCATCTAACCCTTTCTGTGCCAGCGTGAAGCCATTCCCCCTTGTCTGTCACTCCAGGCCCTTGTCCAAATTTCTTCTCCAGATTCCTTACTGGCCTCCTTTAGGTATCCTGAACCTCAGTGGGACTGGCCGGTGGGAAGCAGCACTCCAGCAGAATTCCTGGGCTCTAATTCCCGTCCCAGCTGCCCACACCCTGCCTGCAGCATCTCCCAGGAGGGGTGGCCTTGAGAAACACTCCTTGGGCTGAAGCTGTAGGGTGCATTCCAGTGCTGGATGCACCCTCGTAGTGGGACAGGTTTTGGTCTCAGTGGGAGAACAGAATCCTACGTGGTCAGCTTCAAATGTATAAATCACTGCATGGAATGAAGGAGGTGATGCATGAGCTCAAACCTTCTCCAGGAGGTGACCTGGGCAGCAGCTGCAGCCTGTGGATACGGCCTAGCTTCCATGTGATCCAACCCTGGAATTAAATACCGCTCCCTGGTAGCTCTCTCTGCCAGGAGGACGAGCAGCCCAACCTGTGCGCTTTCATGTGTTTTAGCTCAAAACATCCTTGAAGTGGCTGCTGGAGGAGGAGAGCTATAAAACATACCTGTCCTCGGCCTGAACCTCCCCCAGCTTTTTCATTATCAGTTGAGCTTTGCAATTTGTTGGTTGTTGGTTTTTTCTTTTTTCTGGCATCAATCCGGCGGTGAGGTTTCATTTCCTCCTCCTTGGCAAGGCTCGGGTTTGCTGTCGGTTCCACTCTGGGCCCTGTCAGGTGACTCGGGGTCTGATCCACAACCTGCACACTCAGCAGAAAACTTTATGTTGCTCTCAGCAGGCTTTGCAGCGACCTTTAATAATTCCCTCCTTCCAAGGGGGCTGGAGCGGGGATCCAGTAGGCATTTGTCGTGTCTCGCTCTCCTCAAGGGCCAATAATTCCATGCAATATTTTCGTAGGCCTTTGATCCATCACTGTTGCTTGATGGTGCTTTGAAGCCTTAATAGCGCCCCATATCCCGCACTTATTAAATTCAAATTCTCCAGTCGCATTTCCCTGGAAGATACATAAAAATAACACATGGAGGAAATGGAGCTGGAAGATCCTCTGTATGAGCTGGCTTACATCTCCTGTGTGGGGAAGACACCGAGAGCGCTGCCTTTGCACTCGTGACAGAGCCATCTGCACGGTTTCGAGGGAGTGGGGAATATCTGAAAAAGCAATAATAGGCTCAGGGAGCCGCGAGCCGGCTTCAAAGCCCGATTTCCAGGATGCTGCTGGGCAGCCTTTCATTTAGAGGGAATTAGAGTTGGAGGCACTTGACTGCACAGGATGCCCTGGGCTCTGGAAATGGATGTGTCTGGCGGGCTTTAATGCAGCTCCTCTGGAGCTCTTCGTGGCAGATATTTCGGGGTTGGGATAAAGGTGCCATGGAAGGCTCTGGAATCAAGTTGGACTCAATGATCTTGAGGCCTTTTCCAACCCATATGATTCTGTCTCCTGGGAGAGGGAAGGGTAAAGCAGTGGGATGAGCCATTTGCTCGGGGATAGTAGAGAATGAAGTGTGAGAGGCAAGAGATTCTGGGTGGAGACTCAGGTCCAAGCAGGAGGACAGATGATCCATTAACTACTGGAAGAACTGGGGGAAAAAACCAGGAATGTCTCAAGGATCCTCAGTTTACAAGATCTCTTTACCATCCTGCTCAGGAGTGACATCCTGGGAACAGCACATTCCACAGTGAATCAGGGAAGCGCTTGTCCCTCTTGATTTTTTGGGGGTCTCACGAGGAGGCAGGAGGAACATTTCTGATAAATTCCAGCTGAACCACCCGATTCCCATGCCCGGTCCTCCGTGAGGACCAAGTGACTCACACAAGCACATGAGCAGCCACTTCCTCAGAGCTCACCTCCATAAAACCATGTTTTCCCTGGAAAACTCTCCTCCCCATCTGAGCAGGGAGAGCAGCCTGAGGAGAATGGAGACAACTTGGCTGCGCCAAAACCAAAAAGGGTGATGAGCAGCTCTGGGTGGGGCGTGACGCTTCCATCAGCTCCGGTGTATCCCGGGCTGGCATTGCCTTGGGAGCTGCGAGATTTGGGTGGCTCACGAAGATCCAGGGTCTCCAGCTCGGCACCACGCAGGCACAGACAGCACTTCCCAAGCCTTTGGCATGGCTGGTGGGACAAATACCTTCTGGCTTACGAGGCAAAGCCCAAATTAACAGCCAGAAACGTCAGCGTCTCATGGCGGGTTGTGCAACCAGAGCTCTGATATTTTGTAATTAGTGTTGCTCCCTGTTTCATTTTTTCTTTCTTAAAGTGGGGTCTAAAATTTTCATGGGGAGCACACAGTGGAAAACTGATTCAGAAAGCAAATAATAATAATAATAATAAAAAAATTGGTTGCAAATAGACACCTTGTTTTCAAGGAAGCTGAGAACTTCCTAAAGGAAGTTTTCACAAGCGTGGAAATTTCTCTTTGGTGGAAAGCAGAAGTTTGATGCAGCAGGGTCGCTACAAGTGTTACAAAAGATCAATCTTCAGCCATGACCTTGCTGACATGAGAATTTTGAAAGCCCCAAAGTGTGACTGCTCTGCTTTGTGCAAAAACACTTCTGGGGATGAGGACCGAGGGAGGTTTGGTGGTGCCTTGGCAAACAGAGAAACACAACGTGCAGCTGAGGATGTGTGGGCCGCTGGAGGAGATGGCTTTCATGTGCTGTCTTGTGATGATGGGAACCTGCTGGTGGAAAAAGGGGCTTTAAGTGACAATTTTGGGTCAGCCAGCCAGATGTGCTCAGTGTGTGGGCGCTGAACCCCGACCCCCCCGGACCTCGGGCACATCTCAGCGTTGGCACCGTCGTTCTGCTGTGCGACAGACCGAACACGGAGGATGGAGATGGGGTGGGGTTTCCTCCATCCCAGTGCATGTTCCCAGCACTGCTCCCAGCTCCATTCCCATTGCCCCTGTGGGGAGTGGGGAGCACCAGCTCCCGGTGAGCCCTGCAGGAGCGAGGCGCAGCCGGCGCGGAGCGATTTGCGAGCGAACATCTGCCGGGCACGGAGCGCTTGGAGATAAATCCCGCAAGCGGAGCAGAGCAGACATGTGATGAAATCCTTGCAGGCAGAGGGGAGGGGGAGGGGGCCAGCCATCCAACGTGTCCCAATATTTTCATTATAGAACCCAGCGTATCAGTAACACGCACACGTGAAGCTATGGGAAGGCCGTGCCATATGTTTTAAATATCATCAAGCAGGCTGAGTTTGGGGTGTATTTGATATCCTGGCTGGTGTCACCAGGACTGGACCAGGGATTCGTGTGGAATATGAGTTGGCCTTGAGCTCGGTCGCATCGCTGACCCAAGGAGGGTTTTGCAAAAGGCATTTCTAACCTGAGGAATGATAGGCTCAGTCTTGCACCGGGGGAGGAGGGCGGGCGGACTCTTGACCTAGATACAAATCTCTGGGGTTAAAATTCAACAGCCTGTTGGATAGCAGGGACCAAAACATGTCACTGATAAGATTTGTTCTCTCTCTCTCTCTTTTTTTTTTTTTTCCTTTCCTTTTTTAAAAATGTTTTTGCTGGAAAAGACACCTCAGAAAAATCCTGATTGTTGTTTCTTGCACATTGCAGTTTTCAGTATTTTCTCTTTGGTGTTTCTCACCACGAGGAAGTAATGAAGTGTAGATATGTCTACATTTTTAATTTGGAAATTAATGTGAAACTCCCAGTTTCTTCCGGGTCTCCCGCATTCTTTTCGGGGAACAATTAAATATGGAAGAAATCTTACTTCTTGTATTTTTATGTCTTCTTTAAAAGAACCCCATCCAAATCTTAATTTCAAAAGAGTCACATTAAAGTCTCTCAGGTTTAGGAGGAAAGTAGAGAAATATTTCTGGGGACAAATTCTTTAATTCCTTTGCTCTGTTCCCTTTTGCTTTTCCTTTGGGAAGGTCTCCCTGTCAATAGAAAGGGGACAAAGCAGAGAAAATCGGGGAGGGAAAAAAATAGATATATTTAAACTATATTATCAAGCCATTCCTGGTTCTCTCCCTTTTTTTTTTTTACTTTTTGAGGAAAGGAAGGATGAATGACCTTGGGAGGGGAGCAGCGCATGACAGATCCTTTCCCCTCTTACCCCCACTCCTGGCAAGGAAACGGAGTTCATGGCGAGCTGCAGAGGAAAGCCCCGTTCTAGGGGAATTTTTGGGGTGGGAAAACTCGCCCCCCCATGTCTGGGCAGACCTGGTGTCTCTTTGCAAGACGTGGGCTGGGACCCGAACATCTCGCAGGGCTCCTTCCTGTTCCCACGTCCGTGCCAGGAGCCGGGCTGGGCGGGAGGATTTCGGATAACGGGAAGCCGGGAGCCGGCGGGGGATGGAGCTCCTGGCAGAGCCCGCCTGGATCTGCAGCCCCAGCACGCCCAGCTGGTTCTGCTGCTGCTCTCGGCACATTTCTGGGCAGGGAACCCGCAAGGTGCTGCTCTTACGGACACTCTGCTGGCCGCAGGGAGAGTTTGGGGTCACCCTGCGAATCCTGGGTGTGAAGGACGTGGTTTTCCCCCCAGGGAAGCCTGTTTGCTCTCAGGTTTGTTTTGGGACGTGCAGGATTCGCTCGTGGGCGCAGCCTAACACAGATTTGCTGTTTCCCTGAGCCTTTCCTTCTTTTCCTACCAGCTTCTGCTCAGGGGAATCAGCGCAAGGGAGTGAGGGAGTGGATTTGTGTGACTGTAGCTCAGCCTGCAAAAATTGCGTTGCCAGTGACGCAGAACCAAAAGGCAGGGAAAAAAAATAAACCCCCCTCACCCTGATTTTTAACCCTCTGTCACTTGTGGTCATTTGCTGCCAGCTCTTTTTGCTGTCACAGCTTGCATTTCATCTCCCAGGTTCCTGTTGTGCCTGTGGGCACTCCTTTGGGAATCTGGGATGGACCAAACCCTGCTGGTCTGGTAAAAATTCAGGCTTGGCCTCCTGGGAGCCATTAGAACTCGTCACTGATTTAATCAAGAAGTTTAATGCCAGAAGGGACTGTTTGATCTCTTGGACCTGGAGATCTTTGGTGAGACAATTCACTGAGGTGTTTGCCTAAAAATTGTCACTCCCTACCTCTTCCTTTTTATCTTCACCTACTTTTTTATTTCCCCCTGCATTATTTTTCCTTTCAATCCTCTAAACAAGGTCCCTAGCAAAGAGCAGCATCCCTGCCAGGCTGGACATGTCTCACCCAGCCCCATCCTGAGCTGCTCAGCCTTTCAGTCCACTGGCCCAGTGTGACAAGAGCAGTGCTGGCTCCTTCCCTGCAGTGACTCATAAGGACAAGTTATTAAGGTATTAAGTCCCAGGATGGGGGCCAAGAGGGTTCAGACACCGCCTGCACCACTGTTGCTGTCTCCGTCCTTCTCTGGGCCGTGTTTACAGATCAGCTGGAAATTTCCTAAATAAGTTGATTCTATCCATCAACAAATTCCCTTTGGATAATGCACATTTCGTGGCAGTTTCCAGTTTTCTGCCTACAGGAGGATATAAAAACTCCTTTTGTTATAATATAGCCTCCTTGGCAGCTTGTAACTCAGTGGGAAAGGCTCTGGATTCCTGGAGGAGCACACTGTGTCAGCGATTTTGGGGATTTCAGGCAGAGGGAGGCCTCAGTGGGGAAAAAAAAGGAAAGCCCGAGCAAAACTGTGCTCTCCTTTTGAGATGAATGGGTAAAAATTAGGTTGAAGATAAAAAGAGTGTCAGTAAGGGGTGTGAAAAGATGTTCTTGTCTCGGGAGATCCAGTGGGATTTTGCAGGAAGCGGGAGCACTGGGTGTGTGTCGGTCAGATTTCATCCCAGAATGGAAATTCGAGGGAGCAAAGGTTTCCATGAACACTTTTCCTAGGGATTTTGTCACCTGAGCAAGGTGGTGGCAGCAGTTCCTCCATCCCTGAGTGGGTGCATCCCGAAGGGAGATGCTGAGGAGCATCCAGAGCTTGGGGTGTGATGACACCGGAGACTTCTGTGGTCTCCAGCGGTGTCCCCAGCCAAGACTTCTTCCAAGAGTTTCCTATTCTTCTTTGTCCCAAAGAACATTTGCATTTCCCATGCAGTTTTTTGTTTTGTTTTGTTTTTCCCTCCTGGATTCAGCTGATCCAACCCAACAGAACATTCAAATAGGGATAAGTTCCCTGGTGAAGTCGTTCCACTCATCCAGTGAATTTTTTTGCATTATCAAAAGTGTTTTTCTGGAAGGGGTCTCTCTATTTCTCTAGAAATTTGAGTTCATCTGGAAAAATGCCTCCAGAGGTGGGCAGAGGAGATAAAAAATTTTTAAATTTAAAACCTTTCCTTACAAATTTATAATTTTCACTGGAAATTGAACCCTCACAAAGTATGGACTTGTGGAAGAAATTTTTGACTGGGGGCAGTTTTGTGGCTTTCTCTTTTTCTTTTTCTCTTTCTTTCTTTCTTTCTTTCTTTCTTTCTTTCTTTCTTTCTTTCTTTCTTTCTTTTTTTTTCTTTTTTCATTTTTTGTTTTCTTTTCCCTTTCTCTTTCTCTTTTCATTTTTCTTTCGTCTTTGTCTTTGACTCTTTACTTTTTTTTTTATTTTAAATCCCCACAGAGCCCTGTTCTCTGCCTTCTCTCTGCCCACCTCCATAAAAACCCAGAGTTCATGTAACCATCCATAAATTGCCCTGCATCCTTTTCCTACTGATTTTTCACAGGAATGGCTTACATTTTAGTACCTCAAAGGAAAAGAAATAAATTAAAATACAATGATACAATGATTTCTTCATCTTCCCTCTTTTGCCCTTTGCTGATCTGCACACAAAAATATCTTTTCAGACCAGCGCTAGAGATGTTGTGAGTGCCTCCCAATGAAAATGCTGCCAAAGCAGGGAAACTATCCTAAAAATTGAATCTGGCAATGTTTTTTTTTTTTAAGGTCTTTTATGTTTTTCTGGAACCTGTGCCTTGGGGAGAACCTTGGAGGCTCTCAGATGTGCAGTAGCTCTTCCCTGTGATGTTTTTAAGTGTGGAAAGGGCAGGTGATCCCTACTCTGAATTTCAACTTGACAAGGAACTTGAAATGGCATTAAAAGGTGGGAGAAACTCCTGGGAAATGAATTTAGGATGGGCCTTCCCAGCCCCTTGCTCAGGGAAGCGCTGCAAAAAGCTGAACTTCTTGGGAAAGTGCTCTTACAAGTGCTTTTGGTTTTTTAGCTGCCATATTAAAAATGAAAGAGAAAGATCCTCCAAAATATTTCTTTTTCATAAAGGCCCTTCTGTCAACAACAGAAAAAGATAAATCAAAGGAATATTTCAGGCAGCTGCTTTTAATTAGCCCACGTGACTGGCTGGTGGAAGAATTAAATTAGAGCCGGTCGATTTTCTTCGGCAGCGGCCAAGGTGAGAGGCCGAGCGCTGCCTGCCCAGGTGTGGGGAGCCTCCCTGGGACTCCAGCACCTCCAGCTGCTCCCACTGGCACTTTGTCATCTGCCCAGCCCCATACCTCGAGCAGGGTTTACCCCCACACATTTCCTTCCAGCCTCAGTGCACCGGGCTGCCTGGCAGAGGGCCGGCGCGGCCCCACCGTCAGCGCTTTTTTGGGGAGATAATTACCCCAGTTCAAAGCCCCCTCAGCCAATCGTGCCCTGCTATTCATGAGAGCTGTTTCATAACGCTGTTTTGAACCCTGTTGGTGGCATAATTAAGATTTAATTAAATACAGGAATAGAAACATGTTGTTCATTTGACCATCTGTGAGTCAATGACTGCGGTGGTTTTCGGAGTTTCTACGCTACATGCTGTTAGTGAGTGTTTCATATTATTTTCCATCTCCCCAACCATACTTGCACGTTTTCGGAGCCACCAAAGAGCCAGAGCAGATATTATGATGTTATTATAATCTTGTGTGGGTGATCATCTCTTTCTGCTGCTCTTTGTTATTGATCCTGTCCCTCAAATCAGGCCTCAAGTATAGCTGGAGCTGCTGGGACCATGGGGAATGGGGATGCCAAAAGAAAGATGGCTCAATCCAAAGATAAAAAGGAAAAGGAGGGGAATCTTGTTGATTTGTTTTGTTGCTGAAACAATATTATTATTATTATTATTATTATTATTATTATTATTATTATTATTATTATTATTATTATTATTATTATTATTATTATTATTTCTTATTATTATTATTCTTATTATTATTATTATCATAATCATCATTATTATTATTTTCTTCTTCTTCTTCTTCTTCTTCTTCTTCTTCATCTTCGTCTTTGTCTTCTTTGTCTTCTTCTTCTTCTTCTTCCTCTTCTTCTTCTTCCTCGTCTTCTTCTTCTTCTTCGTCTTCATCTTCGTCTTTGTCTTCTTTGTCTTCTTCTTCTTCTTCTACAGCACCTGGCACAAAAGCAGCCCAGGACAGACCTGGCAACAATCAAGTACCCAAAATGCACATCAGGACCACAGAGTGGCTCCTCCTCCAAGCAAAGCCCAGGAAATGTTGAGCTGATGCACCCAAATTGTGCGTTTTTCAGTTTGACAAAAAGTCTTTGTGAGTTGGTGTTGAATGTAAGTCACATCTAAATGAAAAGGGTGGGGTTTCCCCTAATTAAAACGGGTTTATTTATGGAACTTTAGATGGGAAATATTTAGAGTTCAACAAAGTATTATGAGGCTAAATTTGGTTAAATGTTGTGTTTTTAAATAGCGTAAAATTCACCCTGAACCAAAACTGAAACATTTTGTCTCAGATACAATGAAATGTCGTGTTTGATCGGAACATTTCTTTCCCTACTGTTTGCTGGCCTAAGGGATGAAAGTGAAAGAAGTTCAATTCAAACAGTATTGATGCTTCCTTGGATTTTTCTCGGGGAAGTGTGTCAACCACCCAGCCCCAAAATAAATGCTTTACAAAGCTTGTGCTGAAGCACCTAAGAAACCATGGCAGGATTTTGTCTTTGCTCCTCTTGATTCCCTGTTTTACAATGCCAAATTAATCTACTTTTTTCATCACAATACTGCTTAAAAAATCAGAATTTTAGTGCAATGATTATTTTTTCTGTATTTTGTTTGTTTGTTTGATTGTTTTCAGTCACTTTTTTTGGATTTTGCTTTGAGGCACACATGAGGGTGACCAGTCAGGTTAGCAACAGTAACAGATACTTCCAAATATTTGCAAAAAGGTTTGGGAAAATGAATATTTTCTGGAATTGGGAGGGAAACAAGTGGGAAAAACACTGATGGTTTATTTCAGACTCAACAAGAGTGGATCCATGTTCTTTCTTAATAGAGAGGTTGGGGTTGAAGTTCTGTGGTGATGTTCTTCCTAACGATGCTCCACGAGCACGTAAAGCACAAGACTGTGACATCTCCTCTGCCTCTTAATTTATCTCAGTTCCAGGAATTTTCAGAGCCCCAGGGATCATTGTTAGTTGCCATCTTCCTCCCCCTCATTCCAGCCTCTTCCTAAATGGGAGGTGTAGAGGGATCCTGGTGTTCCAAAGGGACATTTTGGTGCCCACCATCACTGAGTGGTGACAACCACCCAGTGATCCCAGCTCCCAGACCAATCCTACTCTTCTCCTGCTCCAGTGTGTCCCAACCATCTCTGGCTCTGCTGCTGCTCTTTGTGCCTTTATCATCATCCAGGACACATCATGGATGGCTCGTGGCTTTCCAGGGCATCAGCAGGTTTTGGGAAAACATGATGGGGTGTTCCAGGGAGCTGCGGGAAGGGACTGAGAGAAGGCCCTAAGGCAGCAAGGAGTTGGTTTCATTCTTATAGATAATCTCATCCCAATTTTAATGGTGTTTGGAAGTCCCTGCTGGGCTCAGTCCCACTCTGTGGCAAGCCCTGAGATTTGGCAGGTGCTGGGACAGCAGGAGTTTCAAAATGTTGTGCAATCTGTCTCTGCTCCCATTGAAATCGCTGCCTTGGAAAAATCCCACTTTTGTTTCAACTGGTTGCCCTAAAAAATGAGCGGAAAGGGCTCGTTTTGCCCCCAGTGAGCGGCCCTGGCCGATGGGACGGTGGTGGGACGTTGCTCATCTCCAAGCTGGATTTCCAGCAGCCGGGAGTTTGGCTCGGCACTGGAGCTGAATGGAGCCACCGGCCCCGTGCTGGGATGGGGATGGACAGGATCCAAGGGGCTCCGACCTTCCCAGCCCCACAGGCCTCTCCTCTGCTCCAAAGCTCCCCAGGATTGAGCAAAACTCTGGGAAATGCAGAAGAAGCTCATAAACACCTGAAATCCTTTTCAAAGGGAGCAGAGAGAAATTTATCGCTCAGTGAGAGCTGTAATTTATTCCAAGTGCTCAGCCTATGATTTGAATATCATTTGACTTTGGAATATCTTTTCCTTTTGAGAAAAAAACCCAAACGCACACAGTGCACGGATATTTCTTGTCCTCAGAGTGGAGCTGAGCTACATTCTTGCCATCCCTTTAACTCATCCCTGACACGGTGTATTTACAACAAAAAACACACATCCAGCACGTGTGGCTGCAAAACAGAATTCCCTCTGGGAGAATTTGCCTCTGGACAGATGTGGTTCAAGTCACCTTTCTGTCTGGCAGAGCAGATGAGCTCCAGGAGCCCAACTTCCACAGGCAAGGAATGATGAGAGGCAGAAACGGGACCTGTGTTATTCAGATTTTCACCCTTTGCCAGTTGCTCTTAGAAATGGCCATTTTTAAAGATTTCAATTTTTCCCAGCAAAACTAAATTTTCTGTGTAAAAGGGTGTTTGTTTAGGTTTTTCCTCTGCATTTTGAATCCAAAATTAGGACTGTAAAATCAGAAAAACACCGCTGGTTATAAGCAAAAGTCGGCTCCGTTTTTGTGAAACATTTTTAGTGTGCAGTAAAATCAGCATTTGGCTTCTAAGAACTCAGATATTGTGGAGGAAAACTGTGCATTAATATTGGGATGGGTACATCTAATTTCATTTTTTAGACTCAGAATTATAAATCTAATTAGACTTTAAAGTAGAATTCTAATTAGGCTTAGAATTCTAATTAGACTTAGAATTATGATTAGACTTGAGCTTAAAATTACAGTTGTACTTGGACCTAGAATTGGAATACTAATTAGACTTAGAATTCTGATTAGACTTGGATTTAGAATTAGAATTGTACTTGGACCTACAATTGGAATTCTAATTAGACTTAAAATTCTGATTAGGCTTGGACATATATTTATACTTCGACTTACAATTCTGATTGGACTTGGACATAGAATTATAATTAGACTTGGATTTAGGATTGTAATTAGATTTAGAATTCTGATTGGACTTGGATGTAGAATTATACTTATAATTGGACTTACAATCCTGATTAGATTTGGACTTAGAATTCTAATTAGACCTGGACTTAGAGTTAACATTCTAACCAGCCGCTAGAATTGGAAAGCTGACGGACAGGAAAGCTGCAATAGCTGGAGCTTCCAAGCATTTCTGAAGCTGTTAACTTCATCTCTGATCTAGAGAAGTGTTTGAGCCTAGCTTTATTTAGGGTCCTGCTTAATCCCTCTCTGAGTGTGGAGGGTGTAAAGATCCCACCAGCTCTGGCTCTGAGGTGGCCGAGACCTCGCTGAGGTTTTCCTCTCTCTGCGCTGAGATTCCCTGAGCTCGGGGAGCTGCTCCGGGGGAATAGATTATCACAGAATTCCTGGGCACTGGGCTCAGTTGCAGCAGTAACGCTTTCCAGGCTCGTGTCTCAGCTACCACCTATCCACAGGGCATCTTCCTGAACCTGCCTTGACTCCTGCATCGCTTTGAAAACGCAGGATTTTGGGAGGAATATTCCCTTTCCCATCTTTTTCTCCTCCCTGAGTGGAAATGTCAGCGTTTATTTGCGAACGGCCCGAAAAATGCTGTGGGGTTTTCTCTTTCCTTTTTTCCCCTCAGGTGTTTTTTTGGTGTGATTTAAGATAAATAAATAAACTAAAAAATGGGCTCAAACACTGAAAGCCCCGCCGGTGTGGCTGTCAGAGGGATCCCTCCCGACGGCTCCTCTCTGTTACCGTGACGCTCTCCCATTTCCCTCTGAACTCTGGCACTCCACATTCCAGGAGACTGGCACAAGCAGTGCCTTTATTCCCAGGGAAGGCCGCTGGGTCAGGTACCTCACATCCTGGATCAATAAGGATGCCGGCAAGGCTGCCTTCCCCTTCCCGGCATCGCTGCCAGCGGGGTCTGCTCTTGGAGGTCTACGGAAGATGCCGAGGGCTGCTTTGTGCTGGAGGTAGGAGAGCAGGGAGGGAGCCCTGGTTGTTTGCTGCCTGTGCAGGAGCTGCTCGCATCCCAGCAGGTTTGCAGCCACGTGCCTGCGTTTATCCAGGCTTTCTCCTGCCCGTGGGAATCTTCGGGATCGCAGCGAGCCGCGGGTTAAAGCCTCGTGCCTCTCTCTCTGCTGATAAGAGCGTTTCCTGTGTTTAGGCACAGTTTAAACTGAGCTTTCCAGGTGGAATGAAGGGTTATTCGGCCCTGTGTGTTACAATAAAGCTCATTTTCAGAATATCCTGTCCCATGTCCAAGCGGACAAAAGTCAGTTCCAGATTCGGGCGTTTTCTGGGATCAAAGAGGGCCCAGCCACGGTCATCACAACAGTGTGGGGACTGAACATTTGGGAACACCGCTCCCTGTGCCTGAAACCTGGTTTTAGACCTAACATATCGTTTGGGATAAATTGTCAGAGCAGCAGGTGTGTCACTCCAAGCCTATCTTTAATTTGAAACATTTCAGGGCGCTCAGATGTCTTGCAAAGATGCCACGAAAGAGCGAAGCGGTTGCATCGGATATGAAATATGAATAAAAGGGGTTTTGTTTTGTCTCTGTCTTCAGGGAAGCAGAGAAAGGAGAGGTCTCCTCCAAGACAAGTATATTTCTATGTTAAAAATAATTTGCCAAGCAGAAGTAAAATGATGCTCCGCAGCAGCGGAACAAAACAAAATTCCTCCCTGAGCGTCCCAGTAGAATATATATTTTTTTAATTTAATGGAGTTAATCCTTGTTTGTTTACCTTCTTGATTATATTAACCAGCAAGGTAGTGATTAAAGGCAGGAGTGTAGCTCATGCTAATTATATTTAAAGCCCCTGAACCTGTTTCTTTTTAGTTGGAGATGATTACAATAAACACACCTGCACTATTTTACAAGCAGGCTTGGCCTTAGCTTGGGGTGCCAGGAAAGGCCAGGATTTAACCCTGCTTAGCAGTGCCCTCATACAAAGTAGAGTTTTTTTCAAGGAAAATCTGGGAATTGTGGCGTGGAGGGACTGAAATGAGTTGCTGGGCAGGTCTTGATTGAAAATAAAATGGATTAAACCCTGATTAAATTCGCTGTATCCTTCAGCAGGTAAGGCAGAGGCTAAATGTGCTCCTGTGTGAGCATTCATGGGTGAGTTGGTCAACATCAAGTGGCTCTGCAGGAGCCTAAACCAGTTACCCTAAACCAGTACAAGGCATTGTCCCTCCTGGTTTATACAAGAGCTGGCTGCCTTAATCGTGGAGCGCAGAAATATTCTCATAAAAAGGAAATTTCCCCTTTAGAGTGCCGGGTTTGGGTTAATATGTGGGGGTTTCAAACAAAAATAAGGCTCGCAGAAGTTAATTCACCACGGCAGAGTGGTTTGGGGAGATAACATCTTCTATTCCTGCTGTTTAATTAAACCCAGATTTCTATTTGCTGTACCTTTTAATTAAAGAGGAATAAGATATTTGCCCTCCTAAGGCATCTGGTTGATTTTATGAAATGTGGGGTTTGGGGTTTTTTTGTTGTTTTACTTTCTAGTTTGAGATTGAAATGCACCGCTCTGCCCCAGCACATATTTTATTGAAGGGAGGTAAGGCAGCTTTTCCTCAGCTCTGGAGGCTGGGAGACAGCCACAACCATGAAATTCCCCTCCGGATTTGAGCTGATCTGCTCACAAAGCAAGGAGGAATAAAAAAAAAAAAAGTCCTCCCTGCAGCTGTGAACTTGAGCTAGGAATAAGTAGCAAGGTAACAGATATCACAAAGCAGAAGAAGTAGAGAAAAAATTCAAGTAAGGCAAAAAACCACTTCTCTTGCTATTTATTCAGGGGCTTAAATTTATTTAAGCAGTGAGAGTATTTTAAAAAAGTACTTATTTTGCGTTCAAATGGTAGTGAGGAATTAAAACAAATTCCCTGAATGCTTTTTTAATGTGGTTTTTAAACTGCTTTTTACTGCTTGGAAAAGATCAGTATTTATATTATTATGGATTTGATCTCACTATTTGTGCTAAACACCTTTAGAAGAGAGGCTGCTCGGCTCTTCCATGTTTACTTTTATGAAATCTCTCAAAAGTTATGGGCAGCACGTTTCAACCTCAATATAAGATCAGATCTCTTCAGATTTCCCTTGAATGTTCCACGTTATTTTTGTAGGGCGGAATTCTTCCTCCACATTATTTAAAATACCTTGAAAGTCGATAATTTCTGTTTATTATTTTTTGAATATATATCAGCAAAACTTCCAAGGCTTTTCCAGCTTCTTCTGACGATTTGATTTCACAGTTTCGTGGGATTGCAGAGTTATTATTGACTTTTAACACCATGAATTTGCTGGGAAGGTACCAACCACGAATTACTTTCATTTTGCAGAGCAGTTGAGTTCCAGCCCTGGCTCGGAGTCGTGTGTTTTCCCGATGTTTTACCCCAAGGAGAACGGTTTGGCTGTGGAAGAGCAGCGCCAGGAACGCTTCACAAAGATGTAAGAGCCGGGAGAAAAATATAATGTGGAAAAGGGAAAATTGAGTTATTGAAAGAGCTTTTTTTTTTTTTTTTTTTCCCTGGTTTTTGTTTGGCTCGGGGATTTTTCACCCCCTGGAAGCAGATCCATCACTCGGCTGGGGCAGTGTAATGTTTCTGAGCCTGAAATTCCTGTCAGGATGCGGCAGAAATCCTACCCCGGGGTGTCAGAAGGAGAGTTGGATAGTGTCTGTTGGAAACATACTGATAATATGGAATTACCTTCCTGGAAAAGGTGGATTTAGGAGTGCAGCACGTATTCCAACAGCAGAAAGGAAAGCTGATAAGCTGCTCCCTGTAAGGTGTTGATCCATCCTAACGCAGGGGTTTATCCCCTGTGCTAATTGCACCCTCATGTCAGCTCTGCCTAATTTAAGTATAAGCCAGGCTTCTGTTTAAGCATGTGCTTTGTCGCTTCCCTGGCCTGATAAAGTGGGATTAATCGCTGCAAATCTGCCTGTTGGACGTGCAAAAATCAGTGCAAGGGCTCCTTCCAGCTGGGAAGTTCCGCCTTGTCCTGCTGCATCACCCAAAATGCTTGAATGGGTTGGTGTGCACCTCCTCAGGAGGGGGAAATTGTGGAGTGGAGGGAATAAATGCAGTACCAGAAGTGTCTGTGGTGTTTCAAACAGCATCAGGAGAGAGGTGCTGGCTGGGGAGCGTCTGCGAGCCAAAAGCCTTGGGAACCGCAGGCCGGAATTCCAGGTACCCGAACAAGGGGAGAGATGGAGGCTTGTTGGAAAGCAGGTCTGGGATGAACTCCCTGCCTGGGCCCAGTGCTGTAACCTCCAGGAATGGCTGCTCCAGTCCATATAAGTTCATTGTCCCCCCGAGAGCCGCGGCACCGCGGGCTGGGGAAAGCTCTCCCGTGTGCTCCGGAGGGGCAGCGGGAACACGCTCCCTTCCCAGCAGCTCGCTTAGCAAACTGACCTCCCTGGGATTCCCAGCTGCAGCCACGAGCTGGGAATGGGGTTTGGATAAGCCTCATCTGTCAGTGGGACTTGTTGCTGGAAGGGCAGGGAGAGGGGAACCCGCCGGGCAGCGGAGAGGCTGCAAGGACGGGCCCACCAGGGCAATGTCACCTCACGAGGGATAGCAATTCCTGATCTCCCTATGGAAGGCTTTATTATTCCCTCTTGTCCTCTGCCACATCTCCAGGAGACAGGGACAGGAGCGTGAGCGCTCCCCAAGCAGCCAAAACCTGGGATCGCCCTTCCCGTTGCTCCCTCTCCATCAGCCTGCAGCGGTGTCTGACGGGAACGGCCCGGGCTAAAATTTTCCATGCTCGGTGTCTGCCTCAGCCTGATTATTTTTGGAAAGGGCTTGTGGAGGAGATGGCTTAGCCATCCCTGGGAGCGGGATCAGAGAAAGAGGCATCTCGCCGTGGCGCAAGCACTTCCGAGATGAGAGCAGGGGGAATGCTGCGCTGCTTCCTGAGGGTGTTCGGGATCAGTGGATGCTCGGCCATCTCAGGGCATCTTGGCTCCCTCCGGGAAGTACTGATATTTCAAAGCATTCAGGCTCTGTAGAGGAGGGCATTGTAAGGGTAAATTATTATTATTATTATTATGTTTTATTTTTTCTATCATTCTCTGTGCAAGGGGTGTAAACAGGACGTGGAAAGATGCATAAAAACGGCTTCAGAAGAATAAAACACAAGGGTTTGGTGTGAAGAGGCATAAAACATGATCTAAGTGCAGGGATAGATAGCTGTGCACAGCCTTTATGTGCAGCGTTTGCAGCAGATGTTTCTGTTCACTCTGCTCCCCGAGGTGATGATCTGCTTTCCCGGGGCTGAGCTGGAGCAGGGATGCTGGCAGGAGCCATCCTCCGCTTTTGGAAAGGCGAGATTGTAATCCTGGACCACGAGAGGGCACTGCCTGCAGCTGGATTCCCCTCTGTTCAAACCCCGGCTCGGATGGTGGATCCAAAACATTATCTGCGTTTATTCCCGTCCCCCTCTCCCCCTCTCCTGGCAAGGAATTCTCTTTGAGATTGGAATCGCTTTGGCGCTGGAGTTTCCCTGTTCAGATGCACTCGGGCTTCAGCAAACAGACTGGGTGGGAGTCATCTAAAATTAGCCATCGTGGTGGAAATTACACTTTGTTCCCACAGAAGGAGCTGATGTGGCTTGGAAGGCTCTTCCCAAGGTCAGGGCTTGCTGGTGGCCCCCTCAGCCACATCCTGGGTGCCTGCACATGGATTTCTTGTGGGGTTGCAGTTGGGAAAGCAGAGCAGAGTTGTTGCAAGGGGACTCCCACGAGGCATTTAGGAGGCTGAACCAGCTCTGAAAAGCCACCCCAGTGCCTGTTTGCCCCTTTAGCCACCTGTGCAAAGGGACTGTCCTGCTCCAGGGAGTGGCTTTGACCGCAGGGATGGCTGGATCCACTCAGGGAACAGGTTCATTGCTTCCCTCCCAGTGTCTGATTCAGGACAAACATCTTCTGCCACGGGACAGCAACCCTCAGGCTGCTGTGAGCTCCTCCTGCTGATTCCCTGGGTCACACCTGCCCAAATAGCCATCACTGGGTTGGAAGGTGAATGGAGGTTGGGATGAAGCCCCTGCCATCCCACCTGAGGGCACACCGTGGTGGTAGCACTCTCTAGGTGAGGGATTTTGGGCACGAGAGGTACAGAGAGACTTCGTTCTTCTCTGCAACAGGAAGGAAATGAAGGAAAGAACACCTGGGAGCTCCTTCAGTAGCTGCAATTTTCCCAAGAATTCCCATTCCATCCCTTCCCTGAGAGGGTGGGCAGGGCACAGGGTGCCCAGAGCAGCTGTGGCTGCCCCTGGATCCCTGGGAATGTCCCAGGCCAGGCTGGATGGGGCTTGGAGCACCCTGGGACAGTGGGAGGTGTCCCTGCCATGGCAGGGGGTGGAATGTGATAAACTCCAAGGTCCCTCCCAACCCAAACCCCCTGCCATGGGCAGGGACACCTTCCAGGATCCCAGGTGGCTCAGAAATGAAAACTTGCTGTTGTGGGTCTGTGGCCAAAAAAAAAAAAAAAAAAAAATTTAAATTAGAAAACCAAATTGTCCTTTCACTCCCAAATTGTCCCTGAAACTACCAACACCTTCTCAAAAGAACAGCTCCCAGTGGGGATGTGATTCCTTTTGTTCCAGGGTTTCCAGGTTGATGGAGAGCCACAGAGTATTGTTCCAGAAAGGGTCAGCAGTTTACTTTTGGAAGAAGGAAGGTGTAACAAATAATTCTCACATTTCTTGGCAAGGAGAGCGGCGGGCTGGAAATGGGCTCTGTTTGGAATGAGCAATTCTCCTGCTGCTCTTGGGCCCCTCAGCTGCTCCTCAGAGGCTGGAGACCAGGGCAGAACTCCTCAGCCCCTCCTGGCACCCTTCCATGGGAGGCTTGGCTGTGGAATTGCAGAGGAAGCAGGGCTGAGGAAGACCAGCAAGGTGGAGCCTGACCCTCAAACCAGGTTGGCCATTGGTATTCCCTGTTTGGGAATGTGCTGATGGACTGAGGAGCCATGGATAGGCCTTCATGAAGTTATCTTAGATCTGTGCAAGGGTGTCTGGGCTGCTGTACAATCAGGTTGTGTGTGTGTGCATCATAGGATTTGTGTAATTTATTCCTGGCATAGAATGTTCAGGATGTCAGGTGAAGGAACAGAAAAATGAGGGTGATTATCAGTTCTCTGTCAGAGAATCTCACTGTGCTGCCAGTCAGGCCTGTTTTCAGGAGAGTTGTGACCCAAGAAATGAGCCAGAACTGCGAGGGGAGAGGATGGGTGGACATGGAGCATGTCCACAAAACCCACACTGGACTGGCACGGGGTGGAAATGTCCTGCACAGAAATAATTTCCCCCTCATTGTTCTGCCTGGTAGTCCACATCCAGGAGCTGAAGTTCAATCAGAAAAGGGCAGGGTTGTTCAAGAACAAATGTGTGTCCAGCCCTGGAGCTATTCAGGAATGGCTTTCCTGGAAAAAATCCCTGAGGAGCCAATCTGCTTTTGCTCAGTTTAGCAGGAAGGGAGCCATAGCTCCAGCTTGGCTTCCCTCAGCCAGAGAGAGCTGATGCCCTCTGGATTTGCTTTTATTTACATGAAGTCAATGGGACCATCAGAGACTGACCTGATTCTGTGCCACATTCAGCATTTCAGCAGCCAGTTGCATCCAAATGATTTAACAGCCCATCACCCAAAGAGCAACCCTTGCTTTAGCAGTTTGGGGTGGGCCATCAGCTGGAAGAGCCTGGCAGACTCCAGGTGGCTTGGGGAGGGCAGGCAGAGGTGGTGTCACCTCCAGGTAGCCCAAATCAGCATAAATCAAGTGTGGCTTTGCTGGAGGTGATGGAGTGGAACCGGTGTCAATAACGGTGTGTGTGAGGAGAAACATCTCCATCAGTGGTAATGAATGCACTGACCCCTACTTGCTGATCCAAGAGCCCAAGGTTTGGGTTTCAGCTCTGAAAGGAACATTGTATTTCTGGTTTTGACTCCAACCCAAGCCCCAATCCTTCTATAACCTGCTGCAGGCTTTATTGGCTGCCCTTTTTCCAAGCTTGGAGTCGTCATGGAATTCCAACAGCTTGTTCCTCAAAGCCCTGCTTTGTGTGATCATCACATTTGTGTGAGGATGCCTTGACAGCAGCAGGGATAGGTGGGAGTGACCCCACAGCAGGCAGAGCTTGCCAGCCTGCAGACCCCAGCCCAGCTGGCAAATCCTGTAGGAATTCCAAGGTGGTGCTGGTGGAACTGAGCTGTGGGAAGCTCGGCAGATATTTCTGTCCATCCTGGCACTGTTATTTGAGTGTGGAGCACCAGTGATGGGTGTTTGCACCTCAGGAGGACTTCAGCTTTATCTTCCTTCCTCAGCTGGAGGCACCACATGGAGGAAAAGCTCTGACCCAGGACAATTCTTCCTGCCCTGTCATTATGATGCTTTTGGTACCAATGGCTTCTCCAGGTTTGCTGTCCACCCAAACAAGCAGTGCCTGAACCTGAATGATCCCCCAAAATCACCTTTCTGTGGATGTGTTTTCCTGCTGCTACTGCACACATCCAGCTTGTTTCCAAAACCCTTATCCTGGATTTCTAGGCTGGAGCAAAAGGCAAAGAAAGAGATTTCTGCTTCTAAGCAGGTGCCTGCAGCAAATACTTGTGTCATTATTGTCCTGTGTCCAGCACAAAGCTCTGCTGCAGGGTAGAGAAAAGCAGGGCAGAGATTAAAATCTTTGAAATGAAGCATATCTGGAGATAGGGATTCTGGATGCCCAAAATTAGCTTGGGGTAAAGGACTTTTTAGTCCTTTGGGACTAAAGGGAGATGATTCCTCCATGAGCCATGACAACCCTGGAGAGGCATTTTTGTACCCTGATGATGGTGGGGTGAGACCTGAGGGCTCTGGTTGTCCTCAGTGGGACCTTGGGGAAATAAAGATCCTGTTGAAAATCCATGGAAAGCCCTACTGGAATAACTGGGGCACTGTTTGGGCCACTGAGATGGGTATGGAGCTCTCAGCCCTGGCTTGGGTCCCACTGAGCCCTCACCTCACCAGGAAGGTGACAGTGTCATAGCTGCTCCAGGGACACTTTGATGACATGGAGGATCAGCATTTCCAGAGTAGAGAACTAGCTAAAAGTAGAAAAATGCATTTTCAGGAGTTTTGTTTTGTTTGATTGATTGTTTTTTTAAGATTTTCATCTTTTCAGGTGCTGTTTCCTGTAAAAATTCATCCAATTGTCTGAAGTGGGTGAGAAAGCAGAGTCAAAATTTGATATTGAATGTTTTATTCTAAATGGACTGAAATACACTGTTGCACCCAAGGTGAAATTCCCCTTTTTGTTTTGGCAGAAAAATTGAAAAGCTAAAAAGGTTCTTCACAGTTTCCTCCTCTAAGGCCCCTCTTCACTTTCCCCAAAGCCAGAACCAGAGCAAGAGCTCAGAGATGGGAGATGTGAGATGAACTAATGGGAATGATCAATAATAAATACATTTCATTTTCTTTCCTGCTGCAAAATGCCACAATAAAGAACATTAAGGCGGTTTCAGATTGAAGGTGGTGGGGTCCTGGCACAGGATGCCCAGAGAAGCTGTGGTTGCCTCTGGATCCCTGGAGATGTCCAAGGCCAGGTTAGATGGGGCTTGGAGCAGCCTGGGATGGTGGAAGGTGTCCCTGCCCATGGCAGGGGGTGGGAATGAGATGATCTTTAAGGTTTCTTCCACCCAAACCTTTCTGGGATTCTGTGCAGACATGAAAAATTTTGGATATCTACAGAGCCATGTCTCACCTCCTGGACTTCCATGGTCTCTGAATCCCTGGTGACTCTCCCAACCATCACCCTGGACAGCTTAAGCCAAGCACTAGATTTTCACAGTTTTTTTCTCCTGATCTTGTTTCTCACGTGCTGGAAATGGGATTTGGACATAATCCTCATCCAGAGGAAGGGAAAATGTTGGGGCTGTGGTTGTGCTGGCACTGGTTCTCAGTGTTTTGCTGTTCTGAAGCGAGTGCAGGTCTATCAGATTGAGAAAGAGAAGCAGGAGGACCCCAGAGAGCGATGAATCAGCAGAGAGAGGGGCTGGGTGCTGGCACTGAGGTGGGCAAGGGCTCTGGGACAATGAGTGAGGTCGCTGGCGCCGTGTTCTCCCTGCAGTGCTGGGAATTGAGCAGCTGGTACCCAGCACTCCAGGCTTTGCTGCCTTTAAAGGCCTTTCCTTAATCCCACTTTACCCAGGACAGGCGGGCTGTCAGATCTGCACAAGGGAGAGAGGAAAACACGGTCATTTCAACATTTAAATTAACCTTTAACAAGTCAACTATCCAGCCTCTCCAGCAGAGGAGCCTCCTTCAATGGGATCTTTCCAAGTGGAGCTCTTCAGGACAGGAAGCGGGGCAAAAGGGGGATCCCAGTGAGAAATATTTGTGTTCTTTAAAATCTGCAAAAAGCAGGGGAAGCTGGCCACTAAAATACAATTTTTTTTTTGTAGTCAAGAGTCATAATCAGTGGTGTATATCAGGAGTCATTTTCCAAGTCATCCAGAAAATGGAAATTAATAGGAAAGGAGAAAAAACTCAATTAACTTTTCCTTTCAAGTAAACTGATCGCTTTTCCTCTGCAGGCTCTGTCTCTTTAGCACTTCCCTGTAATATGAAAGAGGATTATTCCTATTCACTGACTTTTCTCTTTCCTTACTTGTGCTGTACTTTTTGAGGGCTCATTTGGAAGGCCCCTTTCCAAGTTCCAAAGGAACAGAGCTGGAAAGGGGATTAATTAACTTAAAATTCAAAGTACCAAGAACTACTGAAATCCCCCCCTCCCCGTGCTCCTCCCTGCTCTAAGCAGCACAATTCCTGTTGCCTTCTGAGATTGAGGCCCTGTGTTGGGCAGTTTGGGCAATTTCCCATCTTCACCACACAGTGGCCCGATGAAAAATACATTCTGGAGGAAGGAAGGCCTAAATTCATTCCAGCTAAATCAGGGATTAAGTACAAACCGAACAGAAGACTGAATAATAGCCCTGCACTTTAAAATAGAAATAATTATATAAGATTATAAATTGCAAATAGACATTTACTTCCCCATATTTTGAAAATAGCTTGAAATTTGAATGCTTTGGCTTGTGTATCCTGGTTCATAGGTTGAACTGTAACTTCTGAGAAGCTCTGGGTTGCTGGGACATATGTATTTTAAGAAATTAAATGCTGTTTGTGTCCAAACCCAGGTGTTTTTTCTCAGCCAAATACAAGCTAAAAAAACTTCTAAAGAAAACGTAGAAAATCTCTGAAGGCTCCATCAGAAAAAAAGAATTTCACACAGAATTAAAAAAAAAAAGTCTAAAAATATAACCTGAGACTAAAAATCTTTCCTCTTTGTAAAGAGAACCTTAGCAAGTTGCTTTAAAGAAAAAAAATCCCTCCTTGAAAGAAAGTTAGAGAAGAGGGATAATCACGATTTTCTGCTGCCGCCCGATCGAGGTTTCCTCTCTCTGAAGGCCGTTCCTGTGCCCTTTCAGAGCTATTTGGGTGTGACGAGCGAAAATCAAAAACCCAACCAAACCAGCTCTGCCCGAAACCCCAACCAAACCAAGAGGTGCCCAAAACCCCCGTCCCGAGGGTGGCCCTGCTCCCGCCCTGGCTCACCGCTGGTGTTCCAGGCCGCGCTCCGCGGGCCCGGCTCCGCGCCGCTCCTCAGGCACTGCTCCAGGTAGTCCCGGGGATGGCAGCCGGACAGGAGGATGTCCCCGAGCAGGGCGATGTAGGCGGTGGCCAGGCGCAGCGTGTCGATCTTGGACAGGCGCCTCTCGTAGGGGAAGGTGGGCACGCGGCCGCGCAGCGCCTCGAAGGCCGCGTTGAGGCCCAGCATGCGCCGGCGCTCCCGCAGGTTGGCGGCGCGGCGCTGCCGCGGCTGCCCGGCGGGCTCTGGCGGGGCTGGGCGCTTGTCCGGCTCGGCACCGCCTGGTCCCGGCCAGGAGGGCTCGGCCAGGAACTCCAGGAGGAAGTTCTCGGGATCTGGCGGCTCCCAGAGGAGAGGTTCAGCGCTGGGGCCTCCCTCCTCGAAGCTGTAGCAAAGCTCCTCCATGCCCTGGCCCACCAGGCTCAGGACTTCAGGTTGAACTGGTTTATCAACAGAATGGGGGTCTTTCATTAACGGCCCCCAAATGTGGGCAGGGAGTTCTGGTTGTGTCCTTGGGGAGGATTTTGGAAAAATTTTGCAAATCCAAGTGGGAGTCGGGATTTAAATACTTCGTGTCTTCTCAGCAGGAAATACTTCATGGCTCCTCTTCGCCTCTCAAAACTAATTAGTACGCGTGCTTCCCTTTTTATTAGCTGTCCACTGCAAAACAATATGAATGAATTGAAGACAGAATGAGATTTCTATTGACTTTCTCCTGGAAAATCCATTGAAGTAGTTATTGAGCCCTTCCACAGGTCCAGTCTCTCCACCTCCTGTTTTGAGGAGGTTCACAGAGGGATTTTGTTTGGTGAGGAGTGGTTGGAGGAAGGAACAAAATAGTCCTTTATCTTTTTGGTGAGGCGTTAATAGCCCCACAAAATGGGGACAAACAAAATGCTATTATATTGCTGTCACAAACACACGCTCCTGTGTTTGACAGCACAAGACAGTGGCATCTTCTGCTCCTCTGGAGTGGGAAGGTGTGGGATGCACTGCTGTGCAAAACTGGGGCACAGTGGTACCTCATTAAGTGAGCCAGCACCACCTCCTTTGGCTGCTGCGTTTCCCATTTGAATCACCCATTTGCTCCGAGGACATTCAGTGCTCAGGGCTGTCAAACCACACAGGGTGGAGTGGTGGAGCAGGTGGGCCACAGCCCTGGAAGAGCTGGAAACTGGGAGAGCAGCAGGTATCCAGCATGGCAGGGATGACGGGGTGGAAGGTGTTAAGCACCACCGGAGCTTTGGGGCAGGTACATAATGTGTGTGCTTCGTTCTCTTTTATTTCCACAATGCTTACTGCCAATGTCTAAATTAATTCAGAAATAGTTCAAGTCGTATTTTTAAGGACTTGAGTGAATGGAAAGGAATCATGTTTAAAGTTAGAGCAAGCCTAAATGCTTTTCCTGAAACAGGTCATAAAGAACTTTTATAAAGGTACTCAATCATGTGCTTGACTTTCTGCACAGGCTCCCACCCTGCTGCTGTGTGGTGAAGGTTCCAGAGACACCTGTGAAGTTCGTGAGCCACAGGCAGATTCCTGATGGGACAAAGCTCAGCAGTTTCAGGTAAAGAGCCAGAGAGCCGAAAACGACCTGCATTTATCATGGATCCCGGAGGATTCTCAGGTTCTCCATCTAAAAGCGTCTTAGGGTGCACTCCTGGCAGCTTTGCCTTGGGAAAAGAGGGATTGACTTTAGGATAAGGCACAGGTTGTTAAGGTCCCTTCTTAGCAACCTGGCACTTTCCCCTGTGGCAATTCTACTTGTCCCAGGAAGCTCAAGGCAGCAGAAAACAGGCTGCAGGAAAGGCTCTTGCAGAGAAGTTGTGAGAAGGCGACAATTTAGGAAACATTAGGGCTGCCTTTGCTCCCCTCCTGGTGCAAATTAAACAGGAAATTCATTACCTGTAAATCTGCATAAGAAAGGAAGATGCCAATTGTGACAATTCAAGGATCGTTAAGGTTGGATAATGGAGGACAAATGGCTGTTAAATAATTGGAGTTTGTCTTGCTTCCTCTGGTCAGCTCAGGGCAGGAATTTTGTTCTGGTTTTATACAAAGAACATGATTTGTTCTGACGCCAGCATGACAAGGAACACAAAATTTTGGTGTAGTGAAAGTTCACGGTGGCAGACACTGAACCCCAACCAGGAGCAGGGAAGGAGGGGATGGATGCAGGAATGGCCACAGTCAGAGGTGGCAGAGCCTGAGCCTTGAACTTGGAGTGATCAGTGTGGAGTTCACTCTGCAATGGTTTCCTTGAAGTCACGGAATCATTAAGCCTGGAAAAGGCCTTTAAGTTCAAGTCCAGCTGTATTTCCCAGTGTCCTGTCCAAGCAATGCTCCCAAAAGAAACCACTCACTCCATGTTCTCCTCCAGACACTCCAGCTCCCCAGTCACTACAGAGCAGAGCATCGGTGGTGCTCATGTGGCACGAGCAGAAGATGTTTGGAAATACCAAACTGGGCAGGGAACAGCTCCTGGAAAGTGCTCTGGAGGAGACACTTGTCCCCTGGGAGCAAGGGGCAGAGAGCAGGGGGCTCACAGGTAACTGGGTGAGTTTTGTGTGCCGGGTTCCTCTCTCTGGGCAGATGCTTCTCCAGGGCTCCACATTCCCTCCCAGATCCATCACCGCTAGCAGTGCTGCCTGGGGATATGTCTGGCTCCACACATGCAGAGCAGATGTTCCAGCAAGCCTCCTTTTTAGCATGTTCAAGGGGAATTTGGCTCTCTTGGAGAGACTCTGGACAAAGCAGGAGGGGGAAGGGGAGGGGAAGAAAGGGAAAATAAGAAAAGGTTTCCCCTTGGAAAGCCAGCTCTGAAAGAGGTCAGGTCTCAGGAGAGAAGACAAGGTTCCCATCCCTCACATGAGCAGCCCTCACCACAAGTCCAGACCTGCTGCACTCCCAGGGTTTCTGCAGCTCTGCTCATCAGAGAGGAAGGGAATGTGCAGATAATTGGGCTAATTTTTCACCTGTCTGGAAGCTGTTGGTTAAGGAATGTCCCAAAGGATTGAGGGAGTGGGGTACCACCCTGAGCAGGGATGCTGTTGCTTATGATGTGCTGTTATAATTTCAAGAGCTGCTCAACTGCTGTTTCGTCCCAAAGCCCTTCAGCTCCAGTGGGATCCAGAAGTAACATTTGACTGCTGGTCATTTTTAATCAATGGGGTCTGATGAAAGCAAATTCTTGAGTCAGGAACTCTGCCCTGGATTTATGTCTGTGATAGGCAATGGAGCCATCATTGTTTGGGTTTGGATTTTCTAAGCCTGGTCATCCACATCTGCCTTTAAAAACTTTCCTATCATTCTGGGAATGACTTTTTCAGCCTTGTCCCCCTTCCTCTGCCACCTACACAAATCCACTCACAACCAACTTTGTGATTTCATGGATTTTTGGGTACGCACCTGCTTTCAGGAAATATTTCCACTGAAGGTTATTTTTCCTTTCCAGTGCCTTAGAAGCTGGAAGCTGTTACCCTGTACCTGGATCTCAGAGATAAATGGGTCACCTGAGGTTATTTTGGAAGCAGATTTTTCTCTCCCCTTCTTGTCCCATTTGCCTTATTGCCAAAACTCAGCTTGGGGAGCCTTCCCACTGATAAAACTGCTAATTATTATTAATACTTTCTGCTTTTTTTTTTTTCCTTTCCCTCTGGGAATTCAACTTGAATATGTTTCCATCATCTTTAATTGCTTAATAAAGGGAGTCAGCCCTTGGCCTGGACAAAGAACAGATGGAGAAAGGACCAGATGCTTCACTTTCAAGTGAGATGACTCCAGAGCACAAGTCCATCATGTCATAGCTGCTAATCCAATGTTACACTGTGCAGCTCATCCTCAGAACTGGGAATTGGGGCCCAGATGAGCAGGGAAGAGCAGATGAAAGATGCAAAAAAAAAAACCCTGGGGAAGGCTTTATGCAGGTGGGACTGTGCAGCTCGTGGTGGCGTGGCTCCCTGCACATGTGTGAGTGAAGGCACTGCCAGAATGCAGCTACAGAGGGATCTCCAGGGTCTGGCTGGTGGAGTTCAGGCCCTGGAGTCTGGGGACACCGAGGTCCTGCAGATCCTCTGGAGCCACCAGCCAGGCCTGGGACACCTGAATGGCTGGGCACATGGTTTGAGAACAGCTGGGGGGCAGGAAAAGTGCAAGTATTACCATGTAGCCATGGAATGTGCTGGTTTTTAACCTGAAAGGGTTGTGGATGTGAGGACGTAATGAGAAGCAGAGCAAGGATTTCCAGGGCAGGAGCATTTCAAAGGGCTAATGGCTGTTCCTGGGATGCTCCAGTAATTGTGAAGTGAAGCTTTGCAGGATGTTGATTTAAGTGAAAAGGTAACAGGACCTTTATTATTCGCTGGGTAGAAACCTCAGATGTCAGAGATGGAGGAGGAAGACACTGGTGAGTGGCTGTTAATATAACTTTGATTTATTTCAAATGTAGGATAAACGAATCAAGGTAGTCTCTGCTTTAAATGCCTTTGGTGTTTAAAAGTGAACACAGTCCCTTTAACCTTTTGCAGAGTTACAGAAAGTTAATCCCAGTCTCCAGGAGAAGGAAGGTATTCTCTCTCATAAAAGCACTCACTGGAGGTTTCCCCTTTCTCCCAGAGCCTTTTACATGTTGGGGGTTGACCTCTGGGCTCCTGCTGCCAAGGGATTCCTTATCTTAGGAATCACTGCTCTGGGACTGCTGGTGTGAGGGGATGGTCATTTTAGGGAGATGCCCCCTTTGATCTCAAGGGGTGTAGAAGTGCTCATGGAACTCCTGAAGGACAGTGGGGTTCCTTGTGGAATGGCCTTTGGAAAGCTGCTTGCCCAGAGAAGCTGTGGCTGCTTCATCCCTGGAAATGTCCAAGGCCAGGTTGGACACTGGGGCTTGGAGCAATCTGGAATGGTGGAAGTTGTCCCTGCCCATAGCAGGGGAGCAGAACAAGATGAGGTTTCAGATCCCCTCCAACCCAAACCATTCCATGATTCTATAATGCTTGAACCATCTGAAACATCTCCCCAGCAAGTTAAAATAATGCTGGGATTGCTGATAATTCCCGTGATGAACCCTGTGTCCATATTCAACAGAGAAATATCTCTGGGGAGAAGAAAGTTTCATGTCATCCATGTGACATCTAATGCTGTTCTTAGTGGTTTTATTTGGATATCTCTGAGTGGTGACTTTAGGTACTTCACTCCCAGAAGGTTTGGGTTGCCTTTGTAGAAAACATGTTTTCTGCAAGATGTTTGTACAGTTTTTATTGAGGTGGGTTACCCTTCCCTGGAGCCCTTTTCTTTAGGTACAAGAAATCCTGAATATCTGTGGGGTTTGTCATCATTACTTAATAAAAAAAAAAAATACAGAAAAAAAACCCCTAACCCACTGTCTCCCATACCCATTCCAGGGCTTTTTTCCTTAGTCTTCCTGCTTTCCCTAGGGAGAGAGACACAGCTGGGAACAGCCAAAAGGATGAGACAGAGAAGAGATTTTCCTCAGCTCGCAGCCCTGCCAGAAACCTTGTGATCTTTCCCATTAAAGTGCCACTTTTGTGGGGTTTTGGAGCCTGATTCTCCTGCTGTGCCCCTGGAGAGCAGAGCCAGCAGTCCAGGCTGGGGCTGGGCTGGGAGCCTTTCCCCATCTCCCCCCATCCCTGCTGGCTGCACCTGCACGGCCGCCCTGGGAATGGTAAATCCCGCAGGTGGCACCTCGTAAACCTGCCTGGAGAGCCTGGCCCTGCACACAGAGTCCCCTGGGCAGCTTTACAGAGTGATGCCTGCTTGACTGGCAGCTGCTGCTGCTGCTTTATGGGAAGCCAGCACATGTTCCCACTAAAAACCGGCAACGGCGGCTTGGGAAAAGCTCCCCGGCTGCGCGAGAGGCCTCGGCCCCGCTCTCCATCTGGAAGGTGGCTCTTCCTGGCTTTTCCCCTCCATCTGGAAGGTGGCTCTTCCTGGCTTTTCCCAGGCACCTTGGATGTGCCTTGGATGCGGTTCAGCGCCCTGGTTGGCTCTGTGGAGGCGGTGGCAGGACGGAGCACAGCCCAAAGCTGTTTCTCATGGAGGGCTGTCACGCCAGGTTATGGTGATGCTGAGCTGGGCACAGAGGGGAGGGTTGGATTGCTTTGGGATTTTTTTTAGTCTTTTAAAAATTAAGAGGCAAAAAAATCAGGAATGGGGGAATTTGGGTGCCAGCTGTGATGACAAACTAGTCTGGAAGAGAAAATCCCATCCCAAATCTGGACAAAGAAAGGAGCAGATGGGGGCAACTGGAGGCTCCTGCTGTAACCTACGGAAAATGCAAAGATTAAGTCTTAAAATAATTTTGGAAGCACTTGGATGGGCTATTTATTACAGCTGGTGAGGACACCACTCTGGAGTTGAGTCCCATGCCAGCATGCCCTGCCTGGGGAGTTTGGGATGACCCACATCATGGGGTGCTCAGGGATGATGATCCTGCTCTATTTTTCAGTGTTTCCTTCTTTTTCCAGCTGGCAGGCCACTGCTGGATCAGAGAGGAGCCAATGCTGTCTGACAGACAAGTGTCACAGCCATGAGAGGGAAGCCAGAATCTTGGGGATAACCACCAAAGGATCTGGAGATTTGGGCAGGCACTTTTTTCCTGTCTTTATTGAACAAAACCCCAAGTAAGTTTGTTTACTCAGGTTTTGGCCATAGAGTGTCTGCAAATGCCCAAGTCTTTCTCCACCCCTGTGCATGTCTCCTTTGCTGCCTGGTGTTATTCAGGCTGCAACCTCAACCCATGTGGAAAAAAAACCCCCACATTTCAAAGAGGGCCAGGGAATCTTGAAGGTTGGAAAGGCCCTCCAAGATAATGACTGAGCACCCCATGTCCACTCAACTATATCACAAAGTGCCACGTTTCTCTGCTGTTTTCTGGATGCTTCCTTGGGTGGTGACTCCCCCACTTTCCTGGGCAGCCTGTTCCAATGCTTGGCCACTCCTTCAGTGAAGAATTTTTTCCTCCTGTTCAACCTGAACCTCTCCTGCCATAACCTGAGGGTGTTTTCCCTTGTCCTGTTGATATTTTCCTTGGAAAAGAGGCCAGCCTCACCTCTCCATGGTCAATAGCTGCAACCACAGCAGAAAGCAGCCAGAAAATCCCTAAATTGTTTGGTGGAGGCTGAAGGAGCACGCCAGGGAAATTATCAGCAGATTCTTGTGCTCTTTCCATGAGCATCCAGTGCTGACAGAGTGTGGAATTCCTGGACAGGCACAGTGTGGCTGCTCCTTTGAAATTCAGGGACAAGTATCTTTTAATGCCGAGCAAAACTCGTCAATTGGATGATGATGTTACTTTGAAAAAGCCTCCTCTCTTTTCCCTTTGGGAAAGGCTGCTTGTCTTTAGGGTTATGTATTCTGATTTTCCCACTAAAAAAAAAAAAAAAAAAGAAAAAAGAAAAACAACAACAAAAAAAAGAAACCTGAGCTTTTTATGCAATCTTCTGCTTCAAAACTTGGCACTTGGAGCGAAATATCAAAAACTTTTTGTCAGGCACTGACATTTGAGTCAGTCTTCAAGGAATTTGAGATTTCTAGAGGTAATGAGGGAGGCTTATGTGGGAAATCTCTAGAGAAACCCGTGTGCTCTGGGGAGTTCTGGGTGAGTTGTGTTGAGAGCAGCTTTTGGAAAGTGGAGCTGCGAGTTCCACAAGCCACTGACAGGAATAACAGAGCATGGGGAGATGTTGTGCAACATGGCCAGACCTCAAAGGCTCAGCAGCTCACCACATTCCTGGGCAAAGCTTGGCTCCATTTCGTTCCTTATTTTTGCTGGAGAGGTGCACTGGGGTATTGCTGGTGAGTGGGTCATGAAGTGGTGTCACTGGCCCAGAGAGGCCACGGGACATCCTGATCTTATGGACAGCCCCTGAAATAGAGAATAACATTTTATGCCTTGAAAATCTCATTCCCAGATGGAGAAACTGAAGCACCACCAGCGTGTGGAGGAGGGATTAAATCTCACCAGGCTCACCCAGCTCCAGAGCTGAGTTCTTGGTAAGTGTCCTGGCTGCTCTTTGTCTTGGTGTGTCACTCTCTGTGTGATATATCCTTCCAGAAAAATGCTGCTGGTTTAAAAGAGTGAGCCCCCTTTCTAAGGCATGATTTTTGTTCTTGGGTGTGGGTCAAATAGCAGACTCTTCTGATTAACGTAATGTCGAGAGATGGCAAAAAAGAAATAAAAAATAATTTAAAAAAAAGTAAATCACATGCCTCGGTGGGAAAAAAGTATAAAGGACAAACATCCAGTGCTGTTCAACATTTTGGGAGGTGGGGAAAGAAGCAGGAAAGATCATACCTAAACAGAAAGCCAAAGCCAGTGCTTGCAATTGCCAAGATATCAGCCAAAAGGAAAGCACAACTGTGATGGCAGTAAAATCATGTATGAGTCATGATGGGCCAAGAACAAGTTTGCTTTCTTTTCCCCCCTCATTGAGCAGATGATGATTAAAAGATAAATCATGCCTGGAGTCAAATCAAGTGATTGGATTAAAGTTTAGTTGAGTATTTAGAGACTGTTTGGGACACAATGGAAAGCTAATTGAAAACTTACATTTGTGAGACCCTTGAACTCTCCAGCTCTTAATAAAATACTACTGCAAAGTACACACGGGTTCCCTGTGGGAGAGATTCCTCTCCTCAAGTGCTTTTGCTCCTCAGGTATGTGGAGAAATGGAATTCATTTTCTCGACAAGTTCACCAAAGAAAGGCATGTTCGTGATCACAACTCAGCTATTGCTCGTGGCGCAGCAACTTAATCTGTTCAGCTCACTGAAAAGCAGCGAAGCAAGACAAAGGAAAGTCACTTCTCAGGAAAAAAAATTAAAATGAGGATTTAAACACTTCATTCTTTTAACTGGACTTTGTTCTTCTGAGCAGCTGGTGTTCCAGAGTGACTGGCTGCCTGTACTGGGCTGAAGTGACTCTGGAGTCTTAAAAACGATGTAAAAATTCTTTCTAGATGTGCTGTAGTGGGACATGCCATGCTTTATTTAGGCTAATAATGCAATTACTCTCTGGAATCACCCCCAGTTCTTAAGGAACGTACCCAGCCTCCAAAGCATTGTCCTTTCTGGTGGAAATACCAGCGAAACCCACAAATGAAGAGAATAAATTCCCCTGTGTCCTCACATGCATGAACAGGCAGAAATGGAAAACCTGGCTCTTTGTGTGACCTCTGTGTGACCAAGCACGAGCCTTCCTTGGGAATGCTGAAGGGAAGCTGCAGAAACTCTGTGGCCTGGTTCATTTGCCCCCTTTGCACTGTGATTCCCATGGGCCAAAAATGGGTGATGAATGGGAGCATGGCAGAATTACCTCCTCCACACGTGCAAGGTTTTATACTTCTCTAACTACTTTGACCTTTGGAACGGTTGTTTGGGGTTTTTTTCTGCAGTAGGATGTGTTTGTGCAGAGACCACAGGTGGGAGAGAAGTTTTGGGGGCAGAATGGGAAGAAATTATTATGCTGATGAATATAGGATGGCTCAAAGTGTGCATTTCTATCCTATGTCTATTCCTAATGTCTAGGAAGACATTTCCTAATATTCAAACTGGTTTTTTTCCCTTGTTTCTGCTGGTGTTTGTGACTCCACAGTCTGTCCCCAGGTTCTGGCTTCCTCTTTGCCTTTTACTTAGCTGAAGGGCTTAGTGTGGCTCCTTATAATTTTTCACCTCCCTGTAGCTTTTTCACCTTTTTAACTTATTCACATGTGTCCAAGACCTGGCATTCCCTTTCCTCAGGTCACATAGTCACACCCTCGCCTTTGCTAAGGCAAGGGCAGGTATTTCTGAAGTCCATGGCCTCTTGCAGCTTGGCCATATCTGCTGGAGACAGCTGAGGCAGGTGAAGATCAGGAATGTAGGGTTAATATTTTGGGTTATCAACTCACTTCAGCAGAGCTTTCACCGAGTGCATCCCAAACAATGAAAATCTTAAATAAATAAAATCTTAATAAATCTTAATCAAATAAAATCTTAAATTAGTCATAGATAAATGCCGTGACAGACCTTCTGTTTGTGCTAATTATTGTCCATGATTTGCACCAGAACAGGCAGTTCCCCCACGGGGCCGTGCGGTGCTGTGCGATGTGCCCACGAAAGCGGGGCCAGCATTTCCTTCTTCTGAACAGCTGTGCTTTGTTCTTCACTAGAAAGCTTTACTGTGTCTTCCAGTGATTAATGTGTTCTGGGAGGACTGGGTGAGGAGCCATCAGTCACAAGTCATGGGACACTCCTTGGCGGATTAGAGGGAGATAGATCGGGAAGATTAATCCATTTCTTCTCTCCATTGTTGCCGATTCCAAGAAGTTTCTCCCAGAGCTGAAGCACGTGGGATGGATGCAGCCCTGGAGGTGACACCGTGCCTTGCTCGAGGTCAGCTGTCTGTGTGTGAGCTCTCTGTGTGGAGCTGCCAGGAGCAGGATGGAGTGAGGAGCACTGGGAAGCTGGAGAAAGCTGCTTTGGGGGCGATGGTGCTCACAGAGCACTGGGAAGAAAGGAGAAGGCTCAGCACCTAAAGGGGCTGTGAGAGGCCTGAAGAGGCATTTCTTAGTGATAGGAAAAGAGGGAATGGCTTCAAACTGCCAGAGGGCAGGGTTAGATGGGATATTGGGAAGGAATTCTTCCCTATGAGGTTGGTGAGGCCCTGGCACAGGGTGCCCAGAGAAGCTGTGGCTGAACTGACTGAGGTCATGGTGCAGAGCGTTGCCTTGCATGGGAAAATTGCCTTGAATTTCCTCCTGACCATTGGGAAATGAGGGGCTGAGGGGGCTTTTATCTGGTCTTGGTCAAAAAGAAAAGTTACCTGCTTTCTAGCACAATCTGGGCTTGGAGAGTCCCTCTGGAATAACAAGTTGAATGCAGCCTGAGACCGTAGAATCCTAGAACAGTTCGTGTTGGAAGGGATCTTAAAGACCTCCTTGTTCCAAGGGGGACACCTTCCACTATCCCAGGGTTCTCTGAGCTCCATCCAGCCTGTCCTGGGACACTTCCAGGGATCCAGGAGCAGCCACAGCTTCTCTGGGTGCCCTGTGCCAGGGCCTCACCACACCCTGAGTATGCATCAACTCTGTGTAAGGGCCATAAGCAGGAGTAGATTTGAAGCCCTGTGTCTGAGGCTGAGATATCTTGTAGTGTGGCGTTTTATCAAAGAAATCGTATGTCTCCCTCCACTACAGCCACTGGATTTGATGAGCTGGGCTCTGTCTGAGTGCTTTGACTCAGGCCACAGCCTGTATTGGGCCTCATAAAAAAGGTATGCATGATTTCAGGCTCTCCTCCCCTCCTGGATAACTCATCTCCTCCGCTCTAATGAAAGTACTAATAATTATAACAATAGGAGATGTGCATTATCCTGAGGGCCTGTGCACTGCGTCCCCCCCGAGAGCTCTTCTGTCAACTGCTCTTAATATTCTTGTGCTCTTTGCAGCCCTTATGGTTAGAAAACCTCCATGAGGGGGAAACACGCAAAAAACATGACCCAGAACTGAACAAATCACGCTGGGTGGAGTCTGGGGACGCAGAGGCCTGGATGGATGCTCGGAGGACAGCACGAACATCTTCCTCCTGCCTTGGAGAACAACTGGGTTCGATTACGCCTTGCGCAAACTCGCTCTGGTTTGGTTTTCCCCTCGGAAGGCGAGGGCAGATGTTGCGTTCTGAGGCTGCCGTGGGGCTCCAGCCCCTGGGCTGCGTTTCAGGACTGAATCTCCCACTTTGTGACGCTCCTTTTGGGGGCGGGCAGGCAGCTGGAAACAGGGATGGGAGCTGTTGGATGTCTTTGCTACCCACCGAACAGCCTGTGCTCGGTGCCTGTGGAAGTAAAGGCAATTTGGGGCCAAGGGACACCAAAACCCACAGCATGAACGTGAAGGGATGTCTGTGCTGAGTTCTGGGGCATCTCCGTGGAGTGTTACAGGGTACTAATACGTGTTTGCTTTGGGGGAAAAAAGGAATCTCCTGGCTGTGAGAGCCCAGAGTTTGCGCTGTGGCCATGGAAGTCCTTTGAGAAAGCCAAGCACGTGTGCTGGCCTTCCCCTCAAAGCAAATATTCTTTGTGCAAGCTAATAATTTTAGCAGGGATTCCTTTCTTCCTCTTGAGGAGAGTTAAATGAAGTTATGGGTCAGTGAGAGGGCATCTGTACAGCACAGAGGAAGAATTTCCAAGCCTTGAGTGTAGTCCCTTCATTTGGAGAAGGCCTGGTCAAATTGGCTTTCCAAAACATTTTCTTTATTAAAGATTTTATTGGTGCTTTTTGCTGGTTTGCAGAGGCTGTTAAGGCCCTCTGAACTGGTAGGACTCAATGGATGGAACTGACAAGAAGCTGAGGGAAGTTTTAACCATTTCCATCTGCAAGGCAGAACTTCCCAGTAGTTTCCATCATGCTTGTCCAAGTTTCTAGATACAAATACTCTGTCATTTCCAGGAGAGAGTGATGTTGTTCCTCCTTCCAGCTGGTAAAAGAGCATTCCCATCTAGGCCTGGAAATGCCAACACAGAGCCACTATGCCAAGGTTCTTCTGCATTCAGATTCTCAGGCTCACCCCAAATCCTTTTTGTTCTGAAAGAGGGGATTGAAAGCTCTCTGAGCAACTTCACTTATAATGTTCAGACCTCCAGCGTGTAGGAATGGGGCAGCCAATAGCTCTCCTTGGGGCTGTAATATCCTCACTCAAAAACCACTTTAAATCAGAATCGAAGCTTGATGAGGACTGTGCATTCACCAGTGAAATTAATAACTGGCTGTTGAGTTTGTAGTTCCCTTGAAAAGGCATTGGGTAAAAAAAACCTGACTTGTGATGGGAGAACAGGGGCCAGAAACTGAAACTAATCTTAATGAAAAAGGGTATCCAACAAGCCACAGGGCTGTAAAATCTGCCTGATCAAATCTCCACTGGACCATACTTCCTTGAGTCCCGATTTTGAAAGCCCAATTTCCTGCGAGATTGCATGATTATTATTTTTTAATCTAAAATGTATGGCCGCGAGGAAAGAAAAAAAAAAGAAAAGAAAGAAAAAAAAAAAGGCATTTTAAAATAAATAAATCTGGCGACGCAAATGAGATCACGGAGCGGTTTGCTGGAAATGCCGAACATTGTGTTGCCCAGAACTTGGCATTTATGGAAGTGACCAGCGGGGAGGAAATGGAATTGTTCTCATGGCCGGTGTCAACTTGGATGATCGAACCACGCCGCAGATTTGGCATCCCTGATGGAAAAGAGAGGCTCTCCAGGCCGGCACAATCCCGCTGCGGAGCGTCAGTCGTTGCGTAGGTTGGGGTCGGCGAGGATTGACAACAGGGAGGGACAGCATTCTATGAGTCTGGCGCTTTCTTGTCCCAGATTAATGATCTTCCAATCTGGTTTTCAGGCACACAGACTCAGTCACACGTAAATAAAAAACAGAGGGAAGCTTTTAAGAGACTCAGATGCTTGGTATTCCAAGCAACAGCGAGAGCAATGCCTTGCGAAGACGCCCCGTTGAGTGAGAACATTGCGGGGCCTTTGTGCCTCACCTTTTCCCTGGGATTTCTCTCTGAAGGGATTCCAAGCTCTTTTTCCCGCTGGGTAGTTGGTCCTGGTCTCAAATTAAAATTTAGTCTTGCCTTAGCAGGGCTCTTCAAAAGACAGGTGCTGCTGGAAGGTGGTATGGCCTCCTGAAGGTCTGATCCGGCCCCTGGGGAGGTCTCTTTGTAGGGAGATGAAATTTAGGGAGCTGCTCTTCCTTAACTTTCCTGGTGTGGAGAGGTCCCTGTGGCTGGGGAGGATGGACCCAGCTTCCTGAAGGTCTCAGGAGTTGTGGTCCAAGAGGACACAGCTGTGCTAGAGGTGCAGGAGGCTGAAGCTTGTGGTGGTGTGTCAGCACAGGACAGGAGCTTCATCTAAGCAGCGCCCAGTGGCTCTCCAGGCATTTCTCAAATGGAATTCCAGGCAGAAAACCAGGCAAAGAAGGCAAAGCTGTTGTCATGTGGGCCTTTTCTGTTTGATATTTCACGTGCCTCTGGTGGAGCAGCCCCACCTGGTCTGGTCAGGCTGTGCCAGCACCGCTGGCCAAGATTCAATAAAGTTGTTGTTTCCAATTAAAAAGAAAAAACCCACACAAGAGCTGTAGGAATGGCAAAGCCACAGCTTGGCAGGGGACGGGCTTGAGCACCGCTTCACTGCAGGAACGACACGAAAGCCTCATCCTACTCCCACTGAAATTGGTGGCAAAGCCCCCACTGACCTCAGTGGGAGCAGGATCAGCCCCCCTTTCATGGTTGGGGGGGTTCACTCTTGTTTTGGGGTCTGTGGCTGCTCCAGCGAGGCAACGCTGGTGAGCGTGGCTCAGGACAGGAGTTGCGTCTAATCAGTGCCCTGTGGCTCTCCGTGCATTTATCAAGTGGAATTTCAGGCAGAAAACAAAGGGATTGAAAGGTTGAAAAACAAGGAAGGAATGTGCACTTGGCAGCTCTGCTAACCAGATGTTTGTTTCTCTTTCCTTGTTCTCAACAATGACTAAAAAACTCGTGAACAGTCTCAGGCCCAGCGCAAGGTCAGCCCGAAAAGTAGGTAAGAGGTGTCGCAACAAGGCGGAACGGACAGCTGGGGATGGAAAATGTTAATTTGTCCCAGGATCCGGGCCTGTGGCTCAGAAAGCAGGGCCCAGCCTCCAGAAGGCCCGGGCACATGTGCTCTCCCCTCCCAGCGCAGGCCCCGGCGGGCGCGCGAGGCTCTCCTGGAAGCCTGCGGCGTTCCCTCCGCGCCGGCGCGTGTGAACCGCTTCCAAGGGCAGCTGAGGGCTGCAGCCAGAGCAGAGAGCAGCCAGGGCTGAGGGGATGCACCTAAATCCGTGCATCCGTTTCCTGGGAAGTGCCTGAGCTGCAGCTTGTGTGATTTTTTGGGAGAAAACAGCGCTTTTATTACGTAACAGTTTTCATCGTGTTGCAAGAACTGCCTCATCCTGAAGGAGCCATGAGTTTTTTGATAAAATCAGTCCAAAAAGGGAAAATTAACAATTGGGAAGCAGCAGCACGATGCTGTGAGGTTGCAGAGCTGTGAATTGGCTTTCCAGCCTCTCTGCTCTATCACCCCTGACAAGGTGCACTTCTTCAGCAGCATCTCCTGAAGGCTGTTCCCAGGAGCGGCATCTTCTTCCCTTGTTTCACAGAAAAAACACCTCATTAATCAGTCTGCAGGGGAAGCAGATCAATTTTAAAAAATAAAAAGAAGAAAAAAGAAAATACTATTAATTTTTATTAGCAAGGAAACTGAGCCAGAGAGGTAGAAGTGACTCATTTGCGACTTGCTTGTCCATTAATGATGGGATTAGGAGCTGAGCTCTTGTTATCTGACCAGCTGGCTCTTTTTCAGATCACATCTGTCCAGCAGCGACTCCACAGCCAAACAACAAGTTTGGCCAGGAGGCAGAGCTTTACTAGACCGGTGTGCAGGAGATTGGGATTGCCTGACCTTTGATTTAAATCACCATCACAAACAAATCATGTTTTAGCAACTGGTTTTATCAGGTACCACCATTTTCAGGGGAAAAAAACCCCAAAAACCAAACAGGTGTATTTAAGTTATACAGAAATGCTTACTTGGGCTGTGTGTGACAGTGAATCAGGATTTTGGATTTCCAGCTGGGTTAGGATCAGCTGAGTTGGGGCCAGCAGCTGCTCATCAGTTCTCAACAAACTTGTCCAGCTCAATGCTTGTGAGCATGACGTGGACGTTTAATCCGTGGGTAAAAACCAGACTGCCCTGCCCAAGGAGGAACAATCCTGGGCAAAATCAAGCTGCAGTTTGCAGAGAAAAATGCTGTGAGTGTGGCTCCAGAGTGTCAGGAGGCTGCAGGAGGGAAGTGAGGATGCTCTCCTCACCTACTTTTCCTGTCTCAGCAGCACTTGAATGGCCTCCCAAAGTCAGCCTTGACTCCAGACCAAGTTGATTCCTGTCCACCCTACAGCTTTGATGTGACAGGCATGGGGAACAGCAGAGATGCTCCTCACACCACCCCCTGGGCTCAGGGACATCATTAAGGTGCTCAGAGCAAAGCAGCTCTTGTCAGGATGCAGAGGGAGGACAGGAAAGGAGGCTCCTTCTGGAAGAGCACGAGCCCCAGCTCACTTTTAACTGTGATTCAGCAGGGATGTGGCTGATCTGCTGCGATGAACCCAAGCCCCTCCATCCTCCTTGATGACGTGGAGCTGTGCCAGGGGAGGGTTAGATTGGATCTCAGGAAAAGGTTCTTTCCCCAGAGGGGAACTGCCCCGGTTCCCCAGGGAATGGGCACAGCCCCAAGGCTGCCAGAGCTCCGGAAGGGTTTGAACAACTCTCCCAGGGTAGGATTGTTGGGGAGGGGGGGGAAACTGTGCAGGGCCAGGGCTTGGACTGGGATTATCTTTGTGGGCCCTTCCAGAATATTCCATGATTCCTGTGGCTGAAGCAGCGTTTCCTCTGCCCACCAGCACTCCCTGATGCCCTTGGACAGGGCAGACCATCAGTGCAAGGGGTCTGGTGGTGTCATCTGCACGAGAGGTTTTGTTCCACGTTTGGGAGAAATGCTGGCCAATCCTCCCTCCTCCCTCTGCTCCCCAGATCCCTGGCTCTCTTCAGAACCACACGGAAAAGAAATCTTTGTTTGTTTATGGAGTTTCTGGGAGCCTCAGGTTTGTTTTCCTCCGTCCTCCCTCCTGCCAACGCTGGAAGTGCCAGAACATAAAAGAGAGTCATTTCTCTTGGAGTCGCCTGCCACGGCTGGAAGGAGCAGTGCCAGGAATCCCAGGAGAAATCTGCTCCTGATCTTCCCAGCACAGCCTTGCAGAGTGGAGGGATGGAGGAGAGCTAAGCAAAGCATCTGGGCTGCTGGATGCCAGCAGAGCCTGCGCTCCAGCTGGGAATGTGTCGCTGTTCCCTTCAGTAAGGGCAGTGGCATGCAGAGCCAGGGCCAGAGGGAGGTGGTGGCCATCTGCCTGCAGCTTTTCTGTGCCCAAAAGCCTCAATTCACCCTGTGTTTAGTGCAGATGATAAAACAAAACCTCCAGATCCATATTTTGGACCACTTAAATGCCCTTGTGGGCTTCAAGGATGGCCTCACCCAAGCCCCCTCTGCCTCCCACCTGACCCAAAAGCTGCTCTGAAAACAAAGCCTCGCTCCTGCTTCAACCTGAGGAATGGGAGGGACCCAGAAAAGTTTGATTCTGCCTTCATGGGCTTCCAGAGTGGAGCCAAACCCCCTCGTTCCCAAAAAAATGTTGGATGTCAGTGAGATGTCCAAGGAAGGGCACTGAGCCCTGGCTGAGCTGACCTTGTGCTGAGCTGCTCAAGCTCCCATCAGAGAGGTGCAGTGCAGGGAAGAACCAAATTTTCCTGCAGCCCAATGTGGATGGTGGCAGAAGGCCTTAGGGTTTTGGGGCTTCTGGGTGGGACCAGCTGGAACTGGAATGCCAAAAAGCAGGAATCTGCTCTGGCTTTGGTGTGGGCCTTACTCTGGGTGGTGGGAGGTGCAACCTGCAGATGAAGGAGATTCAGGTTCTGGCATCAAGGTTGTCTGTGAACACAGGAGAGCTGCATGGATAAAAATCTGCTTCAGGCCACTGAGAACTGAGAAGCATCCCACAGGAGATGGGATTTTTCAGTATGTCCAAGAAGGACAACTGGGGACACTGCAGAACGTGGTGACAACACAGGACAGCACAGCCTTCCTGTGCCCACCAGTTGCGATTCCTTGCTGAGGGCAGCCCGGAGTTGAGTGGATCCCTAACTGTGTGTGAGCCTTTCCTTGATCTGTTCCATGGCTTTCCTTGGCTCCAGTCCCATCAGGATCCTTCTGAAGAGGTCTTTGTGTGAGTGGGAGAGGAGTTCTGTCCTTAAAGGTGGGTGGGTGTTTGGGGGCATTTTGTGTCTTAGTCCCTCGCAGCATTCAGATCTACCAGGTTTGGATTCCTGCTCCAACCCTCCTGCTACCTGCAGCTCCAGGGACTCTCACCTTTAAGCCATCATTCAGAAGTCTCAGAAAATCCTGGGTCAAGGCCTAAATCCCCTTCTTTTCCACACCAGTACACAAATAACTGAGCTGTCCCCCTGTGAGCTCCCAGCCCTGTGGAAAAAAACAGGGTGAAAAGTTCAGGAAACCACGATCCATTTCACAGCAGACCTGCAAAACACAAATATTAATACCAATAAAACAAGGAGGGGGGACTGGTGGAATTCGGTTGCCAGTGGCTGACAGACCTTCAGATCTTTGAACTGGGAGCAAGGCTTTTGATCCACACACAATAAACTGTCCCACCTCCAGCAGCAGGAGCAAACTGCCTTTTTTAAGGTGGATTATCACCAAAAAAAAAAAAAAACACCCCCCAAAAAAACCCCCTGCCATTGCTGAGCTTTCCTGTAAACCATCAGCCTGGATGTATTTTATGATGTGATTTATAGAGAGTTTGTTCCTTAAGACTCAAAGCAACATTGCTATAAAAGTATAAAAGATGCATGTTTTGGTGGAGGATGAATGCCACTGCCTTTTTCTTTTTTTCCCTCGTGGGGACTCTGCTGGGTGGGTTAGCAGCACTTGGAAAGATGAATTCTTCATGTGTGGGCATCCACTGGCAGCCTTGGAGGAGATGATTGTGTCATCATCCTTCTGGTCAGCAGCAGCCCCACAGCTGCTCCTCAAGCTCAGAGATTAATTAACGAGTTGGAGAACAGGGGGAATGTGCTTCCTTGTGCTCTCATCACCAGCCTGGCTGATTCCTCCCTCTGCAGGCATTTCCACGTCGCTTCTGCAGAAGGGTTTGAGTGTTGCTGTTGCCTGTTTAAGTCATGGAATAGATTAGATAATCCCTAGGCCTTTTCCACCTCTAGCACTTGTGGTTCTGCTTAAAGAGCTGTCAAGTCCTGGATTTAAAAGGGCAGAACAAGCCAAGGCTTTTGAGGTTCTGCTGGGAGGATTACAACTCGTAACACATCCCAAAGCCTTCCAAAAGCGCCTGCAATTTCAGGTTTCCGGACAGAAAGTGTTGTTCAGCGTTCTGCAGGTCTTCTTTGGAGTTCATCACACAATCCCAGTTTTCCTTCTGCATGAAGATCCCACTAGCCTGAGACTGCCTTTGGTGGGAACACGCCCTCCCTTTCATCATTTTTGACTGAAGATGCAAAACAAATTTCCTTACTGTAAAAAACAACAAACCCTGCATCTGCCAACTCACTTTTAAATGTGGCTCTTGGAATTTATAGGAAAGTAAAAGGTCCCAGGGAAGCGAATTGTTGTCTTGTAACCCTGCCAAATCTACATTCAAAAAAACCAACCCCTGATATGTCTTTGGCCTCCTGGCTTTTATTGTGATCTATAGGCTGCACATAACCATCATATCTCCGATGGCGAGGGAGAGGGCTGGGGAGTTTTTGAAGGAGGTTAAGGAGCTTTCCACCTTCAAATAATTTCTCTGACCTTGGCTGGCTGCTGCCTTTTTTGTAGTGACTCCTCGCAGTGGAGGAGCCACTGATTTGTGGGAATGCTGAGGAATGACCAGAGGCACGTTGGTGGAGCATCCCTGGAGCCAACAGGGCTGCTCCCATTTGGCCAGAAAATGTGAGCTCTTCCCTGGAGAGCTTCTCCCAGTGGAAATACTGGGGGGCACCACCTGTGGTCCACATCCATTGGCCTGTTTTGGTCCCTGGAGCCCAGAGCTTGGCTGTGGGCACAGTGTCTGCCCTGTGACAGGTGAGTTAACAAGGTCTGGTGGTCACATCCTTCTCCTCTCTAAGGAAAACCTGGAAAAATTCGGTGGTGAGCCTCAGTCTCTGGGTTTGTGTGGGCCTGGGGGAAGGTTTGTCAATGTGGCATCTGGGTTTGAGGCTGTAAATGCTCCAGAGGCTGTGGGTGAGGAGTGTGGGCTTGGGGAAGGGAGAGGTTGCTGGGTTTGTGTCAGTCAGCGTGCCATGTTAATTAACACAGGCCGTAGAAATGACAATATTTACATTCTATTCTGCTATCATGGTTCCTCAGCGCTGCTGCTGGAGTTGGTTTGCCTGTCACTGTAACCACAGCGCTCACTTCCGATGGGACAGCATTCCCAGGAAGTGTCTGTTGGGAATTCTCTGCCTGCTTATGCAGTGACATTTCTATGCCAGTCATCAAATTCCATCTGAATGGGTCTGCTTGTAAATCAGAGTAACTCCTTAGTGTAAAAGGAAATGGATGTGGGAGACACCAGTTCACAAACCTTGTGAAACACGGGGTGTTCACTCACCATTCCTTTCTCCATCACTCAGCTGGATTAACATTCCAGTTCTCTCAAAGCAGAGCTGGATTTCCTGCTCTCACTAAGGAGCTGGCTTCCTGGTTTTGTGTAAAACCCAAATTTTCTTTCTAAAACTTCAAGTTTTGAAATGGGGTGGATATCTGAGCTAATGCTTCAAGTACACATGCATTTTATGAATCAGATCTTCTCTGAAGCTGGGACCTTCTTTCAAGTCACAGAAGATCCTAAAATGAGGAAATGTTGAATTTCCAAGCTTTGGATGGAAATAAAACTGTATCCTTGCCACTCAGAAGAAATCTGTTCCATAAATTGAAAGTTAAATTACAAGAATATCAACACTTGGGGATGATAAAGGCATCAGTTTACCTCTTTTTGTGCTGAAACCATGGCAGCATAAAACTTCCTATGCCAAATTTCCTTGCCTATGTTTTGATTTTGTTTTTTTTCATTGACATTAAGGAATGATGGTGCTTTGCTGCTTGGTCTAAAAAATTTGGCCTCTCCCTTCACAGTTTTCCTTTCAGCAATCCACAGGCATCACAGGGGTGGAGGAAAAATAATTGGCCTATAACTTTGCCCAGCTCGGGGAAAACACACAATTAGCATTGCTGCAAATTGCTCCTGGATTAAATTGGTGAGTTGAAAAGTGGAAAAGCCAAAGACCCCTGGAAATTGGAACATTTCCCTCTTTGCCTTGGGATGTTTATGATCTGAAGGCGTCACTTGTATATCTCTGGGCCTTGTTTCCCTAATGGAGCATCCCTTGGGAATTTTCTCCATTGGAGACATCAAAGCCAAGCGGGATAAACTGGCATGGGAGCACGGGGGAAAAGGTGAAGGCTGTGGGAAACGATGCCTGCAGGCTCTGTGTTCTACATCAAATGCAGGCTCTCCCCAGCCTTAAAACCAGAGCCCCATAAAGCTCTGGGCGAGCTCCTTAATGGGTGTAAAATTCCTTGCTGCCCTCGTTCCCACAGCCTCTCACCTGGCTGGGGCTGGGAGAGCAGGGCCATGGGGCTAGCTGGAACCCTCCCAGGGTTAGGGAACTGCTCCAGCCCTCCCCAGGTGCCAAGGCGAACATCCTGAGGAGGGACGTGCCCAAATCTCCCGTTAAATGGTGGCAAATGAGGCAGCTCTTTGCCTTGGGCTTCCAGGTTTTGTAGTGTGGGGAAAAAAGGAGGGTGTGGAGAGGTGAGGTGGAATTCTGACCGACCAACCACCTCTCTGGTGCACTCTGGTGCCCAGCTCCTTCCTTTAGAGCCCCCTGGAGTCCCTCCCATGGGTTTTTTGTTCCATGTCCAAGACCCCAGGTGGTTCAGCCAACAAGGATCAGGCACGAGGGGAGCAGCAGGCACGGAGCCCCTTGGAACAGAGACTTCCTGAGGTCAAGGGGCTGGGAAAAAGCCATTCCCAAAGGATTGAAAATGCTGACCCACTCAGCTGTCCATTTTCTCCCCAATGGGTGGGGAGATGCCAGCCCTGACCCACCCCATGGCAGGGGACAAACCATTCCCTAAACCTGCCTCGCTCCCTCGGTGCAAAACACGCCCCAAACCAGCTGAAATGTCCCTTGTTCTCAGAGAATGCTACCAAAACAACCCTGGGGAGCTGAAACATCTGACTTCTAATGGAAACAGAGTAATTTACTGCAGATTCTGCCTAGGAAATGAGAATTTTGCCCCTGTGGGATGGGTCTGGCCCTGCCCCAGGTCTCAGCTCTGGGAACCAGGGGCAGAGAAGGAAGGAGCTCTTTCAAAGCACATAAAAATTGTCATCTGGAGAGGGCAGCCACCAAGGAGCTGCACGTTTTGGGGGTTTTTTTGTTAAATAATGGAGAGATGTGGGCTTTTTTCCTTAGCTGCGGGCTGTGGGAGCTGTTGAGCTGAGTGCTGTGTGTGACAGGGACAGGGGATGGGATGGGACAGGGGCAGGTGGAAGGGATCTGAGGGATGCTGTAGGGAACAAGTGGCTGAGAGGCAGCTTGAGGTCATGCACAAGCTCAGGGCTGGCTCCTCCTCACGGACCCATGTCTGTCCACCTTGGTGGGAGGGAGGGGCAGGGCTGCCAACACCTCTCAGCCCTTCCCTCCAGGCAGGTTTTGTCTTTTCAGAGGCCTTGGGCTCTGAGGAATTCCTCCTCATCCCATCAGTGAGTGCAGCATGCCTCAGTCATCTTCAAACTGTGGTGTTTTCAGAGACCCCCAACAAAGGGAGGAAATGATGAACCTCCATGTTCTTAGAAGGCTAATTTATTATTTCATGATCTGTATTATATTAAAGAATGCCATCCTAAACTATGCTACAGAACAGAGAAAGGATACAGACAGAAGGCTAAAAAGAGAATAATGAAAGCTCATGACTCTCTCCTCAGAGTCTGACACAGCTTGGCTGTCAGTGGTCAATAAGTCAAAACAATTCACAGCCAAAACCAATCAAACAACGACCTGTTGGTAAACAATCTCCAAACCACATTCCAAAGCAGCAAAACACAGGAGAAGCAAATGAGATAATATTGTTTCTCCTTTTTCTCTGAGGCTTCTCAGCTTCCCAGGAGTGACATCCTGGGCAGAGAGATTTTTCAGAAGATGTGATAGTGACATTCAAACCCTACCATTTTCCACCCAGCAGTGCTCAGGAGGGTTTGGAAAGCCTGTGGAAACAGCTCCATACTGGCATCATAATGCCCTTGTGTTATAGGAACAGTGAATTGGCAGGTGTGGGCTGTCCTGGGTGGGATGGACCACAACCAAAAGCCTGGACACAGCAGCACACTGGGGATTTTCCTGATTAAATCCTGCTCCCCCCACCCCAAAGGGAAACTGTTTAACTTTGTGGGGGAAGTCAAGCCCTGGAACACAAGGAAATGCCAGATTTATAGCTGCCACTGTAATCTCACACATGTGCTTTGATGCAGCCGTCAGTAACCTGACTCCCAGAGCTTTTCCTAGAAGCCTGCACTGGTAGCTGAGTTTTGGCTGCCCACAGAAGTTTGGATCAGGCATTTCCAGCCTTGGGATGCCTCATTCTCCCACCCAGGTGATGGGAGTGTGTGCAAGGTCAGGGTGCACAGGGGTGGCTTTGAGGGCACTGCACCCAGCAGCTGGCAGGGATTGTCTCTGCTCCCAGGAAATGCATTTTTCCAGGGAGTTTATTTTTCCAGGCAGTTTTGAAGCATGGTGGCATCTGAACCCGAGGCTGAGCTCTGAGCATCCAGTCTGGGAAGCCCCAGGAGTGCATGTCCACTGATCCCACCTGTGTTTGCTACAGCAGGAGAGAAAGCAGAATATTCTTTCTGAGACAATGGGCTTCATATCTTGTTGATCCATGACTCTGTTTAGGAATTAATGTTAGAGGTATTCCCTGGCTGCAGAGCCCAGCACCAGCACGCTGTGGGCAAGTTGTGGTGGGGCTAAGGGAGTGCAGACTGGATGGGAAGGCTGGGAAATCAAGGCACTGAGTGAGAAATCCCTTGGTTTTGGGGTAAGAATGAGCTCCATCCTTGTCTCCTTCTCCAGGGCTGATAGAAACAAAGGAGAAGGCCATGAATAAAAAAAACCAAAACAACAACTAATGGAGCTTCTTTGTAAAAAGACATTGGATAATGCTTTGGATGGGATGCCCGGAATGTGTGGGATCACTCCAGGCTTCCAGCTGCCTTCATAGCTGCAGGAATTTAGGGTTACTTGCATTGCCTCAAGGTAGAAGCTATGATTCCAAGGAGCTGAGGGGATTCATATCCTTTGGAAGGAGAAATGACACATCTAGCGAGGTGGGATGTGTCTCCCAGCTCCAGGAGCTGGGCACGGACGTGACTCAGGGGGATTCATCGGAAATTACTCAGGGAGCTGTCAAAACACAGCTCCATTGCCCTCGGAAATTGGTCATTGGAGGCAAATTTGTCAGCAGATCACTTGGAACTGATTTGACCCCGTGTGGTGGCAGATCTGAAGGCTGAATAATCGCCTGCTCGACCTAATCTTGCAAAAATCTTCACACTAATGACTAATAGAAGTTCCCTGCTTAAAGAAAACATCTGCACGTTGCAAATCTCGAATGTTTGGAGGTCCCCGGTTAAGACCATCCCTGAAAAACAATTTTCATTTTCTCAGTGATTTACAGTGCTCAGTTTACTGTGCTGCCTTTTAAGTTGTCTGCTGGGATCCACTTCACACATGTCAGAGGATTCCTGTCTATCTCAGCCTGGGATTTCAAATTGGTCCCTTGGCCTCATTAATATAATTCCAGCAGTGACAACTCTCAACTAAAGATGCAAAAAAAGGGAGAGGCTGCAGGAAGACAGATGAAAACCAGGCTTTCCTTGGAAAAGCAAGTGTTGACTCGCTCCCACTCCATAAATACCTCTTTGGGGAGAAAATTTTGGATGTGAGAGTGTATTCTGCAGGTGAAGACACAGGGATGCAGCAGCTCAGGAGAAGGTTGTCAGAAGGCCACAATTCCACAGCAGGGGAGGCCATTCCCATTCTCACCATTCCCATTCTCACCATTCCCATGCTGCTCCTGGGTTGCACTGAAACCACTTTGGACATGGGGAGAAATAAACCTGATTTTTCAGACTCATCTTGGTTCACTTTAGGACTGGATGAGCTCTCCATGGGGAGAGAAAAGAGGAGGGAGGATGTTATTCCAAGGAAAAAGGGACCTCTGGACGACAGATTTGGAAGCAATGAGAGGGAGAAACCAGGAGGAGAAATGCAAACAAAAATGCAGTTACAGGAGGAGAAAATGCAAACTTTGGAGCTCACCTGATGTGGCTCCTTGCCAGCCAGAGGGGCAGGAGCCACAGGAAGGAGCTGTGAGGGTTAAACCATGGCCACAAACACCCACCACAATATTTCCATTTCACGTGTCCTTGGGTGTTGTGTTCACTGAGCTGCAGATCCATTTCCTTCCCAAATGAGAGGCTGACAGTGGGAATTTTTGACCAAAAAGAGGAGATATCTGAGGGCCTTGCCCACTGGAATCTTTGAGGTGTTGGAGATGGAAAAGAACGTGGAGGGCAGTGGGTAAAAGCATGGAAATGGAGAGTCAGTGCTCCATCAAAGCTGTTTGCCCAAATCCATGGGCAGGAGTGGGTAAATGTGGGAATGAAAACCTTGGCCACAGAGCCAGGGCACTCCTCCCCAGCACCAAAATCCCACATGTTCTGCTGCTAATTATTCCCTTCATTCCCATGGGAAGAAGGGCAAGGCAAAGCAAATTGGCATTCCGGGACATTGGGAACCACTGGAACAAACTGGGATCAGGAAACACAAGGACAAGCTGGGGTTCAAAGGGTAGGAATGCAGGTTCCCAAATAAAGGGGTGATTATGTGAGCATTTAAGGTGGGATTAGAATTGTAGGTGATAATTGTAAGCAGCTGGAAAAGGAGGGCCGTAAAGAGCCAGAAATAAAATAAAAGACAGGTGGAAAAAAAAGAACAGATGAGAGAGGAGTGGTGGGAATCCAGCCCCAATTAAAAATAGGAAAACAAATGCTCTGGTGCACCTCATTTCAAAGGACCATTGTACAAATGCATGAAATGAGGTGTCCTGTGAGGTGCTGTGACTCCAGCTGGCTTCTCCCACATCTTCCTGGGTTCGGATTTGAGTGGGAGCCCCTGGTCCCTGGAGAAGGGATCTTCTGCAGGGCTACCTCTGTGGTAAGTGCAGTCTTTGGAGTCTTGCTGAAATGGCCCTGCTGCACCACAGGGCTGTGGAAGAGTGGGGAACCATTCTTGATGCTTCCAGCATTTTCTTCAGAGTCCACAGTGCCTTCTTAGCCAGCTGCTGAGGGCTTAGAGGGAAAAAACCTTCCCAGATTTTGTCCAAAGCACTGAACATCCCATGCCTGGAGCTGGTTTTCATCTTTGCTGCAGCCTTGGAGCTGGGATTGAACCAGGGGGGTTTTGCATCTCTTACAGGTCTGGCTCCTGGAGCTACAGCCCACCACTGTCCTCATATATTTGTTAGACCCACAGAACCTCAGTCTCAGTCCTGTGGCTGACCTGGGCACCCCCTGCCAAAGGAAAAGCCAATTCTGGCCATTCTTGTGGGGCTGGGCCACACCTGAGGCTCAGGAAATTGACTTTCACCTGCAGCTTGGACCCGCTGAAAAATGAAAACTTTGATACTTCCAGTTCTGATCCTTCAGGACTTTTATCCTTGTATTTCCAGTTCTGATCCTTCAGGACTTTTATCCTTGTCTTTCCTTCCCCCTGCTTTAGAAACCCTTTGGAGCTAAAGGTAACAGCACATGGCAGAAAGCATAAAGCTCAAACCCAGTTGAACCTGAATTTAAGTTTGGTTTAACCTAAATTTGCTTTTCAGAATAAGAAGCTACCCCAAGCCCTACATGCACAACCTGATGTCTCTGCTGCATCTCTTTCCTAATTCCCCTTCCCAGAAACACCAGACTGATGGAAAATCAATGTGTGTTTAGGCCATGGAGGAGGCAAGGAGGTGTCCTGCACTTCCAATCCAAGTCTGGGGGGTTTCAGCCCTGTGACACCTCACAGGAGCCCAGTGAAGAAGAGGAAGCAAATTTTTAGTGGGAACAACCTGGTCTAGTGGAAAGAGGTTGGAATAAGATGGGCTTTAAGGTCCCTCTCAACCCAAACCATTCTGTGATTCTATCAGTCTACAAGAACATTTCCTTTGAGGCCAGAGGATCTAAAGAGTTCTGAAGATATTTCTCCTTCTCCACCCCAAAAAAGAAAGAAAAAATAAATCCTAAAAATATTCTGTTGAATGAAGCTGAAACCAGCCTTCTCATCGCTGTGAATGCCTGTGACAGAGTAGGGAATTGTGGAATAAATGTCTGGTTCACAGCTTGGAAGAGACTGATGGAAACAGGGGGAGAAGGTTTGAAGTTGGAGACCCTGGTCAGGTCTGCTCTGCTGGGGAGGGTTTGGCCATTTCTGTCATGTAAATAAAGGAATATCAGCTCCAAGCAGGGGCAATGGTTCAGTGATTTGGGGTTTGGGAGGTCACCACTCACATTTTGGCTCTTCCAGACCCTTGTCAATGTGAATTTGGGCTCCTGTCCAAAACGTGGCAATTCAGCCAGTGTTCACACAATGAAACTGGAACCAGTGCACCCACAGCTCACCACAGCTCTCTGTTCTGCTGGGTCACCTCAACTCCTTTAAAAGAAAAAAAATCAACCAGAAAGAGAAACTAAAAACACAGCAGGGACAGCACATTTCCAGGCCTGCAGTCTCTTGTGACTTTTAAAGTTGTTCTAACTGCTTTGCTTCCCCTTAAAATGTTTCAGGCAGCCCTGGAAAGTGGTGGCTGAGAGGGTCCAGGGAGAGGGCCTGGGTGTGATCCACCCTTGCACTTTTCCAGCTTGGCTGTAAAAAGGTGTTGGACATTTTAAGAGGTGCATCTGCCCCGTGTCCAGCTCCCTGCAGGAAACCAGGGGGCCAAGCTGGTTTTCCTCCAGCTTTTTGCCATGAGTGGTGGATGTTCACTGCTCTGCCATCAGAGCATCTCCCACTGACATCAGTAAAGCTTTTCCTCTGCCTTTAGGCTTAGACTAACCCTTAAATCCAGCAGGTGCAGTTGGGTTGTACTAGCTGATTCTTCAGCAGGTTTTGGATGCTCCTTTTTTTTCTCACTGATTCTATCCAGAATGTGGGTTTTGCTTCTTGGTGGATCTAAACTGAAGGAAGAGGGGAGCAGGAGGGAGGTGAAGCTCTTGTTTTCCTGTGGGCATCACCTCAGATCTGTGTCAATTGGGGGTTTATTTGCCCCTCATTAATATCAGGGCCAGTGTTTCTGTTGGGTTTAGCTTGCACTGTCTGTGTCCATGTCATCCATCCTCAGGGATGCAGTGATGCCACGTCTGTGTCTCCCAGGAACTGTCTACCCCACCAGCCCCCCAGCTGCTTGTGAGGGCTTTTTAGCCATTAAAAAAATCTTAAAAAAAAAAAAAAAATCAGCCACTCATCTTCTGGTTTTCTTGCAGCTCCTTCAGCTGCCCAGTGATAGGAGGGAAATTCCAGGGGAGACTTTCAGTGACCAGGGACCTCGTGCAAAAAGCAGGGAAAAAATGCTGCAAGGGTGATGGGGAGCACAGTAGGACAGTGAGAGAGATGCAGGCAGGGGTGAAGGTCAGGCTGGAACAGCTGTGGAACCTCTCCCCAATTTCTCTCAGGCTTCATCCAGCTGACCCCTTGGCACCTCTCACCCTGCAGCCAGCACCTTCACACAGCACAGGAGCTGTCAGCAGGGGCTCAGGCATGCTCCAGTGACCCAAACCTGGCACATCCCCTTTCTCTTGCAGCTGAAAGGAGGGCTGGGGGCACTTTGAGCAGGCTCTGAGCTGTGAGAGCTTGGGAACAGGCTCTCCATGGATGTGGCATGCACTCCTTGAGGTGGGGAGCAGTTTGGGTTTAAAAACTGGGGTTTACGCCCTGTTTTTAGGAGGGTGGTGTCTCTCAGCGTGTGTGTGAGCACACCTGGCTCCTCCACTCAGGAATTCAGGGGTGCAAACATCTGGAGGAGCTGTGGGAGAGATCCTGGCTCCAGGGACGTGGCTGAGGGAGCAAATGGCACTGAGGTGTCTGCTTCCCTTCCTGGCCTCCCCTCCACATGCCCCCAGCCCGGGAGACATGGGAAGCACATTGCTGTGGGGTTTTAAAGGACTTGGCAGTGGGGGAAGTGTCAGGGGAAAGATAAAGGCAGAGGTACCTTTTCTTGTGGTGTGAGCTGAAGATTATTGCAGGTTTGGGGCTCTTGGGCAAGGATTTCGCAAGAGAGTCTGTTTTGTAACTCTTTTTTTTATTTATTTTTTTATTGTTTCCTCTGAAGACAACATGCTTGGCTGGCTCATTACAGCACTTCCCAAGAATTTGTCCTAGGACAGGATTCATTAATGGGGCTGTCAGCATGTTGGTTTCCCACCACAGTTCTCTTTCATGGCCTCCCTTGGGAAAAAGGATCTGCCATGGGGAAAATGCTTATGGTGATGGGCAGGATGCAATCTCCTTTTCCTCAGAAGCTGCACTGGTTTTAGGGATGAAAAGATGTTTACAAGGGCTTTAGCCTAAAACCTTTTGGAAGTGGTTGCAGTTCGGGACACTCGTGCATGTCAGCAGCAAATATCATTTTGGTTACCTGTTGTTCTGACCTGAGAGAGGATCCAGGGAAATGCCTGGAGAAAATATTTGAGGAAAAAAGCAGAGGCTGTTCAGCTTGGATTGTGGTTGTCCTGAGCAGGGCCAGGAGCTGGACTCGATGAGGATGGAAATACTTTGTCTCCTATCCTGAAGTCCTTTGTGACTTCAAAGCGGTTTTTCTTGGTGTCTGGACCCAGCCTGACCTTTGTGTTTAGGATCTCCTTGCAGTGACATCCTTGCACTTTGGGAGCCCTGCAGAGATCACCTTGCTGGCTTTCTCCAGATTCTCTCCTTGGAGCAGGTTCTTGGCAGGACATCAGGGAAGTGGGATGAGCACGGCTGCTGCTGGTTCCTGGGGGTTCCATTGCCTCCCTGCCACCTTTCCCCTGCCCTTTTTAGGTTGGAAAAGCCCTCAAAGACCATGGAGTCCAAATGTTGTCCCAGCACTGCCAAGGCCACCACCAGCCTTGTCACCAAGTGCCACATCCCCAGGGCTGTAAAATGCCCCTAGGGCTGGTGGCTGCACCGCATTCTGTGGAGACACTTTTCCGAAAATCCCATCTTTCCACACAGCTATCCCACTTTCTCACGGCACATGCTCTCCCACCCAACTCTTCTTGCCACATATGACTTGCATTAGCCCTAATGGGAACTTTCCATGCAAATCTCCCACTCAGCTAGCAGGGATGGCTCCTGCTCGACAGGATAATCTCACCCATGTGGAGAGCTTCTCAACTAGGGTGGCTTCATAGCTCAGCACAATTTAAACTCACTAACCTAAAGTTTAAAAAAAAATAAAATTAAAAATTAATGCTTCATTTGTGGGCAGCACGTGCAAATGGGAACTGCTGGGTAGACCTAGAAGGAGAGACAGTCACAGCAGTTAAGGGAGGAGCTCCCCAGAGATGACATTCCAATATTCCTGGCTTTTTTTTCAGGAGCTGGAAAGATCCAAGTATCTTTGTGTGGCAAATGTCTTCCATCCAGGAGTGTTTTCACAGCAGACTTGTAGCATCTTCTGCTTCCTGCAGTCGCATAATCATGGGGTCACAGGATCATGGAATGGTTTGGGTTGGAAGCGACCTTCAAGTTCATCCCATTCCATCCCACCCCTGCCATTCCAGGGACACCTTCCACTGTCCCAGGCTGCTCCCAGCCCCTTCCAGCTTGGCCTTGGGCGCTGCCAGGGATCCAGGGGCAGCCCCAGCTGCTCTGGGCACCCTGTGCCAGGGCCTGCCCACCCTGCCAGGGAACAATTCCCAATTCCCAGTATCCCATCCATGCAGTGGGAGCCATTCCCTGTGTCCTGTCCCTCCATCCCTTGGTAAACAGTTCCTTTGGGATGATCCACTCAATCCTCAGGATGGGTTGCTACACTCAGGATTGAAAGCAAGATCCAGAATCAGATATAATTATTGGTGAGATTTTCTCCAGGATACCAAAAAAAGAAGTGTTTCATATTGCACAGTGCCTGTCTTCTGTGGAGTTTTTGTCCTTAAACACTTTGGGACTTTGAGATGGCCCTGGGAACAGAAACCACGTTGGGAACAGCTCTAAGGATGATAAGTTAATGTATCCCAGGAGCTGTATGTGTTCACCTTTATTATTTCTTTAAATCTGGCATTTTCCTCTTTTTATTTTTTTTTTCAATTTGAGGGATGCAGGCTTGGAGCTTCAGGCTGGAATGGAGTGGAATTCAGGTGTCTGCACCCAAAATGTTGCTGCAAGCCTGGGGGAGAAGGGTGGGGAGGGGGTGCTGCTATCACAGTGTGCATCCCATGAGAAAAACCTGGCCAAGTCCTGGCAAAGGGATGTTCCCAGATGTGCTACAGAGACTTTGGATGTGCACATTTCCCTTTCCCTTCTTTGTTCCAGAGAGGAACATTTCACCCACGACGGCTCGGCCATGCTGCCAAAAAAACAGCGCCTTGCATGATGAGAGAGGGAGATGCTCCTTGAAAAAAAACCAAAATGATGCCTTTAAAATGTGAAGTAAATATAAAAGGGGAAAAAAAGCAGAGCCAGATGCGTGAAAATCCCCATAAATTGTGGAGATTTCTGCACTGGGATGGAGTCACTCAGTCGGGAAGGTTGATGTTCCTCGAGGAATGACACAGGGAGGTTGTCCAAGCCCTGTCCCAGCAGCAGGACAGCCTGGCTAAAATCCATCCTCTCCCCCAGGATGTGCCCTCAGCTCACCCCTCAGCTGCCCATGGCACACAGGGCTGGGGGTGAAGCTGGATGTGCTCAGGCTTGAGAGAGAGGGGAGGAGGGATCCCTCCACTGGAATGGGCTTCCCAGGGAACTGACGGAGTCACCATCCCTGGCAGTGTCCCAGGCCAGCTTGGACAGGGCTTGGAGCACCCTGGCACGGGGAAAGGTGTCCCTGGCCATGGCAGGAGCTGGCACTAGATGATCCTGAAGGTCCCTTCCAACCCACACCATCCCATGTGGTTTGGGTTTGGGCATCCCCACGAGGAGCCTGGTGGGTTCTCTTCCAGTTTGGGATGTTCTGTGGCTGTGATCAAAAATGAATTCTCCTCCTCATGGTGAACGTTGTATCCTGGCTCCTGCACCCATCACGGGCAGGAGTGCTGAGAATTGGAGCTCATTCCTGATGTGCTGGTGCATGGAATTGTCCCTGCTCTTGCAGACTTGTTGCAAGACCTGCCTTGTCCAGATCAATCTGTACTTTGGCTACATTTTGGACACTACAGCTGGCCCTTTTTTCACTCTATGCATTTTATGCACTTTTTTCACTATTTTCACTTTTTTCACTTTTTAAACTTCTTTAATTTTTTTTCACTTTTTTCACCTTTTTCATTTCTTTCACTTCTTTCACTTTTTTCACTTTTAAATTTTTTTCACTTTTTTCACTTTTTCCACTTTTCTCACTTTTTAGACTTTAATTTTTTCACTTTTTTTCACTTTTTAAACTTCTTTAATTTTTTCACTTTTTTCACTTTCTCACTTTTCTCACACGTTAAACTTCTTTTTTTTTTTCACTTTTTAAACTTTAATTTTTTTCACTTTTTTTCACTTTTTTTCGCTTTTTCCATTCTTCCACTTTTTTCACTTCTTTCCCAGCCTCTTCAGCCCCCAGGGCTCTCAGCTTTGCCACTGCTCCTGCTCACTGAAACTCTGTGATTTTGCTCCCTCAGCCCTCACATTTTGAATCCCTGTTGCTGTGGGGGAGAGGAAGTTGCCTTCCACACCCTGGATGCTATGAAGGAAAATCACCAACTGTCTGATGATTTGTATTATTATTATAATATTTTATAATTATTATTTTTTAATATATTATTATCATTTTTTCTCTGCCCTTAGAGCACTGAGAGTAATGAATGTGCAGAAAGCCAAGGAGACAGGACACCTATTATAAAAATAAAGGCAGAACTTGCCCCCAGCATTCACAAATCACTGGGAAGCCAAACCCCAGCCCCAGAATGATCCCTTCAGCCTGGACGTGTGCTGACACACAGGCACTGCATGGAAATCCCACCCCAGGGACACCAGGAAAGGTAATTCAGCAAAAAAACAGAAGTTTGGGGTAAATCCCTCCATCCTTGGCACTGGTGTTTGGGCAAGAGGAGAGGAGGATGGGGAATGCAAGGTGGGCTTCCACCTGCATCTCCCTGGGGAGCTGCTCTGCATCCCACCTGGTCTGGAGGGTGGGTTAACTTCAGATGTTGGGGAGGAATTCTCTGCTGGGAGGGTGGAGAGGCCCAGAGCAGCTGGGGCTGCCCCTGGATCCCTGGGAATGTCCCAGGCCAGGCTGGATGGGGCTTGGAGCAGCCTGGGATAGTGGGAGGTGTCCCTGCCATGGCAGGGGTGGGATGGGATGGGATGTGATGGGATGGGATGGGATGGGATGGGATGGGATGGGATGGGATGGGATGGGATGAGCTGATCTTTAAGGGATGGGATGAGCTGATCTTTAAGGGATGGGATGAGCTGATCTTCAGGGAATGGGATGAGCTGATCTTCAGGGGATGGGATGAGCTGATCTTTAGAGGATGGGATGAGCTGATCTTCAAGGGTGGGATGAGCTGATCTTTAGGGGATGGGATGAGTTGATCTTCAAGGGTGGGATGAGCTGATCTTCAGGGGATGGGATGGGATGGGATGGGATGGGATGAGCTGATCTTTAGGAGATGGGATGAGCTGATCTTTAGGGTCTCTTCCAGCCCAAACCCTTCTGGCAGGTCACTCGTTGAGTTTCAAGGACCCAGAGGGAGGGTGCTGGCCACATGGACTCTGTTCTGCCCCTTTCTGCTCCCCTGGAACCATCCTGTGCTCAAACACGAGCAGAGCCATCTCATCTGGCTCCGAGCTCCACTCGGATCAGCCCAGCTTTGAAAAGCCCGGCCCTCGCGGCCAGCTCTGTTTGTCGCTGATGGAAGATCACGGATGGCAATTAGGGAGCCGATTCAGCCCAAACAAATCTCCCTGTCCTTGTGCCTGACGGAGCTTTTTGATGTCTTTCCAAAAGGATCCGCCGGGGAAGGAAGGGCAACACCTGCGGCAGGACAAAAGGGGTGGCAGGAGGAGCGCTCAGGATGCTGAGTCTGGCTCAGACAGCTCCAGGCACAGCCCTGTGCGGACCTCGGAGCTGTCAGGTGCACAGCAGCCTCCTCTTCCTCCTTTACATCGAGATGAAAGGGGGAAAACGAGCCCATGAATATCAAAAGAGCAGATGATTGCAGCCAGTGGCCGGCACAGGCTGTGCTTTCTGTGCTTTGCAAAGCGAGCCAGGAGACAATTAAGGTCTAATGGCAATTAGACCCCTAAGAGTAATAAAATAAGTCGGATTTATTCTCTGTTAGAAACCACAGCCTGATGGATTTAGTCCTTCCCCAGGAAACAGCTCCTTCTTTTCTTTTCTTTCACTCTTCTTATTTTGATTGTTGTTTCCCCAAGCTTAGCAGGGGTTTGCTGTTTTCTCCATGAAAAATGAGCTTCTCTGCTCTTCCATAAACCCCCAATAAAACCAACAAAGGGAAAAAAAAAGTAATTGGAAACTGATATTTCTGTGAAAATTGTCTCGGGGCAGGGCAGGAGGGAAAAATGTTTTTCATTAAATGTTGTGAATGAGATTTTTTTACCCTCTCCTTTCAAGCACTGATCCTGTGGTCTCCCTCCTGATAAGCAGTGTAAATATATCCTTGACCTTGCCCCTGCTTGATCCTCTTTTTCTCTGTGCCAGGATCTCTCCAGATCTCTCCAGCAGCCTCCTCAGGCCACGTTATCTCCTGAAATGTAGGACTTTGGGATGGAGAAGCCCTCCAAAACCATCGAGGCCAGCCCACCACTAACCCACATCCCAAGTGCCTCACTCCAGGAATGGTGATTCCAATTCCTTGGGCAGCCTGCTCCAATGCTTGCCATGCAAAGAGGATGGATCTGGCTGCAGAGAGGGCAGGGAAAACCCCACAAATCAATCCTCAGAAGCCCCAAAACACCTCGGAAACTTGGGGTTTTTTTGGGGGTTTTTTGTTTGTGTGGGGTATTTTTGTTGTTGTTGTTTTGGGGTTTTTGGGGGGTTTTTGGGGGGGATTTTTGTGTTTTCCTTTTCTTTTTTCATTTCAGCATTTCAAGTGTAAGATTTAATGCTAAACTGACAGGCTTAACTTGTGAAGGAACTGGCGGATCTTGAAAGAATTGTGTTTTCTTCCCCCCCTCCCCAAGGAGGCTGCGGGTGCCACGGTTGGTTCCCCAGTGCAGTGATAGATGGCACTCTGTGCAGGCAAGCCCTCCCATATCTGAGTGCTGAAGCAGCCCCAGGTCTGCTTCCTATCAAGAGAACATTTTGTCACACAGAAATTGAAACAGCATGGGCACCACACGCAGCAATGGGAAGGAGAATTGGACGTGAAATTCATTTTGCCCCTGGAGGAAGGTGGTTTCTGCTGCCCTGGTTCACAGGGGATGCTCATTTCATTGCCTGGGGGTTGCCCACTCCTACATTTCGCCTTTGGTTCTGGGGAGCAGTGGGATTGCAATGAAATCAGGGAAAAAAAATCAGGAAAACCCCAAAGCAGCAACACCCCCTGCCCCTGCAAGCTGAACTGAAGGAGCTGGTTTGACTGAAAGGGAATTATCAGAGTCAGGGATCACCTCAGCTTCTCAAGTCCTTCTGGAACCCAAGAATGAAGAATAAATGTCACTATTTGGGCACTGAGTGTCTCTATTTTAAAGCAGTTATTTCCTTGAATGAATGCCTGTGAAGGACACCAACAGTGTCTGCTCCATGCACAAATATCCAAGGAGCGCATCCCAGGGCACTGGACCTGTCTGAATGAACCAAGGTGAGCAGGGAAACTCCTGCTTTGGCAAGGAAACTCCTGGTTTTCTCTGTGCATCCAAAGAAACTGGCAAGCCTCCAGGGAGAGTTGACTTTTTGGGGATGTCTTGTGTCAAAACTGCGGTGAAGCTTCTTCGAGGTCTCCCAGGAAATGAGCTGCCCAGGGAAGTGGTGGAGTCGCCATCCCTGGAGGGGGATCCGAGGCATTTGGAGGCAAAACTGGCTAGGGAATTGTTCACCAAGAAACAGCACCTGATTTGACAAAATATTGGGGTTGAGGATGTGAAGTGAAGCTGTTAAAGACAAAATTGGCCAGGAATTCCTCACCTTCTCCTAATTAATGAGGGGTGCTTCGAGGTGTGTTCTCTTTGGACATCTCCTTCTGTTCTTCACAGGAAAGTCATCTTAAAGACTTCTGGGTTCTATAAATGTCATTTCCCAGTTGTCTCGTGGCTGCTCTGGGTCTGAGGCTTTCCTGCCTTTGGTTTGGAAGCAACTGTTGCTAAGGGACATCCAGAAAGCCGACGGGATGATTCCGGAAAAAGGGATGGCAGGCAGAGTCAGCCTGTGCTATGCTCATGATGGGAACAAAAAAAAAAACTCAAAAAACCAAAAGTAAGTAAAAAATGAAAGGCCAGGAGCTGCAGTGCTGGTTTTTGAGAAGGATGTATCCAATTTCCTTTCCTGCCATGGACTTCCTAGACCACCTCGAGCTGTTCCCTGGGTGTCTGCCACCAGAGAGAGGCCTGAAGGGTTTAAAACCATGCAGAGCTTCTGGTTTTGGGGGGACCCATTTTGGGATTCTGGGGGGCCCAAAGGGAGCTTTTTGCAGAGCTCAGCCTGTGCCTGGAGCTGGATAACACCAGGCATTTCATCAGCCCTGCAGGATCACAGCTCGCCTGTGAACGCCGGCCAAGTGAAAAAGGGCCAGTAATGCCTTTCTTTTTTCCTTCCCTTGATTGGCTTAAGTCAGTATTTTTAGCATTTTCTATTTAAACATGAGCTCAGAAATCAGAGCAGGTATAATCACCCACTCCAGCACGGGGTGAGTTATTGCAGCCCCGCTCTGAACCCGCGGGGATTTGGGGAGCAGAGTGGGGAGGAATTCGGTGCCAGAGCCGGAACAAGGAGCCCTGGGCTGGGCTCTGAGCAGAGAGCCAGCCGGGCACTGCCTTCAAAAGCCAGCAGCCAGCATGGAACAAATTAAAAAGGGAAGCAGCAAACTCCTCTGGGGTTCCATAATCGCCTGAACATTCCTCTGGGACATCTGAAGCCGGCAGGGAGAGGGAAGGGGGGCAGGGGGTGCTGAAAAAAAAAAGTGTTTCTGCCTGAGGAGGAATGTTAGCAATAAAAAGGGACCCAAACGGGTGTGCCACAGCCTGCATTAGTCACAGAGCAGATGTGCAGCCTCCACTTTCCCCCCCTTGCTTTCTCCCCTGCTTCCTTCCTCCCTCTCCTTCCTCTTCCTCCCTCCCGCAGCAGTTCCACCTGCGGGATGCAGGGCTGGGGGTGTTTGGTGTCTCGGGTCAGGGGAGGAAACAATTGCCCCAAAAATCGGTTTGGGACTGGGGGTGGGAGGGAATAGTCCAAAAATAAACCACGTGGGAGTTTTATTTGGCTTTCTGCGTGCTGCAGGGAGCTCACAACGGGGTACAAATAATGAATTTTGGGGGGTTTTCCCTCTTTCTCAGACCCCTAGGATTCACAGGATGATCCCTTTCCTCTCTTTGAACCCCTTGGAGGAGGCACCAGGTGATGCCAAGTGGCTCTGGGGTCGACAGAAATGATCCAGATTGGTCCAGGCCAATTTTTATCTGCTTATTCAGAATGAAAATTGGTTTTTCTCCACCTGAGGAGGCAGGTCATCTGCTGCAAGGCCTCAGAAATTCTAATGGGAGCCAAGGAACCCGAATCCCTCTTGTCTGTGAGCTTTTAATGTCCCCTTGGCTTGCACCCCTCTGTGTGTGTGTGTGTGTGTGTCAAGAATGCCAAGTTTGGGTTTATTAAAGGAAGAAAAAGGGAAGAAATAAAAAAAATCCCAAGTGCCCAGAGCCCAAGTGTGACATAAGGAGCCTGGAGGCAACTTTCATCATGTTTTTAATGTGGTTTCCTTCATCTCCCTGGCCTGTTTGCTGCAGCAGATTGGATTTAGATGATGTTTTTACCAGATCAACGTGAGGATGCTCCCCCCGTCAGCTCCACCACCTCATGGCTGCACCTGAGAAGAACAAAAAAAATCCAAGTTATTCTTTCAATGCACAGTGTCATTTTGTCCTCGCACTAATTAAAACAAAATAAAGGCATTTGGCCTCTTTATTCATCTCTGGAGGGACTGGATGTAGTTGGATTCCCTGAAAGAAGTCCCAAGCCTTCAGAAGCATAAAATCCCAATTTCAGCCTCAGAATTTCCATGTCCATCCCAAAAGGAGAAATAGGAAAATCCCCCTCATGCTGCAACAATGCTGATGATCTCCAGGTCAGGGTTTTGCCTAAAAAATAAACACAGCAGAGCAACCTTTCCCAGCATTCCCTTGCTCCCGTGCCTGCTGCGTGTGCTGCGTGCATCCCTGATCCCTGCATCCCATCCCAGAGTGCATCCCAGATCTCTGCACACACCCCAGATCCCTGCAAACATCTCTGATCCCTGTGGGCATCCCAGATCCCTGTGTGCATCCCAGACCCCTGTGTGCATCCCTGTGCATCCCAGATCCCTGTGTGCATCCCAGACCCCTGTGTGCATCCCAGATCCCTGTGTGCATCCCTGTGCATCCCAGATCCCTGTGTGCATCCCAGACCCCTGTGTGCATCCCAGATCCCTGTGTGCATCCCAGATCCCTGTGTGCATCCCAGACCCCTGTGTGCATCCCAGATCCCTGTGTGCATCCCTGATCCCTGAACACATCCCAGATCCCTGTGTGCATCCCAGACCCTTGTGTGCATCCCAGATCCCTGTGTGCATCCCTGTGCATCCCAGATCCCTGTGTGCATCCCAGACCCCTGTGTGCATCCCAGATCCCTGTGTGCATCCCAGATCCCTGTGTGCATCCCAGACCCCTGTGTGCATCCCAGATCCCTGTGTTCATCCCAGATCCCTGTGTGCATCCCAGATCTCTGCACACATCGCAGACCACTGTGTACATCCCAGATCCCTGTGTGGATCCCATCCCAGAGTGCATCCCAGATCCCTGTGTTCATCCCAGACCCTTGTGTGCATCCCTGTGTGCATCCCAGCTCCCTGTGTGCATCCCAGAGTGCATCCCAGATCCCTGTGTTCATCCCTGATCCCTGCACACATCCCAGTCCCTGTGTGCATCCCTGTGTGCAGCCCAGATCCCTGCACCCTTCCCAGATCCCAGCACACATCCCTGATCCCTGTGTGCATCCCATCCCTGTGTGCAGCCCAGATCCCTGCACCCTTCCCAGATCCCAGCACACATCCCTGATCCCTGTGTGCATCCCAGATCCCTGCACACATCCCAGACCCCTGTGTGCATCCCAGAGTGCATCCCAGCTCCCTGCAGCTCTCCCTGCAGAGCTGGCTATGGGCACACAGGCAGGTTATTTTCCCTTTTCCCGCATGAAGGAGCAGTGGCTCACTTGCCAACCATTCCCACTGAATCCCATTTTCCTGATGGATGTGAGGGAGAGCAGGAGCTGGAACCTTGCAGCTAGACTAGGCTTAACACTGGGCTGGCTTAAACCCCTCCTGATGTTTACCAAGTGTGCAGCAGCAGGTTCTGAAACCCTCCTGTGGAACAGGAATGCCTGGGAATCCTTCTCCAGGAAACCCAGGCAATTGTGAAGGAGTTTGGGAGCACCACCTGGATTTTGGAGTTTTGGAGCATCTCCTGGGTTTTGGAGTTTTGGAGCATCTCCTGGGTTTTGCAGATGGGAAAAGAGCTCCAGCAACAGGGAAACAGAGAATACAAGGGGAAACAGCCTGGAAGCAGATCCAGGGTCTGCCCAGTGGTGATCCAGGGCAACCCTGGGAAGGAAATCACACCTTAAGTGGGGCCCAAGGAAAGATCCTGTGCCATGAAATCCCAGCAGGGATCCCAGGATGTCAGCTGGCAGGGCTTGCCCACGGCAAGGGACCCTTCAGGTCATCTCCAGGGGCTGGATGGATGGATTCCAAATCCAAGGTTTCACTTCCAACGGGCTCTCCATGGCCTGATGGAGCTGGGGTGAAGCAAAGGGAGCCTCTTCCCACAGGGAATTCTTGCCAAGGTGGAAATGGGTGGATCTGGCCAGGCTGCCAGAAACTTCTGCCAGGTCTTCAAAGGTTTTTCAAAGGTTTGGGTGTCCCCAGCTTGGTGCCAGAGCCTCAGAGGAGAGGGGGAGATGTTCAGAAGGTCGGGTTTGGGTGCATGGCAGTGACCTGGAGACACCACTGCTGAAATGTGAGTGTGGAAAGCAGGAATTTGGGGTCCTGAGGTCTGCTCTGGGCAGTTCTGCTCAGCCCTGGACTCTTTAGGAGCTCTCCAGGAGAGGTGTTTGTCCTGCCTGGAGCCTGCCTGTGCTTTGTGGAGTTCCATTCCATTTCTTGGCCGAAGCTGAGAACAAATGACCTCCCCCAGGCAAACACTTCACCCAAGGTCTGCTCACCCCACCCACAGCCCCAGAGCTTTCCCTCCATCCTTTTCAAGGTGAGGAGAGCCAGCTGAGCTGGTGAGCAGAGATATTTTCATTGTTTTGTACGTGGGAACTGGCAGATTTGGTGGCACACGTTCCTCTTTTTCCCAAGGGTGCCTGAGCAAGGAGCTCCTACCCCATCTCCCTCCTGGTCACCTGCTGGTCACCCCCTGGTTTTCTCCCTCCAGCTGCCACCTTGGCTCCCCCTCACCAACTGAGAAAATTACAGAAAAATTCCAGCTCTCTTTGGTTAGGAGGAATTCTTTGCTTCTTACCCACAAAAAAAAAGTGACACAGGGATGCCCAAAATCCCAAGGAAAGCTCTGGAACTCCAGAAACTGTGCCAGCAGAAGGTGTTGATCCAAGGGCTGGAGCCAGGCTGGGAGAGCTGGGGGGGCTCACCTGGAGAGGAAAAGGCTCCAGGGAGAGCTCAGAGCTCCTGCCAGGGCATGAAGGGGCTCCAGGAGAGCTTGGGAAAAGGGATGGAAGGACAGGACAGATGGGAGTGGTTTGTAACTGATAGAGGGCAGGGATGGGTGGGATATTGGGAATTGGGAATTGTTCCCTGGCAGGGTGGGCTGTGCCCCTGGATCCCTGGCAGTGCCCAAGGCCAGGTTGGACAGGGCTTGGAGCACCCTGGGATAGTGGGAAGTGTCCCTGCCATGGCAGATGATCTTTGAGGTCCCTTCCAACCCCAACCACTTCATTCCCTTCTATCTCAGGGCAGCAGCAGGAGGAGAGCCCAGCCCCAGGGATGAGCACTGGGAGCCTGCCTCCTGCCCAGACAAAATCCTTGGAATTTCCAGGCGGTTTGTCCTGTGCAGAGGCCATCACCTGCAGTAAATAAAGCAGCTTTCTTGAGCAGAGAGCAGGTTGTGATGGATGAGGAGTCAGCTGTGGCTGCAGCCACGGCCCAAGTGTTGGAAATGCCATTATGGAAGTGCTCATAAAAGCTCAGCAGGGCTGGGAAACTCTGCCTGCTGCTGCTGCTGTGCCTTCTTTCTGCACACTGGGCCTGCCCTGCTGTAAAACATTTAAAGAGGTGCCTTGATAGGAAAACAGTTTTTTGGTGCACACAGAAATCTTGATGCAGCAGGGCTGGATGTGCAGAGCCCCTGTTTTCTCCCAGGAGCTGGAGTGATGGATAAGGCACAGGCTCCAGGCACAGAGCTGGGGCAGGAACAGCCCTGGAAATGCTGGTGAGAGGCAGAGGAACCAGTGGAGCACACAAATCCCTGGGGAACTTTTGGGCTGCCCAGCTCTGCTCTGCTCTCCCTGGGTCTCCTCCTCCTGGGAGCTCCAGCTTCTGTGCTCAGCACCTGGAGAGGAATGGGGGATTTGTCTTTCCAAAGCAGCTGTGGGTCTGCTGGTGGGTAAAACCAGCACTGGGGGATAAAAGAAACAGCAGGAAGGATTCCACTGATTGGTGAGTGGGAAAAGATACTTGCTCTTACAAATAAACTTTAGGTTTGCTGAGAAACTAAATGGGACATTGAAAGATTAAAGAAGCAAATGGGAAGAAAAACCCCTGAATTCCATAAGAATTAAAAATTAAAAGGGAGGGCTGTACATTAGAGGGAAATCTCTGGTATCAGGTGTTTTGGGAAGTCTGAACCTCTCAAGAACCTCAAAAATTGGGAAAGAGTGTGGCTGGGAAATTGGGATAAGAAGGAGGCTGCATCCTCCAAAAATTGGAGAGACCCCAGGGGATGCCCCGTGGCCTCTCCCTTTATTGGAATAAAATCAAAGCACTCCTCTGTCTCCTTTTTTGGCACAAACCTCTGCTGTTTGTGGGTCAATTTTCCTGACAGCTGGGACCACCACAGCAGAGCTATTCCCAGCTCTCCTGCCAAGGACTCACCTCCCATCCTTGCCATGCACACTTCTTCCTAAAAAACCCCCAAACCCCACTCCTGCCAGCAGCTTTGGTTGGCAAGCCAGAGACAGTGCAAAGATCCTTGGTGACCATGGGGCTTCTGTTCTGAGTTTTGTGGGATCTCAGAGCCCCCCAAGACAGTGGGTGAGTGCCACACTGATAGCCACAGCTTTGTGGCTGCACTCCTGGCAATGACACAGCCAGCAGCGTGTCCTTGTGTGTTTCCCAGGATGCTTTAATTCCTGCTTCTGGAGACAAACCATGCCTGAAATTGCACATTATAAGCCCAGCTTGCTGAGGGTTTTGGTTTGTGCAGGTCTGACATCTTCCCCTCCAAACTGGCTGTCCTCTGTGAGCCAGCCTGTGCCTTTTTTTACCTCAGTGGCCTTCCCAAACACGCAATTCCAAACCCTGCCCAAGGCCCTCGTGGCTGGGCTCGGGGCTCCCGGTTCAAACGCGGAGCAGCGTCTGTAAAACTTTTTATATCATCTCCAGCAATATTAGAATCACATTCCCTTGACCATCCTTGGGAAAACACACTCCTGGGATGAAAGGAGGGGAACACATGGTATCAGTAAAAAGGGAGTTAACAGAGCATTCCAGGCAATAACATCACACTGCACGCTGCAGCAGCCAGCCAAGAAGTCACAATTGTTGGCACTCAGCGCAACACAGAGGTGCCCCCAGAGCTGCACTGAGCTCAGTCCCACTGTCAGTACAGCAAAAATCTGATTTAAAGTCTCCCTTCTCCCCAGGGATGCCCCTCAGGAGAGGATGCTGCTGCTGCAGGAGGGCTGAAGGCAGCAGAGGATATTCCCCAAGGCATCACCTGGGACTTGGGGTGGGAACCAGCAACGTTTTGACCTCCTCTCGTGAAACCAAAGGACACCCAGAGATGGAAGGGACCCCACGAGGACCACAGAGACCAATTCTTCCCCCTGCACCCCCAGGAATTCCATTCTGGCTCCCTGTCCTGCCACACAGAGGGGGAGTTAGCCGCCTCCCCCTTCCCTGCTGCCCCTTCCCTGCTCCCTTTTCCCTGCTCCCTTTTCCCTGCTCCCTTTTCCCCACAAGTCACAATTCCCAGAGGGGATGATCCTCCCGGGCTGTCCCCTTCTCCAGGAGGAGAAATGGGGGGCTTGTTTCTCAGCCCTGCTCTCCAGGGCCAGGCAGTGCCTCCAAATCCCCTCTTCTCCCAGAGCCACGATGGGTACCAGAGCTTCCCGCTGCCCTCTCACCTGCCCACCTCCATCCCGCCTGCAATTCCCCCCTTTTTTAGCCTCGTGGTGTTTTTATCCCCCTGGCACAGAGCAGGGGGGTTGGGGGTAGGTGCCTGGGGGAAATGTGGGGTCGGGGTTTGCAGGGCACAGCGAACCCACTTGGCACCCCCTGCGCCAGCCCCCCTCCCGACGCGGGGCCATGAAAAACAACTTCCCGTCAATAAACAGGAACAAAAGCTTGGAGAGCTCTTCAAAGGGATGAGTTATGTCGAAAATATGTTTCAGGGCACTCGGAGTGTTCCTGCAAACGGGAGGGAAGTGATTGTTCCTGACGCTCTGGCGTTGGGGGGGAGTTTATAAATACCCAGGGCTGCGTGAGTTCCTTTCGCCATGGGAAAAAAAAACCCAAAAAACCACATGGAGGGAGAGGAAGAGGAGGGGAGGAAGGGCTAAGAGGGGAAAGACATTGAAAAACTGCTCCAAAATCTGGGGAATGGGATGGATTTTAAAAAGCAGGTGCGAGGTGGGTTTGGTTTGGGGAGAGGGTCTGCCCCCCACAGCTGGGAAGGGAAGGGAAGGGAAGGGAAGGGAAGGGAAGGGAAGGGAAGGGAAGGGAAGGGAAGGGAAGGGAAGGGAAGGGAAGGGAAGGGAAGGGAAGGGAAGGCAAGGCAAGGCAAGGCAAGGCAAGGCAAGGCAAGGCAAGGCAAGGCAAGGCAAGGCAAGGCAAGGCAAGGCAAGGCAAGGCAAGGCAAGGGAAGGCAAGGGAAGGGAACTCTAGGAAAGAAGGACTCCAGGAAGGAAGGAAGGACTCCAGGAAGGACTCCAGGAAGGAAGGAAGGATTCCAGGAAGGACTCCAGGAAGGAAGGACTGCAGGAAGGACTCCAGGACTCCAGGAAGGAAGGAAGGACTCCAGGAAGGAAGGAAGGACTCCAGGAAGGAAGGAAGGACTCCAGGAAGGACTCCAGGAAGGAAGGAAGAACTCCAGGAAGGAAGGAAGGACTCCAGGAAGGACTCCAGGAAGGAAGGAAGAACTCCAGGAAGAACTCCAGGAAAGAAGGACTCCAGGAAGGAAGGAAGGACTCCAGGAAGGACTCCAGGAAGGAAGGAAGAACTCCAGGAAGGAAGGAAGGACTCCAGGAAGGACTCCAGGAAGGAAGGAAGGACTCCAGGAAGGACTCCAGGAAGGAAGGAAGGACTCCAGGAAGGACTTCAGGAAGGAAGGAAGGACTCCAGGAAGGACTTCAGGAAGGAAGGACTCCAGGAAGGAAGGAAGAACTCCAGGAAGGAAGGAAGGAAGGAAGGAAGGAAATGGTTCCCATTGGTTTCCCCAAGTGAAAACACATGCTGGAACCTCAGCCAGCTGTGCTTCTTGTTATTTTAATGAGAAATTCCGTAATTAGTGGCAAAAAATAAAAGAATCCATGCTGCAAGTGAGGGACAGCCCCTCTCTCCCCTCTCCAGCGTGTTATGGATGCATCAAAGGCGTGTGGTGGTTTTTTGGTGTATTTTACAAACAGATATTACTTGACAGGCTGGGATGTTCCTTAATCTGTTTGCTTGAGGGAACTGAGGAGAAACATCGAAACAGCAAAACAGCCAAACAAAAAAGCAACCAAATAAAAGCGGCAGGTTTTTTTAGTTAAGGAGTCCTCGTCTCCCCACCTGTGATTCATTTGTCAGCAGTTAAACATCATTACAACATTAACAGCCAATCTCAGGGCAGAAGAGCTGGGCTTTGTGCAGCCATAAAGTACAGGACATCAAACTGCACTTTATGGAGTCGGGGCCGCTCAGGAGTGACCCCTTCTAAACTTTTACAGTTCCCTGCATTCTTCTGATTACGGCAAAGATTTATTTGAGCTTTGATATATATGTGTATTAAAAGAAGGGGAAAAAAAAAAACCCAACAGAAAGGAAAGAACGAAAGGAAGGAAGGAGTGTTTTATTAAAAACATTTCATCCAGGTTCTTTAGGAGAAGAAACAGAGAAGAACCTCTTTGCTGTTGCCAGCGGTTTTCAGCTGGCGGGTTTGATCCAGCTCCCCAAGTGGTCACGGCTGGGTTGGCTCGGGTTCCTCTTCAGAAACAAACCCTAGGTAGGCTTGGATGGCACCCCGAGCCTGCCTGGTATCCCATTGGTTTTTGCAGAAATGCAAGACTGGGATGGGATGGGATGGGATGGGATGGGATGGGATGGGATGGGATGGGATGGGATGGGATGGGATGGGATGGGATGGGATGGGATGGGATGGGATGGGATGGGATGGGATGGGTGTTGGGAAGGATGAAAGTTTGACAAGAAAGTCTCGCAGAAAGATTTTTGAATGTAGAATCTGATGAATTAATAGAGTTGGAAGCAAGTTTTGATCTAGAAGAAAAGAATTGCTGAGCCAGGCTCACTGGATAACCAAGGAGGCCAAGGGTGTGTGAGTTAGAAGGGTTTTTATGACTTAGAGCAAAGGATAAACCCACCCCAAACAAGAAGCTGTTTTTACCAAGCAGAAAGAGAGCACAGGCAAACAAGCCTGCCGATGTGGCAAGGAGAAAACAGGTCTCAGAATTTTCCACTGCAAGAAAACTGAAAAACAACTTCTGGCTTAAACTGTAATGTACTGACTTTGAGTGATTGGAGAGCAGTAACATGAATATGGTAATGATAGCAGTTATGATAGGCTATAGATAATAGTCAAGGGACAGATTGGTTCTACTGTATGAAGAGGCTCAGCAAAGAAAAGTCTATAATGCATTGTAACAAAACCAAAGGGTCTCCAGGCCTGCCTGCAGCTAGAGCTGACAGCTGTAGGCACAGCTCTGTCACCCACCACCCTGGACTGCTGCAATGTCTTGGATACAATAAACTGCATTTTGGAGAGGTGCCTGGAGTCCCACATCCCTCATTTAGGCTCTTATAGATGGGATGGGATGGGATGGGATGGGATGGGATGGGATGGGATGGGATGGGATGGGATGGGATGGGATGGGATGGGATGGGATGGCTCAGCAGCTGCTCCAATCCTGGTTTAGCTATGGCAGGATCTCAGCCTCATGATGCCCAAGGGTGTCCATCCATCACGTTGCTTCCTACGCTGTTTTTTTTTGGAAAACGCCCCCTGAGCAGGGAGCTTGATTTAGGGGCAGATACAAGAGCCATAAATCCCAGGAAGCCCCCAGATCAGGGCAATGTGCTTTTTGGAGGTTGTACACAGTGGAGAAGTGCTGATAAGACAGATTTTTCCAAGGAAACTTGCCACTTCACAGAGTTGCTGGGGAAGAAACGTGCTGAAAACTTGCAGTATTCTTCTTTTACGTCTTTTTTTCTTCTCCCTATTTTATTTTGATGGGTTGAGGGGAGACAAACCTGAAATGAAACACTTCATTTTGGTCAGTTTAAGCTGATAGGGGGAATATTTCATTCTTTTGATTGGATGGGTTTCAAATAAATTCAGATTATGCTTCAGCTTTGCTCAGGGAAAGTGCAGCTCCATCTCTTCTCCTTTATTTGGGATCTGCTCTTGGGAGGACCTTCATGCCCAGGAGGCAAAGAGCAACTTTTGTGCTGGCCAAGCCCATGGGAATGGTGCTGATCCAAGGGCATGGCTGCATATTCCAAAGAGCAGGGAGGTTGAGAGCAGCCCTGATAATCCACAATTTCTCTCCAGAGCTACATGAAGGAGAATGAGAAAGAGAGAAACTCTCTGGAGATGCTTGTCCCAAAGCCCCTCCCTGCTGCCAGCCTTCAGCAAAGAAAACAGGGTGATTGATTTAACAGAAATTCCTGAAAATAAGTGTTTTGCAATAGTTTCAGCTCCTTTTCAGGTTTCCAGCATTTCAAATCATCTTTATGTCACATCAGTTCAAACATATCTGTAGAAAATATTGGGGTTTTTTTTGCTCAACCATTGTCCTGGAGCCTCATTTGGAATTTCAAGTTGTCCCAGCCTTCCTTCCCTCCAGCTGAAGTTTGTGGCTGAGATGGGAAGACAAAGAAGAGCTGGAATGAGCCACCAGTTGCTGATGCTTTTGATGTTTTCGTGCTGAAGGGCCCAGTGATCACTGCTGGCTTTTTTTTTGGTTTTTCCCCTGTTTGTTGGCCAGCTCCCTCCAAATTTCTCAGGTTGCTTTGTCCAGAATGATTCTGTTTTCCTCAGTAAAATTTAAAGCAGAGGTCAAACAGAGCAAGTTGTCTTGTTTTACAGTTCACATTTCTTAGGATAAAAACCCCCTAAACTGGTGTGTTTTGAAATGGTATTACCTTATATCCTAAAAGTGCTGAAACCCAATCTGTTATCAAAAGCAGCATCCTCCTGGGGGTTTGGGAGGCTTTTTTGCAGTCCAAATGCCACAAATGATGCTGGCTAAAGCAAAATAAAATAACAAAATGGGGAGTCATGAGGTTTTACTGGGACAGACTGGGGAATGTGGCCCTGTTTTGTCCAGGATCTCTGCAGCTCCTGCAAGGTCCAGCGCAATTGCAGAGTGGAAAATAAGATTTTCCTGCAGGAGGATCCCTGCTATTCTTTCTGTGCACATCCACAGAGCTTCTGTGCTGGCATGGGTGTCAGAGAGGGAACTGGAGATGTGAATCTCCCCTGGGTGGTTTATTCTATGGATTTGCTGGGAGAAATGCAGGGGTTGCTGTCCCACAGCAGGTAGGGGATGTCCTCTCCACGCTCATGGACTCTGCAATGAACCCCCCAAAGACACAGCAAACCTGGTTGGAGCGTTTGCTCTCGCCTGAACCTTGGCAAACGCTCCTGCAAACCTGCTCCAAGAGCAGAGCAACCCCTGAGAAGGAAGATTTATGGCTCTGGACACAAACCAGGCAGCATTTCATGGTTTTGGAGCCCCACACTCCGGGCTGGGCGAGCTGGAGGTGCTGGTGCTCACCCCACGGGCTGGAAGGGACCTCCAGGCGTCCTCTCCGGGGTGGCTTCTCCAGAGGTTTCTCCTGGGCTGGAGTCCCCCTCCTTCCTTCTGGGACTCCTTCCTGGGCCTTTCCTCTCTTCCTGTGATGTTCCTAGCAGCCATGCAACAGAGCAGCCCCAAAATCCGGAGGGTTTTGTGTTTGCTGCGAGCTGGATGGGAGCCCCGGTGGCTCTGATGCGCTGGAAGGAGCAGGGGAAACAAGGAATAACAGAATCTGTTGCCATAACACAGGATGATCCAGGTCCTTCTGAGCTGGAAATAGCTTCTGCCTGTTAACCTCCCTGTGGGAAGGAAGGGCTCCAGGAAGGAAGGAGTGAAGGATTGCAGGAAGGAAGGGCTCCAGGAAGGAAGGAAGGAAGGAAGGATGGAAGGACTCCAGGAATGATGGAAGGAAGGAAGGACTCCAGGAAGGAAAAAAGGACTCCAGGAAGGACTCCAGGAAGGAAGGACTCCAGGAAGGAAGGACTCCAGGAAGGAAGGACTCCAGGAAGGAAGGACTCCAGGAAGGAAGGATGGAAGGACTCCAGGAAGGAAGGAAGGACTCCAGGAAGGAAGGACTCCAGGAAGGAAGGACTCCAGGAAGGAAAAAAGGACTCCAGGAAGGACTCCAGGAAGGGCTCCAGGAAGGAAGGATGGAAGGAAGGATTGCAGGAAGGAAGGAAGGACTCCAGGAAAGAAGGACTCCAGGAAGGAAGGAAAGAAGGAAGGAAATAAGGAAGGAAGGAAAGAAGGAAGGACTCCAGGAAAGAAGGACTCCAGGAAGGAAGGAAAGAAGGAAGGACTCCAGGAAGGAAGGATTCCAGAAAGGAAGGAAGGACTCCAGGAAGGAAGGAAGGACTCCAGGAAAGAAGGAAGGAAGGACTCCAGGAAGGAAGGAAGGACTCCAGGAAGGACTCCAGGAAGGAAGGGAGGACTCCAGGAAGGAAAGAAGGACTCCAGGAAGGAAGGACTCCAGGAAGGAAGGAAGGACTCCAGGAAGGAAGGAAGGACTCCAGGAAGGACTCCAGGAAGGAAGGACTCCAGGAAGGAAGGAAAGAAGGAAGGACTCCAGGAAGGAAGGACTCCAGGAAGGAAGGAAGGACTCCAGGAAGGAAGGACTCCAGGAAAGAAGGAAGGACTCCAGGAAGGACTCCAGGAAGGACTCCAGGAAGGAAGGATTCCAGAAAGGACTCCAGGAAGGAAGGAAGGACTACAGGAAGGAAGGAAGGAAGGACTCCAGGAAGGAAGGAAGGACTCCAGGAAGGCAGGCTAGACAGACACTTGGCAGTTCCAGGAGGAGGAGTGGAAGAGCAGGTTTGCAGTTCATTATCTGGGATGAGGTTTGGCAAGACCCAGCTCTGCCCTTGGCTTTGCCCCACGCTCCTCACATGACGCTGGACTGATCCTTTCTGTTCCTTCTGGGTTCTCCCTCCCTTAAACGTCCCAGGGAAAAAACCATTCCCAAAATGTTCTTCCAAAGGGTGGAGTTATCCAGTCTTGCTGGTCTTGGAAGCAGAAGTCCAAGGAAACACCTTGGAAGAGCTCTGACCCCACAGCCTGTCTGGCCTCATGCCCTGTGCCAAAGTCACCAGCAGCCGCTCTCCATATTGGGAAACAATTGGGATTTCCCCCCTGGAATTTCCCAGTAAAACTAAGGACTGACCCCAAGCTGTCGTGCTGTGTCCCTGCTCTGGAATTTGGTGGTTTCCCCTTTTTTTTTTCTCCTCTGACAAAACACATCAAGTTGTGGAGGAAGGGGAAACCTTGATGGATGGAAGGCCCCCCCAAATTCCCGGTTTTGGAAGAGGGCTGCTTCGTTCTGAGCCTCTCCAGGGGGGTTCTGGCTGAGGGTTTGCTGTGCCAGAGATCCTATAAGAAATCCCAGGAATTGCCTGCCAAGGGCTGGATGGCTTCCACTTCTCCCCTGGGCAGCAGGATGCTAATTGCCCTCTCCTAATGATGTCTGCAGGCTGTGGAGCTCATGGGGGGCAGCTCTGGAAGAAGCCACAGCTCCATCCCTCTGCTTTAACGTGGAACTCAGGAGATCTGTGTGTTTGAAACAACCCAAGCCAGAGCACACGGAGCAGGGCTGGGGTCTCTGCCCACTCCATTTTGGATATATCTGCTAAAGATCTCATCAGTTCCTGTTCCTGAAGTTCACAGCACAGCCAACCCAAAGCCATGGAAAGTACAATTTATTTGGAGAGTGAAAAAGGCCTCTGGATCTGCAGCTGCTATAAACTCACAGGAGACTTTTTTTTTTTTAACAATAAGTGGGAAAGTCTCATTAATTTTGCCTGCCAGTTTCTGAGCTTTTGGGGTATTCCAGCATCTGCCTCTGTGAAGATTAGAAACCCTGTTTCTGTGAAGGCTGGGATCCTTTCCCAGCAATAAAAGGCAGAGGTTATTTTTAGTGGAGGGTTGAACTTAGCAGGGTCACGAGAAAATGGGAGAGAGATGGGAAATATTGGTTAAAGAGTCATTATGGAAAACCCCTGGGACGTGAACCTGCACTTATTCCCTAGGTCTGCCTATCCCTGCCCTCCAAAGATTTCAGTGCCATGGATTTGGTGTCTCTGTGGAGCTGGGGGGGATTACCTTGTCCTTGGACCTGCCCACTGTGAGAAAAGATCACCAGAAAGGTCGAGGAATCACCAACCACTGCTGCTCTGTCCCCTTCCTCTCCTTGCAAAAGACTCCCAGACTTCTCCAATCTCCTCCCAAGAGGAAGCTGATGGGTGCTAAATAGATTTATGGAAGAGAAGAGCGCTCCAAACACTCTGATATCGCTGTTTCCGCTCATCCCCCGTGTTTTCAGCATTTTAAGCAGGAGCAGTCCTACTACAAAGCTGAAAACTCTGCTTTTTCTTCGGGAAGAAAACTTTGATTTCACTGTTTTGCATCAAAATCCGCGTGGAATTCTCGCTCTGTCGAGTTGATGATAAATTGCAAAGGGAAACAGGACCCTGGTGCTGACTGTCACACCCTGGAGGACCAGGAGGCCACCTGAGAGGCACAGCCTGGCCACAGCTGCTGAGACTGGGAGATCCACATCCCCTCTTCCAGGCTGGCACACCGACCCGGGAGGAGCCACTCAGGCAGGCACAGCACATCCACAACGCCCCAGGGTTTGGCTCCGAGGTGGGAGCTTGCTCAAATCCACAAGCTCTGCCAGGAAACAGCTGCCTTGGTTCATTCCCTCTCTGTTTATTGAGCTCCTTTCCCAGGCATCTCCTCTTGACAGCTGTAACAATGGGGATCTGCCTCTGGATCACGGTTAGCACCGAGGGTGTCCCAGCACAGGTGGGAATTGGGGTGGTTTAGATTTCCTTTGGTGAAAATGGAGGTGGTGCTGTTGGATAACACTGACCTGCAGGTGGGAATTTCCCGCTGTGGGGGCACAGGGAACACCTCCACTGAGCATGGAGCTGCTCCAGGCAGGCACTGCTGGGCTGGAATGTAACCCCAGGGAAGCAGATGGGCGTTGGGGTGTCTTACCTTCTTTTTGCCAGGGTGGGGATTAAATGTTGAGAGGGAATTCCTTGTTGGGACTCAGTTGTTTGTTAGTTCTCATCTCTGTTCCAGTCTCACAAACCCTGAGTTCTGCAGCTCTTCACTCCAACAAACTAAAAACTGAGCCCCACCTCTCTCTCTACGAGGCCTTTGAAGGATAAACTGTCCAATTAAGAAATGACACCTCAATTATTTTCACTTTTAAACCAATAACCAACCACCCGAGTCCTGCAATGGGGACTTTTTTATCCAATTATACAAAACCACCCAAACCCACGGAGAAGAAGGAGAAGGTGAAGATGAAGGAGAAGGTGAAGAAGAAGGACCAGCCTCCACCCTAAAACCTCCATCTTCCTTTATCTATATTACCATATTCTAAACCCTTAAACTCTCAGTTTTCCACCATGTGATATGACACACTTTTATTCAAACTCCACACCCATAATTTTAGTTCTAACATTCCATTTCGGAAGCCTTCTCCACGGCCTCAGGTCAAATGCAGTGTTCTCTTGGGGGTCAGTGCCTGCCAGCACAGAAAGTCTGAAATTCCCAGCAGGGTCCCAGCAGGATATCCAGTTTGGGTGTTCATGAGCCACCCCATGGCTGCCCTGGTGGTTTGGGTCTCTCTTGGCTGTGGCTTCTCTCCCTGGAGCTCCGTGGTGTGGAGCCAGCCCCGTGTCCCCCCGGGAGGGCCTGGCTGACCCCTCTGCCCGTGCTGGGAACCCCACGGGGCTCCTGCAGAGCCAGGAAATCTCTGCCACCACAACACAGACAAACCACATCCATGTCTGTCCGCAGCTCCTTCCAGAACTCCTGGATTCCACTTGCAAATTAAAAAAAAAATCCAATTTGGGTTGTTTAGTAACAGCAGAAAACGAGTGGGAGTGAGTCCTCCAGAACCAGCCATGGACATTGGGAATGCTCCATGGTAGGAGCAATTACCCCACTGCAACAGGCTTTTCCCACTTACCTTCAAAGCCAAGCTGGGCTCCAATTGCATCCGATGCTGTGGCATGGAATAATGTCTGCCTGGGAAAGCCGGGCGATAGTTGGCTGAAGAAAAGAAAAATATCTTTCAGATATTTTATAATCCAAAAAACGTGGTCTCCAATGAGCTTTTTCCAAGCACATTAGTGCTACAGCCATTAATAATCATAGGGCTCAAAGAAGGAAAAAAAAATCAGCTGGAAGAGAGTTGAAAGGGAAACCTATTAAAATAAAAAAAGCAATTTCCCAAAAATATATACAGCTTCATTTCCAATTTTTTTTCTGGGTTTTTTTTTGGGTTTTCTTTCTTTTCTTTTTTTGGTTTTTTTTTTTTTTTTTAGTTATTTTTTGCTGTAACTAAAACTTTCAGTGACCTAATAGTCCTTTAAAAAGACAGCTGCAGGGAATAAAATGGGGCTGTTTTGTTCCTCTTGCATTGTTCCTAACAGCGGGACCCATTCCTCCTTGTCCTGATTGAATGCTTCCCAGAGCGTCTAGACATGTCACCACCACTGCTGAGGAGCCAGGAGATACCAGGGATGCTCATTCCAGGAGCTGGGAAGGCCCCTTATCTGTCCTCCTCCCCATAGAGAGTCTCTCCAAACCCAAGACTTGGGCAAAAACCCAGATTAGGCGATTCCTAAAAATATCTCCTGCCTTGTTCATTTTTAGGTTGTGCTGGGGTCACATTTTCCATGTTTTCGGCAGCGAGATTCCTGCAGGAGAGCACAACTTCCCCAGCAGGGATTGAGGGCAGCACCCAGCTCCCCGTGCCTGCTGAGCACAGAGCAAAAGGTCACAGGATGAGCTGTCCCATTCCTCACGTTCCTGCAGCCTGGAACAGCTTTCCCTGCCTTCCAGGGAGGCTCCAGGTGCCCCTACCTGGCCCGATGTTCCAGATGTTCCCAAATGCTTAAATATTAAAATAAAATATAAATAATAGAGGTCAATAAAAAGATAAAATAAAAACAAATAAAATATTTAAATATAAAAATGTAAATATTTAAATAATTATTTCCCCTTTGTGAGGTGTTTCGCCCCGCTTTGTCCCGCTCTCACTTCCCGGCCGCTCCTTGGCGTGGCGATTCCTTGGCCCTGGAATGTCTCTGGCCGGGATGAAGTGCTGGTCCTGTCTTCTCCTTCCTGCCAAAGGTTGTTAGCACATCCATCCCATAGCCCATAGCTCATCTCCAGTCACACCCTTGGATCCCAGAAATCCTGTGTGCCGGGGACAGGAAGGCTCTTGCTGGCAATCCCGGGAGCACTTGAGGCAGTAGGAGCTCTTCCCAAATAAAAAATAACAGGGATAATAATAGCCCTTATCCCTGCATCCCCCCTCTGAAGCACCAGGACTTGGCCAGAGCCCGTCATCTGTCAACTGCAATCTATTTCTGTCCTGTGCAGAGGGATCTGGCCGGGATTCCTGGGACTGGGCTGCTGGCATGACTCATTCCCAGCTGATTGCTCCCTGGCTCCAGCCAGGTGCTCCTGGGACTTGGTGTCCTCATCTGGTGTCCATAAGGAATCGATGCTCCAGGGGCAGGAGGGAGAAAGGGAACGGCGGTGAGGAGCACATCCCTCAGAGTTCTCTGTCCAGAAATCGTCCTTGTGAAAGCTCAGAGGTATTCCAGAGGTAAGGATAGGAAAGACAGGGATGAAAGCCCTCAAGGTGGGTTTCTGCTGCACTGAGGGAAAGATGGAGTCACAAAACCTCAGGAATCCACCCCAAGGATCCACAAGATTCCTTCAGGGACTTCTTGTGGACCCATCTCAAGAATCCTCCAGGTTCCTTGAGGCATTTTTTGTGGATCCAGTCTCAGGGGTCCACAAGATTCCTTGAGGGATTTCTTGTGGACCCAATCTCAAGGATCCTCCAGATTCCTTGAGAGATTTTTTGTGGATCCCATCTCAGGGATCCACAAGATTCCTTGAGGGATCTCTTGTGGACCCAATCTCAAGGATCCTCCAGATTCCTTGAGGGATTTCTTGTGGACCCAGTCTCAGGGATCCTCCAGATTCCTTGAGAGATTTTTTGTGGATCCCGTCTCAGGGGTCCACAAGATTCCTTGAGGGATCTCTTGTGGACCCAGTCTCAAGGGTCCTCCAGATTCCTTGAGGGATTTCTTGTGGACCCAATCTCAAGGATCCTCCAGATTCCTTGAGACGTTTTTTGTGGATCCAATCTCAAGGATCGTCCAGATTCCTTGAGGGATTTTTTATGGATCTCGTCTCAGGGGTCCACAAGATTCTTTGAGGCATTTTTTGTGGACCCATCTCAAGGATCCTCCAGATTCCTTGAGGCATTTTTTGTGGATCCAGTCTCAGGGGTCCACAAGATTCCTTGAGGGATCTCTTGTGGACCCATCTCAAGAATCCTCCAGGTTCCTTGAGGCATTTTTTGTGGATCCAGTCTCAGGGATGCACAAGACTCCTTGAGGCATGTTTTGTGGACCCAATCTCAAGGATCCTCCAGATTCCTTGAGGGATTTTTTGTAGATCCCATCTCAGGGGTCCACAAGATTCCTTGAGGGATCTCTTGTAGAGCCAATCTCAAGGATCCTCCAGATTCCTTGGGGGATTTTTTGTGGACCCAGTCTCAGGGATCCTCCAGATTCCTTGAGAGATTTTTTGTGGATCCCGTCTCAGGGGTCCACAAGATTCCTTGAGGGATCTCTTGTGGATCCCATCTCAGGGGTCCACAAGATTCCTTGAGGGATCTCTTGTGGACCCAATCTCAAGGATCCTCCAGATTCCTTGAGGCATTTTTTGTGGATCTAATCTCAGGGATACACAAGATTCCTTGAGGGATTTCTTGTGGATCCAAGAGCCAGAGGAAGGACGAGATGGCGGAACAACATCCATGGCAGGGTGTGGATGATGAGGCTGGCTCTGGAGTTGCAGAATTCCCTATGGGAAGACATGGACAGAGGGGTGGTGGTGGGTGCCACCATTCCACAGGAGATGGAAAATAGGGACAACTTCTCTGGGTGCCCCTTCAAACCCATCTCCTTTAATTTCCTTTTTTCCCCACACAAAATAGATGCTGCAGGTGACGAACACCAGCTGAGCAAGGAGGGGAGGGGGATAAAAATAAAAATAAAAATAAAAAATAAAAATAAAAATAAAAAATAAAAATTAAAAATTAATAAAAATAAAAATTAAAATTAAAAATAAAAATAAAAATAAAAATAAATAAAAATAAAAATAAAAATAAAAATAAAAAAATAAAATAAAAATAAAAAATAAAAATAAAAATAAAAATAAAAATAAAAATAAAAATAAATAAAAATAAAAATAAAAATAAAAATAAAAATAAAAATAAAAATAAAAATAAAAAATAAAATTAAAAATAAAAAATAAAAAAAATAAAAATAAAAATAAAAATAAAAATAAAAATAAAAATAAAAATAAAAATAAAAATAAAAATGGTGCTGATGTTGGTGTGCAAAAGGCAAAGCTGAAGGTGAGCTGAGACCACGGTGCAGGGCAGGCAGGGGGATGAAATGTGTTCCTAATTACTTGCTAACTACCCCGCATTTCACAAGTCATTTTAATGGCCCGAACGGATCCCTTTCAAGTGCTGGAGCGATAGGGATAGAGTTCTCTCGCAGGGGGACGCGTGGTGCCAGAAGCCCGCTCTGAGAGGAATATTGTTATCTGGAATGACATTAATACATCCTGCTATTCCCTCTCGCCGGATCGTGTGCCGGGCAGGGACCGTGCCGTTCAAATGTCAGCATCCCGGCAGCATCCCGGCACAGCAGCTGCTGCTGAGGGCTCAGGCAGGCTGCCCTGGGAGCAATCCCCATGGCCCTGGGCAAATCCAGACCCTTGCCGGGAGCGGGATGCTGCACTGGTGCTGCACCCACCTGTGCTGTGCTTCCAGGTGAGCTGGAGAAGGGATGGTGGCACTGGATGCTGGTTTTTTTCCTCCATACCCAGCAAAACGCTGCTCCGTGGATAATGACAGCTCTCCCAGGAGATCAGTGCTGCTTTTCCACAGCTTCTGGACACCTCACAGTGATTGGAAACAAGCTACGGAAAGCTCAGTGAGAGGCGGCTGCTGAAGCTCACCGCAGGCCCTGAAAAAATGGAATATTTTCCCTTCCCCTTGGGTTTTATTGGGCTTTAAGTGGGGAGTTGGTAAATTGTGTGGATGCTCTCCCAGCTTCACCTGCCCAGTGAGTGTCTCTGCTCTGATCTTGTGGCTTGGCTGCGGAGGAAATAAACCGGAAAAGGGAAAGGAAACATCAGCTTTGGGTTTTCTTAATTGTGGGAAAAAAGCCCCACAACGAAAGGAAACAAATCCCTTGTTCATCATGCAGAGCACTGGCGTGTGGGGAAGCAGGTAAAGGTGTGATGGTCTCCACTGCTCAGTTCTGCTCTGCAGAAAAATTCGGGATTTTTGGGGGTTTCTTCCCAGCAGAACACCAAATTTTTTATCCCCTGTCATTGCCTGAGTTTCTCACAAGCAAATTCATGCCCGGTGGGACCCTGGGGTTGCAGCAGAGAAGGCTCCAGGCCAGGTGCTGCTGTTCCAATGCCATAAGTGGGAGAACAAGCCCAGTTCCCTGCTGGAAGATCATTCCACAAAGCCAAGGGCCCTGTTCTCTGCTCTGATGTGAGTCCCTGACACGCTGTCAGTGCAATGGCTCGTGTCTCCCCGTGCCGTTTGCCCGGAGCTGGGTGAGCTCAGGGATGCTGGGAGGGAGCTGTGCTGGCACCCCTGCACGTGCTGAAATGCGACACATCACATTTAGGGCTTCACGCTGAATTTCCAAGCCTGAAGGGCGACGTGGAAGGAGGAGCACCAACTCTTTTTCCAGTTTGGGTTGGAAGCGACCTTTAAAAGTTCATGAAGCCACAAGCAGGGGCACCTTCAATTAGGTTATTTTAATGCCTCATTTTCCTTGCCCATGAGTGGGGTGTACCAGCACGTTTTCAGTCCCAGCCTGCCTGAACACAGGAGGTTTAGAGCAGGGCCCAAGATGGGTCTTGCCCAGGCTCGTTTCCACTGCTCACTGTGGTGATTATCCGAGATAAATCTGGGATATGTTGGGATCTAGCTGACAAGGAACTCGCCTGGGCCCTTGTCTCGGTTTGGAAAGCCAGGATTTTGCTGAGGAAGGCAGGAGCCTCCCCTGAAATGGAGAATGCAAACCTTCCCCCCCCCCGAATTGCTATGAATTTTAAATAAGGGGCTCTCAGGCAAAAAATATGGGAGCAGGGAATAACAGTTCTTTAATAGGGAAGGGGAAAAAAGGATAAAATAAACAATGCAATACACTAGAACAACACTGACAGAGTCAGAACTCAACCTGACACCCTGTGGGTCAGGGTGTTGGTAGCAGTCCAGTTGGAAAAGGGCTGCAGTCCTCCTGGAGTGTCAGGCGTGGTTCTGTTGGAGCAGGGGAGTCCTGTAGAAAAGGGGTGAATTCTTCCTCCGCAGATCCGTGGAAGAAGAAGCAGCTGCTGTTCCTCTGGGAAGTCCAGTGCAGAAGAGCTGTGCTGGTGTGTCAGAATCTCCAGGTTATATCCGGGTAGGAATGCTTGGCTCCTCCCTCTGGGCGGAGCATCTCACAGTGGGATGCTATAGTTCTTATCAGTCATGTGGTGACATTCAATAGCCCCTTATCAGCAGATGTCCCCTGTTGATTATGATCACTCAGGAAGAGAGATAAGGAGCATTGCCCACTTGACACCAGACAACTGCCATACAGATGGCAATAGAATACACCTTGCCTTGCAATCTGGAACAGCCCTCCTGGGGGAGTTTGTTGTTTCATTTGGGTCTCCTCATCCCTTCCTGAGCTCTGGTTGCCAGCACTCTGCAGAGGGATGGAGGCAGCTCCTGGCTAGGGGATAACAGCTTCATTTGGGAGGGGAAACCCTCTTAATTTTGGGAACCCGCTTTATTTACCCCGGCTCTTCTCAGGGACGCGGGTTTACATTAAATGACAGCCCATCCTGCGCTGCACCGTCTCCATCCCACCCTACAGCTGTGCCAAAGTGCTCCCCTCCTCCCAAATCCGACAGCAGCAGCTTCTCCACCCAGGGCAGCAGCATTCATTGCAGCCAAGGGGAAGCACCAGGTATCCAGCACGTCACCTTCCAGCCTCACGCTTCCCAGGGAGATCCTGGCCCACCCTGGGGACGAGATGTGTCTCCCACCACCTTCCAGAGCTTCATCAAGGAATCATCAGGATCAGAGAGCTCTCCCAGTGGCCAAATTTGAACTCCCAAGTGGAAAACTCAATAAAATCACGTGTTCCTCGCCAGATGTGCTGACAGCATCCATGTAGGATCAAATTTCCCCTCAGGACTCTGCCTAGGAGAGGGATCATTTCTGGGGAGAAATTACCAGTTCAAGGACATCCCAATGAAACAAAATGGATTCTTGCCCAGCTTGGAGCCAAAGTCAGGTGGACGAGCTTGAGTCAGATTTCTCCGCACAAGATGAGGTTCCCTTTTCTGAAAATCTACTCTCAGATTCCAGATCAAGGAGAGAAAAGCTCTGGGATTCATTTGCCAAAGATTTCTTGCGGAAGTACCAAGGAACTGGATGTGCAGCACACCAGATGTCCCCTGCAGAGCTCGTGCGTGTGAGGGGTTCCCAAGCCAAATTAAATTGAGATGTTCTCCAAAAGCCCAACCAAAGGGATGGAAAAGGTACCACGAGATGCTGCTCAGCTTCCAGGCTAAATCGTTCCTGTCCAAGCCCAGGGGCTCTTTGCTGAGGGTTCATAAATGCTAATCTGTGAAAAAGTTTAAACATTAACGTCAGATTCGTGGATTTATGGGAGGCTGCGATGGAAAAGATTGCTAGGCTTCAGAAAAGGCTGAGCAGAAAACAGCCTTCCAGCCTCTGATGCTGTTTTTGGGAACAAAGAAGTAAACAGCAGCAAAAAAAAAAATCATATTCTGATGTGGTGTCAATGTCAAGTTGAATTAAAATTTGAACCAAACCACCAGCTGAAATCTGCAGGGGGGAAAAAAGCCTCTTTCAGATCAATTCTGTTGCTTCATCTAATTTTTTTTAAACATCATCTCCAGTAAAAATAAGATTACCTCACATTTTAAAGACACCAAGGGATAATTATTTTAAAAATTATTTTTTAAATTAAATTTCAAATTAAAAATGGGACATCTCAGCAATTCGGAAGCTGTGAATGCCAGGTGTCCAGAGCCCCTCTTTAAAAATCTTTCATGGAAACCAGTTTCATTTTCTGCAAATCTGCTGAGAACAAGCCGACAACGATTCTTAGAGGAGAACAAAAAAATAAAAATAAGCATTTCCTCAATATTTCTCAATCCATGGCCTGTTTTCCTGCTACTCTGGTGTGTACCCTCATTTCCAAGAGCATCCTGCTCCATCCTGGTGCAACGGGCTGGACCCAAGCTCTGGGGCACAGCACACTCTAAAATTTCAATACCGTACCCAAACCTTCCAAATTTGGGGAGTTATTTTCCCCCTCTGCTTTCAAGCCATTGGAGTTGGGTGGGAAATTCCCTTCAGAGTAAAAACTGTCTCCTGAGAGTGAAAAAACCACGGTTGCCCAGCTTGAGGATCAAACTTTCGCATTTTTGTGACAAATGGGAGCCCAAAAAGCTGAGCTATCTGGACATCCATGGGAGAGCTGAGTCCTGAACCACTCTCCCTCTCCAGGAAGGGATCTTATCCAGGATTTACCTGATCTGGTAGCTCCTCAAACAGCCAAGGGCTCACCTGGGGAAGGTCCCTTTGAATTTGTGTGAATTGTATCAACGGGAGGTGCTGAAGGATTTTCCAGGGCTGGCTCCAGGAGGGAGACACCCAAACACCCCTTCCATGCTCAAAAGTGTTTTCCCAGGCTGAGACACCACGGGAAAACACAAGTTGTGGGTTTGCCTTTTCTTTTCAAGTGATAATTAATCACCTTCCCAGGCACTCAAATCTCCAGCTTGGCTGGAGGGAGAGAAGGAGATCTTTTTGGCAGGAGGTGTAAATCATCAGAGCCTGGCGTGAAAACAAAGTTGCTGATGCTTTAGGGAAAAAAGTCCCTGTTTTCCTGAGCTGCTTCACTGCCATGGGGTGCTGGGCAAGCCAAGATCAGGGAATCATGGAATGGTTTGGGTTGGCAGGGACCTTACAGCCCATTCCACCCCCTGCCATGGCAGGGACACCTTCCACTATCCCAGGTGGCTCCAAGCCCCAGTGTCCAGCCTGGCCTGGAACACTTCCAGGTGTCTTGGTAGCCCCTGCCAGAGGCTGGTGGAGGGGAACCAGCACAGCCTGGAAGCAGCAGAGGTGCCTGGAGTGGGGTTTGGGGTTGGGATTTGGAAGTTGCTCCTGGTGTGGTCAGAGGCTTTGCGAGCCCATCAGGTGCCGGGCGCAGGGCAGGGGATGGGTGCTCCTCCCTTGGTGCCTCTGGGACAGCTGGTGAGCAGCCCTTCCAGGCTTTGAAGGCTAAAATTTGGGAAAGGGGGGCCAATTCTCTTACCCCTCACTTTCCTGAAGGTGTCCCATGGCAGGGGGGTTGGAACGAGATGGTTTTTAAGGTCACTTCCGACCCAAACCATCCCGTGGTTTTTGCAAGACTGGTTTGAGCATGGAGATGGTTTTCCATCATGGGGGTGGGGGATTCCTTCAGCTACTTCTTTTTTTGATTATAATTGTTTTTAGATTGGTCCCAAATTGCCAGGTCGATTGATTAATTGCTGGTGGAATGGAAGGATGGAAGGGGAAAAAAAAAAAAAAGGAATCCAGAAAATTGAGAAGGCACAGGAGGATTTGGGGAGGAAAGGTGATCCATGCTGCAAAGCCAAGGAGGGGAATTTGTCCTGCAAATAATAATGGTTTTGTTTTTTTTCTTTTAAGGGTAGGTGCTGGAGCTGTGAGAGCTCGAGGGAAAACCAGGGAAAGTTGGATTCACAGCCAAGTCAGCCACAACACAGCACTGGAGTGAGCTGTGGGGGAGAACCACGGAAAAACCCCAAAGTTTCAGGTGGAAGGAGAGATGTCTGAGGAAGAGACGGGCGGAAAGACTGGAAATTAGAGAAAAGAGCAGTTTAGAAATGGTGAGTGACACCTTGGAGGGGATCAGGGGAGCTTGCAGGCTTGGCTGCAGAAAGGAAAAGGTCAGCAGGTAGCAGTGGGTGTTATGGATTTTATATATCTATATATATATATACACACACAGAGATGTGCCCTGACTGTGGCACATCCACACTCCCAACCAGCCAACGTGCTTGGGAAGCAGTTTTTAGGAGAAGCACCCAGAAGGATCCTCCCCCCAAGTCATGGCACACATTTAATCCCCCAGCCTGCAGCCAAAATCTACAAAACTCCTTAAAAACGATGGGGAAATAATGAGGCTGGAGCGACCAATTTTTCCTTCATTAGCCTTTCCCTCATTTTCCTGATCTTCACCAAAAAAAAAAAAAAAAAAAAAAAAAAAAAAAAAAAAAAAAAAAAAAAAAAAAAAAAGAAAAAAAAGAGGAAAACTGGTGTTTCTTAGAAATAACTTCTCCTGATGGAGAGATGGAGGTGGACATGCTGTGCAAGGATGGTTGGCTGAGCTGGTGGCATGAAGAGTCAATCCAAAGGATGGAGCTGGAAAAAGGGAGGTTTTTCCTTGTGCAGTGCTCAGCTGGAAGAGATTCATTGATGCCACCATGCAGGGGATTGGAGAAGGGGCTGTTTATGGCCAAGCCTTGATCCAGGGGTGGCTTGGGATGGTGGCTCTGGGGCAATTCCCTCCTGCAGCCAAGGTGTGAGCAGCTCTGGATGGTGGGGCTGGGGCCATTCCCTCCTGCAGCCAAGATATGAGCAGATCTGGATGGTTTGTGTGGGGCAATTCCCTTCTACAGCCAAGGTGTGAGCAGCTCTGGATGGTGGATCTGGGGCAATTCCCTCCTACAGCCAAGGTGTGAGCAGCTCTGGATGGTGGATCTGGGGCAATTCCCTCCTGCAGCCAAGGTGTGAGCAGCTCTGGATGTTGGATCTGGGGCAATTCCCTCCTACAGCCAAGGTGGAAGCAGCTCTGGATGCCCAAGCCACAATTTTGGCGTTACAGCAAGGGCTGGACCTGTTCAGGCTGGATCCCAGCACCCTGGGAGCTCAGTGCAGGTCAGGGACAGCAGAAGGGCTGGGTTAGTCCTAGGAAAGGAACTCAAGTGCTGAGAAAATCCCGCCGTGAATCCCCTCAAACCCCGCGTCAACAAACGCGCGCAAGTCCTGATGGAAATGCATCCCGGCCGGACAGGTCTGGATCCCATAACTATAAAGGTGTTTTATTTCCTGGAATTCTGACATCAAAGGGGGGATTTTCAAGACAAATAGCTGCTATTTTCATTCCTCTGGAGAAATCATAGGATGTGATTGACAATTAAGATCAGAAAAAAGGTTTGATGGGCAAAAGATCAGGAAATAAATCTCGCCACACCACCAAATCCAGGGCTGTTATCAAAAGCTATTCCTCCCTGCTCAGCACCACCAGGATCACAGGAATGTGGGACCTAATTTAGGGGTATTTTTTTAGTAACACTTACAGAGGATTGGGGGGAATTTGGCTTAGTTTCACCTGCTCCAAAGCTCCTGAGGGCTTGAGTGAAGGAGCAGATATTGAGCCAGATTCCCAAACGATGGCACAACGGAGACATGGGATTGAAGGACACCCTCTGGACATTTTAACTGTTTGGGGCCAAGAGTTTTTTCCACATATCAGCGCCTCCTTCCATCTAGATTCCTCAGTGGATGGAAGAGCTGCTACACCAGGGGGGAAAAAAGGGCAATTTAAGACTTCATTGGTGAGTGGCCCTGACAAACGTTTTGGAGAAATGTGGCTGGGAGCTGTGACTGCTCAGGGATGGCAGGAATGAGGCAGAGGGGGTGATACCCACCACAGCCATCCCGAAAATCCAGGAGGGTTAGCAGGCCTAGGACTCTACATCTGAGCCCTGTCTCCGCCATTCTCTGGCCAGCAGGGGCTGGAGTTGACATGGATTGACCTTTTCCTCCAAAGAGAGGGTGTTGTATTTCCTGAGATCCTTGCATTTTTGTGTCACAGCCACACAGCCCAGGCTCCTCTGGTCACAGGCAGAGGCATCTGGTTTGACTTCCCCAGGAAAGGCTCAGGGTGTGCAGGAGCACAGCCTAGGATGCAGGGAACCCAGGGATGGTGCTGAGTCTGGAGGTGGGAAAAGAGTCCAGCCATGGGGACATGGAGTCAAATGGTTTGGGTTAGTGGAGACCTCAAATCCCATCCAGTTCCATCCCCTTCCATGGGCAGGGACACCTCCCACTGTCCCAGGCTGCTCCAGCCCCAGTGTCCAACCTGGCCTTGGGCACTGCCAGGGATCCAGGGGCAGCCCCAGCTGCTCTGGGCACCCTGTGCCAGGGCCTGCCCACCCTGCCAGGGAACAATTCCCAATTCCCAATATCCCATCCATCCCTGCCCTCTGGCAGTGGGAGCCATTCCCTGTGTCCTGTCCCTCCATCCCTTGTCCCCAGTCCCTCTCCAGCTCTCCTGGAGCCCCTTCAGGCCCTGGCAGGGGCTCTGAGCTCTGCCTGGAGCCTTCTCCTCTCAGGTGAGCCCCCCCAGCCCTCCCAGCCTTTAAGGGGTTCCTTTAAGAGGGGAGCCAGGTAAAACAATCAGGAAGGAGCCCAGAAATCCTTCCTCCCTCCTGCATCATCCTTCCCACCCTTTCTGGGACCCGGGACAGAGCTGGATAACCCTGATTTCAAGTGGCCGGCTCTGCCACCAACAGAGCAAGCAGAGGACTTCCACTATTCCCAATTTTAATTTTTTTTACATTACTTTGTTCCCCCCATCCCAAAAAGCTACCCCCATTGTTCCAACCCGAATCCAGGAAAGCACCTTAAGCACACGATTAACTCCAGGAATGT